>NW_027249078.1:0-1200000 GCF_030848795.1 Temnothorax nylanderi
TTTCGTTGTTAGGCATATCGTCATTTACTTTACCTGCGTCGACAACGAGCGCTTGTCGACCCCATTGAAACTTCGTGTTTCTACGAAACACGCCTCGCGTGCTACATCCCGTTAACGTTAATGCTAGAAAGCCAACCAGCGAGGCAACGTCATTATCAATGCCGGAATCATTCATCTGGATACCCCTTCCTTCCGCGAATGCGTTTCGAGAAAACCAGAAGTACAAATGTCGGATAAGTAAGAAACTCGTCTTTCTCTCACGCGTATTAGATATTTAAGTACACACGAATGTGCGTGCATTGTATCAACTACTTTCTCTTACATTCTTTACAATTCGTGACTGAAAATCAGATTATGTTGATCATTAAATGAGTTCTGGGGTCAATGCCGATTAATAACTGAATGCGCGAAGGTCTTTGAATTTCTTTTTATGTTAAAAAGAATTGCGAAAGGTGCAACAATTCATTAAATTATATATATTTTTCTCCTTTATTTTTATATATATATATTAAATGTTTTTGTGGTTCAAACAGTGGGTTCTCATAACAGCTTCGAACAAATATTGATGTTGTAAATACATCTGTATTATTGCGCATTTCCACGCAACCACAGGTACATTTGTTGAATAAATAAGCCAAGTGCGCATGGTGATCGCAATGAGAGTAATTAATCACGCTGTTCCGAATGTAATTGCATCAGATACTGTCCAACTATTTTCCAACCGACGCATACGTATTATGCGCTTTATATAATTCGCGATGACATTACGCATTAAATTAATTTCAGCGCTTGATGATAGTGGTCCGCCTAATTGCTATGAAAACGTTGTCACTGCTCGTAATCGATCGAGATTATATCGATAGACAGAGAATGGAGTTTAGATTCGAAAATTATACCAGGGTTGTTATCGATATATTGAACGAGCATTTTATTATTTCTCAATCGTGCCGAGAGATGGGCGATCTTCCCTGAAATTTTTTGCACGTTCACATCTATTTTGACGCGTGTTGCTACAAAAATGGTTGTGATTATACTCGTGAGACAATATGTCGAATCTCACGAGAATTCGCAATAGCGCGAGTTGCATTTGTCGATGATATTCGATAACGAGGCATACACGTGCGAGAGACTGAAAGCTAATTAAGATGATGCACACGCAGCAAATTATAAGTATCCTGTACGTGTTACTTATTATCAGATCGCAAACGGATACGAGATCTTCCTTCCTAAAGATCGTGATTTCTTCGCGCGATATCCGCCCACACGTACCATTCTCTCACATTTTTCCATTCTATTACTGTAAATGTGTTACTGCCATTATTATAATTATTATTAAACGATATTAAAAGTCTCATTAATAAATCTAAATTATTTCAACGATTTCTTTCAATTTTTTCTTCACTAATACACGTCACAATTAGACAAGTTAGGACATCCTCGGTAATCGATGTCAAGTAGGAAGGCGACACAGATGTAATAATCTCGTTTGCATAAATTATACGTAACCGTGATATGCCATTATCGATCTAACTATTCTAACATACACCGCAGACGGCCGGTCTATTTGATCAGGAAGTTCTCCTAAACTGTAACATCCACGTACAACTCGCTTTAGCCACCAAGTTAAACAGCCGTCAGATTTTGATAACACAAATATGTTCCAATTTATACACCCAGTAAATCGCAAGTCGTGCGCGTACACATCACGGCACATAACGTTTATTAAAATCAGTTTATTGAATTTGGAAAGTTACCATGAACCGTGTTGCATCACAGGATACGAGAGATCGCTAAATGAAATCTCATTTACTTAGTCAAACCGCAATGTTGTTATTCATTTATTTCATAAAATAAATAAATAACATCGAAAATAATTATCTTCGCTATTAGTAAAAGAAAGACGTTTAAATTATCTAACATGCGTCAGCATGCTCGATCGATTACGTTAAGTATTATCGAATTTCTTGCGTCATTTCAAGTATTATCGAATTCTTGCGTCATTTCACGTATTATCGAATTTCTTGCTTGACATTTTGGTTATCTTACATATGCATACTCCCCCTTTCACTTTTCTATAATAAGCGAGCTTTCCGGTAACGAGTAATATTAAGTCTCGTTTGTGCAGCATTTTGTCGCAACGAGACTTGCCGCGTTCATGTTACAGTGAAAGTATCCGTTCGAGAGGAAAACTCTTTGAATTGCCGTGAACCCCTTGTACGAACTGCCTGTGATCCTTCGGTAATGCATGAGACCTTATCTCGTTGATGTAGTCTGTTATTTGCTCGTTAACGCATTCCCCGTGTAATCCGATATTGCGCGCGTGCATAGAAATTCTGCGGATCATCGACGGAAATCTCCATTCATTTTCCCACGCCCCGTTCTGTACTTATGTCATCGTTAATGAAAGGGAATTGCGCTTTATGTAATTCTTAAGTAAACGAAGAATTGGAAAAAGCATATTGGCGTAAGTAGACTAAGTATCATATTATTACGTCGTAAAGTTATTCTCTCGTGCTGCAAAATACGGTCACTATTTTTTCCCTTCCAAGTAGAAGTCTTTGTAAGTCTACTTCGCTGTTTTCGCACGGATTTAGGTATAACCTTTTGTGCGGGAGGAATCCAATTTAAATCCTCGGAGATTTCCGCTCTCCAGACCTGATTGCCAGCTTACAAAATTTTCATCGCTTTCAAGAGCGTTGAAACTACACCGTGGCTACAGCGGAGGCTTAATTCGCCTTACGACCGTTAATCTTCCATCTGTATTGGCAAACGAGCGTGCAGGATACGTACATTCAGGACGCCGCCATGCGCGACGAGGTAGACCGTTATCGCAAATAAGACATCGAACGCTGCTCGTCATTGTTACGAGATGGAGATCCCGACGGTTAGCCCACGTTCAAGTCTTGGGAAACGCGGCCTTTTCAGGTGCGCGTTGCGAAATGTGCGTTCCCGGGCCTATCGTACGACGCGTCGCGCCGCGCGACGTGCACGCGAGCATCTCCAGGGATACGAGATCCCGAGAGAGACGAGGAGACGACGCGCGACGGTTGCTTGAAGAGCGTCTGATCACGCAGTCGCTTTAGGCGGATTTCATCTTCTTCTTATAAAACAGCGGGACGCCGCTCCGTCCTGCTGTTTGCGTGTGCGTCCAATTTATCTTTTCCCATGTGTCATCATACTTACCACCGGTCAGTTCACCTCTTCCGGAGAGGAGAGTCCCGGAAGCGCGGCGATTTTGCAAGAGCCTTTATCTCTGGCGACGTCAGGCTTATCTGACGTTAATATTAAAGAAAATCTGCTTACCTCACCTCCGTAAGATCATCTCGATATTATTCTACGCAAGATAAGATGAATATAAATCTTTCTCTCGGATGCGATAAAATCGATGTGTGTATTTAATTTTACAATAATATTTATTCAGATAGCACAAATAATTTAGATTTTTAGAGTTTTGTACAAATAGTATAAATTATCGCCTACATTAAACAAGAAAAATGACATGAAAATGGTTAGTTCAAAGAAGGAAAGTAAAGTGTAAGCCTGATAAGTCTGATCCTCGCGGAAGTATTACCGTTATAACATACTTATTTTTCCAACGCATCGAGTACCGGCGAGGCCTCCCACAGCTCGCATTACTTTTCCGTTCTCATTACGATCGTAACCATGATATCTCTATTACTATACAGTTCGGCATGATGTGCATCGGGAAATATTCATTTTGTTAAAGATAAAACGAATGGAAAAACTGCATTGTGCGTCATCGCCGATAATTGCCGGCTTGTAACCATTCAAAACGGGATCGAGAGTAACAGCGTGAACGACCGCAGCTATACGATCAGTGAGAATTAAAACGTAACTATTGTTGCGATTAACCGCACAATAGCGTCATATCCGTTCGCATAACGCGGGAGGTTTTATCTGCGGTTTGGGGCGTGTTAAAATAGCTACGCAAACCCAGTTTTACGGCAAAGTAATTGACAATTAATGCGCGGGCTCTGCTTCCACACCGAGTGGAAAGCGAAAGGCCGAGCGAACCAGAGCGTGACCCCTTCGTGAGATCGGGTGCGTTATTCGCGGAAAAAAAAAGCGGCCTCTGAATGGTATCGTACCGGTCTACACTGCACGCCTTTCCCGACCGGCCGTTTACCTTTATCTTACTTTTATCTCGCTGGTGCGAGCCATTTGCACGGGCATTTGTCATTAACTCCGTGGTGTTCGCGGCTTGGATTTTTTAAATCGCACTCGCGTTGCGCGAATGTTTTATGTATGGGAGATTTGCGTGCTCGATATAAAACCGGAAATATTACAGAAATATTTTTCTAATAAAAAATTTAATAATGTAAGATAAGTAATGTATTTAAAAAATTATTCTTTAACAAGAAATACCATCGGAAGAGAAATTCTCTAATTTATAATTTACTTCCGTAAAAATATAAGAATGCTCTCGCTGAAATTACGGATTCACGTTTTAATTTTTTATTCAAATCGAATTTACTTTAATCAATTCATGTACCAAGTAAATGATACAAAGCTTGATAAGAAACCAAGCGGAATACAGCTTGGGTGATGGTCGAATTAGAACTAGAGTCGAGTTTCTTTAATACTTTTCCTCCGTACCGGTAATTCCGAGGAAAAATGGAAGAAGGAACGAAATCTTATAAATGTTGTAACTCTGTCAGTTATCACGTACGGCTTCGGAAGTACGTGTGTTCCAAGTTAATACACTTTACGGTCTCGCTTTCCGGAGGACAGTATTAAACGCGATTTTGCTTTACTTTGTGAAACGACAGCATGGTAACCTATCGGATAAATATCGCAGGTTTCTCTGTCCCCTTGTTAAAACTGCAAGCGCATAAAGCAAATTTCAATCCATTAATGCTAAAAGGCTACTCTAATGCATCTATCTTTCTGCCGATATAATGCACTTGCACCGTTTGAGCTGCAGAGCATGGCATTCGCAGTCAATGCATTCCGAGCGCATTAATTGGCGCACGGCGAGGCGAGGAGTTCGCCGGGTGTGTGGTCGCTACATCGTTATAACACCATAGTAACACCGTGAGAAGAAATTAACGGCGATAAAAAATCGTCGAAGGCTTGTTCGCATTGATGTCAAGATTGTAGCGGTTCTCGCAGACAGAACGGAACTCGAACTCCCGCTCCTTTAAATTGCGAAAGATCGTAGAAAGTGCATTCCTGCCGTTTGGAAATCGATTTTAACTCTACGTCAAGGTCGCCGGATGTAGGTAAGAAAAATCAGCATGTAGATGTAAAGAACTGGCTGTCAATATCGACACCTATATTTTGAGAATGAGGAAACGAAGAACGTTAAAGGAGAATTTCGTCATCGTAAATTAATTTAGTTTGATCAAGAATATGACGTGCATGTCGAACAGAATATTAAATTAAATCATAACGACTGTGTGATAACATCTGTCTCGTAAAATAGAATGTTCTTATTTCACTGCTTAGATATACTTGTAAGATATAGTTATAGTAGTTTTAACTTATAAATCTGAATTATATATATAAAGACAGAGCTAGATTTTATATATAAATTTATAAAAGTCTAACTGTATTAATTAAAATTTACTAGTTCAGTGTATTATACAGCTAGTCAGCTAGTGTATTATACAGCTGTATCTATACAGCAGTTGAGAAAAATATACACGGTCATAAAAATCAAAGGCAATAGCTTTGCAAGTTCTCTCGCACTGCAATCAACTCGTAACCAGATTATGCAAAATAAAAAATTCTTGAATAATTTCGACTCGAATAAATCACATATAACGAAGAAAAATGGATATTCTCGCGTAAACTTCAACTGCATTTCACGTTAATGCACGGTTTTGTCGAATCGTAGCAACAACATTACTGTCTTTCATCGTATATCTCGCGTGAAATCCTCCAAAAACTGAGTACCTAGTCTGAGACGGTTCCTTTCGGTTGGAAAATTCCTTCTGAATCTAATTCTTTATTTAATAACGCGAAATAGTCCAGAATATTTCCTTCGCATCCGTTATAATAAATTGAATTCACGGGGCAATCGGCAACAAAAAATGAGGAACTATTCAAACTGCACGCCGGTTTATAACGCTTTAACTTCATTCATCATGCCAGCCATGGAATGCATCAACTCCTTCGGGAGGCTTAGACAGCGACATTTATAATTAATTCATCCGCAAACCGGCTTGAAATTTAAATGCAACCGGGCTCTATCGATTTCTCGTACCGCAGCTGCTTCTGACCGCGAAGGTGGCAGCACCAAACGACACCAGCGCAATAATCGACAAATTGTTTTTATTTCCCACCTGTGACACCGTTTCTCAGATAAAAGAGAGAGAAATAAAGCGTGCCTCTAGCTATTTTTAAATAAGCAAGTCGTAAAAAATACAAAGAACTGAAGAACTTTATCTTGGAAAGATGAAGACAATGAGAAGTTATCCTACATAGACAGAGCTGAATATTATTTTTAGAATTTTTTAAATAAAAAACATGCTAAACAATCGACAGATTATAGAAACATATGGAGGGGTAAAAACCATAGTGATGTACGTCAAATTTTTTAAAATATTGACTCGTGTGCATAGATGCAATTTATATATTGTATAGATTGCATCTATGCACACGAGTCAATATCTTATTTGACTTACAGCCCACTATGTGGCTCTTATCCCTCCATATATACATTGCAATCCCATGAATACGTCTCGTCACGTACGATAATTATGAAATAAATATTACTTGCGAATAGCATTGGGTCCAGAAAATCATTCGAAATATACGAACATTTAATAGAAATTCGTAATTACAAATTATGGACGCGCGTAATTAACCGTATATGCTTGAAAAACGAATATCCAGGCGATTATTGTGCGAGGTAGAAGAAATATCGTTCTCGTGCAATTTTCGTACGGCCGGGGCTCGATCATATCGCGAGTTTATAATTACATCGAAATCGATGGGCGTCGATGGCTTTGCGCCAATTGAATTGCCGCGGCGATGCTGCGCGAACTAATTTCTAGGGGCCTCGTTATTAATGTGCGGCTATCGATTAAATGAAAATTCGATCGCCGTTCGAGTAAGAGCGGCACGCGTTTGCGCGACACGCCTTACTAAATATCGCGCATTCTTACCCGTTCTAAGGTTTTCCTCGACATGTGGCAGTAAGAAGGTCTAATATATGCAAAGTCAGCGCAATTCGTCCGCACCCCCGACGCTTAATAAATGAAGAGAAAGTGGCGTGTTTTTTGCATTACAAATTTTCTGCCTAGCTTTTACTATTTTACATAACACAATTGTTCCTTCTTCTTATTATGCACAAAACTATAGTTGCAAGGGTGCTCGTTGTAACGCCATGCGTCACATTACCACTTCATATAATTTTCTTCATCATTTCCTTTGTTTATTTCCCTATTATAGCCTCGTTATACGCAGATGCTTGCGGAAGGTTTAATAAACAATATCATAACTGTATCTAAATTTACGTTGCAATTTCATAACCCGCGGCAGCCTCGGCCGTTACGTCAAACATTTGCGGTAATAATGGGGCAGTTAGCGATTTACTGCGTTACCCTCATGAATATTAACGTTTACTAACGACTCTGTAATATCCCGATATCCACGCGCGAAATTATATCGCGTCTTTTTCGTGCACCCGTCAAACTGTCAACGCGGCAACATCCTGGAAAGTCAAAATTAAATACCTGAGTAATTCGAAATTACAAGAATCGGGCCCGCGCGCGTTTCACGTACTTTACACAAAAGTGCACGCCGCACAAAAGATATCTGCGTATCACGGCAAATGCTCGTAAAAAGAGAAATTCTCCCTCCTTCATGGATTTCGCTATTACCGCGATTTAAAAATGAGAAAACAGCACGGAAACGATCCGCGAGATTATGATAGATTCACGACGCTTTCTATATCCTTCCTTTCTCTGCGCGATACGTTACACTTTTCTCGTGCTCATGTTTTAATAGTTAATTTGTCTTGATGCGAGATGAAATATGGGCCGCTCTACTTATATCTCGGATGTTGATAAATGCTATTTTTCGTCAAGCCGATTCTATCCCGCAGAAAGTAACATTTTGATGTCGTAAATGGAGATCTTTATTTCAAAGAGAGATCTTTATTTCAAATGCAGAAGTTTTTACTTTCTACTAACGTAATGTGTTATATCTCGCATTTATTAATAATTTATTTATTATTAAGAATATTTTAAGTAAGATACGTGTCGGATATAATATTATTAATAATTTGACTTTTTTATTGCAGAATTCTGGTAAATGACCTCATGGTCTGCCACGATGTCGTCAATATTACTATTGAATTGTAAGTATAATTTTCGATCTAAATTCACAAAATTTTTTATTCGACATGCGCGTACAAGTTTTAATTTATATTATTCAAACCATATAGGTGTTCTGACGGCGTGGCTGTTTGTCACCATAGGAGCGATTACCGTATCGGTAGATCGTGCTGACATTAAAACCGTAAGTATGACTAATATAAAAAGTTTCGCATAATTTCTGTTATAAGTTGTTATCGTTATTTATTGTTAATTATAAATAATACTACTACATTTTATCACCATAATATGGGTTACTCTTACTACTTTCTTTCGCATCAACGTTTAATAGCCAAGATATTAAAATAGTCGAACAGAAAGTTATGACAATAGCATTCTTTGAAATCCTTTGTAACGAAAAATTGTCTTTAAATATTTTAACTCATTCTCTGATATTAAATTTTCTTCATTCTTCTCTTTTCGCACCATCACCGCTATCCGTTTTGTCGAATCTCGTTTTTTATATATCAATCAGTATTATACATATATTTTACATACATATATTACATTATATATCTATTTTTTTATTCTATGTGTTCGTAATCTTATTATTTTATAATCTATCCACCTTGTGTTTCAATCATTCTTGTTTTTACTACGGGTAGGCATCATAATAGTAGTTTTACTGGCGCCTTACCTTTTGCGAATACATTTTTTTCATGTTCTTTGTAATTACCTGAACGATTATACCAATCTTTTGTTACGCAATAAAGTTATTGTTATTAAATAAAGTTAGTATCTTATTAGCGCAATTTTATAGCATAGCCATAGCTAGTCATGTATTTTATTGCCTATCGAGTCATGAATTCTCTCCATTTTCATTTCATTGACGTTTTATGCGACAATCGGAAGTATGTGAGGATTCTGATTTACTGCTGTAGAAACGGAATAAGTTGGGAAATCGCTGATAGTTCGCTCTACCAAGGACGATTACCCTTGCTTTACGAGCGTCGCAGGGTGCACGCACGTTCGTCGATGGAATATTCCGAAACTTTAGATTTGATTTCGCACCGTTATTAGAAATGTTAGCGGGGTGTGAGTAAATTTCGTGGTTTATCGTCTCTGAACACACGGACGTGGAAAGTAATTCGGAAATAGCGTGCTGCCTAAGGCCTCGCACACTTATTTTCTGATTACACAGACCACCGCTTGCCGCCAATGGCGGAGAATAACAGTCTCACTTACGATTTTCTCGGACCTCGGTGAAAACTGGAACAGGAACCATTCCATTAACCTCTCCAGGAAGTTCGAGTATCACATTACTATTGTTGTCGCCGCTATGGCGTGAACGAAAATTGTGTTTGATGCACCGTGTAGGGAATATACACGAAAGCTTTATAAGGCTATATAAAAAATTCTTCCATCGCGATATACCAGTCTAATGGATCATTATCTAACAATTTTTGTTACTGAATAAATAGAATTAAATAAATAAAGAGAATTAATTATATAAAAAAAGTATTTTTAAAATAAGATATATAATTATCCCGAAGTTAGGGCAGTAAGATTAATACGCGCAAATACTACTGATTTAATTATCCTCGTATATTTAATTTTACAATGATTAGGCGCTTGATATATTCAATATATATATATATATATATATATTCCTGAATCTCTGTTTCGATAACTAAAGCTCAAGCTTTGATCCGCAGCCACCAACACGATCGTCGATGATCGCGAATGGCTGGCGACCTCTGACCAATTCCTACGAGGAAACGATCGGCACTAACGTGTCGCCGTCGAGCCACCTGGAGAAGAACGTCCAGGTGCATCCCGTCCTGAGCAAGTTTCAGGAGCACATGGCGACTTCGGAAAAGCTGAAGCCGTTGCGAAAGGGCAAGCCGCCGGTTCACGAATACAGTCCGCCGAGTATACTCGGTAGTTTCACGGTGTTCGGACACGCGGCGACAAAAGCGCGTGGCGAGATCAAGACGCCGGTTAAACACGTGGCCACGGAGACCCGGGAATATACGTTCCTGATACCACCGCCTAAGGACGCGTATCGTTTCGAGGTGAGCCAACACCGCAAGCCGGTCGTGCGCGACAGCGGTAGCTACTTGCCGAGACAGCCGCCGCAGGCAGCCTACGCGGCACAGAATGTCCATCAGCAACCACTGGATAGCGTACGCGCGGCGACCTATTTCATCAAGGGTATCCCAAGCAACCGTCCTTACGTCCCGCCGTTCGCCATGCAGGCGTTGCAGGCATCGCAAGCGTTGCAGCCACCCCGCCAACCGGAGAAACCGTTCGAATCCTTGAAAGTCGCTAATAGCGCGAAACCGTACTTCCAGCCGCCCGGCGCGGAGATCCCGGGTGACTTCGGCAAGCAGAAGATCAGCGGCAACGATGGCGATGTATACGACAGATACCAAGCGCAATCTCACAATTCGCAGGTACTAAATTCGGCGAGCAGCGGTAACTTCTACAGTCAAGTGAACCATCCCTCGAATCATTATAAGTCCACCTACGAGCGAGATCCTGCCTTCCTGGTGCACGAAAGTCACGAGATCAGTTACGTGACGCCACCCGGATCGTACAACCCGTACAGCTTCCGCCCTTCGTTGCCGTACGAGACTCTGTTGCCACCCGCGGTCTACTCGCCCTCGTCAACGCCACCGTCTACCACCGCCGTCACGCGGAATCCCAGTAAATTCGGCCAGACTAACGACGCGGCTCGGGAGCACTATAATAAACGCCCGGATACGCGTAACAAGCACGAAAAAGGCGGACAAACCGAATTACCTAATCCCAGAACTACGAGCACTTATTACGTTTCGGAACATCAGGAACTTACACCCCCCACGTGGCCGAAGAGCAAATACACGTCCGACATCAATGAAGTTCTGCCGAAGGAGAATCCACCGAGCAAGTTCAGTCAAGAGGTCGTAAACCAGAATCAAATCACACAGGGTCCGAAGAACGTGTACCACAGACCGCAGAACTCCTTCGAGCCTGTTGAGGTTTACCCACCGACGCCGATACCGGATTACGAGACACCGGAGAGCGTCTCTCTCAAGCACTTTAACGAGCAACAGTTTCTGCTACAGCAACAATTGCTGCTGCGCGATCGACAGAGACTGGCGGAGCAGGAGCGTCAACAGAAACTAGAGATCGAACGGCAGCAGCAAGAGGAGCTGAAGAAACAGCAGGAACAGCTCAATCAACTTGCGCAACGGGAAAATGAGGAAGAAGAGGCAGCTAGACTTGCCGCGGAATCCGCGAAGAATCAGTCACAAGAGATCGTGAGGCTCCCGGCCAATATGCCATACACAATTCAATTGGCGCAATTCGAACCGCAGGTCACTACAGATGGCAATATTCTGGTGTCGGAACCTGGTATTTACAATGTTGAACAGCTGAGACTTCAGCCTCAGGTAATACCTCATTTTATAATTGATCGCCCTGCCGCTTTAATTAAATAATGAATAGCTAAACACCACGAAAATTAAACCAAAAAAAAGACGAGTAGATAAAATATTAAATCATAAAATTCTTTCAACAAAAATTTAATAATATTATTTGAAGTACATTATTTGAAGTAAATTAATACAATCTAACTGTATGTTTAATAACTCATTATCTATTATAAATAGCTATTTCTTTCCTACAAAGTATAAAAAAACGATTCTAAACTGTCTGTCGTAGGTACCCCAGATCCCAGAAAATCAGGTGAACCAGAATTATCAATACCAGCAGCATTACCAGAACAGCTATCAGGAGCAACAGGTCAATTACCGTGAGCCTCAAACCGAGACGCGACCGTACCGTCCGCAGAAACCGTCCCGCGATCCACAACGCCGCAAAAAGCCGACGACCGTTGCGCACGAACTCTCGCCGACGGAACCGCCGAGCCAGCCGCCGGAAACTGCCATTCCCTTGACCCTGTACGCAGAGGAAGTACCGATTCAGACGACGGTGGCACCGGAAGTGCAAACCGCGCCAACAGTGTCGACACAGAGATCCAGAACTCGTCGTCCGGCGGCGCCGGGTCGACGACGAAAGCCCGCGACAACCACGCAGGAACCCGTCACGACGTCTTACCCGGAGGAAGACTACCTCAAGTACAATAGAGAAGACGTGCAGCAGCACAATCAGCACGACTCTTCGCGAAGAAGACGAATAAAGCCCACCCAGGCAAGTTACAACGAGGAAGCGGTAACGGAGAAGAGAGGTAACGTCAGGAAACGACCAAGTCATCGAACGAAAGTGAGCCACGACGAGTCGTACGACACGCAGATCGTCACGGAGAATGCGTACGCCTCCTTAAATTCTTACGGACAGACCACGGAGCCTGCGCCGGACTACAATGAGAATAACTACAATCAGAATAACTATAATCAGAATAACTACAATGAGAATAACTACAATCAGAATAACTACAATGAGAATAACCAATTCGCGACGAATCAGCCGAGCGTTTCATACGGAACAAGCCAGCCAATTAATCAATATTATGATTACTCTTCGCAGCAGAATGAGAGATACCAGGAGGATCAACGCAAGGACCATCGCGATGACAGCATCGTGCCAGAACAAGTGTCAGAATATCACACGGAGATCAACCGCGGCAAAATCGAGGATTATAACACCGATACTCGTCAGCAAAACGTGAACGTCGTCACTAGCATACCGCTGGAAGATCTCTACGTAAAGACCGACGGTAATTATTACGATCGCGCGACAACAGACGGCCCGACAACCACCACAACGACGACAACGACGACGACGACGACAACTACCCCGCAACCCGTAACGCAGGCTCCTCAGGTCGCCACTTCTACGTCCAAATCTCACAGGATTCGCCCATTAAGATACGGTAATGCTACCAGACCGCGTTTCAGCATCAAGGATTACAAGAGCCGCATGGATTACAAGAACAGACTATCTCAGAGTTCGACGACGGAGGTAGCACCGACGCCGTCCAGCGAAGCCTTGACGCGCGGTCCTCATACCAGACAGAGAACGTCGAGCTCGAAGAGTCAACAGGCTCAATTAACGGGCGATACCGTTCGAGAGACTACCGGCAGATACAAATACGTCTCCAGAGTAAACTATCGTACTACTACTACGTCGTCCCCTGCGACTGCGAGAGATCAAGAACGATACTCGGAGGAGGGCGTATCCTCTACGACCGAAAAGAATAAATTCGTGCCGAAGAGGCGACCGATCAGCGGCAACGTTTACCGAAGTAGAATTGCCTCTACTACGACCAGTCCCACACGATCTCAGCTCAGCGAGAACGTTCCGAATGTTCCGAGGCAGAGCTCGGTGCGACCCGAGAACGTGTACTCGTCATCGATACGTAGGCGGCCGGTCATGAAGAGCAGGCTGCACAAGGAGAACAACGCGGCAACGGCGTATCCGGACAGCAAGCGGCAGGAGGAGCCTACGGAGATGGCCGCCGAGGAAACCAGTTTCTACTCAACCGCCTCGTCGAACAGTCGTCTCGTGGGCAACGAGATCGTTAGCGAGAAGGGAGAAGCCGCGTCACTCGACAGCCATCCGGTGAAACTCGGCGTGCAGGAGAGCAAAAACCAAGGGGAGACTGTTTCGCAGAACGAGGAGACAAGAGCGGCGCCGACCGACGCGACCTTCGCTGAAGACGTTCGCGGACGGATTTCGAGCGATGGGACCGAGCAAACGAGTCGAACCGAGAAGCCGGAAGCTTCCGCGACCGCCGGAAGCGAGGACGACGCGACGCGGGAGGGAGAGCCAGAAGCCACGGAGACCACGACGAAGTTCGACGTGCGATCCGACGAAGAGGAATTGTTCGCCAAGGCGTCGCAGAGCGTGGCGGACCTGACGAGCTCCGCCTCCGCTCTGTACGACAAGCCGGGCATGTTCAAGGCGGTCTCGCCGGAGAGCAGGCTCGTCTCGCCGCAGTTCAAGATCACCACGGACGAGCCGACGTTACCTATCGAGGCCTTCTTTCAAGAGCTCTCGAAAAAGAACTAACGACTCAGAGTAAATCATTCTGCCGCGAGCAAACTGTCATCAAATCGTAACACACGCGATCGACAATTCCGTGCTTCGAGGAGCAATGGGAGATCGTAAGGGGGCTTCCCATATGAGCTTCTTTCGAGAAGCAAAACATTCAGGATTTGTTTTCGGTAATAAATGGTTTCGTAGGAAAACTTACATTTCAAAAGAAAATAACATTCTGTCGGAAAAAGATCTACAGATTTCTCGAGGCATTCTATTACGCTAAACGTAGAAAGTTTCGAGAGACTGAAGGAACTTACATACTTTACATGTACCGTAGTCTTACGTACTTAATTTCGCTCCTAAATTATTATCATCGCGCTGTCATTTACGTCGTAAAAAGTTAAAACACTGGGAGCGCATTGAGCGCTTCTAACATACGATCATCATTTCGACCATACTTTCCTATAGAACTATAGATATTAGAGAAACAAAGGGATAACGATTAAGCATAATTTGTCAAAGCAAGAAGGGTCTGAGAAAAAGCGCTGCTGCTTGATGAAACTCACGGTGGAGCAACCGCGCTTTTTCTCGTGCTGGGAAAGGAAGCTCGGCAGGACATTGCGTGTGCAATATCTGTAAAAAAGTAAATTATACTCCTGCGGTAATATCATTCGTATACGTTCATTTTATATCTTTACGTTAGGTTATTTGTAAAAGAGGAAATACCAAAAGTAAAAATTTCGCGAATTAGGCAATATAGCGATATCATTGGGAACGCCTTATTAGTGTAAGCATGCGAATCATCCCATTGTGTATTTATTTAAGAGATCATTCCCTAAATCATTTCTCGTCGTTACTTTTCGCGACATCGGAATAAAGAAGCTAACGAGATTATTGTAAATATGAATACGTAGGATAGAACTTTCAGTACTATCCCCTGGGCAGAAAATCGTTTTCGAATTTTATAAGAAGAAAAAGCAAAGATATTTTAAAGTTATTAGGGAATTTAGCAAAAATTATTGTTATAAGTGTAGTACGATTCTTCTAATTTTGTAAAAGCCTCGTATTTTTTAGGGATTAGAAACAAGTTTGAAAAAACTGTCATACTGAACTGAATTATTACGATTGAATTATTACAAACAGAAATTTTTTATCAAGATTTATACTGCCTAATCCTGTATTTATAAGTACTTTGTATACCGATATATGTATATTAACTTAATATTTTTATATTTGATTAAAATTTAAGAAATACGCACTATAATTATTATATTTTTCTAAGTAATATAACTTTACCAATCAATTAATAAAAATCAATTAATAAGAATAAAATTCATATGCAGAGAAAATCAAATCTTAAACAAAAAATATATATATTTGGAAGCATATATATTATATAACACGAGCACGTTTAACGATACGATCGATATGTTCATTGTTCTTACATTATTTATATGTATCCATATATATAATCGTTTTATATTGTAAATAAATATATCGGATTATTTAGATAAAATGCAGCGGAACGTAATAAAGAGCACAAAGGCACCCTAAAACTTACCTCAATCGACGCTTGGAAATTAAGGGACACTTCAAGCTACAAAGGACCAAGCGCACATTAATAAGACAACATCGTTTGAAACATCGTAATCACCATTTGATTTAATAATTCGTTTAATATCGTTCAACTCTATATTTGAGTTACGGCGAATGGTTACATACGTATAATCGTCAACAAGTAAAATACTATTTCGGGATATCTCCTTTACAACGCAAGAGTAAAATCTCCTAAAGCACAGCGATCTCTCTGTGAAACTTTTAAAGAGACAAGTTGGAAGATGGATTTGTAAAGATACGAATACTCTCTTACGCGATGGTAAGTATCTGGATTTTTATCGTATCAGAAGCAGAGTCTACCAATTTTGTCCAACTCTTCCCTACCCCCCAAAAAACAAACTTATTCTAAAGAAAGCAATTAAAAACTAACAAGAAATATTAATGTACAGTACAATTTGTACTCACAATACCTTGTGATATATACGCGTTCAAAGGCGCGGAAAGGATCCAAGTACAGAATAGGCCCTGCGAAACTAGCGTTCTAGGTACGGTCTTGTATACTCGAGTGTACTCTAGGATTAATTAGCGGACGAGACAGTATTTTACCCGTCTCGATACTCTTAGAAGTTACTGCTCTTTCCCTAGAATCAAGTTACACATCTCTCCCTTCGTTTTAATTAATACATACGTACGGGCCTTACTTCAAATGTACCTAATTTAGAATTATGCACAGGCCGTCATCTCACATTTATATACCGACTATACGCATACTTACGTACTCACACGTACATGTTATATGTATGTATATGCCTACGGTATGTAATTTATGCTGGCCGAAGTTTTGTGTATATCGTAAAACTCCATATAATTGACAGTTAAAGTGTTTTACAGTAACTCGAGGTACATACAGTTCACGTATATACAACAGTATCAAACTATAAGACGAAGTAGGCACATGCACACTAAAATATATGTATATATATGTAATATATTTACACCTGCTGCAGCTGCGCCGAGTGAGCAAAAGACATGGACGTCGCGGCTAATTATCGCACGCACATCGGCAATCGCATATCAAAGCTGAAGATTCGCACACTTAACGATAAAAGGAGACGATATCAGCCGACAAAACTGCGAAAATTTAATATATTAGAATATTAGAATATTAGATAAATTAGTTGTTAAATAATTTAGCCACATTCCGAAAAATATTAACTTGAGCTGCACTGCAAATCTACAAATATCGGCAACATATCTCGACTCACAAAAAGTTAGTATCGACAAAAATGGAATGACCACTATTTTCGAACGACAGTGACTCAAAAAATTAATCAATAGCGATATTATCCGAAACGATGTTATCATTATCCACTAACGTTGATAGAAAATCATTCGTCATGATTTACATGATTTATATGCGATGACTGGCTTTCGAATGCATAGCGCGAATCGCCGCGTCATATATAACACACTTACTCACGTGATTATTTTAACAAAAATACGTGCATGTAATCGTAAGTAAAAAAAAAAACGAATGTAAAAGCGCATCACTCATTTGAGAAAAGTTAGGATATTAGTCGCTTTAAAAGTTCGTCGTATCGTCTCCGTGTCTTTGTCTCTGGGAAGAGCCATTAATATTCTAAGAGGCGGAGACAAAAGTGAACCAAGCCAACGCGTGAAACGCGGAACTTAAAGGCACCTTTAAAGATTATGTGCTTGAAAGATTAATTATTACAACCAGGAAAATGGGATTTTTATATGGAGAATGCGACTGCAAGGTAGTTATAGATATATATTTTTTTTCAAAGGGACGAATGCGGTTCTTACATTTAATTATCTTTTTATCAGAGGACTACCATCTATATCAGGCTGGTTTTGCTAAACGATGCCTTCATATGAAATTTCAATACCTCATTCTGTTCTCGTAGAATGTAAAAAAATAAAATGAAATGAATATCGTTGATTGGAGAATGTAAATTTTATTTTCCCAACATTTTATTTCAATAACTCGCGGCAGTGTTCTGTACACAATTGTCGCGGAATATTATTGTCCGAATTGTACGGTATACAATCCGGCGTATTTATTATGTTTTCGCGTATGTACGCCTTCGAAACAAACGTGTATCGGTTTTTAAATTAAACCGCTTAGAGTTTACATATCGCCAATAATACTGTTGATAGGAATATTTAATTTATTTAATTATATTTTTTCATACGGTTGTGTCTTAAAAAAAAGGATGACAGCGAATAGCTTAATTAGCTGGTGACACCGTTATATATGAGGGGCAAGCATATATACAGACCAGACGATACACATCTTACATTTCGGCATTACAGGAAGAATTTAAAAATAAAATTCGTCCAGAGTGTACGACTAGTCCTTTTATAATAATACGTTCAGTCTATAGTGTCCTGAATACAACTTTCATCTAGTCGAGATGTCTACGTGATGCGTTCATACGACACTGTGTACACACCATGCATCGTTTCGTACTTTAGTAAAAATATAAAAAAGGTAACGTCTCGTGAGAATAAAAAGATAGTTTAAAACGTATTAGAAAAAAAAATTGCAGTGCCTCATATATATAAATACAGATATAATATATATATATATGTATATTTATATATGTATATGATTTATGGAAATATTTCGTACGTTTAATTTTTTTAGACAGTGGTACGTGTTATGTAGCTCAAGCTGATATCGATATTTTACTATCTACGCCTATTAACGATTAACCAATCGGCCTGTCCGATCACAATACGTTTCGCGTTCGAGTGCATTAATCTTTGTTACATCACGGGGAGATTTGCAAGTCATGACACTCATAACTTGTATACAGCACCGGTAATGCATTTCTCCGATTGAAGCGAAAAACGCAACGTCGTCTCGCAAACTTAGGCACGATCATGATGGAATGATATATTTTATTATACATTATATAAAATTGTGTATAATTCAACACGATAAAATATTTAATATTATGTAATTACATACAATTGAAGATAATACAGTGCTGAATTAGTTGATCAATAATAAAATAAACTAAGAGAGCAATGTACAATTTTACATTAACATCCAAAATTTATATTTCTATAACATTTATAGATCTCATTTTGGATTTAGGACATAATATGCTTGTCATAATATATATGATATCCTTCTTTATTTGAAATCTAGAATTCTTAAACATACATCATTAAACGTATTAAAACTATTAAATTTTTAATTTCTAATAACTTTCTTGCTCTCTTTTATCTACCACTTTGTTAACGTCCAATAAATTTTTTTCTTTAACGTTCTCATCTGCCAAACTGTACTTACTTAATCTAGTAGCGCACATTAAAGTGAATCTCTTACCTCGACAATCGTCGCTTTTTCACACGTCATCGCTTCGATCGTGTAAATGGCTCTTCGCGAAGGGGATTAACAAGGGACGATCGATCGGCCGATTGGTTAACGCGATGCACTTATAACACTTTCAAGCGGGTCTCCCTATGCTACGACCCTTTTTAGAATTTCCATATGTGGCTTTGAGACGTTGGTCCACTTAGTTTAATACATTATTATCACCTTTTATTAATGTACGATGCCGCGTGCGTCGCGTTTGCGAGCGCACGCGAACAGGTTGAAGTCTAGAGTAACATTGATCTCTCGCTACGATCGCAAATGGATGATAGCCGGGAATCGAAAACCGATATTAATTCCGGGTGGCGGTTTGTAAATCCTTTCCTAGTTGCATCGCAAAACTTTTAATCGTATCACCACGAAATGCATAAATCACAAAGGGAGAATATAATCCGATACATTAATCGCATTAGCAGGGGTATTTTACAATTCGAGAGAGTTGCTCAATAACGGTCACGCTCTCGTTATTTAAAATAATATAAATTACAAATATATGCACTTGGATATTTGATCTTAATATCCACATCGGACAGTATATCCGATTCACATGATGTATATTTAATTATCCAGGGGAATTATTATGAATTTTCCATTGGCAAAAGAAATCATTTGTCGATGCCTCTGAATTCTACTTGTTAAAGTTTATCTGGTTCAATATATCCCAAATTAAAACGTGCATTGCCATTGCGATTTACATCAAATCACTTCTATTATACGGTTAATTCAAATGAGAGCGAGTGAGGTAAGAACGCGCCGATGTGTCACGGAGTAGCATCGATTTTCCGATTCCCACAGATGGATGACATCAAAAACACGAGTCGTTTTCTCGGCGGGTGTCACCGTCGATATAGCGTTCGTTGTTCCCGCTTGAAATGAATTCGTCGCACCTTAATTCGTCGGAAGTTCATTAATTACGCCTATCCGATTTCCAGAAGAACGATCTACGATATATAATCGTCCTCCTTACGTCGCCGGGTCCCCGTCGTCCCAGTGACGCCTTTGTGCCGGGACGGTGCACAGGACGTCATTAACGAACAGCAATTACTTTCCGAGAGATAATGACACCACGACGCTCGCGACGCCGAGCGACGCTCGTCGTCCGTAAAAACGTAATGTGCGTCACGCCGCGCTGCGCCGCGCCGATGCGAGTATCGACCGTTAAAATGGATGCCAAAGTGCAAACACGTCGCAAATATTAATCGTATATCGATTATTTACGTGTTCCGCGCGTTGAATTAACCCATCGCTCGTATTGATACAACAAATCGTGATTAAAAGACACAAAATGGAAACGACATTTAACCTTTACGCAGTATTTCCGCGCCGATGTAAAAAATATCGAATAAAGCCCGTGTTAGAGAGATTGAAAAATAAATGAAATTTACATGTGATATTGCAAATTTTAATAACTTGTGAAAAAACAGACTACGCGTTCCATCTATAAAATATGAGAAATGCGGTTTATTCTCCGCATTATCAACCAAAATATCATACATCATAAATAATGTCATTTCAGAAAAATTTTATTTTTTCTTCGTCGAATTATAAATTTCAGTAAATAATTTAAAGCTTTAAAAAGTTTATTTCAAATTATAGAAAGTCACATATTATAGATCTTAATATTATCCAGACAAGATTGAAAATAAGATTGTTATATAAATTAAATATTTTCGGTTATTAGAAATCATGCTAGACTGATTGCAATTCACCAGTTGCGGAAATTAAAATAGTAATAATATCACTTGCGTGTGCATTAAATAAACGAGATAATGAGAGGTCTGTGCCATTGAGCGCAATAATTAAAATGTAAACAAAGAACGGCAAAGCAAAATCGCACCTACATAACTATCAAGCTTGCATTATGTGTAATCGCGTATCGAACTCGATATGTCAAAAGTTAGATGTATCATAAAGTAAAGACAGACAGAGCGAGAGACGATATTTATGTTCGCGTAAATAAAAAGCACCATGGTTTTAACATGACGCGCGAGGCAAGATACGTACTATTCTCTTTTATCTCAAACGCGCAATTCTCTTAAAATTTAATTTTGTTTAAAAAGAAAGACAAAACCGCGATTTATCGCGCGGTATAAGATGCGATTGAGAAACGCAGCTTTTGGCACTCCCAACGGGGCGAGAAGTTCGTTACTATCTCTCACTGTCTGAGATGCTCGGTATTCCAGAGCCTCTCACCTGGATTTACCTTCTTTCGCGAGAATCTGACGGTTCTAAAAGTGGCCCAGCTTAGTTGCTGAACTTGCTACAAGTGGACTACAAGTGAGAGCAAAAGACTGGTCGTTTAAAGCGTGAAAAAACGCCTCTCGAAATTTATGCACGTATGAACGATGTACGCGTGTCTAAATGTCTATTCTGTAATGATATTTAAATGCCTCTTTTATTTCGACGTGGAAAGAACCTGTCGAGCGCCTATTTATTATCAAATGGGCAATCACGAATGCCTCAGAAATTAGAATTATAAAAAAGTCATAGTTTCGTTTAAACTTCCGATAATGAAGCAACACAATTATTCCAACGTATATTTCTGAAGTTAGAAAGACAGGAGAGGTGGCAATTCCAGAAATATCCATCAAAGAGCGATATAAATCAATAATTTATCGTGTCAGTAAAATCTCGCATTCGACGTGCGTGTCATAAACTATGAACCTATTTGAGCCAGCTACGCATGGAACATTGTTCTAATCTTATCTTCTTCCGTACAGCGTTACGTACGAAATACGAGCCGAATCGTTACGATATTCCATGCTGCAAAAGCTATCTATGAAACGATCTTCATACTGCGGAGCAAAGTACGCAGTGAAGGGCTCAGTTCGCATAGTAATTGCGCGCGTTTGATCGCGAAAGCATGCGAAGGTTTTTACTACCCTTTATATCTGAAAAATTCAAGCATGCCGCTATGAAAGTCGCGCGATATCAATTTTTTCTTCCTTTACTGCACTCGAACACATATAGAACGCAACTCAGTTAAAGATCACACGGATAAATCTCGATTTGCCTCACAAGAACAGTTACGCATAAACTCGAAATTTCCGTTTCTACATGAAATACTAAAAATGTTGTTAGATATGGAATGTCGCTTGTGTCTTTTACTTTTTGATCCCAAGTTGTCGTATAGGCGTATCCTACTTTCGCATATTTTTTTCTTTAGTTCATTTAACTGGAAAATTCATTTACGCGTATATTCAAAAGCATTAGTTGACTTGTTTCTCCAAAACCCTACTGAGGCAGCTCTTCAGATAATATTCGCGTCTGTCGGAAACGTTTGATAATAACCGGATTTCCATTGCTCGCCGAATAAGCGACTTATAATATACACAGTACGTTCACACTAATACCTACGCATCTTGCGAGAAGAAAATCTTTAGCTAAACTAGAATTCTACCTGAAGAGCGGATATACGCACGTTTCGCGCAGGCAAAGCCGATTGAGAACGTTCTCCGGCGACGAGTGAGCGTATTCGACCATCGCGATCGAATACAAGATCCGAGATGCTCCTCCACGTTAACGTTAATTCCACGAGCATACTTTTGTGGATTAGTCTCGCTGCTATTTGACTCGCGGCAACGAATTATCCGCCAGCGAAACTCTCGACTCGCGTCGTGGTCCCGACGATCGAAATTAGAAGTCGCGCCTCGCAAAAAAGATCCGCTCGCTGAGAACGCGAGGAAAACTTCCGGTCCAGATAAGTAACAACGACGAGCCGCCTCCGGACGAGGGATTTCTTTTCCATCCCTCTCAAGGACCCCGCCACCAAGCACGGCGATTTCTTTCGAGACAACTTCTTGTCGCAATTACTATGTAACGATCGCAGCGAGCGGCGTTCACCGTTGCTTGAATTGGGAGACTCGCGAACGCGGTCGACTTGCATCCTGAGTTCCCGTTTGCCTTTATTATTCTTATCCGGCGCATTTACTTCCGCGTTTTTGTCCGTCGCTACCGTGGTAGTCTAAAAACGCCCGACTCTTTTCATCCCTGGTTCGTTGCGCTTATTTTGCGAAAATTCGTCGCGATACAACTACTCATTGTCAGTTGATTTTTAGTTCTGTAGGAATAACTTTTTACGCCAAATCCGCAAATATATTTGAAATTCTCATCGTTAAAAAAAAGTAAATACATAGCGAGCTTTTAGACATAGAAATAAAAATTTGTAATTACTGGTTTAGATAATCCTAAAAATTCTCAAATCAATTTCTTTTATAGAATAATGCCAAGTTATCTGGTATTGCAATATTAATTCAAGCCTTTGTACTTGTAGAAGGTTACGGAAGTTTTTCGTAAAAATTTGTAAAGAAGTAGAATGTAAGGGAAATTTGCGTGTAATCGAATCGCACAAAAATTGGATTCGCATCTAGTAATAATTGGTAACATTACAAAGTCTCCCCTCGACATTGCGTCACTAATCGAACTGCGATTTGAATCGCAGCACTTCTGCAGTTGTCAGTCTTCATGCAGCTATTATTTCCTTTTATGTGCAGGGTTTGAAAGCATTGGCAATTGTGCGAGCGAACGTTGCAGACAGTCGCTCGCCATTGCTCGACAAATCGAAAGATCTCAATCGCGACCTACATCTATACAGAAATTTTACTTCGCTTGTTAAGCTTTATTCCCTACTTCTGTTCACGTTAGATTTATTATGGAAAGTGAAGAGAAATCTAAGATAAATATCCGTAATGTTTGGATAATTTATAATAATCACCCCGACATCAAGAGATTGCTCCTTTGTCGATAAATCAACCAAGTTATGTAGATAGTAATCGAGCCCAGCAATTTGTATCCCCAATTTATCATATCTCCTTCCTCTACACTCCTCCGCACATCTCGCAAGCCTTCAAAGCAAATTCGACGTGAGCCGCAAGATAATTTAACGAAAGTTGATTTATATACTACGAAATAACGTATATCTGATACATTTATTATACAAGATCCTGCCATTTAACTTTTTGAAATCACTTTCGCATTGCTAGATTACTCAACTTCCAAATCGCTTATCTGACTTAAATTTCGCTTTATGAATTAGTAATTATTTCTCTTTCAAATTATATTTTAGCACCTTGGTTTCTATGAATGTATATTCTATCTGATTTCCATAATAAGTAGCTGAAATAGTAAGACCAAATTTGCAAGTATATGGGATTTATAACCGTTTTCGCTTTCGCAAAATTGAAACGAAACATTTTTACATTTCATTCGGTAAAGAAAATTTCAAAGGTGCATATAACAAAAACTTATTCTTCATGTAATTTAAAACTTTGCTTCAATCTTCAATCTGAAGCTCAGTTGTTGATACACTTGAGTACTTTTCAACGCAAATTTAAAACTAAAAATATATATGCGTTGCGTATTTTCTATTCCTAAAGTTCCATTCGCTTGCAAATGTAGCATACTAATACAGTTACTTTTATATAAATGGTCTCCTCACGTATATTCGAATCAAGTCTTTTCCACATGTCAAAGACGCTCGATGAACCCGTACTCGAAGCCTGCGCTTTCCAAAGGGTAGCAAAAAAAGATATTTATTCCCTAACGGAAACTAATAAGCTCCCTTTCTAGCGAAGGATTACGGATGTCAGACGGAATGAGCAATCGCGCGTCGCGGTCCGCTTCGGGGAGGATTCCTGGACTTGGGCTATCTGACCGAGACCATCAGGGACCGCGGCAGTTCGCGCGGAACGCGCATTGTCCGAGCGTGTTCGGCGAGCATATGCGCGAGTACGCGAGGGACCGACGCGACGGTACCACTGTCCGCGGTGATTTACGAAGCACGCGGGCTCGTGCCAGCAAACCCGCGCGTTACGCTCTCACCCTCGCGCGGATACGTGAGCACGGGTACAGCGACGATCGTATCCGGTTCGCACTGGCCACACCGTCCGCTATAATTCACGTCGCCTGCTGGAAACGCCACCGGGATCTTCATCGGCGGAAGAGCCCCGGTGGCGGGTCCCGATTGTTAGCTCTTTCGGATACCGTCGAGACATTCCGCGCTGCATGCTCGACGATCTTTGCTGAACAAGCAGGTCGAAAATGTCATACTCAAATTGAAATATACAAAATTGCAATTTATTTTGTTACGTATATTTTTAAGAGAGGTTGAACTTTCTCAAATAAAAATACTAATCTTTCTATAAAGATAGTTCAGACAGCTGAGATAATATAGAGGTATTAACGTATATATATATCGCAATTTATTGTAAGATTTCAAAACTAACAATAAGTCATATTGCACTTTTATCACGGCTAGACACATAAAACAAACGAACAAATTGAAAATGTCAGAATAAAAATATATTCTATTATATACATAGATCGGAAAAGATTTTTTAAAAATAAAGATATCAATCTTTTCACAAAAATGATCTAGGTAATGTAAATTCTCAATAATATGATAGTAGTGATATAAAAAGTAAATTATACTACGCTTTGTTCCATGGCAAAGCAAATACTTCTGAATAAAACATGTAAAAATAAATGAGATCAACGAATAACGAATTTTTTCCAAAAAGCCCGGCAGTATTATCATTACCATTTTTTCACGATACATTTATTTCTAACATTATATTTCGACGTCAAAGAAAAATGCATGTTGCCCGTCTCTCTTCGAAGAATTAATGCGACTGTCGTATATTTTTAATATTTTAATGAAATTTCAGCCCGAAACGCAATTTTTTTGCCCTTTGAGATCATCAGTCGCCTGTCGGAGCGCATCAATATTCAATTAATCGATCAAACGTGCAGCGTGTATACGTGCCCGCGGGCTCGAGCGACAGATAAAATAAACGCGGCGCAGAGGAAGCTGTGGAGAGGTTTCCGGGTTAATTAGCCTGTCAATGCGGCCCGCTAGCCCCGCACGGGACAATATACGGGGGGAAAAAAAAAGAAAAAAAAGCAGGACGGTTGATTCGACGGCAATCGCGTCCCTTCCGAATGGCGTGATATATCGTACTGTCTGCTACTGTCGTGCCACGCATCTAGATATCTGCATCTTGTTCGTTGTTTCGCGTTTACGTCACACGCATGCATTCGCAAATACCCGAGTGCATCAAATCTACGTGACACCGCGGAATTTTTCCAATATTTCTGTTAGACCGAAAGCGCGATATTAACATGTCGCGATTCGCTGCAAGTTCCTGAATGAAAAAAAGTCTCGCGGTATTTAATCGCTTATTCATCGGTGCCGACTATATCAAATTTTTGGAAATCCAGCGTTATTTTCCGAAACGATTTGAATAGACTTACACACAAATTTTTGTCAACTTGGAAAACTGACTTAATTTAAAAAGTTCTACTGTTTTTTTTTCGGCATCGCGTTAAGTAAAAGTAACGTTTAATAATTAATTCACAATAGATTCTTGTAATCTCTTCTTAATAATAAAAGAACTGGTTAAAATGTGACGTGTAATTGATAAAAAAAAATTAAATCAATGTAGATATTGCAGTATTAGTTAGATTTGTGTGTCCGTTTAAATAATTAATAAAGAAACTTCACAAAGTATGTTTCGCCTCTCTTATTTTAACCGTGGATTTGACTAAATCGCATTTTGTTTATTACTTTTGTTCGTGTAAATCCATTCCCATAATCCCGTAATTGTTCGTGTAAAACCATTCCCATAATTATGTGACATTTATATTGTAAAGATTTGGATTCTCTGAAATGAGTCGCTTAGAGACATTTACACCTGAAACCAGCACGGCTCGCGGTTTATTTTTTTCACTAACCCGATTTCATCGTCGTCCTGGCTAATAAAACCGTGTAGCAGAAACCACGATCATACGGATATCTTGTCAACAAGATTCGTCCTCTTTCGCAACGCGGCATTTTCCTAGATACGTATTATTGCCGTTGCAGTGATTCCATTGAGAGCTAATCAAGCGATCTAGAGCTTGCAATATGTGTTTACCAGGTACATTATTAATTTATTAAAGTTGAAAAAACGTATCTTGAAGATATAACAGCATCGTTGTAAAGAAAATTTCAGCGAATTATTCATTAAATTAAAATCTCGACACGAATTAATGAATAGAAAAGAGTATCAATAAATGTTTTATAGTAAAATCGGATTAAAAGTTAAATTAAAAATCTACTGAGATAATAAAAGAACAGTAGAACTTATTATTAAAAATATACCGAGTTCTAGAACAAAGCATGGGTCGCAAGAATACGTTCATTGAGCAGAAGCTGTCAACTGAACGTTGTCAACAATCGTCAATTGTATTTCGTTTACTGGATTAATACAACGGTATATATCGTTCAAACAATTCTAGTATATCTGCTGCATAATACGCACTGTAAGGTGTGCTATAAAGTAAAACCAATACGGTCTCGGCATCCTCAGTTCATCGTACCGAGCCATCCCCGACGTCGGCGTCGTTAAGTCAATACTCGATCCTACAGCTCTATAGGGTAGTAATTAACAACTCCTATAGTTCGATTAAGTGTATAACCGATATACACCTAAGATATTTTAATCGCTCCAGTAACGAAGTAAGTAACGAGGTAATTGATATCTGATAACGTAAATAAATTCTAGCGAATTATACGTGATACACGATATATTCGTGTAGGAATATCAGATTAAGTCAATTTTTGGTATTGGTAAAAAAGAATTGAATATCATCATTACGATTTGATTTGTTTATCTAAAATTAGTAAGTAATTAGTAACTCTTCTAGCAATCCATGTCCGACATAAGAATTTTTCGTAATTGTTAAAATACATATATCAGATTAACATTAGAAAATGTATCAACCACTTTCAATACACAATTATTGCTGCATTTTCAATTGTAAGTGAAAGTAATAAAGTTCAAACATTACACGAGAACTCATCAAATTTCATCGGTGACAATGTACAAGAAGAGAAAAGCAATCTTCTAACGATACGATATGTTAGATAATGGAGCAATGGGCGAAGCAATTAATGACTGATGAGAAATTAAAGCCAAAATTAATATAGAACGGCGTCGAAATTCGAGAAAATGTCGGACGGGAACTCGCTCAGGGTTCATCGAAAGTTAACTACGGATCAGAACAGTCCCCGACGGGTTCGCGGTCGACGTCATAAACGTGCAACATGATGATTAAGACATGTGGGCGAAGTCGTTATCCACGCTATATGGGCTGCATGCACAGAGGGTCGGCGAGCGCGGGCGTTTCTCGCCGCTCATCTCGATACGATGCGCTTTAATGATGTTGCGAGCTCTCAGCGAGGGTGAGCAAGGGGTGACCACGGCTGTTGACCCATTTCGGACTTTGCGCACGGCCGCAACGAAGTTGCGGCCACCGGCGCGTCGCCGTCCGTTGCAGCAACTTCGCGTATTATCGCAATAAGAACTTCGTTGGCTCCTGTCGTTCCCGTAATCCATCCGTTCCGTTCGTGCATACGAACGTGGGAAACACGATCGAATTTCACGAGCGGATGTCCGAGCGGAAGGGGAGAGACGGAGGTTCTCAAACTTTACCTCACCTTAAAATTGCAAAAAGACAATTCTGCCGGTCATAAAGGCCATTCGAGTCGAAGATTCCATGTAGGAATCCGCGAGTTCGCGGATAAAAATTGAGGACGAATCTTCGGAGTCGCGTTTGGGAATTTTAATAGTTGGCGAGATTTCCTGATCGCAAAAGAAGTAAAAAGATGGACTGAGAACGTTGATTCATTCATATATTTCGACGTGTATTATAACAAATGGCGTTTATATTAAATAAAAAATGGATTCAAGATATATGTTTCAGAGATCTCTTTTTCTCTTTCGACGTCTATTATCAGGCAGATCTCCCTTAATGCTGTACCTTGCTTCAAGAGGAATCAATTATCCAAGTCTGAGAGCTTGTCCCTTGATTGCGTAATAAGCGATAATAGCCTCAATATTGATATTCATCGCGAGTACTCCGGACTCCATAACAACGCGCAATTAATGCCCGATTAATTAGGCATTAATTAAATTAACGATTAAATATATACATATATATAATAGAACGTACAATATATCTCTAATAAAACCGACTGGGTTCGAATCAAAACATGCTGTGCGTATACATATTTCTCATTAGGTTTAAAAAAATCTCTTCCATCGTTTATAACGAGGCGAAAGAAACTGACTTACAATTGCAGAGTCAGTCTTGGAGATCATCTCGATGGAATAAAATAAGCTACACCATCATCCGTTTCGTACGAAATATCGCAACATATCTTTTCGTTTAGTTTAATCCAATACGTCAATTTTCGATTGTCATTATGGAAACGACAAGCAAATTTCGCATTCTTGCGACTTTGAGAATCGATATGTGATACAGAGCGAAAAATCTCATAGTTCGTTCGTTCAATTTTATTTCCTTCTCAGACGTCTCTTTTCGTGCTCAAGAACCGACCCTGCTCGAAAGCTCGTCTTTTGTGAAATAGGAACTTGCGAAGGAGGTTGGTTCGCGGATGCCGTCGATCGAGCGATACCTCTTCGATGAGGATGGTGCCGCGTGCGTGGCTCTCATACGCGCAACAGCGTGTCATTGTCATTGATGTCGAGCAACGGTCGATGATTGCCGCTGGCGTTGCCGGGTGCGTTACCACGATGATCCGAATAGCGGCCGAGGTCCTGAAGAATCCTGTAGGAGGGGCGTAGTAGTAGTTGTTATCGCCTGGAGGAACGGAAGTCGGCACTAGGCTATGCGAGGGTGACAACCCCTTCCGGTTCCGGCGACCAGCAATTGTCGGATAGCCAGCAACCGATCACCACGGTGAAGAAGCCGATCAAAAGAGCCACGATGATGTAGATCTCCGCCTGTCCCAGTGAATCTGCTTACATACAGGACACGAAACGTGCTCGTGAAACGCACTCGACACGTACCACGTGCTTCAAACGTGCGTGCGGTCAAGGAGATAATTAAGCATCTTTGCTCAACGGCTGCAGGGCTGAAAGGTCGCATGCATTGTGGGAGGATCACCAGTGCGCACGTCGCTTAGGTGCTAATGCATGCTTGTTGCTTCAACCCCTTCAGGTATAATTTGTTATCTCGAGTATGCGTATACGGTACGAGTGAATTAATTACGTCAGACGTTACACATCGCTCGGGGAAATGCACGATGGAGTTTGCAAAATCAAAGCAAAATCAAATGAACCCAGTGAAAAATGTAGCTACATGGAAAAAAATCACATAGAAAGCCGAAAATCGCTTTTATATATATACAACTGTTCGACGTGAATGTTTTTCGTTTATTTTAATGGGCCCAGGAGAGATGCGAGCAAGTTAGTTAATTTAGACAGTAAACTCGAACCGTAGTAATTGTAGTATATCGATCAGTAACATTTTGGAATTTCAATTAATTGGACGTTTAACCAATCGATTGTTTGGCTGGCGGATTGTAAATTCATTGATTACTCGATAAAAACAAAATGTTAACACATTAATACAATATATTATATTTCAACATATATTGTAATTATGCAAGCATAATATATGCCTACGAAATATTATCAGTTTCTCTAGCAGTGTTGTTATAAGAAAAAAAGAAGAAATTGATTTACTTAATATAAAATAATTTCTCTTATTTTGATACTTTAATGCATAATTTCATAAATAATTTTGTAATGACAATTATAAAATTAATTTCAGACTATACAATATCAGCGGCTAATTTATGAATAAATACAAAGATACATGCAACTTACAAGTTTGACACAAAAATTGCTTATTTTTGTCAATTAACCTATTGTATTACAGTAATTTTTTTCGAAAAATCAAGCAACTTTAGATGTCAGGGAACTTTGCGATTCGATAGGGACCTAATCTGCGATGAAAATTCGAAATTTCCAAAGCGGAGGAGGCTCTTCGCGGCCAGGGTCGTATTTGAAAGTTAAAACACAGGCTTGAGCCAACGGAGGACATGAGAAAAACGATACCGTTTCGTTTGTTCGTTTCATGAATTTTTCACAGCCGTCGCCATTATTATCCCTATACTAGCACCGAGGCAGGTGAACGACTGGTACTCGCGGCAGCAGCAGAAAAACAAAGCGTATTGCCGTCATGTGTTATGTTCGCTCACGATAAAAAGGCGATAAAAAATTCTCCCGTAAAATTCAAACGCGTCCGCGTATTAATTAGACTCTAATCCGATTTGCTAAATGACTCTAGTTTCCTGCTCGAACTTCCGTTGTAATAACTTAATTGAACTCGTGCAGCGCGGCGATATGATTGAACTTTGAACGGTGAATATGCATTATCTATATCCATAACGCGTATAAATCTCAATTTGAAAAGTTTTACTTCAAGAATAGGAAGATTACGATAAGCGTAGACGTGACTCCGTTTGAGATTCCGGTAATTATACCGACATGTACGAAAAATTTCTTACGTAGCATTCAAGCGTACACGTAACCGCGGGCGGGCAAACTATCTTCCATAAAATTGCAAAGCCACGCCACAAGTCGTGCTTTATGGTTCGACTATCATGATATGAGATTTCGTGGCAGATGCTGTTATGCCGAGATGGCAAACCCAAAAAAACTTTTCTCAACAAATTGAGGCCATAAACATGGAACTGATGTGGAAGTCGACGAGCATATGATATAAATTGTATCCGCGTTATGTCACCGTCATATGCGCGTGTACAATTTACGATGACGTTGGTTTTCACAAGCAAAATATTTACAAGTGTGAACTATTTGATATTAGTGGCGTTTATAGCTTGTAAGTATTTATAGTTCTAGATGTATAACGTTTAAAAATTAATCGCAAACGTGAAACAAAGAAAGCGTGAAGCTGCCTGCTAAATTTAAAATACATTCATGCAAGGTTTTAATTATAGCAGATTTAATTATAGCAAAAATAGCACAATTATAAACCAAGCCTATTATATCTCTACGTAAACGGTTACATAAAAAGTGTACGAGACATAGTGCGAGAATAATTAGCAACAAGCCTTACAAATATCATGTCTGTGGGAAATCTCTATAAGTCAAAACAGTGCAAGGAAGATAAAGACTTTGAAATCGTATTCGAATTCACATTTCACGAATGAAGAGCCTATAGTCACGCTATTAATGACTCCAAAGTCTCTGCGACAAAATCTTAAGAAGAAAAATATCAGCGATTTGAGGTTCCATCACGCAATACCGTTTCACAAACACAAACATTTATACAGCGAACAATGTGGATCACACAAGCAGGGAAGAATGGCGTGAATTTGTTACCTAGAGGACCCTTTGACTTCCACAGGCCCTTGATGAGAGTGGGATCGCCGCGACGCCAATCGCGCCAACCTCGACCCCGACGAGCAGGCCCCTTGTTGGCATAGCCGGTCCCGGAAGCAGCGGCACCGCCGCCGGCTCCACCTCCGGTTATCCCACCGCCGATAGCCCCACCGGTAACACCGAGACCGAAAGAGGCAGCCCCGGCAGCGCCGGTGGAGAAACCGGTAGCTCCTCCGCCACCGACGCCGCCGACGCCGCTTCCGGTAACACCACCGGTAGAAACACCGCCGCCGGGGCCCGGGGTGCTCGGCGACGAACCGGCCTGCGGTTGACCGTGGCCGCTCCCAGTACTCTGTGGCATCGGCGCTCCCGCCGCTTTTTCGTCCAACCCGGAAATTCCCAGGAAGCAGCATGAAATGGACAGAGTAGGGCGTGCGCGCCGTTAAACTATCGCTTCACGTTCGATCGATTAATGGGGGTTTTATGGTGGATTGTGCGCTCCTCCTCCGATTCGTCTACCTTTACTTATCTAACGAAAATCATTCGGAATAGAGAGAGCTGCAGCAATTATAATTAATTATTATAATAGTTATAGTCGTTATTTCAAAAAGATGATGTCTGACAGTTGACTTTATTTTTACTCTTTGATTTAAATTCTTCGAAAGACTACAAACTGCAAATGTGAATGAAAAAAAATTCATGTATTTCTTTGATAAATCACTGTCTTTGATCTAGTGTTCGATCTTAAATAATATATATAATGTTTAACAGTTTTACTTTACAGTAAGAAAAAATATCTCACTTAAGAAATCGATCTATCCAAAGCCGGCGCTGTTCGATGTGCGCAAACATACATATAGGATAAGTCTCATTAGAATTCTGAGAGAATCGATCTTAGCGTTAGATATGCGAAGGAGCGGTGTAATGGAGCAGAAGGTATCCATGCGAAGGATTTTTCAGGTAGGTGAATATGCAAAGAGATCAGAGGATCATATAAACTGCTTCGCTAAGTTCGCGATGGATAGGTTTCCACTAATATTTTATCGATTATTCCCGATTATCCCCTTCAATTAACGATCACGGATAATCGTAATCAATAGAAGACAGGAGACAATTCAATAACAACGGATCAAGAATGTAAAAGCATCAAAGTGATATTTTCCTCTCTCTATATCGGCGAGGTACCTAACTCACAACTAATGCATACACTTAAAGGTCGAGAGGCTTTCAATCCGCTATTGGGTCGAGGAGTGACATTGATGTAAATGGATTGACGACCAATTTACAGAGATGAATGATGAATCGCATTTTCAGCACCACTCATTGTCAGTGTGGACAGACGATGACGATTATAACGATAAAGAGATAGAAATAAATCGAAATTCTATAATTACAAATATAATTTTGTTGAATATGCTAAATTGTTATAATTACGTAGTTATTAATTACACAACTCTATAATTGCACAATTAATATAATGTATTAAACAATAATTATATTTGTCATTATCTCTGAGTAATATTGCAATTAAATTCTGAATTAGTAAATTTATAAACAGATAACTGTTTGTTCCTTAGTGTATTTACTCCTTTATATTTAAGTGAGCGTAATGAATTTGTCGCGAGGAAAAAGACTGCAATGTCTGAATGTCTGTAATACTCCACACGGCGCGCCCATCTATCATTTTAATTACAAAAATTTCTTCGCGTTAAAGTCTCTCCAACGATATATAAAATCGATAAATAATAGAATATTAAATAAATGAGAAAAAGATTTTTATTCTATATTGCGTTTTATATACATTTTCTCTGATATCGAAATATTTATATTTAAATATCAATTGTAGTTAGAATTGTGGAAAATATCAGAATCAGTTTTATTAACTAATATTTGATTTTCGAGAATAATAATCATGGAAAAAAAGCGAGGTTTGCTCTTTAACGTAGAGAAAAATACTAGGAATACCAATTTTGTCTGTTCAATAATTCTGTTCCTTTGAATACGAGAGTATTGAGGTTCACTGATGGTTGCCAAACTTGTTGCGTTCTTTTTGCAAAACGAATTTAGCGAACCGTGTCTTTTCAATGTGACGCAGACGATAGATATTCAGATTTGCTTAAGAGAATTTTGACACATAAATATAGAATATAAAAATTACATGTAACAGTTAAGAATCTTTAGTTAAAATAAATATAAAACTAATAGTATATAATTTTTCAATTAATGGGCTCCTTTTTAAATTAAAAAAAATGTGCAAAATATAGAAAACGTATGAGTCGCACGTAAATCGTTTAATCCACTTTTCAGAAAATATGAACACAAACTATATGTGCAATTATACATCAAAATTTATTTCAAAATTGCATTTTACACTCCGCTCATTGTAAACGGTATTGTATATCAGGCAATCGATCATCGCGATTATAATAAAAAAAGGAAGGATTAAAAATTCCAATTTACTCGTGCTAATAATATTATCGTCAAACTTGCTTGAATTTATGATTATAATTGTAACTTTTAATTTTAATACTCTATATAATTTCGCAGCTACTTAAATGCGCTCATCAATATTCCGAGTTTGCTTTACCTATTTCTCAAAAGATTTAAGTACATACTTAGATTCGTATTTTACGCGCGCCGAGGATTTAATTATACAATATAATTTCAACTGAAACGTGAATCAACGATTATTAAGTGCCACTTTCATGCATTCGTGCCAAGAGTGTCAAAAGGGCTCTCTTTTTCTTTTAACATAACGTAAAAAAAATTAATTTACCGTCAGGTTTGCGAAAAATGTGATTGACGGTTTCGCAGCACCCTTAATGCAGAATCGAGTTAGCGGCATGAAGAATGCAAATTTTATGAAGGAAATTTCTTTTGCTATACTACTTCGGTAATATCGACTAATCTGCATATGCAGATTAAAATTTTGATCGTCACGGTACGAGGAATAACATCAAAAGTTTATAACCGCGAATAGAAAATCGATTTTAAACAAAGTATAATTTAGGATCAACCTGCGGCAATCTGTATCGAGATTGAGCGAGTTATTAAATCCGCACTGTAACCAAATTTTGTTTTAACCAATCATCACGGAAATTGCTTTTTCCGTACAAAACCTATGTCACTGTTTTGTTCTTGGTGCCGCTTGAATTTTTGATTGCATAATTTCACAAATAATTATAAACAAGTTGAACTTTAATGCTTTGTAATTTCTAAAATTAACACGTGTTATGCATTACAATTCACTGAATCAATTATCAAGTGCGAAATTGTATTAAATGCGCGAAAATCCGCGCAGCATTTGAGCATCTTCAAACTTTATTTTAGTATAAATTAATGAAATTGCTAAACAGCTTTTTTCTCGCAAATTATGCAAAATACGAAATGTATTGCGAGTTCGTAATGATATATTTATGTTTCATTGAGACGCTTGCAAATATCTACGTAATCGTAGAAGTAATATCCTGATAATATACACATGTTCTTCTATCTGAAGAATCTGAGAATTGTGCTTTTAGTACTTACCGCATAAGGAGAGCAACAAAATACAGGCAAGGAAGAACCACCCCATACTTCATCAACAGGTCGTTCCGTGAAAAATCGTGCTACATCGTTGAACTTCACGCGTACGCCGAAATCGTCAGTGGCTAGTGTTGCACATTGGAACGGAGGTTCCTTAAAAAAAAAAAAGATAAAATTTCATATTAGAATTATGTTTGAAGCAAGATAGAAATATATATTTGAAGCAAGATAGAAAAGAGCAAGAATATTTTTATTCTAGATTTATTTTTCACTGGCAAAGTTGAAAGTAGCGGAAATTGGATTGAGAAATCTAATGCTGAGCGCCAGGCTGAGAGATAGTTAAATCAATAGATATTGATATATCAGCGAATATTGCTGTACTTCTATTTATATTAATAAAGAAATAAGAAACACAAGACTTATAATTTCAAATGCACATTTGACCAAGATGCTGTAATATAATAATAACTGCTTCGAAAATTTAGCTATTTTCTTTAAATTTAACAATTTGCCTTAAACATTTGCCTGACCCACGTTAAAATGGCAGTTGTGACCTATATCTACACGTGGAGCTTCTTCATAAGGCGGCTGCGGACGCTTGCATGATTAACTACACTACGGAAGGTCGAAAATTGCCTATATCGGCGGATTGCATCACGGAAGCATGCGAATAATTGAAACAACCCCCAACGTCGAGAGCAGCCTCCGCGCCGCGAAACGCAGGATCCGCTGTCCTATATAATCGCCAGCGAATAATGTATAAATTCGCTTTCGAAAGCGAGTCGCGCAGCGCTCTCGACATTTCCGTAAACCAGTAAATGGCTTATGCATGAGCGCGTCAGTATGAATCCTGCCTGGCTGCAGGCAAGATTATATTCCTCTTTGCGAGAACACCGCGAAACGTCGCGCTGCCCATTGTAAAATTACTGCACGAACCATACCGTGGTCATATCGTGGCTCGATATTATCGAGCCAAACCGTTCACGTATATTATTGCGACCGTTAATTTTACGATACATCATTTGTTTGACCGTTTCGCTAGAAACGGTCTCTTTTCCTTTCTTAATTAATCCATCGAAATCCGCTTTAATTGAAATGACTTTTCGACACTATGCTCGGACAATAAATATTACTGCAGTCTTTATCGTGATATTTTTAAAATGGTCAAAAATAGCACGCAGGTATTTTGACCATTTTAATCGAAATATATCAATTTCGAGTATTACACCAGCTGAGACAGTTTCAACAATAAATCTCAAAGAGTTATAGACTTTAATCTATCAATTTGTCCACATAATAGCAGTAATAAATTGCATTGAGAAAAAAATCTATACATAAATTTAAGACATATATAATATATTATACAATGCATTATTTACCACTTAATAAATATGATAATTAATGCGGCATTTGAGTTTCATTGCATTCTATTAATTCAGTACATGAAATTGTAAGAGACTATTATCAGTAATAGTTAATAGAATTCCACGTGATAATTTACTGAATAATTTAATGAATGAAATTATGTTATCCCCTAAATATACATTATATGGCCAATAAATAATCGCCATTGGACGTACGCTTTAACAATAATATGCCTCAATAAGGATATACAATTTTTCATTATAAATTTATTCTTCATTATATTTTCTTCTTGTCAGAATAAGAGAGATATTTCTAATTAACATGCTAACTAAGGTTGTCAATTATATTAAAAAAGCAATTTAGGAAGAAACATCTGTTAATAGCAAAATCGTGTTTCCTGAATTTAATTTATAATTTATTTTCAAAATTAAATTTTAGCACAGTAGAGCAATTTGTGTGGTAGTCAGACTCATTCTAGAGATATATTTTGTGTCATGCTTGCGTGTGTGCATGCGTCATGTGTGCAGGCGTGTGTGTACGCGTGTGTGTGCGATTTTTATGTAAAATTCATATTTAGTGCAAAAAGATTCTATTCTGGTTTCAAGAAGCCATCTTCGATCAGAGTCATCGAACGCTGCTGCGGGCCGCGGGGTTAAAAAGGATCCTGAGAAAGGAAATTACCTGAAAGACGCTAGTCGAGCGCGGCGTAATCGGGATCGTCATTGTCCACGCTTGATGTCGACGAGATCTCGCAAATTGGAATTGTGCGAGGTTTACGATCTTGCGAAATTTCGCAAAACGCGAAACGGATCGCTGTCGCGCGGCCATGATCGCGACACCGGACTCCTCGCTCCTCGCACGGCTCCACTCGAGAATCGCGTGAAACGCCGCGCGCCAATGCCGCCAATACAGACGCGCTGCTCACTTCAGGCGGTCGAGGTCGAGGCAGCGCGCGCGATTCATAGCACACTGGCGCACTCTTAAGGGCGGTGCCCCAGTTTCAGCTTCAGCACTAGTACATTCTGCGAAAAGCATGATTATGAATCATCCTTCGTCTACTCAAACCTGAAACTCTTCTCTCCGATCTTACGTTTAAAATCGTCTTGGACGATTTCATCGGCCGGATGGAACATTAAATGAAATTTAAGATCCAATTTCAGATGATCTTGTTAAATATAAAATGCGAGCACCACCTACATGAAGAATCGATCTCGATCGTACCACGTGAGCGAGTGTCTACTGGTGTCTACTCCGACACTCCGAGTCGGCGCATTTAATCGATGGCGGCGCCACGGCCGCCGCGTCGTTCCCGCGCATTGTCAAGTCCGCCTTGTTTCTTGTTTGTAGTTCGAAACGAGAAACGCGTTTACGAGGATGTCAGTATCTGTCCTCCCAAATTTATCCAAGGACCGTGTATTCCCGGGGAAAAAGTAGTTCGCGAATTCGCGCGATAACGAACCTTGACGTTCCGTCGATCGAGATTCGAGACTGAGCGAAACGATGGCAGATCAAAGCCGGCCGAACGGCATCGATCAGCTCTCGGAGGCGATACACAGCCTCCAGAAATCTTTGGTATGCACGATTTGGTAAGTCCGCGTATCACTCGCGTTCAGTCACTACGTCGCTGAAACCCGAACAGATCGGTACCCGCGCGATCAACTTGTTTTTTTCGTGCGTGATGACTGGGACAGATATAGGTTAGGATTCGAGCGGTGCAACAAGTGTCCAGCGTAGCTCGCAGGCAATCATGAATCACACCGAGCCAGTTGACAGTTTTCACTGATTCTGCATAAAGAACATTACATTAAGTAAACTCCGAGTACTTTAATTAAGTATCAAGCTCGCTAGGAAATGTTTTTATATAATGTCTAAGCAGAGCAAAGAAGTATGTTAACAAAGGAATGCATGTCAAACATAAGTTTATGCCGCTATTTGAATAATATATGTGCAGTTAATTATGTTCCAGGTGGTCAATCACTTTTGTGAATCGAGATTTGATTTTTTTCAGAACAGCATTTATAGGTAGTCATTAGATAACAGTCATGAGAAACATTACATTAAGTAAACTTTGAGTACTTTAATTAAGTGTTAAGCTCGCTTGTAGATTTTTTTATCGTCTAAGCAGAGCAGAGAAATATAAGTTTATACCATTATTTAAACAATGTGTGTGAAGTTAATTATCTTACAAATTATCAATCACTTGTGAATCATCTCGTGAATCGAGATTTGATTAATTTTTTTCAAAACAGCATTTATATAGTCGTTTCTTCTTTCAGCTTGGAGCTCATGACAGAACCTACCAAGACACGATGCGGTCATTCATTCTGCAAATCTTGCATAGGAAATGTCTTGCGGAAGAAAAACGCGAGTTGTCCGCTGTGTAAGAAGAGTCTCAATAGACGCAACATTTCCAAGGATGATCATCTGCAAATCTGTATCGAGAAGTTCAAAAAACTTATCACTGCCATCGACAATGACAGCTGTATCGACAGTGAGTACATTAAAAAAATGTTTACTTTCCTGAATTGATCTGAGTTTATTCAATTTAAATTCAAATTAATGCGATATAAATCAATTGGGAATCTGGAGTACATAGGTTAATCCACAATTAGAGGAAAAGCGTAGAGAGCTAGGATATGTTTCCTCAGGGAAACGACTGCTACGCTACCAGAACGCTACGATATTGAGAATCATTACTGCCCGGATAATAATCGTAATTTTTACGCCAACTATTGATCCGCGATCCGCTATTGTGTTATTCAACCGGGAACGAAAGTTAAAAGCACGGCACGGTAGATGCCCCGCCGTAAAAGTACATTAAGTGAGGTCAGCACTACGTTCTTCGCGGCGCGCGGGATGGTGGAGGCCTGAAAAATTTAATTCTCGATACTCTTGGGTACCTCGATTCACGCTATACGTTTTAGAGAAAGCCTCAATGTTTTATGAGGCCCTGGAGTTTGGGTATCACGTACCTTCCTGACGTTATTCAGTTCCCTTACGTTGAATATTCGAAATGTCCTTACTATAGATTTTTCCTTTTGCTTTTGACCGTATTTTTCGTTTTTTATTTTAACATCACGCAATACGCGGTGCAGTAATCAGATTTTTAAAAAATACATTCTATAAAAACGAAAAATTGTGTAACGTAACCGACTATGTAGAAAACAAACTGTTTTTATTTTATTGTAAAAATAAATATATATATGGTAAAATACATGATTGGTACAAAAATGGATATGGCCAGGCACATCGTGATTTTGTATATAATTTTATCACGCTTTGATTATAAAATATATACGTTAAAAATTAAAACGTATCGTGTTTTATGGAAATTGCGCTTCTCTGAATAATAATTCATATCCTATCGCGCAATAATTCTATCGACGCGTTAGGCATTAATACGTAGTAATACGTTATGATATATTGTTATCAAAACTACTTTATCTCTATTACGATTTTCCGCGCGAAAATTGGATAAGATAAGATATATTAAGAGTATTCATAAGTTTCCACATTAAAAGTATACCAAGATTATTCATAGGTTTCCACTGCAATTCTCAGAATTACATTCTCTTGAAATTTCTCAATTGCATAGATTAATTAATACGCTCCATATTCTAGAAATAAAATAAACAAAAGATGAAATAGAATTAATGACATTGTTTTAAATTATATGTAACTATTTCCTGAATAAATATATTGATTAACGCGGAATATCGAACAATTGTCTTCAATTGTATAAAGCTAATAAATGTGATTGTACTCAAGTTGATCTGCTTTTTCATAAGTTAGATGTAAGAGTATAGTTTCTTTAGCAATATCAGCAAATAAGACGAGACGGGTTCGCCGATATCTGCGATAAAGCTCCGATAATATCCGTGTTGCAGTACTATCGCACTCGAAGCAGCCGCGTGATACGAAGGAAAGCTGCTCTTATCCGGATGCTAGACAATCTAACCGAGACTCTAACAAAGAAAAATCGTCTAAGAAAGGAAAGTTCGCCAATTCCATTCGCCAATTGAATCAAAACGCGAACAAGCAAACCGATAAGCCGTCGACAAGTCACGGAACAATGATTGACGATGATAATCCGCGATACGGTTTGAACGTGTCAAAAGAGAAGCCGGAAACTTCATCGAGCTCCTCCCGTGCTTTCTCCGGCGACGAAAATGACAATGCGATTCGCAACCCACCGGAATTCAAAGGAATTCGCACGTGGCTACACTCGTTTCCCGATAACCTGAACACCAATGATTTGATCGCGAAAAACGAAATACTCGAAGACGAAGCTAGGCCGATGAACCCAATATCCGACGACAATGATGAATCAAATGAGACCGGTGAAGTATCTCACGACGGGATCGACGCGAGTCGCAGGTCAAATCAAGATAGAAAACGGAGTACGGATTGCTCAAAGCGTATCGACGAGGACGGCGCGTTGTCCCAGGTGACTAAAGGGGCGAGGCAGATTGGCGAAGTAATAGAGATCGATTCTGCTGCGAGTGGATTGAAATACAAGGCCTCTCACGCCAGAATACGTGCAAAGGAAAGCCGTGAGGAGGCTGCGAGGTTGAAGTCGGAAACAGTCAATCAAGGTAACTCGTCATCGACAACAGCGCACGATCGGATCGCAGCTACGAGTCAGAGTGCGACGAACACATCTACGACCACTGAGCAATCCACCGCGAACTGGTCCAGTGTGATCGAGTTCGGGAAAGAGATGAAACGCGCGACAAAGAGGAAAGTGAAGAAACTGAACGTGAGCACCGAGAAAAATAAAAACGTACCTCGGATAGTTGAAAACATTAAGCTCTCGCCAAATAGCAAATACGATTCGTCTAGAATTGTGACGACTTTTAATAAAAGCGAAAAAGAGGCCGATCAAAGAGGTCAGATGGAATTACATGAAAAAAATATGACCGACAGTTCGAAATCATCTTATCCTTCGATGAGCACATCGTATATCACGCTGGAGGAAGGTAGGCAGGTACGCATAATGAACCTGAACAATGATCAAATGAGCAAAATTATCGGCGTTGAAAATGCCGCGGAAGAATCTCAAAATGCTGCTGATTTATCGCTAACGCCGCAAAAAAGATTAACCGTATTAACGCCGGAGAAACTCAACGAATCTATACACGAAACAGTCCGTGACGTATCGCAAACTTCTGCCGGCAGCTTTAGAAGTTCGTCCTGCTTGCCGGCCGAAAAACGGACTCCCGGACCTCGAGAGACCAGTAATGTTCAGGGGACATCGAGTGGCGCTGTTTCTCCTCAATCTTCGACGCCGAACAAGTCTCGATTATCCTTGAGAAGAAAGCTGGTGACTAGCGATAACAAGAGCCATGATTCACCGCCATTAAGCCAACTTCCGCTGTTGTACAGAATTGACAAACACAGAGAAGACATCGGCAAGAGCGTCAATTCGCCAGTATCCATGGACGGTGAACTATTTGATCGATTGAAAGTTGTGAGACGTGACTTGAACTTCAAGATAACGAATCAAGGACGTCGATCTCCCGTGAAATTTATACAATTGGGTACGTTAATTAGGCGGCGTAATGTTAAATATTTGTTCCTAGGCGGGACTAAACACGAACAGTTGATACCAGCGGAAGTTGGAGTTACCCCCGTGTACAATATGCAGCAATCGGCCAGTAGATCCGAGGTGCACGTAGATATATCTTTTAATCCGTGGAATAATTCGCAAAACTCGAGTAACAATTCCGTGGTGAAGAATATTTATTTGGAAAATAACGCGAATTCGAATCAAGCGGTTTTGAAAGAATTTCCGGCGGCATCAAATCCTCAATCGGATAAGTCGATCGAGAAAGTCGCTGAGGAAAGCGCGCGATCTCTTCATAAAGTATCTCGTGCGGACAAGAGCGCGATTCACAGGACGATCTCGCATACTCATCCAGGAACGTCAAAATCTATTAAACTGCTGTCACCGGATAAAGATTCGCAGCTGAAGTTTCTGGAAATAGACTCCCCAATGAGCGAGCATGAGAAGTTGAGACGGCTCTACCCGAGTAAGTCGGCTATCAAAGGAAACAACTTTTCTGAGATGAAAAGTTCACACCTCGCAGCGTCGACGCTAGATAAGGCACAGGAACCTTTCATCGAAAGCCTCTGTAAGAAGAAGAAAAGAATGAGATGCGCCAGTGACAGGGAGATATTCGTGGACGGATCCAGTGATGGAAACGACGATTCCAACGACTCGGTCAGTAGTCGAACTACGATAAAACTTGACAGAGGCAGCAAATTATCTAAGAAAACGAGATCGAGTCGTTTGGATGCGAATAAAAAACGTCGTTTGAGTTCCCCGGACGATCAAGATGTCGAAGTAATCTCGTCGACTTCTGAAGAACAGGATGTGCCCGAGAAAAAATTGAAGACGTCTAGCTCGGACACGGAATCGGCGACCCATGTTACAAAAAATTTAAAGAGGTATTAATAAAATTATGTCTTATTTGTCTTATTACATATGTTTCTTATATAAATCAGTATTTTGTCATCTCCTATTTCTCTACTTTCAACGTTGCTTCTTTTCCTTTCATCTTTCTTGTTATGATCACATTTTATATTTTTAGTATCTACTTTAATTTTATTTGTGATTGTAGAGATACCTATCATTATTACTATTGATCACAATTTTTATCTACAAATCTACATAATTAACGAACTGTTTTATCCGAAGTTGAATGTGTCTTTTCTTCCTTCCTTTTCTTTTTTAATTACTTTGCAACTTTTTGCAACTACTTTGAGCGATTACTGTTACGCTGTTATTACCGTTACTTCTTAGCCGAAGTAATGCAACAAAGCGAAAAATAGCACGCTGCGCATTTAATCTCAGAAAAGTACTCTTCTCATCGAGAATGGTCATAGTTCTTTTATTTATACTGTCATAATTTTTTTTCTCTCCGAAGACACAGCGACGATCAATGTATCCAACGGAACGCATCGATTACGGACACAACTACGAAAAAATGTTCGGCGAGGCAGGATTCTAACGAAGATCACCGTATTCAGGATATAACCGATAAATGGAGCAATGAACATGACGCGACGCGAAAAAGGTTGAAAGAAAGCAAAACTAGCCAGAATAGCGTCAAATCAATGAGAAGCCCGCCCGAAGAAAACTCAGCGGATCATCAATCGTCTCGCTCAAGTAACGCGCCCAAGATAGAGAAGCCAGAGAACACAAAGTCAAGCCAGAAAAGTTCCGCGAAAGAATCGGATATGTTTGAGAGCAATAGCTTGTTCAATTCGGAAAATCTGGATTATATATTACAGCAGCAACCAAAGTTGAACGCAGACGATAATACATCGAAGAAGATTGCGGACTCTTCTAACGACGACATCATAAACAGAGTGCTGCAGATCGATCGATCGCGAAGTAATCCCGACGCATGTCGACCGCCAGGTTCTACCCCGCGGAACGACATTACAAGGCAAAGAGAAAAGGACAGCAGGGAATACTTGTTACAGGACAATTTTGACGAGATCATCGCCAGCGTTGAGCAGCCACAAAGCGAGGATTTTATACCTTGTACCGAACGGCCAGATCGCAATCCCAATCACCCGTCGGCGAAACAGAAAACGTCGAATTGTCTCGCGATGATAGATGAATCGTGCGGCGGCGCCATGCAGGAAACTCCGATCGTACCTCCGTCATCGACGAACGACATGTTCGAGTACCATTCTCCTAGAAACGCTAGGAAATCACCTGCAACGAATACCAGCTCAAGAAATTCTGACAAGGAGAACGTAGCCTGCAGTCAAAAAAGACACGGTTACGGGAGTGACCAAAAAGGTAGAAAAGATGCAACGGTAAACGCCGATGCGATTGACAAAGACTCTCATAAGAAAATCGTATCGAAGCATAATGTATCGCGAGAGAAGGAAAAGTTCCTTGAAGAGCGTAATACTTGGATACAATCGGCGGATCGGCTTCACGTTGATGACAGCGAAAAGCAAAGAGCCACAATTTCTGGCAACATATCAAATTCAAAGGATGATACTTTCGAACATGATTCGCTCATGAATATTACGCAGCAACAAGCTCAACTGCAAATGTTGGAAGAGGATCTATTCGGCATCGCGGCCCGAAATCAAGCAAGAGTGACAAAAATGATTTCGCAGAATCCATCCCCAAAGGAGCAACGTACTCCGAGGAAAAGAAAGCAGAATATTCAAGATAAAAATATGGAGCCAGAGGTAAATATTTGTCCTTATATGATATCTTTTCTATTTTTATCTATTTTTTAAATAATTTTTAAATAACAGTATTTTTTTAATACTAGAGTATTTATGTATGTTTTTTCGCAAAAATTTATCTTTGGTATTTTCCTATCATACATCGAGTTTCTACAAAAAAATCTACGGTTATAAAAAATTGAATGTATAGCTGCAAGTGTAAAATTTATGTCTAATATATTCGTATAGTTATCGTAAATTTGATAACGCGTGGGGAACGCAAGAGAAACGCATTGCAAGCAGGTTTCCTTGGGGCTTATTGGCTATAGAAATTTAAGGAAATTTCTATCTTATCGAAATAATTATAATACGCGTAATTAACTTTCTCGCGAATGCAAGTTTAAGGTCAAAATTTGATCCGTAATATTAAATGTAACAATGTAGTAATATACATGTTAAATTCTATTAAATTTCGTAAACGTCACAACGGGTTTTTACAGCCCGCTTTATGAGCGAGCACTTTACGTCGGTCTTGTGTAGCATTTACAGTAGTTTACATAGAAATAGCAGCGAATGCATTATGAAATAGTCTGTCCCGTATATATATCATCTTTCACAAGCTTGTGCTACAAAATGCGCTATTTGCAATCTCATTTAATTCAGTCAGTAATTTATTACGAAATTATGATATGTGATATATTTTGATTCTACGGCACAAAAGCTTCTCACTGTACAATATAACGAGGATCACAACACTTTTGAACGCAGGAACGCTCCGCCGACGAAGACGACGTGGTGGAGAACACTCCTGAGAAAAAGATGAAGAAGTAAGTACTCGTACTTTAAGCTCTTCTCTTTTAACGTACACTCTTCGTGCTCGTTAAATGTTTCTGCGAGTTAGGTATTATGCCTGAACGTGGTCATAAATACGATAGTGTATGTACACTGTTACGTGATTCACAAAGAAACAGGTGGGAACTGTCCCTCTGCTTTTCCAAACTTTGAACAGTATGTAAAAAAAAGATATAGGCAAAAAGTTAAAAATAATAAAATCAAAATAATAATTTAATAATGCATGTAAATAACGTGTGACGATTTCTTGAGACGTATAGTTTCTACTAGATATTCTTTATATACTTATTTTACAGTAACGCTAATCGGAATAAAACAGTTTTGCCTGCAAATACGCGTTAAAATATGTAAAATACGCGATTATTTGGAAAATCGAAAAGGGCAATCCTAAATATTTCCTTATTAATTCGGAACATGCACGAGGTACATATATTTATATTGTAACGTTGCAGCGGGAATAAAACGATCGAGTCAAGAGGAAGTGCAAAGATAAGGTTTTTATCGCCGATCTCGATGACCTCCGAATGGACACCAAATACGTCGGGACCGAATCAGAGAGCTCGTTCTCTCCTGGCTGGCGCGAACACACCTACGAATCCATTCGAAATGTGTCCATCTTCGCACAGTACGCCAATGGTAGCGCACAACTCCATCAATCGTTCTGACGCATTCGCGGGGAGCAAGAGGACCGAGCGTATAGAAAGCGGGAGTATCTTATTGGCGAAACAGGTGGACACGAAGACGCTGGAGAATGTCCGTCGGCAGCCTGAAAAGCGAGACCTGTGCTTCGTATGCAGCAGCTTGTCTGCGGTCCAGATCACTACCGTGAAGGAATGCGCGGCGAAGTACAACGCGAAATACGTAAACCAGTTCGACCGTGACGTGACGCACGTTATCGTGACGACTACCGGTGAGCAGAACGCGGCGAAGAGCACGTTGAAGTATCTACAGGGTATCGCTCACCGAAAATGGATAGTCAGCTATAGATGGATCGAGGACTGTATCAGGCAGCAGAAACTGCTGGACGAGGTTCCTTACGAGGCTACCACGCAGAATAACGTTGGCATTAATGGCGCTGGACCTCGTAACTCGAGACTACGCGAGAAGGGTCTCTTTGAGGACTTCACGTTTCTGTGCGTCGGACCGTACGACAACGTGTCACTAAGCCAATATCAGGTCAGTGTTCGGACCTAATTTTCGCGGCCGGTAACTAGAGACATCGCATTCCGAGTTTCGCCTCCAGAATCGCTGGGACATTAATCTTCCTCGTAGACTCTGTTAATTTCTGTTCGAAAACGCGACAGAGCTTCTTAGACTGTAATTAAAACCAATTCGTTGTATGTGTCACTAGACCGGAAGGATTTTTATTTACACATTTGGTCGCAACCGCGGCATTTAAAGTTGGACCCGGTCCAGATCCATCATGTAAAAATACTTTTGGTTTTTAGGACTTGTTACTCGCTACCGGAGCCACAGTGGTCGATTCCCTCGATGCTTTGGCTAAGATAAGGGGGATGAAGGGCGTTGTGATCCAAGATAATATTCACGACGAGGAAACAATCGGTAAGTTGCTACAAATAAATAAACGTATGCGCGATGTATTCTTGTGCGAATATTTTAAAAGGATCTGACGCATATGTCGATATTTATGCAATATGCTAATTTATTTATCGGTATTTTCACGAATAAAAAAATTCGAAAAAATTTCATGAAGAAAGTACGTATTAAAGTATTTATGTTTCGGTTTGCCTGATAGAACATTGGTATCGAACTGCCAAGGCAGCGGCCATTCTTGTGGATTGGATAGTAGAATGTATCGGCCATTACACATTATTTAAGCTCACGCCTTATACGCTTATGTCACCACAACATTATTGTGCCGTCGGCTATCCACAAGAACTCGTAGAAGATGATGAGGTGTTCGATGATGATGATCCGATGTAGACAGAGAAAAAAATATATATATTTGTTATTTGTTAATAATCCGTGCCATCATTTAGTATTTTTGGCAGAATAGCGAAACATTTACCATAGTATTTTCATATTAAGGACGTTCTCCGGTCCTTATACTAGAGAAAATCGATTTTCTTTAGATTTTCTTGAAACTGTGAATATACGTTAATTTAGGTGTGCTTTATGCGTGGTATAAATTTCAGTACCTCTTCCGGTATAAAAAATCAAGATACTGAGCCTCAAAGTTTCAATTTTTACCCAAAAAATTTTTTAATTTAATTTTTTTTTAATTTTGGCATTTTTTCCTTATAGAACTCGACGAGAGGAGCAACTTTTGTCCTTTTGACCAACCTCGTATCTCTTACCGTTTGGCCTGGAAAACCTTTTCATTAGTAAAAGTTGAAACTTTGAGGCTCAGTATCTTTATTTTTTATACCGGAAGAGGTACTGAAATTTATACCACGCATAAAGCACACCTAAATTAACGTATATTCACAGTTTCAAGAAAATCTAAAGAAAATCGATTTTCTCTAGTATAAGGACCGGAGAACGTCCTTAACTGTACTTCATGTACACATGTAAATTTAATTCTCGTTACATCCGATATCTATCGATATGATATTAACTGTTATATATGATTTCATTGTTTCTACTTTTGTATACAGTATATGACCAACTGTTACTAAATATATTGTAATTTATTTATGCTTTTCTATAATAAAAACTATTTGTTTTCTGCCCGTTAAAGTCCTCTCCTTATTTCCGTACAATTTTCATACGAGATTCGCTCGAGATCAACATCTTCGTTGCTCATTTGCTGTTCCATCGTGAATTCGCTTTCTGTCCGCTTTCCGAAAACTTCTCTCCGTCTGGAGATCCATCTTACGTAGCATTCCAATTTAGCCTCGAGAGTTTCCCGAGACCGCGGGAAATGCCGGTCGCAAAATACCATTTTCGAGATATCTGACGCGCGTCTCGCCAATGGGAGAATGTAAAAAAGAGAACACGAAATCCATACGGATGTGATGACGCAAAGGACAAGGCTTTTCGCGATACGACAATGCCGTCGCTGAGATCGTAAAGTCCGCCTGTCGTGAGGGAACGTCGGGGGTATTCATCGTATATATTCACCCAAACACACGTACCCATATTGATCTGCCCGGGACCACCTGTAGCCAACTCTCATCCGCTCGCGCACCGCACAGCGTTTATGAATCCCAACCAATTGTACGCAGACGAGAGGAAACGAACGCAACGCATTTTATATTCTCGACTTCGATATTAATATCGCGGCGATACGTATACGAAGAGCGGGTCGGGGGTTCACAAGAGTTTGCGGCTGTAAAAGCATGCGTATTCTCCCAGACGTTGCACGCTATTGCTACATAATCGACCGTATCCGTTCCGAATAATATCTCCGACGTGCGTCGCAAATTGATGAAAATATATTCGATGTTTACCGCCAATGGTGGATGACTCTAGTTCATGAATTATGCAGGCGAAATTCACGTTTAACAATGGCATTTGTGCATCGCGACAGAACGCTTTGTATGAGCCGCGGTGAATTTTGATTTGAAGCAATAAGTTACTCGGGATTTACCCGTCTCCTTTCGTCATATAGGGAAATTCGATTATTCCTCTTCCCTTATACCGTAGCCACGTAGCTCGGTACTGTTGAAGTTCACCATTGTGCGCGATTTCTACTGTATCCCGTGTTTGCGAATCGCTCTCAATTGAACGGAGTATTGGAGGATTCCATTGTGTTTTCACGCGACGCCATTCATCTGCGTGTGCGTGCGCGGCCATTTATGTCGTTCGCAGGTGGCAGGTGGATAGTAGAACACTATCGCCTTCGAGCGGTTCCTTCGTTAAATTGAAATCATGACGCAGACACTAACGAGAAATGTATAAGCTTCTTTCTAGACGCTAACGAGAAAAATACAAGTTTCTTTATAGACGTAGAAACTAATGAGAAAAATATGAGCTTCTCTGTCACACCTGCATAGCAGATGCAGATCTTTTTGATCATAGAGAACCATATTAAAAGTACCGCTATTTCCACGTCGAGCAATATTAACTGCACTACTTCCTACGATGCTTATGGTGTAGCGGGGAAAAATTCCTATCTGTCACGTATGATAAACAACGAATAAATCAGTCCACTCGTCTATACTTACACTAAACAAGCGCCAACCTGACAATCAAGCGCTGTGATTACATGGAGTCATTAATAATCACGTTCCCGGGCCATAATAACTCAGGTATATTCACTCCATCGCGCATTACCAGGTCTTCGCGTTACAATGTATCTCGTGTAATAGTAATGTACGCGCATGCGGCATTTGGCATTTTGTTGTGGTCTGTTACGTAAAGTGTAGGCAATAGCCGTGCGCGCTTATGAGTTCTCACTTAATCACACCGAAACGCAACGAAGTTCCGCGCTATTCCTACAATTGTCGGAGCATCCCATTCGGACGCCACGTTAATTGCGCTGCGCATTCATCTAAGCGCGTTTAATCTATTAATGCGCGCATTTGTGCATCTAAACGTTCCTTCTCGAGCATCAGGAAATTCTTGGCTGAAAACTATGCAGATTTCTAAAAATTTTTACTTCTCAAAAATATGAATGTATTTCTCAATCTACTTATCAAAAATATTATGAAAATAGAGATTTTCATCTTTGATATATCTACGTAAATAATGCTCCTCTCTTGTTGCGAGAAAAAAAAACACAAAGACGATTGTGTAACCATGTGGCTTAAAACGGGTTAATGCACGTCCATATCAATGAATGATAGTGAGCCATCATAGCGTCCCATTGACCTATGCCTTATGCGCCACGAGACAATACAACTCGCTCCGTAACATCGCCAAATTGTCCAGTTAAATTACAATTTACGAAAAGTACAGCAATAACTTTTTATTACTTCAATAAGTTACTGTCCAGATCGCTGTTTCTCCGAAGCAGCTCTTCGAGTCAAGAGATCACAACCGTAAAATGATAAGTCCCGTCTTCCCTCCCGCTTGACACTTTTTGTTTCTCTTATGTCGTAATAAGAAACACGTAAAAATGCCTGTGGGGAAATATACAAAGTATATTTCACCGATTGTATTTTACGAAGTGATATGTATATTATAGGATTTCAACAATAGGAATAGGAATGAGATTATTTAAATTTTTCCATTCTTGCTCAACTGCAAACTGAATGTATCAATATTTGGAGTTTTTATCCGATTTATTCGCCGTAATTAGACTGAGTTTTAGTTAATTCGAGTTAACCTTTGTTTTTTTTGCGGTCTTATAAACTGAAATTAATTAAATTCTCTCCAAATATTCCTGATTTTCAAATATGTTGCAATTATAAGAATTTAAAACAGTTACTGTGTTGATAATGTACCTAAAAATTTAATTATAAAGGCATTTTTGCATGTTCTATTTGAAATTTATTCGTCTTTTTTCAAGTTTACCTACTCTTTTGTAAAAGCACGTTCAAATAATTGAAAATTTTAATTAAATTTACACAGCATAAAAATTATGTTCCGTATTGATTTTGTAGAGTATGCATTGAACTGCAAATTGAAATATAAAATGTAATGCATGAAATTAAAAATACTTGTTTTTTTCAAACGTCCCTTATTATGTTTGTTGAATATGTCCTAATAACGGATAGTTTAGAGTACTTTAGAGATTAATATCTGTATTAGAAAATATCCGATAAATGGCCTGATAAACAACCAAACGAAGTCAGAACGGATGTTCATATCATGGCAATGATGTATTAAAGTAACTTCAAAAGTTGTATATTAATATCAATTAATGAAATTACTTAACCCGCAGCAGAAAAAGCTATCATTGTTCGACTGTTACTGTTTCCAGGCAAATATTTTACTTATTTTCAATTTGACTAAGAACGCAAACTGATATGACGCGTGATAGTATCTGTTTTATCGCCTCACATATTATTCTCCGCGAAAACTTTCCTACGAAATGATACGATAAACTAGTCTAAACAATGCCGCCGATAAACGATAAATAACGAATAGCTCGATCCACCGCTAAGGCTACCATCTCGTGCGAGCAATTTCACGGAACATCGTGCATGTCCTGCGGACAATAACGGATCGCCACCAGAATACGCGACGCGAGCCGATACCTTTTATGAGCAATTTCATGAAAGACTCGCTTTTTATCTCCAGCCATTCTTGCACTATCACTATGCGGTTGACAGAACCGAGAAACGCAGCGACGGCCGACCATCCTTTCTCTGTCATGTCATTTTCTTTAATTGGCAATAACGCAAAAATCGAACCTCATCGTCACAATAGGCGGTGAAAATAAAAGCTCGAAGGCCACACAGGGGGGAGATCATGAAGAATTTCTGAAGGCAGATTCCGTGTTCGCTCGCTTTAGTTCCCTCGTCGTGTGTCCAACGCTTATCTCGGTAGGAAATTACACATCCCGAATAATTAAAGTCTCGCGAATAACACAAAAAGAGAGCTAAGCAGCAGGAAGCAATAATATTTTAATGTAGAGACCATTTAGTAGAGTCATGTTGTTATGGTTTCATTATTTAGAAAAAAGTGCATGCAATCCACTTAAATTGCTGCACACGACAATTGTGTAACTAAGCTTAATAAAAGTAAATATCTCCATTTTTTGAAATTAACATTGGCTTTTAGACCGATATCTTCTAAATTTAAAAAATTTTAATTCTTTTATTTCTTAATGACTTAAAAAAATATCTTTATCTTATGCTGGGAATGATAAGATAAAATATATTCATAGATATATCTAAAATTAAATAATGGTCTTAAGTATCTAATTTCGGAATATATCTTTCCATTTTATCATATCTTACTTTCTAATAACTGTAAGGTATTGTAGTTGAGTAAACTGCTACTTTAATTGACATTAACGAATATACAATAGAGTTACTTAGAAATAACAATTCTAAAAGGAAGAAAACTTTCCACGAAGGACTTCTACTTTCTACAATAAATAGTTTCTACAACAACTCCTACGCTACGAGATGAAACGAAAGAACTTAAAAATATTGTAGGTATTTCGAAACTGTCATCGTTGTATCTAAAAACCAAGAAGAGAAAGAGATAATCCATGAAAAGTATAGTATTATTCAGTAATTCAGTAGTCGATAATCATGATGGTCCAAAATAAGCCAAATACGAGAACGCCTCAATAACGGATAATAAGCGAATTTGATTTCCAAGCGAGATCGCGTTCTTCGAGGAGCATAAAAGACGAAGACTGCAAACAACGGGGGCGGGATTTGCGTGCGTGTACCTTTAAACTTGAATGCATCCGATGGGGAAAGATTAGAGCATCATCCCCGGTACTCTTAGCCCCTCAGTCCGCTCGCCAATTAACAATGGCAAGTGCCGCGCGAGAGACGACCTTTCCACTCTACTAATTTGCTCTGGATTTAACTGCAGCGCACTTTAGTCGCAAAGGCATTCCGACAAGCTGCTCGACGCCCGCGAAAATGACTGTCGGTATTTACGTATTCGCAAATTGGTTCGCGTACCTGGAGTGACCTGGACGAGACTATTTCGCAGGTCGTAGGCGAAATTCATGCCACGACGGGTCGAAACACGAGAGGGAAAAGTTAGATGGAAATCCAGGACGATTGATTTCGTACATTGGCACGCTTAAAATAGTAAATTAAAAAGATCCATATATAAAATGTCTCGTTCAATATTATAGACAATGCTCATCGCTATAAATAAAATAAGTATAAAGAGCACTGAATCATGTACTTTAAGTTAAGAAAAAAATGTTTATAAATACCGTACGAAACAATACATAATAACACGATAATTAATTAATTAATTATTACTTTTTAATGCGATTTTATCAGGACTTGGTTTTATTGAAAAAATACGGCATTACGTGAACATTGTAATTATTTTACTAAATTTAATAAAGAAAAACCGTAAAACAAACCATCGTGGAGACGATCGGATGTCGATGCTGGTGGTATTAATTCTTTTGTAGTCTAACTGTCTAACATCCCGATGTACGTCGTCGTTTGGTTGAATCTCGGTGACGAAATTTGACACCCGTTACTTAAAATGTCACGCTGCAACGTGACTTGTGGCCGCAGGGTGGCCGCAGGACACGGAGCCCAGAATTTACGTGAGTCGAATTCGCAAACGATCTCGATGTCTAACTTAAATTGAATAAACTCGAAGGTTCCTATGGAGAGAGCGCTGCGTCAAAATGCAAGTACGTTTTGAAATCGTGAGACTTCAGGATAATTTCATATGCCTTTTTGGAAAAACTTCGTAACATATTGATAAACAAGTCTATATATTTTTGCGATTTCTCATGCCGACATCCTCATGATAACACCTCCAAGTATTGGCAATGTGCCTCAATCAGCATCCGTGTGTAATTCTGTTACATAATCTTTGTTGTATTTCTAGGCACGTATTACGAAACAACTTTTCAGAATGGATTCCGATCGGAATTGTTTAGTTATTTTCTAGATTTCTATTGTGTTTTCTATGGAAAACGAAATAATTCCGATCAGAATCCATTCCGAAAACTTCCATAATACGTGCCGTGAATTTGAAATGCGTTTATCAATATACTAGTAACTTTCTTTTAGAATAAAAAGAGAACACAGATCTCACGTCGACGGTGAATGTTCATTTTTGTTTTACGTATCGCCTTTTTTTAGTACAGTTTCGAACATGGCATATACTGTTTCTCGCGAACGAAGCTTACGGTCTCTTTCGGATAGAAATCGAGCTCAATCGATCGCGCAACTTTTGCGATTTTTAAACTTCAGAAATTAAATCCCGTGAAATCCGTGGGATTAATCGCAGTCAGGCGCGAAGCAAAGTTGGCAGAATAGTTGAAATACACTTCGATGCCTCGCGTTATCATTGCATCAATGAATGAGTATTTTGTAGAGCGTCGTTTATGGCGACGTGCGAACGACAATGGTTTATGCGATTCACGAATTATTATGCGGATCACAGCGAGATGGGCGCGATATCCCTAACTTGCTACTCCCGCTGGGAGTCACGTCGAGAATGCTTTGAGCAACGAGCATGTAATTTCATCTCCACCTCTGGTTGGACATTTGTCAGTACACGGTTGAAGTCTCGATCTCTTGAGCCGCGTGACAACTAATGTGATTTCGTATACGCGTATCTTACCTCTGTGTCTCTCAAATTATTGTTTAAACGTCGATAAATAATTGCTCGATAAAATTCAATAAAGCTCGCCAAAACTCGTCGTTTCAACGGTCTACCATCCGACATCGTTTTTCAACGGAAAGCCAAGCTGTGAAAAATCATTGTTTTTCTGAAAGCAATGTTGCTTCTTTTATTTCTGTCCTGGGTGCTTTTGTTTGCCACGTTAAAGCTCCGTCGTTTTATTTACGGTTTCCTCTTTCTTTCATTTTATATGACGATGATTTATTAACACATTTCCAAACGATATAAATACGACGCTTTAAGAGGTACTATGTTAAAATTGCAATAAAGTAAAGAATTAAAACGTTATAAAAGTAAAGCAAAATGACTAATTACATACAGGACAATTTCACACACATGACTTATTTACAATTTACAAAGGAAAGTGATAAAGAAAACAATGTTTGATGAACTCGAGCTCTTTATAGAGAATAAGTTCTGTATGTACCGTAGCAGAAGTTCTATAAATATAACTCTGGTTATTCATTTGAACTGTGGGACTTTATTCTTTATCCTGAGTGATTCGGTGTAGTTCTTGTAATTCTCAACTGTCGTAAAGAGTGGCTCTCCAGAGACTCAAATGGCTTATTGCGAAGTTGTAGCGGTTCGCGTAACCGCACAGCGCACAGAATATTTCCCAATTGACAAACTTTACACGTGTATATGTACATATGTCGAATTCGTACGCTGCGTATTCACGCGTCTCGATGTACCTTCATCTCAACATAAATCGAGGAAGGCGATGTTTACTTTTGCAAAACATTATTCTAGACCCATATTAAAGCACAAGCAGTACCATTAGTAGTAGTATCGTGTATGAAACTAAATTATTCGGACTCATTATAATTTTACCCGGCTTTTTCTCATACTGCATTTTCCTCGGTTTTCTTTCACACAAGTTCTTTATGCGTCTACTGCGTCTCTAGCCGAGGTTGCATTTTTATCTCTGCGCCGAGTCATGAAGAAAATTGTCAGCGAATTTATATTGTCCAAGCGCTACAAACTTAAGTATTTACAAGACAGCAAGTAAATGGGAATAAAAAAGGAGTCTTGTATAATTCAAGAATCGAGACGGGACAGCTGCATAAAAATTAATCGAGAATTGATTACTTTTTCAAGCCACTTCGAAATAATGAATTAATGAATTAATTCTCGTAACTAGTAGCGTAGTATTTTTCTTACACGTCTTATTACATGCAAAGAAAAGTTGAGAAAGAGGTTTCCAAAATAAATTAATAAAGATCAAAACAGGATAATTACATAAAATGCGATGTAAGAAATATGCAAGTTAAATTAAAGTTATATTTAATTTAATCGATATCCACATCGTACGTGGAAGATAAAATATACCAATATCGAAAATACGAAGTCGCAGAGAGAGTATTAATATTATAATTGTCGAAAGCTTCCCCGCGGGGACATTGTGTTTCATTTTTCGCGTTTCGCTATAAATCTGCGCCGAGTTTGATTAAAACCGGCGCGCACGCCGAAGTAATCTCGCAATTTCGCGATCCGCGCGCGATTTATCCAAGGAAGCAGAACTGGCTCTACTTAAAGCTACCCATCGAAACTTTGCGGGCATACGCGGCATGTGGAAAAAATCGCGTAACGAGACGTGTGTCGAGACGAGCGTGTTTACGATGGAAAATACGCGGGAGACCGAGCCAAAAATGATGGCCGGCAAAGTTGCGGCGTTGGGGCAACCGCTGACAAATTCTGCCATTTCAGCGGGCAGAGGTGGAAGTTCGCGACCGTGGCTCGCAAACTAACGGGCTGCCATATCGCTGCGAGCGCTTTGGATAATTCTCTCGTTTTCACGTTTGAGTATCCCTTCGCAACGAGGGTCGCAAAGCTGTCGTCTGTATTGCCTTTGCGGGACGGATTCTCCTTCTCGCGATCTGAATGATAGCAGCTTTCCGCAAGCTACGACCTCCCAAGACCGATAAGACGAGTTTATTTGCGTGCGACCGCAGTTTATATTATATCGCTTATATATACTTGAGTTTTAAGCTCATCTGTCCTTAATTAAAGTTCGTTGACAGTTGTAAAGTTCTCGTCAAGCAGAGCTACCCGCGGGACATAATTAACTCATTATTAAATTACGGATGCGAGTTATATTTTGCGAGAGACACGCGCAAAGAGCGTGAGTAATTCAATTCAGACTGGTCTAAAAGCTCATTATGGGAAAATGTATGACGAAATATATAACGCTTCATCACACAAACTAATTATTACTACGTAGGTTGATAATGCATATCGAAATATGTCTACCTATGTAGAATGATTTCGATATAAATAGACTCTATATAGTCTAATGACTATTCCTTTTTTTTCCCATCGGAATACTGCGTATAAATAATTTTTGTCTCTTTTGCATTCTTTCTCGGAAAGGAAGGAAACTCTCGTATACGCATACGACGTTCGAGCACATCGATACTGATACACTCTTGATATTTTAGCACTTCGCGTTATAGCATATGCGCGCGATAATGCGCTTGGACATGGCAAGAGTGCATTATTAAAATGCACATCGGCGTTATGTAGCGCGAACACATTTTGCGTATTGCGCAAAACGTGATAGATGCATGCGGGCTCGACGAGGTTGTTGATATTTCCCGTGCTCGCGAAACCGTGTTACCGAACGAGATTATAACACTGCGATTTTCGCAGGCTTTAATCCGCCCGTCGATTATTCGTTCGTATTACAATCGTATTCATTACGGAGGGTAACGACCGTAAGAGGATTAATATTAGTATCTCAGCTATTATTTATAGATGGAATTGCATAATGAAATCTGCGCGGAAGCTTCGAACGCTGATTTCGCCGTCTGTCTGTCGCTCGTCAGATGCGAAAGATCGACTGACGTACTGGTGTAGAAAAAAAATCGTGTTTTTTTAAATCCACTTCTTTTTCGCTAGACGACACGAAAAAATGGAGTATCTTAATGTTCGCTGTTCTTTTACACGTTGGAAATCTTCAGGGAAAGAGAGGAGGAGAGTAAAGTAGCATGTCACTCCCTTACTTCTTTCAACGTGGAAAGTAATAAGAAACGTAAAAGCGAGTAACTTCGCTGCTCGACCTGGTGTCCTCAGTTGGCTTCGCGTGGCTATTCGCGACATTATTTATCGGTATACTCTTACAAGTTGGAATACACAATTCGCAGCTACGCGCGAGAAGCATACATAGCTTCCGGGATACGGGCATCTGCTATACTTCCGCGAGACCGGTTGGCCGCAATGTTTTCAGCGTGCAGAGCGCTAACAAGATTTTTCTCTTCTTTTAAATCAACCTGGCAAAGAACCAGCACGTCACGACCGGCGAGATCTTGGAAGATCAAAAAGTCGCACGCGGCAGTTCCTAATAGGGCAAGATTCAAAAGAAAGTATTTGGCGTTCTTCGACACGTTGTTAGTCGGTTCTTTCACAACGGTGGCAGCAGAACTTCATAAAAATGCATGACGCGTTATTCGAAGGCAACTCGTATCGCTCGGAGGGCAACGTGTCGCGCTTTTGAAGTTCGCGAACATATAAAACCGAAGTTTCAAATCAAGACACAGGATATCGACTTGTGAATGAGAAAACCCGCCGTATTGATTATAATCAACGTAATCGATAGAGTATCAACTCTGTTCTTATCGTGATTAAATAAGATCAATAAAATAATAGATAAATTTATGTAAGTAATTAAATTTGCTTTGAATCGAAATAAAGGGACAAATTTTTTAACGACGTTTAAAAAGCTGCATTTTAAAGTACGAAAAGATAAGGTGGAGTGAGTCAATACGCGAGTTAATTAAAACGCACCGAGATAGATGAGATAGTACGTGTTCTTAAGAATTACAAAGAAAAATTATGAAGATATATATTGAGTTAATATCTTCCGCAGAGCGTAATTATAGCGCATCTTAATTATAACGTTGATATCAATTAAAGCGAATTACAACAATCTACAAGGCAATATGTGCTTGGAATACGGGGGTTTAAAGTTGAGCGCAGATTCCTTATCACGGAGTTTAATCGATCCACCGGCGTGATTCGCGTTTAGCACTTAATTCGGTCCCTTGTTTCGAAACTATCTTACATGCACGCACGCGAACTTCTCATGCATATGCGCTCGCGATCGCGACGAAAGTGAAATTCTATTCCGGATTCCATTTCCGATATCGCTACCAGAGATTTATCAAGGAAGTTTCAGGTACGCCGACGTTCCCGGGCTGACAAATCTTTACGCTATTCGGTTCTGTGCACAACTTACACTTTCCCGAATAAATGCAGAGATAACGTTACGCGGCGCGCAGTTGTCTCTCGCGTGCATTTTTCCGCGCCGGAAAAATATTTGCGATAAGCTGAATATTCATATAGCATTTGTGGAAGGCGAGCTGCCAAAAGATCTCTGATAGATTGGAAAAATATTTACCTTAGCCTCCGAATACATGAATAGAACACGTTGTTTTCTAATATTTCCACACGAGGCGCTCCATTTTAATATGACATTTTCAAGCTTCGCATGAATTTTCTTTCAACAATAACGTTTGCCCTTTTCCGCAAAGCAATAAAATAACATATTTTGCGCGCGAACATATACATAGATAACATTAAATATGTACGTTTGCATTAATAAACTAGAATTACATGCCTTCGAAGATTACCCGCCGAGCGCTACTAAAAAGTTTCTGCAGAGGTAATATTAATAAAGAAACTTTTATATTGTGCTAATTTATCCATTGTAATGCGAAGTCTGGCAGAGTTGTTCATTATGAGCGTGGTATAAATCTTACCGGATATAGCCGCTGAGATATAATTTCCGTCTGAAAGTCTTAATTCAATTTTTCTGATTCAATTCGCCGTGGTGTTCTTTGCACGTATCGAATACAAGAGCGTTACGTGCCTTGTTTTCAGGATAGTTCTTCACTTTGGAATTATCCACGTTATCTGAAAAAAAATTATTACGGCCACAAACTCGAATAAGACGTGGACATCGAAACATCAAAAACTCCATTCATAAATCTTCGCACTTGAGAAATCGGAAATAGAATTCAAGATAAAATTTCCGCTCTCTTGTACACCGTCATTTTATAGACAAATATGAGAGGTAGTATACACCGGTGATATGTAGCGGTAGATATGTTGCGAGACTCATTTCGAATAAAGTGGTAAATGTGAACAGCGGTAATGATATTAATAAATAAAGTTTCCTGTTTCACGGCATAGTCCCGCTCAATTCTTAATTGCCTGAAATAAGTTACTGAGGATCTTTCATCTTCCGCAGTTTAGAGAATGCTTATTTGAGGAAAAGACGGTAGGTATACAAATACAATTGTTATTTATTTAAAAGAAACATTGTGTATCTCTTCGCTTAATTAATTTAAATGCAAAACAATCAATACATTTCATTGCGAGTGATCAGACTAGATTATTAAGATAAATCATTGAACTAACTAGACTAAATGTATAAAAAATACAAAAATTAATAAATATTCTTGCATAAAATAAAAGTAACTACCACAATAAAATACATAAATATACACGTGTATTATTGCATATTTTTATATTTTTTATCTGCTACTTTGGTTACTTGCAAAAATAATTCTTGGAAACTGTTATTATGCAAACGTTATAAACGTGTCATGTCAGAGTCCATTTCGTGCAAGAGTGAGTTATGAATAAAATCGACAGATGCTTAATCGTCAGTTGTACGTTGCAGCTATCGGCCCATCCCTTCCCACGCGATCATACGCTCGATGAACCTGAAATTCTATCTCTCGCTTGGACCGCGAGAGATTTGTCGGGGAAGTTTGTGATATCTCGACTCGCTGATCGGCCGAGTCCTCGTCGCAATATTGCACGATCGGCGGCGGAGTGCCAAAATTCGATTTTCGGTTAGGTACTCCCGGGGACACCCCTGCGGAGTGTTGTTCGATGATACAGAAAGATAATGAATCCCGCGTAACTCCGGGCTCCTTTAATAAATATTATTATACTCGCCGCTTAACACATGCTTTACGGCGTTTCATATAGTTTTACGGCGTTCCGTTCGCTTTAATCTCCGCCGTATGAATATTCCACGCGGATGAAATTGCGATACGCGGAAATCCGAATCTCCTCTTCCGCGCGGATGATAATAATAAAAAAAAATAATGGTGCTTTCAGCACTTCGAGTGGAATGTCAATTTTCTGATCAAATGAATTCAACGTATATCCCTTTGCTCTGCCCATGGCATAGAGAACGCGTAAGATAGCCGGTATGCAGCAAGGCAAAAATATTAATTTCAATATTCATTATATTTCATGGAAAAATGTAAATAATAATCGGAAAAATAGGTCAATCTATAGATTGTTGAGTAAACACACTTGTCTTTGATCATTACCGCAATTTTTCGTAATCGTAAATATCTTTCAACTAGAAAGAGCGAATATTTTTACAAAACTTTTAAACTATAAATTATTCTAAATATATATGATATATATATACACACACATTTTCAAGAAGTTTCAATTTCGATGATTAAACGTGAGCATCGCTTGAACGGTGTTTGGTCTCGAGCGCGTCCCCCGTTCTAGGGATCTCTTTTTTATTTCATAAGCAAAGATAGTAAATCACAGAGTATATAAATTCTTCCGTGCTTCTGTTCTTGAATGAACAAACAGCATGCGGCTGCCCAAGAGGATAAGAAAGAAATACATGCATCACGAATTTTTAATTACTAGACTGCAGAGGACGCCGATGTACATTTTAAAGTCGAAAATTTTTTTTACGCTTTTATATTGAACGCGTACGAAGTTCATTTTTATCCCATTATATCCGTCCATGCATTTGATTTTAAAAATATACCTTACGAGTATAGAACGAAACGTGGGACGACTTTTCGAACGGATAAAAATTACCGCGATAAAAAAGAAACGATAAATCGAAAAATAAAACTTAAAACTAAAACAAATTAACTCATAAATGTAAAGGTTGTATAAAGTCATTTATATCGTTAAAACTTGTCACTTTATTAAATACTGTTATTTTATTAAATATCAAAGGTTCGGTAAATAGCTCTGATTAAAGTATTGATTCAGCCAACCCATGCTTTTGTGAAGTTGTATTTTATTTGTCGGTAATCAAGCGCTATGTGCCTTAATGATCGTCAGGGGAGTATTATGGTTTTCTATTGGCAGCTACTAAATAATTACAGCAAAAAACTTGATCTTTTAACATCGTAGAATATATCGGAGAGACCATGGAATATGTGCCAAAAAAGCTCTATTAGAGAGAAGGAAAATTGCTATAGCAATTATATATAAGCAGTAATCGCGTATCAAATCAAGATGCATTTATTGAGCAATAATATTTATTCGCACGCGCAGTAATATTTCTGGATATTTTTAAACATTTAAAATTTTAAAAAGTTGCACATATACTTTTTATAAAAGCTTCAAGAAAGATCTACAAGATTCTAATTGGAGAAAAGTTTTCATTTAAAAGAAAAACTGTCAAGCTATTTTCTCTTGCAATGATTCTTTCCTGTCTATAATATATCTTAAAATATTAAAGATGTTCTTTTAATTTCAAAGTTGCACTTCGTATAATTACAAGACATACAATTGGAATATTAAACAAAACGTTTTGTATACATATAAAAAAATTTGAAAAACGAAAAAGACCTAATGCATATATCGCTACATATTCGCGCAGCGAATACATGAATGAAAATTGTTAAAGAAACACAATGGATTAGTCACGAAAAACTGATACTCTTTGCGGTGCAGAGAAATGAGTCGCTCGCTCAGCCGAACGTGAAAAACTCCCGGGCATTTCTGGTGGTTCTCCCATTTCCCGTTCCCCGTTCTTTGCTTTAGGAACATTTACCTCCGATTTTGAAGATGACGTACCACGCGGTAACGCTTCCGCGAAGTGCACGAGAAATTTTTGTCTTCGCACGTCTATTGAAAGCCTCTTTCGTTCCGTGAAAAGTCTTTCTCGACTGCATGCAGGCTTTCTCTCAGTCGTACACGAGCCGACAGATTCACTCTCGCCGATTCACGACGATGAAACTATACGTGTGCCGATGTTTCAACGGAAAAATTTTATTACTGTTTCGCGGTTTCGTTACCTTTGCGAAATTAAGGAACGAATTTCTTTCTCTTTCAGAATGATACCGCGCACGAAACCATATATACGCACAGCCTTTCTGGAAAATATATTAACGATTTGGTAGTCTGCAGAACGCGCAACACACAATCTCGCGCAGGATTTGATGAAAAAATTCACTGCAGAATACAGCGTCGTATTTCACAGTTAAATTATTTAGCTTTTAGCAAAACAACGTGCATATTCGTGAAAGAACCCGGTTCTTCGTACTATTAGGGAGTTTTTGCAATACCGTCTTTCAGATACGGTAACCGTATCTGAATTGTTCAGATACAGAGTGAATGTATCTGAACAATTCAGATAACGTTTACCGTACCTCAAAGACGATATTGCAAAAACTCCCTATTTTCATTTTAGTTTTCAAGTCGTCTGTTGTATTTCTTTTCTAAAGTCGCATATTTTTAAATATGTACTTTTAGAAAAATATTTAAATAAGAGATAAATCAGGAAGAATATGGTATAGAGAGAGAAACGCAATTATAATCGAATCAAAAAGTCTATAAAAATTGTATAATATAAAAATCTTGAAAGAGAAAATTTGCAAATTTTCAATAGTAGATAATATTAGATTAGACAATATGAAAAGTATAAGAACAAACGAATGTTGATATTATTAAATTGCCTGACTGCACATTTTTGCTCTATTTATCTTTGATTTATATCTATGTCTTTATTAGACCACTTTATGTGCGAGGAGATTCATTCTTTCGAGAACTCTCTTAGTTTTTCTGGCGTAAAATTTTTCGCGTATAATTTCGTAAATTTAAACGACATTATCCTTAATGAGGCAACGAAGAAGCTCCTAAATGGCGTGCATTCCACAATTAGGGGCAGTAAGGAGCGTGACAGGTTAAATCATTAAAGAAAGCGTAGGAGTCGGGTCTCCCTTAATGCTCCTCAATTTATCTCCGCGAACGAAGATGCGTCGTTTGCCCTCTCGATGTCGGTTCATTAACTCTCCCTTAAATTTGCATTACACCTTGTCCATTTAGTCCGGACGTTCGCAGGATTTTATTAGAAATAAATTGTGACAAATTCTACCTTATGAAAAGATATTAGAAAGACTAATTGATATATGGATCAACATTCAAAAGCTATTTGTTTATGTGAATGAGAACTGATGCACCAGTATGAATCTTTTTCATTTCAAAAAAGATTCTGGAATAAAAATTAAAATTAAACATTGTGTACATAGTAAATCATCCAACGAAAAAATAACAAGGCTTATCAACGAACCAGGCTGCCTGCGGAGTGTTGCCTTGGAAACGCACATTCCCGAAAGATTATGCTGTATAAAGCAGGATTATATCCCCCGAAAAAAACGACGAGTTTCTCAGCTTACACGTTTTAATACCAACATGATTTCGCACCTTGTTCTTTAGTAAACTAATATAAAAAGCTTAATTTAATCAGCAAAGGATTTACGTAATAATGTGTTGGCTAACAAAAAGCTGCGTCATCTTACGTCACCGTTTTACTCCTCCCATTTCTCATTTGCAAATAAGATTACTAAATAGATTACTAAAGAATTTAATACGTTTGTATAACTCAGAGGCATGACTGTTAATCGATGAGACTATTACTGCAGCGAACGAATAAATATAAGTCAAAAGCAAATAATGCAATTGATCTTTCTGCCGTAAATATTCTCTGGCTTATATAAAATCAGAGCGGATGATCAATAACAAACGTATGCACCACCCAAGGTGTAATTTATTAGGACGCACGGAATCCTCATCTCCTTGAGAGAATTTATTTATATCCCGCACAGTTGTGTATACGTATACATTGTTTCTGTGAATGAATATGCGATGAAAACGATGCGATTCTGATGGAACCAGGTTCACCCCATTCTACTATTCGTGCACACAGCAGCTAATTGGTCGTTATTGACGCTACAAATTCCGTTCCAGGGACTTTTATAAAGAGAATTGTGGAATCGTATCGAGCGCATCGGCAACGAGAAACTTCCTCTCCCTAGCTCCGAGAAATCCGCGATAATTGGAAGTAATTGTGCCAAGCGTCCCCCGAAGATGGAAAAGATCTCTTGACCCGCGCGCTGTTTTTTGAAGATTTAATTCGTCGTCGACCGTTAATTACAACACGCCCGCTCGATTCCCCCGCGTCATTTATAAAACTTTCACGCCACAGCGTGTCGCGCCTTAATGGCACCGTGTATATATGACCGAGAACAGATTTACTTCGCGCCAGGCACATTGATTTCGATCACCCAAATATTTACGAATGCGTGAATCGATAACAAATACTCGCGTAATAAAAATAGAGCGGTCATGCAGAATATACGACCGATGCATTTTTTTTTATCAGAACGCGCGATTTTAATAGTCAGCCACATACGAGCTTGATGGCCAATTGAACTGATTTATGCGCGTCACGTCTAGAGAGAGATTTCGCGGATCTCTACTCACGCAACTTATTTACGCCGGAAGTGGATCTAGCAATCGCACGTAAATCGAACATTTCTCTAGGCATGTTAAATCGAGCGGACGCGACCATTGCATTTTTCTCAGACGGCGAGAAATGAACTAAACATTACATGGCGATAAGAAAAGTGACAGAGCAGAGAGATGGCAGCGGAGATAAGAGTAGGAAAGGTATGAGAAAAATAATAAATCGTTATTCTTCGCTTGTCTCTCGAAACGTGAAATGATGTAACATCTTCTTTGTAATTTCCTGCACAATACACGCCACCGTTCTTCTTCGACACTTTGATACTTCAGCTGCCCCGTGAACTTTGACACGGGCGTATATTAATGTATTAATGGGCAACGTCAGCTTGATTAATGGTCCACGAAGTGACGGATAAATTAAATACTCATGAAGGAACGAAAATAGAGGGACTCGTTAAACCCGTACATCGGCTCGAAAATAATCAAGAATAACCTTCGAATCTTTCACGCAAAACTTCGTTCTCGCAATACTTCAATTTTCGTATTCTTCCTTACATTCGTAAATTTATCAAATTTTATATACGTCGTATTAAAAAGCGTGATGGAATTAATATTCATGATTAAAAATAATTTAAATAACAAAATTTTTTATTCACGTTATCGAAAAGAAATTTTCAGCTTTATCGGATATAAACCATATTAAATATTCGTATTAAATAAAAAATTGAAATATGTGTAAAAAAGAGAGAAAATTATGTGATATATTCCATGCAGATATATTTTTCAGGGAAAAACAGATTTGACGCGATTTATTAAGAATTATTTAGATTAGAGCGCGCCACATACCACGCCCGCGCCGTCAAACTTCTCACCTTCGCTAAAGTCTCGACTCGTGCAATTAAATGTTTAAGAACTTAAAGCGAAGGAGAACGTCTCGCACACCCTTCGATCGTTTTTATCGTCGGTCATTAGGTGCGCGAAGTCATTAATTTCTTCAACTTTGCAGCGATCATTTGCACGAATGTTTAATTAAAAAAAAGTTTAACAAGCAAAAAAACTCGCAGTTGCACGCCTGACTGCGCTACGATTCAAATTTATTCAAATATATACTGACAAATAGAATATAAGCATAAGCAGACGATGGAAAAGAGAAGGAAGAGAAGGAGAAAGAGCAGGGGAGAGAGAGAAAGCGTTCGCGTGAAACTCGTCAGACTGATGGCAACATACAAGAGCAGTCGGTTATGAAAGCTTGACTGGATTACAAAGACACGTTGGAAATGCACGAATCTGCACGCCATAGCTGTGTAATGTTTCCGCAGCTCCAAAACGTCATCCTGAATGTTAAATCCACGAATTCTCGCGCCTGAGCGGAAAATGCTTATAAAATCGCGTCCGAGATGTAGCCCGTCTAACTTGCCGGCCGACGCGCGACGTATTTAGATACGGGGAGGGCACCGAGGGAATTTTCAGTAATATCTTCATTTGAAATTCTTCAGGAGAACTGCTCGGAAACAGAATGTAATGGAAAACTTTATTACAGTCCGTCCGACAGTAATTATATTCCATGGAATATAATCATCCGAAATGCGATAGCGAGGTCCGACATGCATTATTATAATTTCCTCAAGCAGCAAGTTGAAAATAAGCAGACTTGCGAAAACATAAACAGAAACACTATATGACATGCATATAATTATATAAATGTGACATGATACTCTCATCGGAAAATTGTGTAACGTTAACTTCTAAATAACCCTGCCAGTTTAACAAACTCATTAAAAACAAAAAGTTACTGATTAAATAACTACTCCCAATATAAACGTTTTACGCGAAATTTAAGATATATTTTTGTGTTGCGGATATTATACTATTAGATATTAGACCTATATTTATTAAATAATACTTTATATGTAAATGCTCCTCCAATTTTTTCAAATGAGATATGCACTGGATGTCTCGCTTATATCGCCTTTGAAAAAATGGTGTGGTTTTTATCGGATCCAAGTGCAAACTCGTTAAGCTCCGGAATAGCCCAAATTAACCTCCGGAGAGTAATTAACCCTCGGAGCGACTACTACGGTTGTAGCTTTGTCAATAAATAACTTTGTCGTAAACGTGACAAGAGGATATTCACCTCATTAAGATTGTCAAAGTATTTAATTTACGAATCTATTCTTACATCACGTTCACTGTATCACACGTAAAAACTAAAAGATGTATTATAAAAATACGCTGCTGCTAATCCACTAAAATATTCAAAAGAATCCTCTCTCTAATGGAATTATCTTATAATAAATTCACTCGCGTGTCCTCGCGACGATCATATCGGCATGTCAATCGGTTACGATGTTACGTAAAATTTTTAACATGCAGACTTCAATTTATAAAAATACAAATTTGCGAAGAGTACCTTTTCCTTCCCTTCCATCGTGATGTTCTCAGAGCACTTTATTTCCGTAATCTTTCGGCAGTGAAGCCGGACGGTACGGCAAAAGAAATTAAGAAAGGGCACGGAGGTGGTATTCCCAAATCCCTCGTTGCACCGGAATCGTAGTTCAGCTAACGAGAAAGCTACTCGTAAGGAGAAACGCTACGACGCGTTGCACGGCCGCGGCGCGCGGCGATGCGACGGCTTATTCATCGAGTCGTTCCACTTGCCGTATTAAAGACTGACGCCGCCGACATCCTCGCTCTATCGAAAGCCAAGAAAGCGCCGACGAAGTTATTGCGGCCGCGTTATATCCGTTTTAACGGCTTAGCGAAACTCGGTATCGTGCCGCGTCTTAACGGCGATGTGGGGAAAAAAGAAAAAAGCAGCGGAAATAAAGGCGGTGGTTCAAAAGCGACCGCCGTCGCGACGTGACGCGGCGCGACGCCTCAGCACGGATTACGCCTGCTCTGTTTCTCCTCACACTTGTTTGCTTATGAATGTACTTCCGTTATTTTTCACCTCTCATACACACGTGAAAAGCTTATTGTATTTTCTACGTGTAAACATGTATTCTTGGAAATGCAATATGGTGAAAAATGTAGCGTATCATACGTTCTTCCTATTACTTTGTACCTCGATGGAGTAAAATGCACCTTGTGTGTACATGTGTGTGTATACACGGGCAGATTGGAATAAAAAAGATCGCACAAGGCATGTAAAGCTTTCCATTACACTGCAAAAATTACTGTTACATATTCATCTTATAGGTGTAACACGCGTACAAAGGAGGTACTTCGACAATTTTAAACCGCGGTACACGAAGCAAATCTATAAATCACAAACGAATCCGGCGGATTATACACCAACACGCACGAACTTGTCGATGTACAGACCGGTTACGGTATCATTATCCAGCACTTGTATTCAGCTCGTGAAAAGCCGAAAAAGGAACACGATAGCTTCAATCAATAAAAAAAAGCATAGATCGAACATCGGGCTATAATCGCGTTTGGCGCTACTGAATTTTTTATTGATCCTTTCAGAACCGATTGTTTGCGATTGGGAGCTTCTCTTCGTAAACGTATTTTCATGCCAACACAATATTTCTCTATTATTTGTCTTCTCGATGTGATATTTCAAGTCGTGTTCTTCCATGCAAAACATAAAATAATATTTTTATTTTTTAAATCAAAAATTTATTTTTATGATAATAAACCGATCTTTTTATCTCAAGAAATTACACCGTCTTATCTACAGCTGACCTCGAAATATTTTTGCAACGGTCGCAAGAAAATTTCGCTTTTAATTTCAGTTCGGGAGACACATGGTATCATAAACGGAATCCATCACGTATTGATGCTCGATATAAACTTTTAAACTCGCTCTCTTCCCTCAAATTTATTTTCTCGAAGTGAAATATACATATGTCGAAAACTTTTCCATATTCGAACGCTGCGCGCTTAGAACACGTGCACATGTAAAGAATGAGTAATAGAGGCGAAATATTCAGAGAAATGTTGAATAACATGACTTCTATATAAGAGAAAAATTTCGATAAGAAATTTATATTCAATACGTTTCTAGCCTTTGGCGAAAACCATCAAAATGCAAATGTTTCAAACACTCAGTGTTGAAACAGCAGTTGACGTCATATAGGAGCAATTTCCTCTTTCGTCTAATAATAATATTTGTATAATTCGTTCTCCATTTATCTAATTTCCATGCATAATTCCCGAAAAAGGAATTCATTCTTCACGTGGAGAAACAAAATCGTAATATTTTTACCCGCAAATCTCCGAGAGCTCTAATTTATTATCCAACGTTCTTCTAATTTAATGAATTATCTATGCCTATGCTGGCACCGAATAGCTGCCGAATTACGCCTGCATTCATTCATCTTTAATCCTTATTCTCTCTCTGGAATTGAGAATAAATTGAGGGTCGTGCATACCAAATTCCTATCCTCCTTTCTCTCAAAATTTCCCTCAGAACACATTCAGCAACCTACACAATAATCTTGGCCATTATGCAAAAGACAGATTCAAGTGTAGGCATAGAGAATGGTATATGTTATTATCATGCTAGACCAAGTGCGATTCTTCGATTTGATGAAGAGCACAAGGCATTCTAGTTTGTCTGCATTTTCTATCGATTCGCCTGTTCGCACATTCCATTTTAAAGAGATGACAGATGATAAATTTAATAATCAAAAAGATATAGCGAAATAAACTTCTCGCGACTTGTATAGAAATTCGAGAATATGGTACATTAAGTTTTTTCTTAAATTTTTCTATCTATTATATGCCTATGATTTTCTGAGATCTAATTATTGATGTTATTATTGTTTATATAATTAATTCATTACGCATTGCTGGCACTCTTATTATATATACACATTATATACTAATTACGCAAGATACATATAAAAGCTTTTAATGTATGAATGATAATGACATTAAAAAGATATTTTTCTAGCGCGACAATGCCTCTGAAAATAATTTTTCTTCAGTTTGTCAACATTAATCTTCCGGCGAACATTTATATCACTGTCCGTAGTAACAGCAAACATCTATCTGCTTATAGTATATAATGGTTCCTATTAAAATCACAAAACTTTTGCAAATTGTATATATTACAGAACATTCCTTTTCCAATATTATCTAAATGTAATCAAATATTAATTAAGTCTGGCAAAAGGTTCGTTGTTTTTCTATCTAAGCTATGTATTAAATAATATTAGAAAAAAGTTCTTTGAGAAAGAAATAAATTCCTTTTTAGAAGAAAAAAAGAATATGTTAAAATCTACAGCGACAATTGGATTTTGCTGAAATTTTGTTTTCGACTTCATTTGACAATATGTGACACCTCTCGCATCAAGCTACTGCATTCAGATTCGTGTCGCTGAATACATCGTAAAAAGTACAGCGGTTGCGTGTGCGGCAGATTAATTATTTACACATTACACAGCTCCCACGCTCGCTATGCAAATTACAGAAAAGTAATGATCAACCGAATCTGCCACGCGTATCCTAATCGACGGCGGAAAACCGTCGACAAGAAATCTGCTTCGTAAGTACGAAGCGGGAACGAAGCGATAGAGCCGATATATCGCGGCGACCCTCGTAGGAGCCAATTAAAGAACGCAACTAATTGTCACGATCCAAAGGGAAAATAAAGAAAAAAAAAACACCTATCTGACTCCTTCGCGGCAATTCCACCCGTTTTATCTCCCGTTGTCACCCTCTTTCCGGACTTTTCCCCGCGTACTCGGTACACAAATGCACGGGTCGCGACAAAGTTACTTTGTTGCTTACTAATTGGCTCGCGCGATCGATAACCACGCAGTTTGAGCGTTTAATCCTATCGCAAACTATACGCGTGGCACGGAGTGACGTAAGGACACGCATGGACACGTTGTTTGTACATTCGCACGTACGTTAATTCCGCGTTGCCCTAATTCTACGGTTTTAACAAAATCCGATTCAACACAAAAGGTAAAAAAAACAGTTAGATATACGATTGAATTGTACCCACTGATACCGTGCAACGTACTATTAGGGGAACCTTTCTCAGGTACTCCAAACAATTCTTAAGTTATCCTACCTTTTATCGCAATCTGTCAAGAGTCTAAATGTGTTTTCGTTTCTAGAAATCGCGCAGCTTGTGATATTTGACGACAGTAGGTGGCAAATGCCAATAGAGTGAAGATATCGGACGTAAACGAGATGTGCATGCCTCGCCATGTGACCAGAATAAAATAGAATATTTGTATCGGAAACGGTTAACCTTTGACCGTAAGGGACCATGAGAAATCTCACGTTATCGCCTCGTATATCATTCTTCTTTGGAAGAATAATATATGAATACGAGAAGTATTACACACACCCGACCAAAAGATACGCGCATGCAATTATCGTCGCGCGTCTCTCTGTCCCTTCCTTGTCAAATTAAAAATTAGATTACGCCACGAACTTCGTGATAATAATGATAAATAACGACATAATTTCACGGAGTGGAAATTATCCCGTTAATAGAATTAAGAAGTATTCGTCATTCTCGAACGAGCGCTAAATAATTCTCCGAGGAATAGCAGTTTATGATGAAAATGATAAAACAACGATCTCACAAAACAATATGGACTCACCAATATGTGTACGCTTCTACAAATTAATTTACGCTGCGGTTGCCGGTATGATGTCGACAGTCCTTATTAGCGTGATCACCGTCCGAGTGGTAAATTTGCAATGGCCAGGACGAATAACGAGGCGAAACGCTTCCACTCCGGTGCATCCGAATCCCTTCATGCAGAAATACACTTAATAAATTTAATAATTCGATTTTCTATCAAGAGTAATTTGTAAAAGAAAAAAATTAAGAGAGCGTAAACAAGTCTTTGAAGAGAATTTACGATTCACAACGTCGATAAGATTACACGTTTTTATATAAATTTAAACGCATAAAATACACGCAATAGCGATAATAGATAAGATTGCAGAATTATTTAACGTATTATATTTTTTAACTTTCTCGTTTCCGTGACCTATCTAATACGAAACCGAATAAAATAAGTTTATCGCACACGATGAATTATATATTATATGCTCCATCCAATATCATTGATTTGTAAATAGTTCATATTTTCTGAATTCCACATCTTCGATTCTCCTCTATTTAAATATGAATGTCGGAATCTCACCTGTCCCACCTAATCTTCGATCCTTGCGGACTCCTGAATTCTCCTCTTAAGTAACCCCGTTCAGACAATAATGCAATATCGATTCTTCGTAATTTATTTATCAATACGACGCATTTATCATATCGCTTAATTCTCTTCGCAATATCTCTTTTTGATCATTCTCTCTTTCGTCTCGAGTCGCAGGAGAGTTTCGTTTGTCGGTCCTCAAGCGGTGCCTTCGCTTCTGTTCAGAGCCAATTTGTGATCATTGGATATAATTATGTAGTTTTTACTTTCGTAAAAACCTGTTAGTTAATTTGATCCACTGAAAAACAGTCTGAATCCCTCGATGACTCATTTCTTCGATCTTTGCGTTACATTTCATCTCTCATCCAACGTGCTTCGTTCACGCGAGTTCATTGACATCCGGCCACTGCCCGACTGTCTTCTCTCTCGACACTGTCTCGTCCTACCGATTCGAATCTACTCACCGTTCGACCAGAACTAAATTTTTTATTCCTCTCTCATGAATCTCCCGATTTTCACAAAGAGCCGATCACCGATCAACTTTCCCTCTCTTCGTCGCGATTTTGATTCACCGAAAATTCTCTTTGTCTAACGCGCACCACCTCAATCATTCTTCGTTAAACAAAATCATCAACTCATTGTCAGTCTCATTCCTTCCAACAACCGATATTGTGATCTCGCGCTTGAACATAATCGCCAGGTAGAGGACTCTCTTCGATCTCTTCTCCTCGATCATCGAAGTCGTCGATCTCATCAAGGATCGATGAAAAATCACCTAACTCGACGTGGTCCACGATGAACTTTTATCCGGCTCCGATCTTCACGCGCACAGGATCCAGCGTGATCGAGGTAACGCGGGGATGACTACGGATGATCCAGGAACGACAATTGAGCGCGAAACAAGGAACAGACGAACAGAGGAACCGGCCGGTGTCGGACCTCGTGGATGCTGACTTGTTGGCTTGCGGAGTAACGTGTCGCGACTCGCGAGGGTGGGTGGAGTGCGCCACTCGCCGCCGGGTGGCCAGGCCAGGTCGGCGACCGTCGTACCCGTGTCCTGCGAATGGCTTGTACCGGCGGCGCGCTCGCGACTGGGATCCTGGATTTCGGATGAGGGGCTCGCTCTCAAGAATCAAGCACGCAGGCGCCGCACGCTCGCCGTCTCTTTTCCTGGCGCGCCGACTCGCCTCGCCTCTCTCTGTCTTCCTTACTCAGCAGCCTGCCGGTGCTCGCCTGCTCCTGCTTACTCGCGGGGTGGCTGATACGTGAGAGTAACCTACCCTGTCCACCTGCCCCTACCTGTCTGTCCCTACCTGTCTGCCCTACCTGTGCCCCTATCTGTACCCCTGCCTCTGCCTCTGCCCCTGCCCCTGCCCCTGCCCCTACCTCTATCTCCCCGCCGATATCTCAGAAAAGACGTGCATGCTATTCATAATTATCCGCGGTGACGTGGTCTGAGAGGCACGCGAGCGCATTCGCCCCTTCCTGACGTAGTCCTCGGTTAATGACGTTGAGATACTCGCGTTAACGCGGCGCATCCACGTAGATCAGGCTAATCGCGTCAATCTGGTTGACGGGTCTCGAGCGGAACGCGCTAAGCGGAAGCGATTACGCGCCGTAGCGACTGATTGCGGAAGCGTATAATCCGTATAAATAATATATAGAGAGGTATAGGTCGATAATTTTCTAAACGTTTAAAAATACTCTTATGTAATTTCTTATTTTTTTTCTTTGTAAAAAATAAAGATTTAATAATTTCACTCAAAAAAAGTTTAAAAATAAAAGTTGTTGTCTCATTTAAGTTGAGTGCCAAACATATTTTTGTAATATTTTACATCATTATATTCTATAAAAAATATAAACGAAACTTTATTAGCTGTTCACAAATGTCAACATGCGAGTCTTTTTACTCCGTGACGTCCTTGTCTGCGCTTGTTCCTGCGCTCGTAGGCCGTCGGGTTACATGAGTCTGCTAAGGGTCGTCTTACCCATCCACTTGCTTAGTCCTTCGCTCGCTACGTGCTTCGAGTATTTTCGCGAGCCTGCGCTACCTGCCTACACACTGACATTTATACGCGCGCTGGCGTGGGTTTAAGACTTTTTACTCGTGTACAATGCAATTTCCGCCGGGTTTTAATTCGAAAAAGCTTGATAAAGAACCTTATATAGACATCAGTCTCTCAAAACCACTACAGTAATAACACTGAAGATATGGTAATGGACGTAAACAATTACATTAATATCATTCTAATGGAGGATTCTGAGTGCATATATGCAATCGCGTATGCGTATTAAGGTTTCAAGAGCATTGTACAGGTCGCTAGGGGTCCTATGCAAACTACCTAAATCCCGAGATAGTATATGCATTTAAGGGACAGTTTATCAAGAGACACGGTAGTGACGACTGTAAGCTAATATTTTTACTTGGCCACCTTTCAAAAACCTGCTTTAAACAATCTACAATTCGTATCAGAATCAAAATAAAACTCAGAATAGAATATTATTCATAATTTTATGTAATATGAAAAATATGGTATCAGAATATATATTATATGTATACAAAAAAAGTGTTAAAATACATTGTACATCACAATACACGATATGTAAAATCATCGAATTATATAGAATTTTTATTCTATGAAAACTGACGTATGTGAATTATAGAGAGTCTAAATCCTTTTGACGTTGCTGTAAATTTTCAAATGATATAAATCAAATAATAACAATGCATGAAAATAGAAGCGTTCTGATCAGGACAGCAGATGTTCTATGTTCAGCAACGTATCTGACCTATCTTTAAATGTTTTGCACGATCTTTGAAACACGTGCACAAACAAGCTAATGCATGTTAATATATCTTGGCTAAGGCTTCAAACAACGAAGAGTGGTGCAACTTCGCGTGCACTTACGATGGCTTGTAACGCTCGCCTACGCGTTGCATGTTGCGAGAAAGAGAGAGAGAGAGACTATCTGTAATATATTGTTACGCAGCCATTTTCTACTCACTGCGTGACATTTACGACCTAAGGTACCCCTTGCAGGACCCCGAACAAACGCGCACCCGTCGCTTTGACTCGCTTTAACTCGACTGTATGCAGAATTATTCGTAAATGCTTTGATCTTCCGCGAACAAAATCCGATACTCTTAACTTTGAGCACTGGCAATTAACTTACCTCTAGTCTTATACTTCTTACTCTTTAAAGGAATGCATGCACAAAATCCAATACTTACGTACATTCTACTGTATTTATTATTATAGCTAAAAATATTAACGTATGGTGATTAACTAATTATTATTATCATTATTGTTTCGCAATATTAAAAACATTTTTATTAAATGTTTGCCTCGTCCTTGTTTAAATCGCTAATTGACCATTTAATGATCATCCTGACCATTTGTCGTTCAGAAATAAACTGTTTATTTTATTACGCAAAAAATCGATTATTATTATGCTTTTGTTTGTAAAGTTCAGTAATCGGGAAAATATATGTAATATATTTTTTTGTATTCTCTTTAAAAAAGAATTATATTTGTAACTTTTCAATCACTGCTTTATCCGTTCGATTGATTCCAACGATCAATACGAAAGAATATCTTCTTTTAGGGTAAACTCGGATAAGATGGCTATAGAGGAAAGATGGCCATCCCATGTTCTATCAATCTAACTCATCATCTAATATCGAATAAACATGGGTTGGCCATCTTACCCGAGTTTACCCTATAAATAACATTTTTCTTCTGTGTAAGGAAAATTTTCTGCGCGGTCTTATTCTCTGTGTATCTTCCAAATGTATCTCCTACGTTTCAAAAATAACTCTATAAGGTATTGACGTCCAAGGGGGCGTTGTACGTATAATAGATACGTGGGCATCCGCATGTACAGGTTGGCATAAATATGCAAAACCCGTTACATTTATGGTGCATAAAGTTTTATGCATTTTTCAACGCGTGCGCGTATAATGCTTAGCCGCAAGCGTTACCTACAGACGGCATTTTCCAAACTGTAATACTGACCCACGCAACGCGAGGTTACGACCGCAGAGCCGAGGACGCTCTTTTATCAGGCGCTTTTTCGAATTTTGCATCGAAAACCGTTGCGATAAACGTCAGAGACCGAGCAAAAAGTGCAATCGTGATGTTCAATTCGATGCGAACAACGAGTACATGTAAACAGACCGTTTGCAATTAAGCAGATTGGCGGATTAACTCCGGAAGCTTTGCACGTTTCGTCTCTTTCACGTGAGGAGTTGCATACCGCCGAGAGTACACCGAGGGTGAGATAACACGTTCGAAAATTACAGAGACCGGACTCTACGTCTCTCGTTACGTAAACCGCAACATTGCAACTGATTCGGTTCATCGAATTTCTTGGCACGTCTGCGACAAAAGATTAATCGCGACAAAATGTAATAAAAATATATACTCTTATTAAAATTCTGTGTTTCTTTCTTTTAATTATTCTTTTTACATTAAAGAATATAAATAAAAAATGAGCTATCTTATTCGATTTGCATCAAATATATTATAAATTTCTCATTCTTCCTAGTCTTAATTTTATTCTTCTTACTATTCTTATATAATTAGGTTGCATCTTGCTTGCACTTTTCCTCAAATTTCTTTTTTTTCGTTGCTATTACTCGCAAAAACGTGTGCATGTTGGTGTACACGATGTGTGAATGTCCGTAGTGTATTAAGCTTAGAGCCGTGAGTTCGTTAAGCCCAAATGGCTGCGGATCAATCATCCCTACGGAAATATTTTAATTATGGACAGATATCTCCAGAGCTGGCACTATCTATGTAATGGTAGACGGTCTCTCTGTCCCCTCGATGTAATCCCACACAGCAAGCATATCAAAGAGACGTTCAGAAGATATCCCGAAGATATCCTATCGCCTAAATACATCTTCGGGATATCTTCTGGACGTCTTTTTGATATGCATGCTGTGTGGGATACGAATTAAAAAACCATGAAGTGACGCCTTATAATATCGTTACATTACTGGACTAAAACATCCTGCCCGATGCTTTCATACAAAGTTTAAAAACAGCGTGAGCGTGCTAAGTGCGATTAAAATTCCATAACGACCTGCGTCGGTTATAAAGGCCATGAAAATAAGAGAAAAATTATATTCGATGGGACATACGTATTATTTTTAGCAATGTTTCGGGCACCTTTACATGTCACGTACCGTACGGGTTTTAAACGGTGTAGGTGAAACGCTCAATCTTTTAGTATCATGCTGAATAATTCAAGAAAATGTGTCGATCTCTCTTTACATTTTTCCGGCGTACAACATCGAATTTTATGGTTTTTATTTCTTACATACTTTGTTACTACACTACTACTTACTTTGTTATGACAACATACGTTATTATAGTTCCCTGAACGTAATTCATCATAATGTGCGTTCTCAGCCACTTAATTAAATCCCCTTTTGCCGTGTAAATACATAAGATCCCCACGACTTAGGAAAAGCACCCTTCAAAGCACCGGTGTTGCATGTTAGCGTAGGTTAGTACTGCACCCTTATTACATATAGAAGATCACGAGTATCCTTGTGAGCTCGACCTTCTCCAATATGAACCTCAAGCAGGCAAACACGCATTTTTAAAAGGGTCTATAGATTAGAAAAAAAATAAAAGTAAACTTGCTCGCAAAAAACTTTTTGCTTAATTAAAAACTTAATCGCTAACAAAAATTTTTTATAAATATGTTCAATTCTTCTCTCTATTAATAGCTCTTTGAAAGTTTGTATTTCTGTTAGATATTCTAGATAATAATAGGCGCAATTGACCGAAATTATCTACTGTATACTCCAACAATTGGAATTTTTCGAAGTTTTTCTATAAGCATGTATCGATACTGCAAGATTCAACTCTCCTAAATCAATTTTTTTTTGTAAAATGAAAATGATTGGAAATGAAATATACCGCAAATTGATGCTAGTCACGAATCCACGATAAATTATATCATTCAGCTCAATAGCCAGCCTCATCTGCTTGAGCGGTCCAGCATATAAAATTCGTTCTGGTCCAAATTCCGTGATTGGCCTACTGCCATGTCATATTTCGGAAAACATTTAAAAAAAAACAAGATGTCATAATCGACAGACGAAAATTCAAAATGTAAAATTATCAATCGCTTGAAAAATGTAAAAGAATTCGACACGCAATCGCGGGTGTATGTGAAGTTAGCATATCAATTGTCAGCATATCAAAAAAAAAAGTGGAGTTCTCTTTGCATACAACCGAGTTCTATAGTTCCTGACAAATTTTAACAATAGTTCTAGTCATTTAACATAAATAAACGGAAGTTGAGAAATGATATGCTAACTTCCCGCGAAGTCAGCATATCATATCATTTTTTCGAAATTTACTCCAATTAATTTTATAGTTTTTGACGAGTTCTATAGTTCTATAACATAGTTCTGACCATTTACCATCTCTAAATAATTATTAACAATTATTTAAAGGTAGCCAGTGGTCAGAACTATACGAAACTATCATCAGGGGGTTTAGAACTATTGTTTAAAACCTCGAACGAGCCAAGAACTTATCGCAGAAGCATAGCATATCACTGTAGTACGAGTGATATGCTCATAATAATGGTTAATAATTATTTAAAGATGGTCAATGGTCAGAACTATGTTATAGAACTATAGAACTCGTCAAAAACTATCAAATTCATTGGAGTAAATTTCGAAAAAATGATATAATATGCTGACTTCGCGGGAAGTTAGCATATCATTTCTCAACTTCCGTTTATTTATGTTAAATGACCAGAACTATTGTTAAAATTTATCAGGAACTATAGAACTCGGTTGTATGCAAAGAAAACTCCACTTTTTTTTATATGCTGACAATTGATATGCTAACTTCATACACACCAATCGCGGCGTCTGAGTAATCGCGTTTCACCTCACTTGACGTATAATCACTGAATTGATTAACCGCGTGATTAGTGATGCAAATAGATGGGGATACCGCATGAAACGCAGTTTCAACTTCACTTAACAATTCTATGATTTCATAATAAGTAATTTATAAGTAAGAGAAATCGCGCGTTGCTAGCTCTTCCATTTACCTAATAAACTTTAATCGCACACGCGAAATATATTTCAAAATCGTTTATGGGAAAGTAGATGATAAATATACAAATATTTCAAGAAATGTATTTTTTTACCTTTCATATAAAGATTTATGTAAAGAAATGTATAATTACGTACAGATCATATACAAAAGCTATTATGAAGTACTTTGTTAAGTTTTGTCTCGGAAGAAGGTACTCTTTTTCACTTCAACTGCGTATAATTCTCTTTGAGGACGCATATTGCAATTGTTAAGGATTTATCGCGATTTAAATGTTAAATGTACCGTACTATTGGTTGATAAAGTGGAAACTTGCGTGGTATATTGATAATCAATCGTTAACTTGGACAAAGTTATGTATGGTTTTGCCTACCATCTGCCTTCCTGTTGCACTTTCCGTCGGTTTCCTATTATTACGCAGTGGGAACACCTGATACTGCTCGACTTGGCCTAGGTAGTTCGTCGAGGGATTGTAGGCCAGTAATAAGACCTCTCCCTCCCTCCTCTCTCTCTCTCTCTCTCTCTCTCTCTCTCTCTCTCTCTCTCTCTCTCTCTCTCTCTCTCTCTCTCTCTCTCTCTCTCTCTCTCTCTCTCTCTCTCTCTCTCTCTCTCTCCTCTCTCTCTCTCTCTCTCTCTCTCTCTCTCTCTCTCTCTCTCTCTCCTCTCTCTCTCTCTCTCTCTCTCTCTCTCTCTCTCTCTCTCTCTCTCTCTCTCTCTCTCTCTCTCTCTCTCTCTCTCTCTCTCTCTTCCTCTCCAGGTACTAGCATGCATATTATGCTTGCTAAGTAATACGGTTTCAGACCACAGGTTAATATGCGGGGCTAGCACAAACTTCATACAGCCAGCAATTTCTCTACATGTTATGATTTTCAAGCTAACAATTAAAAATAAAATAATGAAAAAGATTATCCGTAACGAGGATAAATTTTGGACAGTAAATCATGATGAAACGATAAAGATAATCTACAACTAAAATCTTTTATGCGATCATTTATTAGAATTTTATTCATCAAAATGGACTCAGCGTAAGTACTGGCAAAGCCTCCTTCTTATATTAAATTTAATTTTTTCATCTTATAAACCCTTCTTTCGATTACTCTTTTACGCGGATTTTAAGATCTTTGACTCCAATTCTGTAAATCCCAAATAAACGAAATGATTACGGAGCTAATAACGGCATCCTATCGGTATATACGTGCCACAGTCTATCTCATATATCTAAGTAACGAACGCATACCAATTTGACGCTTTAACCAATATCAGGCATGAATGTTCCTGATACGCGTCAGTGGAAACTACGGAGAATATCGCCATCGCATCTACAGATGGACATGATACCCGAAGCTCCGTGCAAATAAGGCAAATGCATACTGGTGCCCGCGCGTACACGCACACATATACTTGACTCCGAACGTATCCACATTCTCATGCGCGTGTATGTGGCAATGCAATCGAATGCGAATTTATAGCGCCTCGACAACGGCAGTCGAGGCAGAAACGGAATATCGGTTCCAAAATGTGCGCACGTGGATAGAAAATACCAATATCGCCACCGGTTATATTCGGACCACACATTAGCGTTCTGTAATTGTCGCGATAGGTGTATCGAAATATCGAGATGATAGATCCATATGCAGATGACAGTATATCCTATCTGCTCTCAATTAAAATTTAATTGATTTCGGAAAAAGTGGGTGTTGCGACTAAAAAACAATTCATAAAATAATAAAACAATCGCCATTAATCGATACGAGAGTTCGTTCATCGCACATCTTGAAAGTGATTACCGCGCTCTCTTAATTTCCGCCTCGAAATAATTAATTGTCGTGGCGATAGTGGTGTTTTTTTTACGGCGGCCAGTTTATTGGAAAAACATTTGTCTCCGAACTGTTGTAAAGATAGAAAAGATACACTATCACATAAAGCGAACAATGTAAAATATAAATTCGAGTCGCGTTATATATCACGAGATTACTCGCGATAAATGGCGAAGAAAATCTTTCACGATCTATCGAAAAATAATTTACTGTCGGATAGTTTCTAAAAGTACACAATACACGTTCTCGTAGTAAGTTAGGTGCTTTCACGTGTCTGACTACGATGCTACGTGAACAGAAGGGATATCTTTCGATTGGACAGACAAATTTATAGCAAACGATATAAATACTTTGTGACAAAAACTACATGCCTGAATAACTTTGCAAGAGAATGCGGATATGCGTCATTGCAGGTAATTTTATGTAGCTATTTTTAATTGGTAAACAAAGCCGTTCGTGTAAATAACAAACATCGACTTCGTGTCATTAGAGATTGAATTGAGTGTAGCTTGTAGAACATTCACCGATTAACATTTTACCGTAAGCGTATGCAAATGTGCCCAATGGGAAGGAAAATGAATATTCATGGGACGTAATCAGAAAATAAAGAGAGATAGAATTTTCCTGGCTTTTCGGTGTAATTAATCTTTAACCGTGCTGCGCAGTTTCAATGATGCATGCGGTATGTATACCACGACAAATCGCGTAGTTAAACTACGAGAGCTGTTTTCCTTCTAAAAGTATTTACTTTATGCGCTAGTTGATTTTTCTTGCCGTCATGTACACGATTTCTGATTTATTTTTTGTAATAAAACGGTAATGTGCATTCGAATCATATTAAATTCCTATTTCTATGAGTTTATTTAAAGAGACTTACAAATTTGTGGCAATGTAAAACAGGATTCGCATTAAAATCTTTCGTATTCGCAGAAACACGAGAACCGTCGCGCAGAAACTGGTCACTGATCATCATTTTGTATTACGAGATTGTAAATAAATCGTCAAAGAATTTTTCCGTGTCTCTGACTGCACCTCGTAGCTTGAAAATCGCAAAATCACTGACTCGACAATTTTCCGAACAGCCGCTTGAAATCACAGATTTCAAGAGGCTTGCAGCAGAGCTTAAATACGTCGTTTTTGCTACCATCGAACCACAAACCTTCTCAAATCTCCTGCTTCGCTTTCCTTTGAAACAATATTTTTTCTTTGCAGTATCAATCCTATGTGAATATTCATGTGCGATTTCAAAGCTCGTTTGACGTCAGAACTAACGTTAAAAAATGAAAAAAAATTTTATTACAAAATTTAAACCGTTTTTATCTCTTGCGAATATATGCGAATATATTTTTTACTTTTTTAATTTTTTACTCTTTTATAACTGATGTACACTAGAAAAGCTTGTTTCGTATATTTTTCAAAAACAATTAAAACTTTATTTGAGATTGATCAAAACAGTAATGAGAGAAATTCTAGCCAAGAATACTGGATATACGATTTATAAGTTTTATGGCACACGAATGGCCCTTAAAATCATAAAAATATTGCTCTAATGAGAATACAGGGACCTATGACTCGGATTATCTCCTATTATCTCCGATTATATTTCATTTTTATTTAAGTTATACATGTATATCATATCCAGCTCAGTGAGTATATGTTTTAATAAATTGAAAAATATATCAATTCACAATCAGATTATTTCATATTATCAAGTATTTTAAAATAATCTCTTATGCAAACGCACTTATACAAATCTAATCATCAAAATACACCGTCCGCGCAGAATTTTGTACACCGACGGCAATCTCGATATTAATTGTACTTTATTATGTTAAGACGAAAAATTAACATGCGCACTTTACTATATTAAAACGAAGAATAACAGACGAAAAAGATATAATTGCACGAATAAATCACGATTTATTCCACATTCGTGATATTTCACGAATTGGCAATACACGAATCCCTAACGATGAAAGAATTTAAAAAGACTCATCTATGTATAAATGTCGAATTTGTGTCTTGCAATTGAGAAATATTAGAACATTTGCGAAATTAATTAGGACTGTACTTGCTTGGTAAAAGCATTGTAATATACCATTAGATTCCATTCAAAAATATAATAGTCAAAAATATAACAGTAACGATTATTTAAAAAAATTCGAAAATAGCATCGACAACGTCACTCTAATATTGGACAATACGATGCTCGAATAATGGAGTCAAGTTACTGATTAATTAAGACATAAATCAATTTTAGCATTATATTCCCTTTGAACTCTTTTCTCGTAGTGCGTAGTATATTTCTTTGAAGAAATGTTACGCATGTAAAAATCAATTGTACTCACTCTAAAATAGCTATTTCTTCTCTTATGTTAGATTAATATCAGCTTTGTCATCATCTATTCTCTCGAAAAAGTTACATTCACGAAAACGCAGGTAATCACGTTTGCATGTCACTTTGTACGTAATAGCACTCCCGAATTTAATGCGCGACGCGACGAACCAGCTGCGGTTCGTTTTCTCAACTAAATCGACGGCGATGGCTACGTGAGCCTTCTCGTTTCTACACCCTCCCATCTTTTCAAGGTCGTATCCAGGGGAGGAGATATAGTCAATGAAAATTAATGCTTCAAGAAGTGAACAACGAGCGCCGGTCAATTTGATTGCGTTAATTATCTACCTCTTTATTACCCAATGCACTATGAAATAAATACCAAACGTTTTGTTCGATACACAAATTTATTATTAATCAATTATTTAATTATTAATAAATATAATAATATCCTAGGCCTCCTCCTCCTCTCAGGCTGCTCGGGATGTTAGCTTCGCAGGATTCCCTCGCTGCTCCGATGTCACCTTCTGCGTCGTTATTTTCTGAAACATTCAAATGAACGATTAGATTAAGTAAAGACAGAAGAAATCGAAACTTTGTGACATAAATGACGTAAGTACGTGAAAATAAATTACACTCACCACCTTCTTTTAGGCTGCTCGGGATGACCCTCGTGTTCCCTCGATGCGAAGCAACGTTGCTCCTTCCCGCGTGGATATTTTCTGTAACATAAAAATAATCGAATCGATTAAATAATTGTCACGCGCATCGAACATCTTATTCGTTATTCAGATTAATATTATATTTTAAATTACTTCTTCGAAAAAAATCTTTACGTTAGAATCAACTTGAATCAAATTTTTTCAAAATATTTCTTTTTACTAATTTAAATACCGAAACACGATTTAATGTAGCAACTGAATAAGCACAAACGAAAAGAGAGATTCTATATCTTTAGAAAAAATAAAAAGTAACATTTACCAGAAGTGTTGGTACGCCGATGCCCGATGCCTATCCTAGGCCTCCTCCTCCTCTCAGGCTGCTCGGGATGTCAGCTTCGCAGGATTCCCTCGCTGCTCCGATGTCACCTTCTGCGTCGTTATTTTCTGAAACATTCAAATGAACGATTAGATTAAGTAAAGACAGAAGAAATCGAAACTTTGTGACATAAATGACGTAAGTACGTGAAAATAAATTACACTCACCACCTTCTTTTAGGCTGCTCGGGATGACCCTCGTGTTCCCTCGATGCGAAGCAACGTTGCTCCTTCCCGCGTGGATATTTTCTGTAACATAAAAATAATCGAATCGATTAAATAATTGTCACGCGCATCGAACATCTTATTCGTTATTCAGATTAATATTATATTTTAAATTACTTCTTCGAAAAAAATCTTTACGTTAGAATCAACTTGAATCAAATTTTTTCAAAATATTTCTTTTTACTAATTTAAATACCGAAACACGATTTAATGTAGCAACTGAATAAGGACAAACGAAAAGAGAGATTTTATATCTTTAGAAAAAATAAAAAGTAACATTTACCAGAAGTGTTGGTACGCCGATGCCCGATGCCTATCCTAGGCCTCCTCCTCCTCTCAGGCTGCTCGGGATGTCAGCTTCGCAGGATTCCCTCGCTGCTCCGATGTCATCTTCTGCGTCGTTATTTTCTGAAAAATTCAAATGAACGATTCGATTAAAGGTGCGTTCGGGGAGACGCTATTAGCGCTGACAACGTCATTCTATCTCTGTTACTTACTGAAAGTTGAACAAAGACAGAGCACGCTTATAGCGCTAAAAGCGCGCTCCCCGTAAGTAACTTTGTAAGCGTGGTGTCGTTCCGCAGACAACGCGACGCGATAACTTTGTAGCCTAACTAACTTTCGAAGCCGGGGGTGTCGCTAAGCAGACAATAACGCGACGCGATAAGTTTGTAGCCTAACTAACTTTCGAAGCCCGTGGGTGTCGCTAAGCAGACACGATGCGACGCGACGCGATTACTTAATATTAGCCTAACTAGCCCGTGGGTGTCGCTAAGCAGACACGATGCGACGCGACGCGATTACTTAATATTAGCCTAACTAGCCCGTGGGTGTCGCTAAGCAGACACGATGCGACGCGACGCGATTACTTAATATTAGCCTAACTAGCCCGTGGGTGTCGCTAAGCAGACACGATGCGACGCGACGCGATTACTTAATATTAGCCTAACTAGCCCGTGGGTGTCGCTAAGCAGACACGATGCGACGCGACGCGATTACTTAATATTAGCCTAACTAGCCCGTGGGTGTCGCTAAGCAGACACGATGCGACGCGACGCGATTACTTAATATTAGCCTAACTAGCCCGTGGGTGTCGCTAAGCAGACACGATGCGACGCGACGCGATTACTTAATATTAGCCTAACTAGCCCGTGGGTGTCGCTAAGCAGACACGATGCGACGCGACGCGATTACTTAATATTAGCCTAACTAGCCCGTGGGTGTCGCTAAGCAGACACGATGCGACGCGACGCGATTACTTAATATTAGCCTAACTAGCCCGTGGGTGTCGCTAAGCAGACACGATGCGACGCGACGCGATTACTTAATATTAGCCTAACTAGCCCGTGGGTGTCGCTAAGCAGACACGATGCGACGCGACGCGATTACTTAATATTAGCCTAACTAGCCCGTGGGTGTCGCTAAGCAGACACGATGCGACGCGACGCGATTACTTAATATTAGCCTAACTAGCCCGTGGGTGTCGCTAAGCAGACACGATGCGACGCGACGCGATTACTTAATATTAGCCTAACTAGCCCGTGGGTGTCGCTAAGCAGACACGATGCGACGCGACGCGATTACTTAATATTAGCCTAACTAGCCCGTGGGTGTCGCTAAGCAGACACGATGCGACGCGACGCGATTACTTAATATTAGCCTAACTAGCCCGTGGGTGTCGCTAAGCAGACACGATGCGACGCGACGCGATTACTTAATATTAGCCTAACTAGCCCGTGGGTGTCGCTAAGCAGACACGATGCGACGCGACGCGATTACTTAATATTAGCCTAACTAGCCCGTGGGTGTCGCTAAGCAGACACGATGCGACGCGACGCGATTACTTAATATTAGCCTAACTAGCCCGTGGGTGTCGCTAAGCAGACACGATGCGACGCGACGCGATTACTTAATATTAGCCTAACTAGCCCGTGGGTGTCGCTAAGCAGACACGATGCGACGCGACGCGATTACTTAATATTAGCCTAACTAGCCCGTGGGTGTCGCTAAGCAGACACGATGCGACGCGACGCGATTACTTAATATTAGCCTAACTAGCCCGTGGGTGTCGCTAAGCAGACACGATGCGACGCGACGCGATTACTTAATATTAGCCTAACTAGCCCGTGGGTGTCGCCAAGCAGACAATTAACGCGACGCAATAAGTTTTTTAGCCTAACTAACTTTCGAAGCCGGAGGTGTCGCCAAGCAGACAATTAACGCGACGCGATAAGTTTTTTAGCCTAACTAACTTTCGAAGCCGGAGGTGTCGCCAAGCAGACAATTAACGCGACGCGATAAGTTTTTAAGCCTAACTAACTTTCGAAGCGTGGGGTGTCGTTCCGCAGACAACGCGACGCGGGAGTCTGGGTGGCCGAAGCCAACGACAGACTCCTAAGCAGGGCAGCCGGACCCCCGGTTTTCTGTCAGGGTTTTCCTTCCCTTAGGTCGGTTAGGAGAGCCTAAGCTCCTCCCTCACGGCTCCGACCAGCCGAGCGGACTTTTTATAGAGGCCGCTTACCTCGCGAGTCCTTAAAAGGACTCCCCGGTCCACGACAGACCCGTAGGGCTGCCGTAGATTGCGGTACTGGTGTGCTCGGGTACTCCGGGTGCGCAAAACCCGTAGTGGAGGGCTCCCCCGTGCCCCTAAAGGGTCCGGGAGGACTCCCCCCACCCCCTGGAGGGAAGATTTATTACACGCTTAACTTTATCAGCGTGATGTCTTTAGCAGACAAAATTTTTTACACGCTTAATTTTTTTCAAGCGTGATGTCTTTTGCAGACAAGATTTTTTACACGCTTAACTTTATAAGCGTGATGTCTTTAGCAGACAAGATTTTTTACACGCTTAATTTTTTTCAAGCTTGATTTCTTTTGCAGACAACAATCTCTTACAATTTACTTTACAATATAATAATATAATGTACAACATTATAAAAGAGTTATTACAATATACATAATTTAATTACATAATGTACACAATTTATACAGGATACACATATATAATATATACATAATAATTACATAATATTTACAGTAAAATGCAATATAATACAATTATGTATAAACAATTGGTATTATTTAAAATAAAAATTGATATTTATTATAAAATACTAATTTCTAATATAAAAATTAATATTATTTAATATTTGTTTACAATTTTTTCTATCGAATTTAATCCCCTTGTCCTTGCCTACCCGAATCCTTACCTACCCGTATTCCGATCTATAGTCCTACCTATATCCATTTTCCTACCTATCAGTTTTATAATCTAATATACAAAACATTAATGAAGACCGCGACACGATTTATAAGGGGCCTGATTTGTTGGTTATTTTAGTAGGATACCTGATGAACGAAATATCTCCAAGTGACACGATCACTTGAGATGTGAGAAAAGTGGAATTGGGAGTTCTAACACGCGCTCGATTGGGATTTAATTGCGGCTTTTCCAATCTCGCACTTATGCGAGAAAATATAGAGAAGATAGCCCTTTGGGGCAAATAAATAAGTAAATAAATAAATTATATATATATATATATATATATATAATCATTTTACATGTTACCTTATTTCACCATTGCAATGTGGTCAATTTTTATTAAAAATAAATTAATAAACTCTTTAATGACGGTCAACTTCGATCGCTTAGAATTCAAACACTTATAACTTTTTATATTAAATATTTTTATATTAAAATTTTTACCCTCTCTCTCTAATTAAACTTCGAAGAATATTATTAAGATATTATACACATTGATCATAAAACATTTTATTTACTGTAGCATATTATAATTTAACGTGTTCAAAAGACACGTATGTACATAGGCGTACATTTCATAATAACTTTTTTAATAATAACTTTTTTAAATTATAAATTATTACTCGCGATATTTTAGGATGTATTATAAGTCACATGATTTTCAAAACCAAGTACAAATTTTCTACTAGAAAACTAATAGCAGCGTCGAATGATTTGTTTTTAAAACAGAAATAAACGCGATTCTCTTATTGTTAGATCGATGCAAATGTAGGACGGAGAGATGAAGCATCTGATTAATATTCATTAGAACTGCAATATAAAGGGAAGTCTTTAAATGCCGCTAACTGTTTGATTGTCTGGAATATTATTAAATTATATGAAAATTAAGAGGGCAATTTATTTCCAACTTATCTATGCACTTGACAGTAGTTAATGGACAAATATATGAGTTCAAACTTCTTAGGTACTGCTTAATTTTTATTCTTTACTTGTTACTTTTGTTACGTATAAGATTATCGATAAACTATTTAATTTATTCTCATTTTGTATCGAAAGTTTGATACCGACGAATTAAATGATTATATTATACATATATTTATATGTATCGTAAAAAAATAATTTATTTCACGTAAAAAGAGATGAATTTTCCATTAATTAAATGTTAAAGGATTTAATTGCTTTATAAGTAAATTTGTATAATATTTAAAATTAAATTTTAAATTATTTTACGCTAAAATTTATATCAATATTGCAGAGCTTCGATCAATTTAAATATTAAAGATATAAAAATATTTTTTCTATCATTGTTTTTATTGCACTAAAATATAAATACAAGTATCAATTTATAAATATGCAGGTAATATAATCCATGTAAAGTTACAAGCTATCTATTTGCTATTGGAGATAACGACGAAACTCTTTGCTGATGTTTTAAATTTTGTTAGAACTCTTTATGAGACGAATGAAATATCGTTACCGAATCCTCTCTGGTAAGCGCAAAGAGCTTATCATTATTTTTTAAATAGAACTAAATGTTTCGGTCAAATGTCAAACCGATCATTCCGCGCGTAAGTGTTGACCTAACATGTTGCTTCTTGCCTCTCTAAACGATACGATAGCGGTATCTCACTCGTCCTATAAACATTTTAAGAATAAAACAGAATTTCGTCGCTAGTTTCGTATCTAATATTTCTGAAAAAATAAAAAGAAAATGATTTGTAATGTTTAATATAAGATATAAAAAGGAATATAATTAACTTTTTTTTACAATATATTTAAATAAAACATTTCCCTAGAAATGTTGTTATCTTTGAAATATTCGATTTATTTATAGAAAAATGTGCACATAATTCAAAGTTATTTTTCCTTTACGAGCAAAGAATAGTTCAAAAAGCCAATAAGACTTTTGTCAGGAAAAATTCCTTGTCAGTGAGACTGCGTAGCAAAGTTCCTCGAGCATAGGAAAATAGCAATCATACAAAATCAATGCCCGTTCTCAAGTTTTCCCCGATATAGAAATACTTCTTCTAGCGAATAAGTTCGATTTTCGCACACAGTTGCATAGAAAATTAAACTTCATACTATCTACAAGGAACCATCCAGCACGGAATTGTGAGAAACACAATTTTAAATGTCGACTGGTATTCTTGCTCTATCACACAACAATGGTATCAAGATTTCGCGCCACTGTGTTTATTTTCTGGTAGCCTCGCCTTTAATTTCCTACCACTTGGCCAGATAGTTTAGTAACTTCTAAAAGATATCTCTTACCATCTTGAGATTAAACACTGTATTCCACGTAGAATCATTAACACGAAATTCCTGTGAGACTATCTTAATGAAGCTATCTTGTACTAAAATATTTTCTCCGTATTTATTACGGAATATGCACATTATTGCATAAATTTTACGTTTCTAGTATATCATATTATTTGTTTATAGTATTCTAAAAATATATTGAAAAGAATTCTTAGAATCTCGACAAGATTTACAAGAAAATTGCATTACCAAATATATTATCCATGTAAAGTGGACTGTTGAAGTTACTTAAATTACTTAAACTCTTACGTAACTTAAGACTTCAGTAAACAAAGTTTAGTCAGCTGTATGTCTTTCTGTTACGGTTTGACGCAGTTCTTTCTCGCTTAATTAATTAACTGTTAATTAAAAGTTGACTTAAGTTGACTTGTTATAATTACTAACAACCGTTCAGGAAAACCTTCTAAACTATGTTTTCAAACTACCTTCGTATTTCCAGATTGAAAAGAGGTATCGAAATATTCGATTTTTTATTAATTATCTTGTAAATCCATTCATTTAATAAATAGATTTATTTCATTATCGCAAAACTTGGTATCTTGATTTATTTTTATATCAATTTTGAACCTATATTCATACAATATCAACATAATATACTACTAGCGGTCGATTTTACCACCTATAATATCCCGTCTAAATCCCATCTATATTAATCTTTAGAAGCTCTGTCGTGGTAAGTGTAAAGCTGTATAACGTGTAGTTAATACTAACTTGTAAATTATTGCGAACCCTCCTCCAATCTTTAAGCAGTATACCTGTGTTCATATAGTCTATTGAACACAGATAGATATCAGGGAAATAGAGATAGAGATAGGTAGAGAGAAAACCGTAGCGAAGACCATGTACATAATTGTATTATTCAACATGTATATACGATATACTAACTCAGAATTGAATTCTGAACATGAGGTAAATATGTGTTGGGAAAACTGGTTAATGCGACTCGAAGAATATCAGTATCGGCTTCTTCGACAGTCTCTATTATATTCTCTAGAGACAAGGAGGGTTCGATATTATAAGTTCGTCTTAATTGATGTTAGTATAATTTCATCTACGCCAAGCAATCTAACGGTTAGAGGTAGGTATCTAGAGATCTTCTTGCGTTAAAGAAAGTCGCACACTCGCGCAGCATGTTATGTGCGTAATTGCATAATATAAAAACAAGAAATTCTATACTTATAATGCAGAATGTTCTAGCTTAACAAAATTAACAAATTAAAACTGCGTTAGCAAAACTTTTGAAAAAGATAATTACATGTGTAGAAACTACAAACTGATGATTTATGCAATTAAAAAATATCTCACAAAGTATAAAATAAATCGCAAATATTTTATAACGCTCGGAGATCTCCATGGTAGTGAATATTGATAGAAAAATGTTCTATTACAAATATCTGTGATATTTACTCAATGTTCCCGATGCACAATTGACGCGCTATTCGGAATAATGCATAGATACGAGGTATTTCACAGTAAAATATCATCGAGGAATAAAGAGGAAAATAAATCTTGCATGTACTAATATCGTAAATGTCTTTAATAGGATTTTTCTCGTGTAAGCATTACCATTGATCTCAATGCGCCGTACAGCCGTCGTAAATCTAGAAATCAAATTGCGAATTTTACAGGCCCTTGTATCCCTCCGCGCATAATAAAAAGCACGAACGGATGGAACCTTGTTATGATACGAACAGCCATGGAATTGGAACAGGATTTATGCCAGATAGATTCCATTTTACAATCTCCGACATCAGATAGCAAAACGGCATGTAACTATCCGCCCTGACAAAAATATTATACCTCGGTAAAAATCTTTAGAACCTGATATATGCCGATCATATGATACACAGTGAAAGACTTATTTTTGATTACTAGATATTTATTACGCTTCGAGTTATTATTCTTGTTTAAAATATATTTTGTTATTTAATTATACTGTTTAATGTGTTTCACAATAATAGCAACATAATAATGAAAAATTTATTACATTATTACATTTCTATATAATTATTTATATCTATATATTTATTCTGCAATTTGTATACTGTATTTATATATTATGTAATATAAAATAATAGGAAAGTAAAATAATATTCTTTCAGTAATTACAGCTACTTCTAATAAAGTGAAAAAAACCTGTAATAAATCATTATTTAAAACCGTATTTTATAATTTGTATTTATTACTTTTACGTAAACCTATGCAATGATATTTCTGGACAGCAAGAAGTAAACTTAGAAAAAAGTCCCATCAATCTTAAGGATAGAAAATCCTGCCACGGCAAACTAAAAACGTCCTCTACCCTCATTCACGTCGCTCTATCGATTAATTCACCTGTCCCGATACTTTTCGCGTCGATTATACATACTTACATACTCCCTTGAATTCGTTCCCCTCGGGCATCCCTTCGCGCGTACCTACGAGAAACAAAAACGAGGCCTCTTGCCTCTCTACATATGAGACATGGATCCGCCCACCCCTCGCGGTCCACTGTCCGCTCGATAGAGCGCTGTCTCCCTCGTTCTCATCCCTTGGTTTCCACCCTTTTCGTACTTCTCTCTGCACTGGTCATTTCACTCTCCGTGTGTATTTCCTACCGTCCATCATTCCCGTTCTCTCGAATTTTTCTTTTTACCTCTTCTCGCTCTCAAATTTTCTTGCTTTGTTCACACCTATATATATCATTCAGAGGTGTCACGTATCCTCTCTTTCTCTTTTTATCGCACGTAGAGTTGTGCTCCTGTTCTCTTCCCTGACTTCCCTTCACATTAAACTCTTACATTTTCCTACCCACGTAGACCCGTCTTTCTGTCCCGTACGTTTCCCGTCTCACTCACCTCTCCGCCTTTCCCCACTTTAGTGCTTTCATCCCCTCTTTCTCTCGATCCGCCCTCTTATTCCACAAGATCGCGCTCGTGTGTTGTTTCTCCCTCTGGAACCCACGCACACGCTTGAATGTATCCCGCTTTCTATAAGGCTTAGCTACGGCTATCTCTCTCGCTTGTGCTTTTCATAAATTTTTCATTTCCATTTTTTCGTTAGTTTTATCCTTTTCTTTCCTTTTCTCTTTTACGTTCTTCTTCTTTCTATCATTCGGCCCATACTTCCAATCTCGGTCTAGCTTAACTTCTTCCTATACGCTGGTATCTTTGTCGTTTCCTCGATCAAAATATTCTCGTCTTTGTTTCAACCACGTTCCGATTTTTCGCCCTCCTTTTCTTCTATTCTTCGTACCTTTGTCGCTCATACGCGTATTTCTAGTTCTGTCCTGCTCGCTGTCGCAGCATCCGCCGGATACAAGTATGCGCTGTTACCTCTCTTCTGTTCTCGTCTCTTTCTCTCTGATCTGCCTTTACTCCCGGCCAACAGTCGCATCTCCCTTTCCTGTGACCGTCTCTTTCTGGTTGATGCTAACATTCCACTTATCTATCTCTTTCCGCCTCCCTTTTGTATGTATGTGTAATGCTCTATCCTTCTCTTTTATCATCTCTCTTCGTTCATTTTATTCTCTTTCTCTTTTCGATCGTTGTTCACTCTCCATAGGCGTCGATATTGGGAGATACATATGCAAATATACAATTACCTGTATTGCGTGATTTTTCAAGATTCAAAAGTTTTGGACAATTTATCGATAGTCAAGAAGATTACGAAATTTAATACAACTAGAAAAATTCAGTTTATTACAAAAACTTAAGAAGAAAACTTAAATTATCAGTATTACTTAATTTATCAGTATTAAAATGATAGAAAGTAAAAAATATAAACTTTCATTCGCCGTTGTAGAATAAATTAAATTGTTCTCTTAATTAAAGCACTCTCAAAATTATTAACGTCGAAAATGTTATTAATAATTATCTGTCCTGCGCCTTTGGCCGCGTTCACCCTTGCTTACGCATGGTTCCTCTCTTGCTCACTCCTCGCTCCCTACCATCCCTTCACGCACCTTCCCCACCTCGCTACCCTTCTCCTCACCGTCAGCCCTCACCCTGGACCACTTCTCTCCTTCGCTGCTCCCTTCTCCCAGCCAATAATTTTCTCTCTCTCCGAACACATTCGCCCCTACCACTACAACTCTCGTAGCGTCCCTCTCGTAGCGTCTCTCGCGGTTTCTCTATCACACCCCGTGGCAGTCGCTCGGCAGCCACCCTATCTATCCGTGGTCCGTTCAGCTTCGGGCGCCGCCGTCGTCAGAGCAACGATAACGGCCGCGCGGCACCGGGGCGCGGGCGTTCAGTCGGCATCGCGTTCAACCCGCGTCCAGGCTCACGTAGCGTCGGCTGGACCGCTGTACCGTGACCCCAGCACATCGTGGCGCGCCACATCCCTCCCACGTCACTCGAGGATCGTCCAGTTCCTGAGCTGCCTAAACACGCCAGAATCGCCCGAGGACACAGTACTTGCTCGATCCAGCAATCTCAAATCCCAGAGCTCGTCTCCCGCGCTTGAGCAACCGAAATGGTTCGTTACTCCCTCACCCTTTGTATAGTAGCAAACGCCGCGGCCGGATATACGGTGAACACCCCAGGTCGCAATCGATTCACGACGATAACCCTGAGATCCTGCACGTTAGATCTCGGCGATATTAAATTAGTAACTAGGACAGGATGATCGGTCTTGCGTTAAGCATTAATTATTCGCGTACTGTACTACGCCGTGAGAGATATTCCCAGATATTCCCAGGTTATGCCGGTTCATATGAGGTCATTGAAGCTACCGATATCGGATTTCACAAAAATATTGATTTAACGAATTTATAAAGCTTATATTGAAGCACCTGAAACGACTCGTTATTTCTGAATACGAATTTTTCTTCATATAGAATCGCTAAATCAAAAAAAACTTGAAGCAATGAGAATAATTTAACAAATTAATAAATCTGAAATAATAATCGCTTTCATATATACGTGCTACATTGATCGTGCTAAGCATTTATATGTATGTAAAATTTTCTCCGTTTGCTATCTAGCTGTTGTTGTAATCCATTATTTATGTTAGCAATATTTCTCTCGCTACACAATAGAGGAAACTCGACAACTCAGGTCGCGTGCAAGAAATTTACGTGTCATGAATATTCTGATTATGAAAAAGATTAAATACTTGAAACTCTGATGCATTTATTATCTGTATGGAACGTTAGAGATTATCTCAACACGATCTGTGCTATGGATTATGGTACAATTTTTTAGCAATATCGAGCAATATTTATATAAAATATAATCGAAAATTATTGTGAATTGTATATATTCAAATGTCAATAGTTAATTTTATTCGTCAATAATTAATTTAACAACACGAGAAAAATTCGGGGAATATGCATCTCATTCAGTATGTGATTAATAAAATTCGCTATGCTTTCTAATCCTTTAATATTCTACAATTGATCCCTCTTTCTCTACATACACAGGAGCAATAAGATATAGATATCTTTATTCTTATGACAGCGGTAGATAGTGGCTATATTTCAGTTGAAGCTGTATGTACTACGCGTCTGCTCAACTGTATCGTGTTTTGACATGTTGGAAAACTCGATGATCGTCTTGCGACTTGACTCGTCAAGTATCTATTTGAGAAACCGCGAGAGAGGGACGCTACGAGAGTAGTAGGGGCGAATATGTTCGGGGCTTATACCAAAGAGGCAGCCAGATATAGATCGCTTCGTCCGCGATCTCGAATTGGCCCGATAATGTGATGTGAGGGCTCCTGGTGTCGCTCCTGGTGCTTCTCGTCTAGTTTATATATCATAAGTTTTTTAAATACAGCAGACTATAAAAATATATAAATGGCGATACAAGACATTCAGCGTTAAATTAAAATAACACGCGAATACGGATCTAACATCTAAACTTTATATTAACACTTCAATTATAATGAGCAAAAAGAGGACGTCAATACTTGTGTTAACGGCGCTGTAACAAATTTTTACATTTCGTCTTGAGTCGTAAAACGCGATATACGAGCACATAGTAAAATCCAATGGAGAATATGCATATTTTATCCGTAGGACAGAATACTAATTTAAATATACGATAATTCCGACAACCGCGGACAATTGGCTGCTACCACGGTCGATATCGGTTTATTTTTTATCATATGGAGCACTATAAAACTGCAAAGTTAATTTCAACGAGCTTTTATGTGCCGATTTTTCTGTCGCTGACATCGTACGCTGACGTCAAATAACTCTGGAATAAATATTAATTTTCAATTACATCCACGTGCGGATTGCACAATTATGAAAATTGTCTCATAAATTATAAAAATGGTGCACGGTAATGAATTCCAAAGTGGACTGAGCCATTCTGGAATACCCTATTTACGTATTTTAATCCTCAAAGGATTTCTCGAAATTGACATTTATATATTAAGCGGCAAGCAAACGACAGCATTGACGAGTTATGAAAATTTTGCATTTGAAAAAACAATTATTTAGATTGGAATCTTTGTCAAAAATCGAGTTTATGGATTCATATAATATTTTAATCCATTCAGTAACTGTGGAACGCGTGGCGAAAGTACAACAGTCGCCGTTTCTGGTGTTTATCGCTAAGAGGTCTGACTAAAAGGCGTGCTACTGTACTGCGTGATATATGTAGCTCCCTTTGTCTGACTGAAACTATGCGATCTACTTGGCGCACAGTCGCCAGACTCTTGTCCGATCAAGTAGTGGGACGATCCACTTGGCGCGAATACAGTCCATCCTCCATCCGATCAAGATGGATCGATCTGTTCAGAACAACCTTGACTCCCTTTTGCCGATCAAAAGATATCCACTTAACGTGATTTTGGCTCCGTTTCTCATTAAGTCATTACTTCCTTCATAAATAAAAAATTATGTCGAATGAGTGCTACTTTTTCATTATTTTACAATATACATTTCACGTACGGCTTCTCACAGCAGACATAAATAATTAATCATTCACTCACCTCCTATCGAAATTGTTAAGCTGATAAATCTAAAAATTGTTTGACGAATTATTAATAATAATGTTAGTTACTGATTTTAGTTGAATTATTAATGACGTGGATATTCATTATCGATGCTTTTTATCATCTCGAGAGAAGCTTGTTAATAATTGTTCAATAACATGTCCAATAACATATTTTTTGCGGCAAGAATTTTTGAATAGATTAAAACTTTGCGACAATTGGATAAATAAAATTTACGATTAGGATTTTGCGTAATTCCCTCGAAGCTGTATACGATACCGTTATTTTATCCTGTTAAGGCGGAACAACACTCCAGAAAAAGAGATCCGGAGAGAACGCGCATGGAAGTTTGAATATCACCCTGGAGACAATACTAGCAACTGTATTCTGATAGGCCAACGTTTATAGCAAGTTATTCGCAGGCCTGTCACCTCTGGAATTTTAGAATCCAATATACGTTGAAGACGCAAATCTGGTAGAATTTTAAGTTTTCCATTACATAAGTTTTTCTGTATTACACAACTCCATTTGATAAAGATTTTACAAAGATAACCAAAACATAACAAGTACGATCTAATAAATACTAACAACGATTAAATTTTTATAATTAGAAATCTCGGATGAAAATTTCTTACTTAATTCAATACAGATTCTCTTTATAGATTCGCAAATATTAATATTCCGTTTTAGCCGTCGAATTAATAAGTCTATGTACAATAATTCTCTGACGACATTGAGCTTTGTGGAAACCAATTAAATATTGTAGTTGTACGAAGTTAATTAACTCTCATCGAACGTTCATTTCAAGACTCAAATCCGATGTTAGGGTCAGTTTAACACTGCAGATAAATCGAAACCCAAATTGAAGGGTTTGTATCTGTAAAATTTGGACAAAGTAATAATTTATATTGTAATTTGATGTATTCTAATACCATTATTAGGTTAGAGTGACAAAAAGAGGTCAAAAGAGATCAAAGGGATCAATTTCAAAAAAGGGTCAAATTGACACTGACGTCCGATGAGGATTACATATTGTAGTTTTCTTTACGTGGCTATTAAATTTGATTTATCGAGGTGAAAGGATACGTGAGCATTAAAAAATCGCCAAGCTAGTCGCTCGTGGAGCTGTTTAATGAGAGTGTAGAACGCGCGAACGACATGACAGGCAGGGGTGGGTGGACAGAAAAATCGGAGGGTAATGGTATTTCCGGCGAATTTCCGACTCGGCTGATCGACTCATCGGCACCGGCCAACGATACGCCTGTAATTTCAGCCTGTAATGCGCGTATATTCGCGATAAAGTCGTCGTCAGTTTGCCCGGAACTGCCCGGAACCCAGAGAGACAACGCCTCGTTTCTGAATTTTCATCGATCTGTGCAAATCCGTGGATTTGGCCTTCGTCAAGCGACGCCACGCTACACCATTTTTAGCTCGACGTCGGCGTCGGCCGGGTAAAAATTCCCCTCTCAGTGCGATAAAAATAGACATTCCGCGAAAAAGGAAAGCAAAGATTACTAAAGGTGAACAGGGCGTGGCCGCCGTGAGACGAAATAATTACTAAAAATATGTAAGATAAGATGACGCCTTCTGACGTCAAAAGTCTCTCATTATTCTCAATAATTATTTATTCTCTGATAATTTAACATCTTTTTAAATAATAGCGCGCCGCTTTTAACCGAATGTCTTTCGTGATATTACTCAATCTTATCGCGAATCATTTATGCTTTCAAATGAGTTTTACACGAGCGTATAGGTGTTCTGAAGTTTGATAATTTTTTTCCGCGCGCACGAGAAATAATTAATATATTCTGGTTTTTTATTTTATTACCAACTTTCGTAATATTAACTGGGATTATTTTTTGATGCCTCAGATAACTTCACGCGTACTTTTTGTTTTAATTGCATACCGCATTTATGTAGTAGAGTGTATTAGACATCGAATGCTGTTATTTAATTTCATATCTCGGTCTGCTTTTAGTAAAATGAGAGACATATTTAGTTAAAAACTACGCTGCGCTAGACATTAAATATTATCGCAAACTAGTCCACATGCAATGTACTGTGTGAATTTAAAAAAACGTCAGACCCGTGTGACAATTTTTAATTCATTTTTCTCTCGCATCAAAAAATAATATCAAATTTTCCTGTAACATTTCAATTTTATCGCGTAAATCAAGATTAAACTTTATTGCATTTTAGCGAGGTATGAATAAATAAATATATATATTTTTTGACGGCAAAAGGAAATAATGAATCAATAAAGCAATCTATAAATTGAAATTGGAAATTGAAATAAATATTAGCACAACGTAAAGTTCTGGTTACGAAAATGTTTCTCAGTCAAGCAAAATTAAATCTCTTTGCCGAACTTTTTGCGACGAATTTCATGGCACTGCACAACTGGAGCTTTGGTATCGCATATTCGCGAAACGGACGTATGAACCACTAAAGTTTCAGAACAGCTCCATGTAAAAATAAACCGAATTATTGAGGTTTCTACATATACCTATATACCGCGAGTGACACTTATATATGACAAACACGATATTGGAAAAAGTTTTTATCGGTATATGGAGGTATATGTAGGTATATGCAGTCTCCGTTAATGGTCCAACGTGGATAATAGTATTGAGACAATTACTGCTAATTCATTCGAAAAGAAATATGAAAGTTGATATAAGCGGAAATTTTCCAATTACCGTATCACACCATTATTACTATCAGATATCGACATCGTGTGACCTATCTTAACAGTCTAACATAGATAAAAGTATCGAGAGAATTATTATTAATTCACTCTAAAAGATAAATATCAAAGTTGACCACACTATAGAGTATAAACGGAAATTTTCCAATTGCTGTATCACGCCATTATAACGACCAAATTTCGGTAATACTGACGATTTAATAAGATCGTCAAAGATTTTGATTTATCACTAGCTAAGTGCTAAGATTGTCTTAAACTCATAAAAAGACGCGATAGTTTCAGGACACTATGCATATCAAAATCATCAATATACGTCTTTGTATAATAGATGCTAATTTTTGTAACGTTGCATATTTCCAAAAGCTTTCTTACATCCTCCATAAATACTAAACGTTAACAAAATCTCGTTTTCTCAAGCATAAATCTGCCGATAGCATGAATTTCCGTAAAGTTCGTCTAACCGCAAAATGATAGTTCCACTCTGTGAACCTCGTGCCTTTGTGATGGCGAAAGGTATACGCGAAGTTATCTACTTATAGTTGAACAGAAAAGTTTAAATACGTGCCTCGTATCTGCAGATCTTGTTTATGCACGCAAAGCTACATCCAAGCATGTATCGTAATACTAAATGTATTCCCGGTTATCTACTGAGAGATATAAGAGATTAACTTTATTAACCAAATTGCATTCAGAAATGCATTCTCACATTCGCCCGCTTGACTTATATAAAATATTAATATACGCAAAATGCAAATAATTATATATGCGTATAAGATCGCGCCGGAGACCGAGGCGATAGGCGATTTCGCCGAGAAAATAGCGCACCGCGCGAAATCAAAACATTGAACGCCTCGCGCTACTCTATTTACGCGAAAAGTAATGTCACCTGTCACCACTGGATGGCCGCGTTTCCCGTATTTAAAATCGTACACACATGTGGATAAGATGGCGAGCCCTTCGCAGTCTCGCAGAAACAGCTCACAATCAGCTCTGAAGCCTCAATCGGCCCGCTCAATGTCGAGTGTATTCTCAGTGGAGGGGTGGCGATGCACCTCGGCTCGAAGGGGGCGATTGTGCCCTAAGAGAGAGCCACCTTCCTCCACCATCAAACACTCGACGTCGAACGGGCCGACGGAGGCATCAGAGCTGAGCTGTTTCTGCGAGACTGATTCATTCGATCTCAACACCGAGGTGGAGCCGTATTAACCAGTGCGAATGAGCTGCCGGCTCCTCAAAGGGTTCGCCTTCTTATCTATATGTGTGTACGATTTTAAATACGGGAAACGCGGCCATCGGATGCAGCGTCGTATATATCATACATTTATATGCAAAATCTAATTACGAGGAAAATAAAAACCTGATGTAGTCCCTATGACAAATAAATTTTTTAGTTGTCTATGAAGGAATAAATAAACGAGATTTATAAAATGTTACACAGCATTCCGCAGATTAATTTTTAAAACATTATTTGGATAATTTACAGAATCGGACAATCTGCCAGCGGATGCAGTTGATTAAAACATTTCCTTTTAGCAACAACCCCTTATTTACTCTATTGTTCACTCGAATAGTTCTATCATTCATTCAAAATAAATACAGAACAGAAATAAACGACGTTCAATGTATAATTAAGCTGCTAATTATATGTTGTTTTTAGAACATAAAATCCAAGATTGAATTTTATTGCTAATTATAAGATACATTAATATAAATAAATAAAAAAAAGTTTTAAAACATTTTATTCTTTTTCTTTTACTTGAAACAAAATGTACAAAAATATGAAACATTTCAGTTTTTAAATTCTATTTTTTACTTTACTTGTCTCGTACAATATTTTTTTTCCAAAAAGTAATTTTTATTTGGTATTGTATTTTTATCTGTGCATATATTTTTAACGTGGTTTTTAAAACAAATACAAAAGTCTAAAATTGATTTTCCTAAAGGGATTGGTAATCTTTCTAACGCATAGAATGAACTTTTTAATTGTTTTACGAAATCTTCGATAAAATTCCCGTTCACTAGCACTAGAGAATTAAGCGATGCAAAATCGCAGTTTCGGCGAAGTATCGCACTCGGTCAATCACGCAGAAGCAGATACGGTGCTAATAGAAATTGTGAATAGCCGGCGCCGTTCATCATTGACAATGACGTTGACGAGAGGAACAATAACACGAGGCGCTTTGTCGATTGCATTAGCGAGGGCACGCAGTGAGCAGCAAACAAAAGCGGTATCCTCCGCCGTGCAGAGACAACCGCGTACTGTTCACTCATTAACGGCGTGCATCTTTACGAAAACAAAGACTCTCGCCTTCTCTTTGTGTCTTGATAGCGTTGAAAAGCCTATAGACTGCCGTATAATTACGGATAGGACAACTGTCGAATTGTCCTAAAAAACACAACACTGTCACGCTGTTTCTTTCTGAGATACCTATACACGATCTTTCGCAAACATTGCGTATTTAAAGATTCGATAGTGCGAAAAGTAGTAGAGCACTGTATAATTCATGCATCTGACATTTATGTATCGGCAACCGAATCACAGCGGGAGATTAAGGACAGTTATTGTTAGCATTATACCAAAACTATGTGAAAATCCCACGGTATTCTGATGGATCCTTCATTATATGAAATTGTGTAAATTTATTTTGAAACTTATGCAAATATTAAATCTCAGCAAAATGCAGCTGTATGTATAAAGCAAAGGTTGCGAAAGATAAACGTGGTAAAGCTCAGTGGTAACAACGTTAGTTATTGAAGCCTTTGATAATAGTAGTCAAGACATAAAATAAGTCCGGAGCGAATAATGCTTTGATGTATAAAGAGAAATGCTGCTTGGGTTAATTGTGTCCGTTTGAACTTTAGGCTTTAGAAACAATCCTACTCATCTCAAATTGTTAATTAACATGTCTATTGAGAACAATATTTAAATTTTGCAAATATTTTAATATTTGCAAATGATTGGTAAGCGAATAATGTCCGCTTACGAAAAATATTTTTCTTGTAAAAAGAATAATACGCGGAAAAGTTTAATAGATCTTCATTTATGCGCAATCACTAGCATGCTTTTAAAGGCATAAATGCTGCGACATGATAATAAATCTTCAACAAACTATTTTAGCTATTTTGTGCAATATTGTAAATAAGTATTGTCTCCATTTTCAACCAAAATAGTTTTTTATCGCGTCGCCGGGGTAAACTACGCTGACGTACAAACTCACACAGACGCAAAAATTGATTGTAGCTTCGAGCAATGGAGTTTCACTAATTTTGCTAATTAGAGCGGTCGCTGTTTCAATAACTAACTTCGTATTAAACGCAAAATAATAATCAAACTTGTAATTGCTTCGAGCAAAGATGCTTCTCTGATAAATGCTAATGAGACTTGTGAAAACAGAAAAATAATTTAAAAATACTATTACATTAAAATGATAATATTAAAATTTAGATTAAGAATATGACGAAAGAGATCGTTTCATTAAAATTATTTTCCATAATATTTTGTATAATAATGTAAAAATAAATGTAATGTAAAATTAACACAATTTCCTCAAATCTCAGAAATTATGAATACATATACCAGAATTTCATATAACTTCGGACCAAAACCTGATTTTCCCGATAATTACTTGCTCGATAGTTATGCAAACGTTTCAATGGCTCTGCTAATAATGTTCACAGACAATCGTGCAAACTCGACGTCAGTCATGTACGGCCAAGTGATAATAGCATCCATATTCGATGCAATTCCCGTCGCAGAGACCACAAGACTCGCAATTTCATCACGGCCGACCGCGCCACTAAATCCGCACCACACTTTCCAGAAACAATGCCACCATCGTTAATTAATAAACCACGAGCACGCGGATGTCATCGCGCCTAATTGCGGACGCGTCAAAGCGCGACACCAGGCCGGATACAGCGTTGCAGCTCGCAGTGTCAACTGCTTGTTCGACGGTAGTGGTCGTCGCACAAAACGCTCCACGGGACAAAAGCTTGCTGTCCCCAGTCGGACAGCCTGTGAATACCGGCCTGGTGTGCCGACACGACTCGTTTTAATTGTGCAAAACAAAGGACCTCTCGAGCGCATACGAGAGCGACGCGTGTACGCGACGTGTAACGAAACTAACTTGTTGATCTCACTTAAACGAAGAGCGTTATTAAGAAGTGCCCGGGGAGTAATCATGCCGTGATGTCAACGGATTTCGTGACATCGTGGACCCAGCACGCAAAATTACATATTTAACGCAAAAGAGCGCTTTGAATTCAGTCGCATATTCGCCGAAACTTGAATTCTGGAATGGCATAGCCATTTCGAAGCAAACCCCGGATTCTAGAATTTGAAGGTGAAATACCAAAGATGTCTGTGCTAGTCAAACGTCAGAAATATCAAGTTTTGGACGAGATTAGAATTAATTTGCAAAAAGCTCGTGAAAGGTTCGTCATGAATACAAGATAAAATAGATTAGAAAATAATGCTATTTTTCCTCTTTACTATTTTTACAAGCTATCGATATTTATAGGTATTAAAAATAGATAATTACACGCAGCCTCCGTATAAGTTTTCCTCATTAAAATTTTTAAAAACATGAAGAAAGTTTGTAAATCGGGAAGATCTCTTTTATTATACATTTACGCAAACATTTCTATCGATTATTAAGAAAAATAATTCTTAAAACGGTTTAGCGACGAAGATTTTTTATTTTGGTGATTCTTTTATATTACTATATGTATCATTTTTCTTTATATTAATATATGTATAATTTTTGTGATCTTCTTGATATTACTGCGAGCAGAAAAACAAAAATGTCCAGGATTGAATCTCGTTGTTTTTCAAATAACAATAAAAGAAAAAAGTCTGCCTCTTCAATTAAGTGTTTACAGAACCTTCGATCGTAGAAATCACAAATCGAGGAATCATCAACAATAATCTTTTTGCTCCGTGAAGCAGCTTTTGGCGAGCTTAAAGAAGTGTTCGGCTTGAAAGAACGCGAGATTGCATTAGAACGCTTGATCACACCTTCCGCTTTATTCTTTAGATCAGAGAGTGGTAAATTTCAGTGCAATCGGAAGAAAAAAATTTCGCAGTACAATTGTGGATTCTAATTTTGTATAAAAGCAAGAATCATAGCGACATTTGTACGTATTATTCTCTCCAAGTATTGTCCTCTTTCGGCTCTTTCTCTTTTTCATTATATTAATAAAAGAACTTTTATGTATGAGAGATATTCTCTTTCTTCTATTATCTGATAAAAGGATATACTATATCATTCAAAATATATGTAATGTATATATTTACATTTCAAGTATACAAATACCAAATGTAAATGTACATATATCCATAAATTAATTAACGTGATGTAATGCGACAGTTGCATAATAATGACCGCATTATACAATAGATGCTCTAAAACAATAATTATGTTTTCATGCATTTGAATATTATTGCTATAATTCTCACTGTTATTCCGTATTTGCTCGCTCGATTCAGAGCACAAATCTATTCGCGTATTACATAAAGCAATGTTTTATAATTTATAAATTCTTTTTGCAGCTTGGCCGAATGCGGATCGCAAAAGGAAAATGTTGGGCGATTAGGCGGGGTTGAAGAGATGCGCGTGAAGCACCCTATTTTCGAGTCTCTAAGGTATACATCAATGCTAATGCTCCCCTTCATATGAGAAACACGAGAATGACGAAATGATCCCCTTCCTTCCTCTCACATAGCAGACTCACTTCTATCGGTGTACTGCTAACAAGCAAATTCTTTGATCGATGCTGACGTCGGGTCGCCTCAGGGCCGCAAAACTTCGTCGTTGCAAAAGCCTTTTCGAAAAGCTCGAAATCAGAGAGTGACATATCCAGAAATTCAAAGAAATCAGAAATCTCTTGCCATCCCTGATTTACATCCCTTCGTATCTTTGTGCGTATGACGGCATCAGCCAGCCGCGAAAAAAAACGATAGCAAAAAGTAATCTATGCAAATGTATGTTCTCCAATACATTTACTCTCGAGAGTAAGATAAATAATAAATAATCGCAAGCAATAAATAAAAAAAGAATAATAAATCAAAAATAGGAGAGAATTTATCATCTCTAATTTATCTCTGTGTGTATTCTTTTATGATTCATTAGTCATCTGAATATGCAATGAGCTGATAAATAAATACGTTAATTAAAAATAATGTATATAGATATTTTAACGCAACATTTATTCACAAAAAGTATATACAATTTTTTTAGCTTTCCTTGTGAAATATGAAATATTCTTTCTAAATTACAAACAGTTTAATTTTATAAATATTTCTGAAATATCTGTAAAAAGAGGAACTTCGAAGATACATGCATTTGCATTCATCGAATGAATTAACTTTTCATATAATTTTTTATAATTTATATAAACTTTTTGCTATATCTCAGAGGAATATTTAATATTATTGCGAGTATCGGCGTTATTTATTACTCTATACCATATTTTATGCATTTAGGTACATTCACAATCGTAAAATTTGATGAAATTGATGAAATATTAAATTGTTCTCTCGCGATACGTAGTATCTACATATATATAACTAGAATTTAGTTTAAATTGTATTACTATCACGCGTGCAAATTGGAAAGAGATCACAATTTTCCCGTTGGAAAAATCCAACATCGAACGGAGGAAAAAACCGGCAAGTGAAAGTCTTCCGCCGTTTGCTCGATTTGTCACTCCGCTGACTTGTGCGCTCGTTTCCTCCATCAAAATGGAGCTCAACAGCGCCGAAGTGTGCACGACGAATATTTAACGACTGCAATATTGTTGTCGATAAAATTGGAAATTTAAAGTATTATACGGCTGCAGTTACTGTTATTCTCATATTCACACGATAAGAGCAGACTTGTAATAGTTGTATGTATATATGTATATATATATTATGCAATTTCTATGCGATACATCGTAATATCTGACATAGAGAACATTTTCATTTTAACTGCACAGAGCGCAGAATTTATAAAGACCTAAATTTTAAGGAGCTATATAACTTATAAGATTTTAGAAAAATTAAATGCTATAAATAACATAAAGCTCGTGTTTGACAATAATATTTCAATAACCTCGACTTAATTAACTTAATAAACTGAGCTATATCTCCGTAAAGAAATCATATTACGCTTGTAAAGAAGATGATAGGATTTATAATAATAAAGGAAAAAGATGGTAGAGAAAGCGGATGAATAGTAAAAAGAGATTATATGAAAGAATATAAAAAAGTTGAAAATGAGGAAGAAGAAAGGGAAAACATTATTATGTTTATTGTCTTTAGTTTTAAGGCTTTGCCTGTAATAAAGTATGGGAATTTCCCTTTCAGGTGACGAACCCCGAGAAGAAAAAATACAAACATGCCGGGTGGTGGACGGGTCGCGGGTAAAGTTGGGATCTATAGCTCTCACTACAATGGTAATATGGATGTGGATATGGTTCTATTAGGTACATATGAATGGATATGCCACATTAGCACCAAAGCAATTTTTTGGTGTTGGTTTTGCAGCACATGTATCACACGTACCGTAGATATTGGTGTAAATAAGTTATAAAAATTGCTTCGGTATGATTGTGGCATAATACATTGTTGGCAATCAGTGGCGTAATTCTGTAACAAATCGCCGAGAGGATTTTTCTTCCATATGGATTATTTACGATGCGCATCTCGTAGCGAATAATTCTCCATAATCTCAGTATAATTTACTTTATGTTCATGATATTATATAAAAAATAAGTTCATATTCTTAACAGAAAATTTTTTTCTTTTCCGAGAGTGAATTAAAATCCTTTCGTGCAGACAAGAAATGTGTATATTAATGTTACCTCTTAATTCTTGTGACATGTTAACATTTATTTTATTTTTATTATGTTTTATACGTGTATATAATCGAACCGTTTATACAAAATTATTAGCCTTCGTTTGAAATGTTATCTCCTTTTTTGCTCATGAAAAAGCTTTGCTGCATTGATTGCCAATGTACTTTGGTTACGCAAAATATTATTCTACAATATTCTACATGATTGTTATATAAAAAGAAGTAAAAAATTATTTTTCATCTATCTTTACATAAATGTTTCAAATTTATCTTTACCAAATATATATACAAGATTCGAATGTGGATCGAGTTTTGATTTTATTACGCCACTCTAACGTCAGACAATTGCGCACGTATGACACGATCCCAATACGTAAATGGTCAAACACACGGCGCATTTTTGGCAGCGACATATGAAATTGTTGGTGAAATCAATAACGCGACCAGAATTGTGCTAATGTTTACCGGACACAGCGGGAAATTTACCAAAATGTTGACCCTGGGCTAACCGCCAGTAAAGCCGCCCTCTCATAATTTACAAATAAAATTCTCTACATCGATCTTCAGTAACTATTCGCGATTGAGTTTCCTCCAAGAAACTCCCTTGTAGAATATTGTTTTGAAATTACTTATATCAATCTTCGTGAGTAGGTACAGAGGCTCAAAGAAGATTGGAGCAGCGCAAATCTCCTTTGATCATAATTTTACAAATAATAACTAAAATTGATCGATAAAAAGAATTATTAAAGTTAAAATTGATATTTAATAATATTTTACTGATATTTTTGCTAAATGAAATTTGGCAAAAAACACAGTATCATTATCCAGAAACAACTACACGAAGAGTATTCAAGATTGAAAAGTTAAGACTTAATATGATGTGATGTCTCACAAATAACAAACAATACTTTAATAATGTATTCTAATAGAGGTTAATAAGAATAGAGATTGCTAACAGAAGAGAGAATGTCGAAATCACAATAGCTTTAGAAGATAGCTTCGAACACTTTTACATATGTAGAAATTGATTTTATGTAAACTTCACTGAATAATTGATTTTTATTGCATCCATCATTTCATTTGTGATTCATTCTTCATATTTCTTTCATATCAATATACCATTAACATTAAATATTACCATATTAAAAAAACTATTCTAAAAGACAAATTTTTTTTACTTGTACAGCATAATTATTTTTTAACTTTGCCGTTCATGTTTAAAAAGCGAGTATTGTTATATTCCAGGAAAATTCCGTGCACAGAGAGAAAAAGCTTTGCGAGAAAAGTTAGCTTATTACCGTCAGCATCGAGTTTTAAGTTCTATCCATTCTATTTTTGCCACGATGATATTTAGAATTTAGAGGAGCGTAGAATATATTTACTCAGTGCGAAGAAAATGCATTATTCTGTCGGAAATAAAATAAAAGTTTTAAAATGCGGAAAAAGATAAAAAATATCCTACAGAATTCTAACATTTCGTAGCTATAGTTTCATTATAAGTCACGTAGTTCGAATTCAGACTAAGTTTTAAGCACCGTTCGAATACCGACGCAACTACAATTCGTCGACAACAAACTTTAAGATTCGCCGTCGTTACCGTAATGATCCAAGAGAACGCTTTTAAGCGCGATAGTCAAGTAACAAGCGTTAAATTACGCGGAAACAAAAACCGTTCGAGTTTGCGGTGTAAGAACGACTTTCTTGCAGTAGGTAATAATGTGCGTTTTCCAACAAGCGTCCATAAGTCGTTCTATCTCTCTTTTTTCGCAACGAGTAACAAAGACAGAACAACACTGACAATCTCAGAATCAGGTAAAATTGAATGGCGATATTTTTTCGAGCGTCGCTTGTATTCACTATTCAATTAATTAGACCAGCATGCTTAAGTTTCAGCTACTTATTTTAAGTCTTTATGATTATTGTATTATGTACGTACCATTTTTAGCTTATATTAATTCGCGACTAATTGATGTGCCATTTTTTGGCTCTAAGAGATAAACGCAGTAGAAGACGTGACGAAAGTAAGAGACACAAATCAATAGACAGAACTCATTAGCCGAAATAAACTTCGTTCAGTTTCTCATTATAATATGCAAAGTTCAATATGTCAAGTTTGGTAATTCTCGAAAGATGAAGTGAAAATGTGAAATGGTTACCATCAGATTTTTCGCAGAATTAATACCACGATATGAATATTTTACATTTTCGCGATAGATGTCTTTATGAATTTTCATATCTCATTATTATGTTTCTGATATCGGAATTAATTTCAGTAAAATACATAAAAAGTCATTTCGATGTTAAACATTTATTACTATTATGCATTTTTGTGTGTGCACAATAAATCGATAGACAATTATACATTATTCGGAATCAAATGTTTAATCAGTCATAGTTTATCCATTTCAATTAAGGCAATAAATATCTATAAAATTCTTCAACTATATCTTTATAATATTATTATAATAACTCAAAACTTGAATTTTCAATTTCCCTTTTAAATGAGTAAATAATTACAACAACAAATTAAGAATTTAGTTATCCAGTATTTCACAAAAATAAATAATTTGGCATATTTTATTGCTGCAGTTCTTATCAATGTAAATTTAAATAATTGTATCCCAATCAGTGTTACAAGAGCAAAGGCTTATTTTAAAAATCTTTTAATAACTTTCCTGATATCTTTTATTTTATATTATACATCTTCTACGTAATTCTCATGTCTAATATAATTTTCACAGATCCATTGCCTCAATATGAATAAAAAATGATTTATTACTCACCGACACGATGCGCAGTAGCGGAGTTGCAGTACCCAAGTTGATCTGTAAAATATAAATATATCCAAATTATAGAACGCTCAAAATAATAATATATACATATAATTAATATTTCAAAATTATAATTATTTCAATATTAATTAATATTTTACAATTAATATTTTAATTAAATAAAACAAAATTGTATCATTTCCGAATTATTAAAAACTATATATAACTTCAACATCTTATCTTATAATTTTCAAATGAGATATCGAAAAAAAAGATTAATCTCGAAAAAATATATAAAACTAATTAATTACTGACAGAAATGATAAATTACTTACCTCGTGGACGCTCCGCCGTTGCCCGATGCCTCCTAGGTCTCCTCCTCCTCTCAGATTCGGCATTGTGATATCACAACACTAGCGACAAGATAATTACGACCGCGCGCATACTAATCAAGCGGCGATAATCGCACGATACTTTACACGGCACTCCCGACGCTAATCGCGCACGACGCGCTCTTTGTTACTTTATTTCGACGGGGTTCTGACGGCGAGAGTAACGCGAGACGAAAACAACAGCGCGGAATTAAGACCCGCTCGGCACCCGCGATGCCTCGCAAATTAACGTAATGGTGTATCCCAAACGGCAAGTTGCAGTTGTTGATCTGTAAAATATAAATATATCCAAATTATAGAACGCTCGAAATAATAATATATATAATTAATATTTCAATATTATAATTAATATTTCAATTAAATAAAATAAAATTTCGGAATTATTACGAACCATATAATTTAAAATAAGTTAAAAATCTGATTTTTTTAATGAGACATCGAAAGAAAGATTAATCCCGAAAAATATATAAAAATAATTAATTACTCACCTCGTGGTCGCTGCGCCGTTGCCCGATGCCTCCTAGGCCTCCTCCTCCTCTCAGATTCCGGCATTGCGATCACACGATAATTACGACCGCGCGCACCCTAATCACGATAATCGCGCGATACTTTACACGGCACACGGCACTCCCGACGCTAATCGCGCGCGACGCGCACTTTTACTTGTTACATTCTGACGGCGAGAATAACGCGAGAAGAGAACAATAGCGCGGAACTACGATCCACTCGGCAGTCTCGGCTCGCGGCACCCGCGACGTCTCGCGAATTAACGTAATGGCGTACACCAACGGCAAAGCGAATTAGCGAATTCGAAGATCGCACGGCCAACTTCAGGCGCCGCTAGCCGCGGCGACGCTACACCTGCTGCGCCAAATTACCGTACCGCCAAATTTTCCGCGCCTTGAATGATACGTAGCACACGATCGCATTTCAGCCATTTCAGGACGATTACTTACTTCGCTATGTATTATAATTATAACATAATAAGTGAATAAACTCGCGACTTCACATCTGAAACGAATATCCGCGACGGTTGACGCCGACCGCGACGCTTTGTCGGTTGCTCGCGTGACCGAATTCGAATGAATAAATCTCGCGAGATACTCGCGGTGTGACGAGAGAACTGGCAACTGCCGATACATATGACGAGCTTACCGATACGTAGTTAATAAATATTAGATACAGGATTAATCAAAGTTACGTTTACTGATTAAATGCGTCGCGTCGCGTCGCGTCGCGTCGTCGCTCGACTCCGAGACGATCCATTCCGTAGCTGCGGCGTGAATGATCGATCGATAAGTTCGAAAGTGAAGTTGGCAACTTTGAGGTATCGCACGTCGCACACGTCGCGAGTCAATTAATGGCGGATCGAAACGCGATCAACCGTCCAAAAAATATGCGAACGAAATTCACGAATTCACGGGCGACATTCTGAACGCACAAATCTTAACACGCGCATTAGTAATACATAATCGATGTACCACGTATCACGGCTTTTCATTACCTCGTCTCGATTCGTATATATCACTCCATGCTCTCTCCCGATAGGCAAATTATATCCAATGCGACATAAAATTCAACGTACGATGCGAAACGTATTCGACTCGAAACATCGTTATAGAAATAGCTATCGTCCGCGCAAGTATTACTACGAAACGACGATAATTTACGATTCCCGTCCGCCGTCGCCTCGATACTTGCTCCAAATGAACGAATCGCGCAAATACCTGCTCCGATACCAAGCCGTCGCGTCGGCTGGATACGCGTTAATCATGAGAGTTAAAGGATCGCGCGATTGATATCCTTTAATAAGCATTTGTAGAGAATAATCGCGTTTGGAGCTTCGTCGTACCTACCGTGGTCAGGTTTCGAGGGATAAGGCGACGTACGCGGGACGCCGCTACCCGCCTGCTCGAGTGTTGGAGCGCGAATGCCGCGCCCGGCCGGCCCGGCGGCGGCGGCGGCCTTGGGTACGTAAGGCGCGGCGCGGGGAGGGGCGGCGCGCCGTACGTCGCTGTGCGTAAACAACCCCGAAGACCGTTGAATACGAAATATTTGAAACTTCGCAAAATAACTGTACCGAGTATTTTTCTCTCTTTTCCCATACATTTTAAATTTCAACGTACGTGGATTGTCGATCCTCATTTTACGCGTCCCTCATCGTTTCGTAAACTCGGCGCCTAAATTAATGGTTGACTTTCGACAAAGAATTTCCGTTAAAGAGAGAAAGGACTAAATAATTTGCATACGACAATTAAATTAGCTACCAGCAATCAATTTGTCAATAACAGTTGATTACTCTGTGATCGTTATATTTGAATATAAAACTCTCTTTAAATAATATATTATTCGTGATAAAGTTTTATTTATAATTCTCTGTGCTCTTTACGTAAAATGTAAAGAATCAGAATAAATATATATACAACATACATATACATGGTATGGAATACATAGTAGATAAAATCAATATATATACGGTATATAAAATTATAAATGGAATTCAAGTGTAAATTTTGACGCAAATTATAAATCGGCCAAGGCAAGGGTGAAAAATTAATTAACGTAAAATTCAGTTAGGCAATAAAGTTCAATGTAATTTAAATTATAAAAATCGATAATAAATGATACGCAGAGATGTGCGCAATTATTTACCTGGACAAGCCAATTTTACGCGACACTACAATCAACAATTTCAATCATTTTATACCTCGAAAGCTATCGCGATTTTGACATTTTCATATTAGGATTTTACATCTAATTATTCTAAAATATATTATTAAAGTATAACGGTTGTGGGACATCTCGTAGTTATGTTGCGCTTTATAAATCTTCCTAAATCGATCTTCCACGAATTTATTTCCACGAATTAAAATAAAACAGACGTATTTGCCTCGACAGGCGGAAAACTAGATTTTATAGCGGCAAATTATAAAGATAGCGGAAAAACAGAGAAGGCGGATTTTAAACGTAAAATTTCTGATTAAATAGAACGCAATTATGAAAAAAAAAATTATATCGATACTTTTATAAGGTTTGTATATTTTAATAATAACACAAAATTATATTTATAATCAAAACTTAAAAGACATGAAAGATTGATAGAAAACGCGATTTGCGCGAGTCTTATTTTTATGAACCGTTTCGAGCGGAAATTGGAAAATTGGAAATAATACATATACATATATAGGTTCTGAGAGAATAAAGCTTTTACAAATCGCTCTTTCATCCTGTCAATTAAGCCTGTCAATTAAGCTTGCAAGTAATTTATGTAAATATTGAGACACACGTGCACTTTTACGTCACTATGAAAATGTGTTATCGTTATAATTTTTTTCTCAAAACATTAACAATGTATTGGGATTCGTTTTTTAATAAATTTTACAAGGTTTTGCGATATATGGCATAATATATGTAAAGAAGTTTATCTAAAAGTTTTTCCGCTCACGGGGGTGGAATGCCATTTGACATTTAAATGTAACATATGCATGCAGAAATGCGAGATAAATCCAGGCTCGTTTCAGGAAAGGGCTACAGTGGCATAAACGAAGAGATCATCTGGATCAGCATAGGCATGGGGATCACCATAGCGATCTTGATCACCATAGCACTCTGCTATATCGCCCGTGAAAAGTGTCGCAAACGGCACGAAGGATACTACACGTCATGACGTATGTTTCCGCCGCCTTCGTGGGCGTCCTGGTCATTTAGCCCGACGACACCAGGAATCCTTTTCAGTCCAACCATGTCAAGGGGTAAACCACGGGCTTACTACATCACCGTCTGAATTCTCTCACGGCCTCACCGCGGAAAAAGCCCCGGAAGCGCGAAAATTTCAAGCGGAATATGAATAAACGTAAAAGAAAAATGCATGGCTTTCTCTACATTAGCGTACCGTAGTTACGTTGCGTACAAAAAACGGATTTTCTAATCAGGAAAATCCGGAGATTATGACATAAATCTCTGATTCTATTTTCTCTCTAAAATGAAGTCACTTGAAAAAAAAAAATGATTGAAAAGATTAAAAGGATTTTCTAATTGAAACTCGAGAACAGCTAGATCGGTTAAAATAAAAGTGTAGGAAGAGAAAATAATGTCGCGCGCGCATTGTTAAACCTTAAGGAGCGACGGGATACGGTTTATCTGTGGGAAAATCGATTTCAAATTTCCTCGAACATAAAGTTTTATCATCAGTATATACTCCCTTTGGAACACACTTAGTATCTCGTTCGCGGAACGCGTTCACGCGATATCACGCGTTATGGAGCTATTGCCAGAGCACATTTCTTGAAGGAAAGAGAGAGAGCAATATTCGCATCATTACGCACACTAAAGGGAATAAAGATTCTCAAGAAAGGGAAGAACATTGCCTTAAAGGCTTAAAGGCTTAAAGCTCCTATCTAAAATGGGACAAGTAGTCAACACTGATTTATAGTGCGCAACGGTGACTATTCGAGGTACACTTTAACTAGCTCTCCGACGTTAAACAAATTGTGATTTCTTCTAAACGCACCCGAGCTTTGTATCTAGACAGTAGGGTGATGTGTGTGTGTGTACGTGCGAGAGTATAGTCAATGGACCATTATTCTCATTCGCGCCTGTACGTGTCCTCGAAAAAGCTTTCCGGTGTTAAAACGTTTCTAAAAGGCAACGCAACGGGATGCCAGCCTAACTAGTTAAAGTGCACTGCACAGACAAAGTAAATGGCAATTAACTACTAGATGGAAAGGACCCGACTGCTTAAAGTATAGATAAAGTAAAATTAATGATACGATTTTTATTCCCGAGAAAGCGTTATCCTAATTTTTCCGAAATTCAAAGGTAAAAGAAATTAACTTTAATGTATGTTGATTCTGTGGAAAGATCTCATTTCCTAAATTTTCAAATTTAAATATCTGCCACCTGTAGACTAGACAAGAATAAAATCGAAAAAAACTTACAAAAATATATCGCATAATCCTAATTTTAATAAGTATAATCTCATTAGAGCATTATCCCGGCTTAGTAAAATGCACTTCTATTTGATTGCTCTTTAATTTTGCCTGTTTTGCCTGTTTTGCTTGAATATGAATTACATATTAATATTTTTCAAGACTCATGAATAATACATAATAATTTACGAATATTACTTTCGTGTAAAGTACATATAATAATTGGTACAACAGATTTTATATATAATTAAAATTAAATTATTTTGCGTTATATTTTATTGTAAATGTTATGCTCTTTCATAAGATTCCTTAATGTTTTCAAAAGATTTTAATCCGTATACAAATTATTCACCCAAGTAACAGAAGAAAGAAGCCATTAAAAGATTAAGATGTTTTTCACACGTCTTTTCGACGCCTTTCAGAATTGTCCGAGTATTCTCATCACGAATAATATCGCCTCGAATTGTTTTCATCCGCTTTATACTCGGACAAATGGAAGTATCTCATCAAAGTGTTCCCAAGCAGAAAATTCTTACTCCAAATGAAAGTGCGGTGATTTACGACTATTACGAGAGCGTTTTCACGTTGTCACGCGATTAGATCCTTTATCGTGCCGTAAATTAGAAGCTGGAGCATCAGATCTTATAACCGATCATTAAAGGAACGGCTTTATGTTTCCCGCTTGATCACGTGGTTCTATAAATACAGTTCTGCCTTATTGGCAAGCGATCGATTGAGTCTTGCGCTGAATAATTCTCCCACGTCGTTCCCCGTAATTAACTTTATCTAAAACTTCGAAATCCATTTATATCGCAACGTGTGTTGCCACGGGTTGCGATAAACTTTCAATCCCGCGTCGTTTCCCCGCTTCCTTTCCGGCGACTAGAGAAAATCGCTTAACTTTCTTCTGAAATCGTTCGCTTACACGCCTTCCTGCTTCGGTCGATACTTCGATAGCACTTCGTACTATTGGGCAGCCTCTTGCAGCTGACGGTAGTCCCAGGCGCCATGCAATTTCCGTCAAACGTACGTTTTCTACGAAAACGTACATTCCGGCCTATTCGCAACGCGTGTAATCTCTGAAAAATTTTAATTACATTATTAAAAGTTTTAATTACGCTTCGTACAACTTTTTCTTCGAGCTCGATCGGAACAAATGTTTATTATTTAAAAGAAATATTACACAAACTGTTAAAGAGATATTTTATTAAAAAGAGCTAATTATCTAATTAACACAAATAGATTGCGATTTAAAAACGCCATTTTTTAAATGTGATTTAAGCTATATATTTTGAAGTTTACTAGTCCTGCCAGAAATTCTGAATGCAGACAGCTTCTCGTTCTTCGAACGATATTGGAAGACGAATTTTCGCCAAAATATTTCCGTGCAAATGGCATTATTCAATCTCACGACACGATAAATTGAATAATCGCGAAGTGTGTTTGCCGTAAGAAAATATTTATAGTTAAGACGAGCGCCAAGAGTCGAAAGCAACTTCGAGCACGTAGTTTATCTCGGGCGTTTTCTTGCGAGCGCCGTAATACGTCCAAACGACTTTTCTCTATCGCGTAGATCGTACTCTCATTAGATAACTTCGACTTCGTCTGTGCATCTATGTAATTAATAGGGTACTTAGCTACATAGTCCCGAGGCTACGATTAATTCCGTATAACGTAAGAATCTTGACCAAATTCTAGAATATATTTCTCAGAGCTGAGTTTACACTCGGCGCTCAATCTCTGAAGAGATATCGACTTTTAGAGGAACTATTATAAAGCAACGGGTATTTGTTGTTAGAACGGATTTTTTCCGAAGCGTGTTCTCCGCGAAATAGAAGTCAGGAAGTTTTGCGCAACAAAGTACATCCTGTTGAAAATTAAGAGCAAATAATGGTCTTCTAAGATCGATTGCAAACTTGTTATAGACGTCCCTATACGCGTAAAAGGTGTGTGTGAATGTATTAAATAAATATGTCACAATTTAAAAAATATTTCGTATATAGCCAACAGTCTTGGCCACGACTGGCAAAACAGTTTATGTTAGAAAATTATATATGTGTTGTGATGTGACTAAAAGAAATGTGTAGATATCGTACAAGAAAAATTTTTGGTAAACGCGAAACGGCCAATTATCAAAAGATAATAAAAATAGAAGATGCTTAAACGTGTAATAATATCTATGCGTCATCTGTAAAAATATCCGACGGTCATCGCACGGTTTACCCACTTTATCCTCGGATATAAAAAAAGAATGTTATTAATAGCATCGTTTTTCTCGTCGGTTACAGCTGATACATAAATAATGTCGGTAAAATTAATATATAAATTCAGAAATTCTGTTCGTACTACCAATTATTGTTGCGAGGTTGCACTGTTGATTATATTGCAATCTAATATAAGCTAGAAACTTACAAACTCGTTATTTATTTTTACAGCAAGATTTAAGTATTTACATATTTACTTCGGTAAATGAAAATGCATCCACAGCCATTGTGTAAAGTCCGCGCTGCTGTGAATAACAAGTCTCTATTTCGCGTTTAATCAATCGAGACAATGAGAAAGATCCAATTGTCATTGACGAAATCATTAATTCAAGCGATCTGTCTTGATGACCGGTGACCTCGCAGATAAAGATGAATGTTCCTCCGCGCGTGCGATCCACCGTCTTGTGGACTTTAGACATGTACATGTATGTTTGTATTTTATAATTGTCGAGAGAACTCGTTCCGCATCAATGGCCGGCGCGCAGCATATTATATAGGCATGTATGTATATGTACACGTATGTATATTATAGATTTTAATATAGTGTGTATTTAAAACGCGCAGCACCACGCACACCACGACCGTATACACTTTATAGTTTGTATATTTACTGAAAGTAGAAAAAGAGTGGCATTCCATCTTACGTCTACTGCAAATGACCAACTTGATAGATCGATGTATTAATGACTTCATTTGTAATGAATAAACTATTATATCATACTCAACTTCGTTGTGTTTTCTTACCCGGTACGCTTTATTAATTAATTGGATTGGATTGGATATTTCGAATGAGTCTTAAAAGATGCTCATAATTTCTAAGCATAGAAACTGCGAATTGAACTACTGAGGACTCACTGTAACATATGTGACAGTCGGGAATAAGGGAAAATTACTAAAAAATGCATTAATGCGTTCATTTTTTAGGAATTTAAATAAATAAATAAATAAAAGTTATGGCTCATATCTGGGAAATGGAATAAGTGATAATGAAAGAGATGTATTGCAATGACGTTTAAATCAGTGATATACATCTTTGTACATTTATTTTGCAAATTATTTTCAAATAATGATAATTGCTAATAATCATATCAATAATAATTGTATCTTTGATGCCATAACACCAAACAATTGACCATGCCTACTTAAGTAATGTACAGCGCTTAATAATTAATACAAATTAGTACCAACTCTCTCATACACTTAGCTATCGCAGGAACTCTCGTGGCGAATGAAAAAGAAAGGTGAGCTGCCTCTGATCATTAACTCTCATTAGCGCTCATCGTTTCGTGCCCTCGCTCGGTTACTACTGATACTAGCTCCCGCTATTTTCATTTTCATAAAACAAAACAGAAGAAAAACATTAAGCTTTGTGTCTGGGGCTCGATTCTTGAATTTATTCGCAAGAGAACCGTATGCGAAAATTCTTCTCTCAACAGAAATGTTACAAGTTGATTGGTTAAAAGCTATACGACAGCCATCGACTTGCAACTTTTCTGTAGGATCAACATTTGCGCATACGTTCTTGCGAATAAATTCAAGAATCGAGCCCTTCTGTATGTGTAAACGCACATATTAACGTAGTTGCTACACGCGCATTTTATGCGCCAAAATCTTGTATGGTATAAGTTTTCTGGATACTGCGCTGTTTTCTCTGTCGGCTCGTATTTATACGCCGAAATATGCGCAAACATGTAAATAAAAAAAGAAAGCACAATCGACGGGTAATACTGTTTAATATTTGAAAAATATAATATGAGTATAAAAGAAAGAAAATACATAAGTTATATGGCGAATTTTAAAAGTTGACTTTCTGACGCCTGTGTAGCAAAGTTCCACTTATTTAGGCAAATTAAGCAGTAAGATATATTTACATCTTTTAATATTTTTAAATATTTTAAACGTGCAGTTCTGCCTCGAAATGTGAATAAATTTAGTCATACGACTCGAGCCGCCAGAGACACGCGCGCGAAAAATTAACAGTAAAGAACAATTGTATATTTGTAAAACATGATTTCTTTATAAGCTCACATACGTTTTACTTCCTAATCTTTTCCTTATAGACATATATGTGCATTCAAGCATATAACAATAAAAATCGAACACCCTCGCGCGCATATACACACTCGAATGTATACGCATATACACAAAAATACTCTCTGTTGCTGGGAGAAATATTGTGATGTTTGAATTAATATTTCAAAAAAAGTAAGCGCAGAATATGTCGACAAATTGCTAGACAGACGATGTAAGAGTATAATGTTAAGTGATAGTATCTCGATGAGAGAGAGAGAAATTTTAATTTACACAATATGTTATTATTAAAATTGTCTTGAAATTGATCTATGCGTGTCGAACACAACAGCCTCGTTTTTCATTTCTTATCTATGTATATACATATGATATATCATAAGAAAACAAAAAGCTCTCTGAGAAGATCTCTTTCAAACATCTCGTCCCCTCCGAAGACCGAACTCGACAATTTTGAATAATACTTAAAATAAGTACACCGTACGAGTTGTAAATTTAACCGAAACCAGCTTGTTTGCAAAGATCGTGACTGGTTCATTAATATCAATAATTAGATAGGTGCACTACTGAAATACAGGCGCGACGAATCGACTGACGTAATCAAAAATGATATAAAAATAGAGGGAGTAGGACGACAACAATTTTCCCAGCGGAAAATCGTCTTGTACCATTTACTTTTTTTCCAATATCGCGCTACGGTATCATCTTACGGTATCCATTTGCCCTCGATAAAGTTGATACGTAAAGATGATACGTAAAGTGATACATAGAAAATTTCATCGGCTTCGTGTCACAAAATCGAATACTCGACTTGTGTGTAATCGATATCGATGTAAAATTATGAAAAATTTGTCGTGCTCGGAAGACCTAATGAAGAAATGCCTTCAAAAAAGCGATACTTTCATTTTTGGATCAAAAGATCTCGGCGTTCTCCGAGTGATTTTCCCGGTTCAATCAAGTGAATTAATGAACAATTTGATCTGGTGATCTTTGTCAGCGGATCAGATTGCTATTAATTCAGATAAACCGAGAAAACTCGAAGAATGCTGAGATCTTTTGATTATCATTACACACGCGATTGCCACGAGCTTGGCACGTGTCCCGTGACCAGCGTGAAATGTGAGCATATGACAAAGTTTACATGTATCTATAAATTATCGAGGTACCGTCTGTTGGACAAGGTGATTTCTTAGGTTTAGATCCCCATTAAACGCAACACTTAGTGCATCCTATGGCGGAACATCACGAAGCGTACATCCTATTAATTTCATGTTGATAACGTTCCTGAACTGCTTTCCTCTTGAGTTTGAATGCCGCGGTAACCAGACCCATGTCGGGTGACCATTGTTCTGCACACAGTTTCACCGCACCGGGTATTTCAAACCTTTGGAGCTTACCTACAAGCAACAGAAGTAGTCAAATAATAATAATGAACTCTATTGGTAATAGCAAAAATAGGAAAAAATATAGAAACGTACATTTCTTCGCTTGCTCAACAAGTTCTTGGAGTACCGCTTTCTCGATCTGTGGATTACTACAGAGTTCTTCAAGACTCTTTCCGGTTATGCCTAGATTACTGGCGATTTCTTCCAAATAATGTTGGTTAGGTACGACCAATGCCACTGTATACGCTTTATTCGCATCGCCATAGACGCATATGTTTTCTACGACAGGGCAAGTCTTTAACTCGGATTCGACTTTGCCTAAGGAAACGTACTCTCCGAGTTGCAGTTTAACCAAATCCTTCTTTCGGTCTGTAAATAAATATTCATCATCGGCGAGATATCAAAAATAAGAAACTGACGTGTGAATATTATATTTGTCTCATAGGGATAACAAGCTATTGTGCTTGCTATATTTTTTTGTGACCTACCAATAATCTTGATGGAACCATCTGCATGAATCTCGCCAATATCGCCGGTTCGGAACCATTGTCTGCCGTCCTCTTGGAAAAAGTCTTCTTTCGTTTTATCCGGTAGTTTATAGTAACCAGCGGAAACTATGTCGCCACCGATTACGATCTCTCCTCTGGGATGTGGATGATCTTTGACTCGATAACCAGCTTCTTCCCAATTCTCCAAACGGATATCGCAAACCGTAGTGGGTGCTCCGACTCTTCCTGTGGTTCTATCGTGCACTGAAAAAGATGTACGACATGACAACATAAACATCAAATATACGTTGCGGTTTAAAAATACATACTGTCCATAACGGTTGCGCAAGAAGACGTTTCCGTGAGACCATATCCTTGAGTTACGGTGACGCATAGGCAGAGTTTCACTTGATTATGAGTATCTGGACTGAGTGGAGCGCCTCCAGAAAGAATGAGCCTAACGCGACCACCGAGCACTTGTTTCGCGGCTCCAAAGATATATTTGTCGAAGAGAGGCGTTTCATAGCCTCGCTTCGTCCACTTCAGTTTGTATTCATATGCAAAATTGAAGATAGCTTGCCTGAACGGGCCAGATTTCTTCACTTTCTCGATTATTCCTTTGGAGATGCGATCGAGAATGAGCTGAAACAAACAATTTTATACTTAGCACTATTTGTAATAATTGTATGAAATAAGAAACAAATTTTTTTTATTTATAAATTGAATAATAAAAACATTTGCTTAGTGATAGAACAATTTTCTTTTTAAGCGAAAAATCTAGATAGTAAGAAGAAATTGAATAAATTGCAAAGATATTCACCGGTACTGCAGTTAAGCAAGTTGGATGTAGGACGGAAGCATCACCCTTTGATCCCCTCTGAATTTTGCTACTCGAGTCAATCAGCGTAAGCGGTGAGCTATAACCGATGGGCACTCCGTTTAAAAGACACACGCTCTCAGCCAGTAGCTCGAAGACATGAGCCAATGGCAAGAAACCGAGAAACAAATCGTCTGACTTGATTTCTACAGCGTCGCAGAATGCTTTTAGAGTGCTTATGATATTTTTATGAGAGAGAAGGACGCCTTTCGGAACTCCGGTCGAACCAGACGTGTACATAATTATAGCGGTGTCATCGCCCTTCGGCGAAGTAGCACTCGCAGTTGACTTATCACCCATTTTGATGACCTCGGCGAATGGTAGCAGTTGCACTCCATCCTGAAACAAAAGTAAGTAATAAAGAATACCTAAAAGAACTAAGAAAGCGACGTACTGGTTATAAGTGGCAGTACTGACATCAACGTTTATGTAATAACGTAATGACAGTCAATCACAGTCAATGTCACAGCTATTAAGCAAGAACTAGTTTTCAGAAGGAAATTTGCCAACAGATCTATGCGCAACACGTCTAATAACCGGTTATTCGAAATATTAGTTTTCTGATAACTATTTCATTAACACTATTATGTAACTATACAAAAGGAAAGTTGAACAAAAATTCTGTATACTTATGATTTAACGTTTAAAGTCATTTAAATGCCAATTCATATTAAAAACTAATATTTAAAATGTACCTTGTAACCTTTGGTGCTAGTCGGTTTGAGTTGATCTTCCATATAGATAATTTTCTTGACCTCCGGCAACATGTCCAGCATCCGTTTGAACTTTGGTAGAAGTTCATGGCTGGTAATGACAGTGTCTACTTCAGTTTCGTTGATACCGTGAGCGATAGCCTCGTCGCCTAAAGTCGCGTAGATCGTCACTACGGTGAAATTTTGCTTGAAGCATGCGTGTGCCGCTATCATCCATTCCGCTCTCGTCTCAGCGAAGATGACAATGTTGTTACGTGGCTTCATACCAAGTTCTACCAAACCTCGGCCGAAGGAAGAAGCCAGCTTATTGACGTCATTAAATGATTTCCATTTGTAATCTCCCATTTTATACTGAAAAACAGGTCGAATTCAACGATACAAAACTCTCTTCGATGTTGGTATTAAACACAATAATGAAAGTATACAGACATGTTGGTGCGTTTTAAGAATTCTTTTTCTTACGATTTTCTTTAATTTTTATTTCTCAACATATAGAGAACGTTTCACAGTAAGAGACGTTAGAAGATTTATTTATAAATATCTATGTTACCTTTTTGAAGATTCTGCCGTTAGGTTGAGGCTCATCCTCCTCTGCTAAGATTTGCCTTGTACCAAGGCACCTCTTATCGCCGTGCATCTTAACGACCCAAAGAAGCACCTTTTCCAGAGTATCGACCTTTTCGCGCTCGAGCATGACGTGCATCGGTTTCGGGGAGTCGACGCTTCTGTAAGTGATCTGATTTTCATCTTTGGAGATCGGACGGGCCTTGATTCTCCTGGAGGCCTTACGCTTCTCCCATGGTCGTTGAAGTATGAGATACACGGGGAAGGTCAGCAAGTCGTACACGTACGACAGAGCCTTGATCGCGTGGATCGCGCCGTAGATCCAGAACCCTTCCATTTCCCTGTTAAATAAAGGAATTACTTGATTAAGATACTCTCAGAAGTAATATTCGGTGCTTGTGCAACTTGAGAGCAGAGAAATTATAACAAGTGCAAAAATGTACGATAAATAAATACATTAATAAATGGATTTTTTTATTTTTCATGTACCTTCGAAAAAGATAATTGTAATTATATAATTTATACAATTATATAATTCAATCGTGGTGCTTTAACTTTTGCAGAAAAGAAAAGTTTGAATATTGGTTATCTACACTCTCGTGAAATTGTCTTATCGGACACAGCAGTATTATCTCTCGTTCTGCTTATCCAAGCAAATTATCTACTCAAGTAAGCAGTTCTGAAGCATAAACGAGAGTAAAGGCTGTCGGTCGGAATCATGCGTTGCAAACATAATTCAATAATAATTGAACATTATCTTGCACATGCGGGATAAGCAACCGATAAGCAAATTAATCATCGGGATTAATTCCTTCGTGGGATGGCTATCAACGAACTGGCGCCTTTTATCTATTTTAGCAGAATGATCGCATTAGATATAACACTTATCATGCTACGTGCGCAGGAAAGACAGAAGAAGCGGCTCTCAGAGACACAACATATCTATCAAGATCGATAAAGTGATAGGATAACAAGCTATTGAAGCAATAGGATACAAATTCAATCATACGTATCGACGGTACGCATCAACAATTATAAGAATGTAATTGTACTCCTGTAGCGAAGAACTAGAAAAGCATATCATTTAATTAATTTGACTTCTCTAGCGCATCGCCTCGAAGTGCGAAAATACCGCATTACTGTTTTTCGATGCTGATGCAAAACATAATATTTCCATTTAATCAACAAAAGTGTAAAAAATGTTCGATTATATCTCCTTTAATGTCGAGTGTGACATACATCGGCGAACGATTTTCACGCCGCTAATAAAAAGAAAATATCTCACACGTTGACGATATTTTTTACGATAAGACACCCCGTGTTTGAGAGTTAATCTAATCAATACTTAAATATCTAAGGATTTTGTTACCTGTTGCAAAAGATATATAATTTGTGAAGAAAACATTTTACAAATTTTTACATTTTTCTCTTTGTCATTTATCAAACAATTGATATAGCTACAAAAGATTCATACTAATATAGCAAGAAGAGTGATAATTTTACGACATACCCAAATGCTAGATTTAGCCATCAAGAGACACGGTAGTGTCTCGCGCCAAGTACACGCGAAGCGAGACCGCACCGTGACTCTTTTACGCGACGCGACGAGTTGCGAGTACTCGAGATGTTGAGATCTCAATAACGAGTGTTTATATTCACGAGAAAGAAATAAGTCTAAAAAGTTAATTTCTCTCAAGTCCGCTTCGATCATAGGTTTCGTGAGGTCAAGTCCGGTTCCGATAAAATATCAGTCCGCGCTGAGCCACGATTGCCACAAAGTCAATTTAGATCTGTGGACTTGCATATATATCGATTCCGTTGATTCCGTTTTATTCTGCTATTGATTGCGCCATATCGTATTCGCGATATACCGACCATCCCTGAACTTTATACGACGCACTTATGTCTCTCTCGCCTCTCTCCTCCTATACGTTATAGTTAGGTCAATACTTACTTCACACTGCATGGTTATTAATCAAGTTTCTTTTGATTTTGCTCGCTATTGTATCGATCGCGTATGTACCGGTCAGACACATATCACGCCGCATAAAACAGCTCACTTGATATTGCATACGAGAAGCAACTATGAGTTATGTCACATTCAGTTTCTGCAATTCGACTTGAAACGGCAAGTAGGTCTGACGCAAGCTTTGATTGATATCACGCAGTTTTGCAAGAGCATATACCGGAAGCAACAAACAACAGTTTTTTTCGTCAATAAGTTACACCTGCTTACAATTAGATAAAATGTTTTTAATAAGAATTTCGAAAAATCATGTTCATCTTTTATTGTCACAGTATAAACTGACTGTTGTTTTATTTCTTATCACATTAATCTTTTGCTTCGATATTATTGGTATTTACATTTGGTCGTCTGAACGCTAATTACAGTGCAAATAATTGTGTATCGTGTGTATTTTGGTAATCACCTTATTAATATATGCAAAAATATAATGCTGTTGCAAGTATAAAACGCAGATAGTAGTCACGTAGTCACAGCGACGTTCAAAGTTCATATGTTGCAAAATGTCTTCAAATAAATGTCAGACGCATTGCAAAGAGAAAATTATTTTATGATTTAAAAGCAACTAACAAAACAAATGTGTAATACCGAAAATTCTCACTACTTATACTAATTTGCAAATGGAGCTAAAACCGATTATATCGTTTCCGTCGTGAGAGCATTAAAACATTAGATATGAAATATACGATAACATACGATATAAAAAAGACAATATGAAATTAAATGTACATGAAGAGTCGTACAAGAAAAAACAGCACTTTCATAATTGCATAATTCGATGAATCTATGGTTGCAGTCCATTGATGCTACAAATCCTTTGAAGCGTTCCTCTTCTCCTTCTTTCTTCACTGAAAGAAAGGAGAAGAGGAATGCTTCGAAGCATTTGTAGTGTTAAGTGGACCGCAGCCTATAAGTAAAAGGAAAATAGAAAAATAGAGCCGAGGTATCGACGTATAAAGCCAGTCTTTAAATTGTTTTTTGAAAATTTTATGGAATGTTCATATAATCGATATAAAGACTGAATATTTCTTTGACTCAAGAAACTAATTTTTAAAAAATAACGATTGTTTTAAAGATAAAACCTTAAAAGAGGAAAAAACAAATTAGAGCCAAAGATAAAACTGTGAGAGGTTTATAATAATTATAATAAAAGTAGTCATGATATGCATTTAGGTAGTAAGGCGTTTTAAATGCGGATGGACGAGTGTGGTTAAGGAAAAATTTTTCATGTAACCCTTCCCAGCTATTGTAAGCTGAAGTAAATTCTATATTCTATTAAAAATAAGATCTCATTAAATATATTACAATATGTTAAATTAATTTAAATTATCAAAATTAAGTTGTAAATAGATGTAGCTTTATTTTATTATCAAATGCAATCATTTACTATAGCTCATGTCTCGTATTATATTGGTTTAAAAATGAGAAAAAAAATTTCATTAAACTGTCTACGTCATAAAATTTATGATTAGAAAAGCATTTGATGATACTGAAGAGCGTCCTGTATAACTATCAAAAAATTGAGATCTATTGTAAGTATTATAGATAGAGGAAGACACTGAGAGAGAATACGCAATCGAGATTTCAATCTTTACGGACTTTGAACGTCGCGAGTTCACGTTGCACGCGGCGGACGAATGGAGCCAACCGGTCTCTCGAGCCTTATCTGCAAGCATGCTATCCAAAGGGTCTCGTGCGTATGGCGGAAGTTAAAGGGGGACGAAGGGGTACCAGCTGTGCGGTAACAGGCATCTCACGGTCAAATGCCGGAGCATATCGTCCGGAGCTCTCGAGATCTCGCGGTCTATCTTTTTTTACCGATTTGCCCGCGCGCAACACACCCCCGTAAGCCGAATAAAAACTTTTCCCTCGCGGTCGCGGGACGGACGAAGTCCAACGAAAACGAATAGGAGTTACGACATGAGTTCAGATTACACTATGATTTGTTATTCTAATTGCAATGCGTCTGACGAAAAGATATATCCATAGGAACTTTGATTTTTATTTATAAGTATATTAAGACGAAAATTTGTAATTAAAAAAGACTAGACCATTGAATTTTGCAGGAGAAATATCAACACAGACAACATGGCAACGTAGGCAATAGTAAAAAATAAAATAAACTCATATTACAGTCACCCTTCATTCTATCTACAATGATGAGAAATCGATGTATCATGAAATATTCATTCTCTTCTCTCATATGCGGCGATTAAGAGGTCATTTTTATTTCAGTCTGCTTTCGGCATTCGGATGGAAAAGTTTTGCATTACTTGTGCAAGTATAATGTTAAAGTAATGATGCCTTATTACTGATTTGATTCAAACACGGTCTCCTATCGCACTTTTATTAAAAATTAATACAAAGAAGAGAGTGGCAGAGTCCATTAAAAATAAATTATCTTTATACATATGGCTTTTTCCTTGAGAACATAAATCGATGCAGGCTAAATCTATTTCTTGTAATGTATTTACTTATTAGCTTAACAATTAACATACTTTAACATGTTATCTGATATATTAATATACTGCAGTTAATATATTAAATGATATGTTAAAATACATGTAATCATGCAGAATACAAAATTTATTTTTAAAAATTACCATAGATAAAGCTCACAAACTACGTAGAAAGTGATTACATTTTAGTCCAAAGTTCAACAGTGCAGTCGTGTTGAATCTGACAACTTACTTGTATTCAGGCAAATAATTATTGTAAAAAAAATCACTCATAAAAACTCATAAAATATTTTTCCAAAGAGAATCACAATCGAACTTGTAATAATATCGATTGTTCAAATTCTTCGTGTTTACTATCGTTTTATACCGATAGCTGACCTAAATATCTCTGAGAAGAAATGGAGAAGGTATACTTACAAAATATATGTTCTATTCAATGCTAAACATAGCAGGGTAATTCTGAATTTATGTAACATGTCTGTACTAATTTGAATGACAGATTAGAATCACGCAGCCACATTTTATAAGTACTTGATATATATGATATTTTCTATCATACGATCTATGCTATTACATGATCACATATCGCATGCCGGTAACATCGACTTACATCGAGAACAAAATTGTCATGCTGGAAATAAGAAATAGATAATCAAAGCGACAGAAATAGTTAAAATAATAGCAACAGCCGTTCAACTAGCGACTAAATTGCAAAATACGCCACAGAATTCTACGGCGACATAAGAAAATTAAAAATAAGTGTGATAAAAATATCAGAACGAGAAGATTGCAGATATATAAATAGAGGAAAATATGACTATATGTAAGATGCGATTTAAATTGTAACGTATAGATGGGAATCGCAAAAAAAAAACGTGCTTGAACATTACGGCGAGGCGAGACAACTCAAGAAATTCGGGGATTCATCGAATGCGTTTCGAGAAGTCCTACATGCGACGGTGTAAGACCCACAGCACGTTTATGTTAACATCCGTGGGCCGTTCGCATCCGGGGGCGCAGAGAGTCGTAATAGTACAAGCGACAGCGAGATAGAAAATACAGCAGAGAGATCTCATGCGGGCGTTTGCAGCGTATGACGCGCGATGCATAACGGTGCAGGCTCATATACTATCTACGAGCTACGCAGCGCGGCATATCCCGTGCGTTTACGCTACGACTCACTGTTTATCGTCCACGATCATGGTGGCGGTTCTCTATCCGGTCGCTCTTACTTCCAAGATCAACACTTCACCCGGCGGGGTGCCTCGCTGTGCGCGATGCGATGCGGATTAATCGACACTGCAAGAAAAACCATTCCCAAAGTCGACAAAAGTTAGTGAGATCTCCGGGGTGCATGCGGTGCGGGGTGCATTCGACGCTCTTCGTCGTCGAAATGGCCCTCGACACGACAGTTAGGAGCCCTCGAGATCGTCTTGGCAGATATGTCGAGAGGACTTCTTGATCGTTCTCCCGACCTTCGTACTGTCGGGGCGTTATCGTGACGCGCTCGCCGATCGTTAAGAACGACAAATAAAGAGAATCGTTAATATCTGGAGGCGATTTATTGCAGTATAAACGATCGCAAATGCGAAGTATATTGTAATCTTTAAATGTTGTCTAAAATCTTTTAAATGTTGGAGTATTTAACGTATAAAAAATTAGTTTTGCGACGATACCGAAAAGACCATTTGCTGAATTATAAACTCCAGTAAATTGGAGCAAAGGTGACAAAATACATATTAAAGTTGGAAGAAACACACTCAAAACGTCAATACTTTACGTGTTTTAAATGCATCCACAGACGATAACATTCCATATCGCAAAATCTGTTCGGCTGTTTTATTTTCTTAAGTGCAGAAAACAAGACCATAAGTTTATGTAGCAAACTTACATTGCATGATAAATCGTGTTACGTACACGTCAAGTTGAACTGCTGCATATGTAACAACTTATACTTACACATATGCAAACAATGTAAAAAAAAAAGAAAGAAAAACACTAGTGAAATATTTAACGTTTTAATTATTCATAAAAAAAATTTATGAATAATGCAAACAGAAAGGCTCAACTGGACGTAAGTTAATAAGTCGCATATAACAAACTGATTTAAAAAAATATGCAAATGCGCGATTAATTTTCGCGCTATAAAAAGTATAATCAAGATATTGCTTGATAGGTCAGAATTACATCCGTCGCTTTGCCCGTTTAGCAAACAATGCGTGAGCTTTGACAGGCGGTATCATTTATGTATCGTTATAGCACTCCGAAGTGCACTTACGCAATGCAGAACCCGAGGAGACGGCAATGAGATGAATCGGTCCCTACGAAGAATGACCTCCGATACACGAAACGCCACGTTCGCGAAGGATTCTTCGATATCGTCCACAATTTGCCCGTCGCGCTCTTCACGGTCCGTTAACCGCGCGGCAACTGATGACTCGGTCAAGTGCACTTTGCCCCCGATACACGCCTGCACGTGTCAATTCGTGGCGGAATGCACGCATTGCAGTCGAAACCTGAGCGCAAAATGTTGCGCGATGACGACAGCGATCAGCCGATTAGCCGATTTCCTAGGTTCAACCCCTGCGGCACTGAGTTCATCTTTATTCTGTTACGTGTAATGTAAAGTCCAAACACGATTTTTTCCTAAACCGCGTTTTAACTCGCATTCGATTTGCATAAACTATACATTACGCGTGAATTCTTATCTTCGACACGAAGGTGCAAAGTGCAGCCGGTCAAAAAATTATCGAATTTAGATCGGATGAGAAAATCTCTTCATAAAATGAAATGTTTTGCGCGAAACGGACAAAATAAGACAGATGGTATTGACGACATACATATACAACATAACTGAGATAATGTAACAGAAAGTATAAAAATCGCAGACAAAGCATTTCTTCCCCCCTATCGCACCCAACCGACACGATACTTTGTATCTCCTTGCTACTTTTACGACCGTATCTCGAAGGGCAATGAATATGGACGAAGCATTATAATTATCGCAAGAAACGCGTACCTTGTGCTCGGCCCATTTTACGAAACTATTACGATCCAAAGTTCGCGTTTCCTGACGCAAATAACTATTCAGACTCGCCGATAAGAATCGACGGTACAAAGAACGAGGACAATGTTGATGATAGGCGGCGCCCGTTCAAGTTTAATCCGCTCCGCGAGATTGCATGAAATTTATTACCACAACGGTACCAACACACAACTTTATCTTTCTGTAATCAGAAATAAACATTTGATATGTAATTAATTTTGACGTACGTTAATTACATATAGAAACATGAAAAATCTAAACGCGCCAAGCAAATCGCGAACAATGTCGAAGAATTTTTCGCGAATGTGGACGGGACGACGTTTCGCAATGCCGCAAGGATTCGTCGTATAGGAGGAACAAGAATCTAAATTCACAAAGTGTCATGGCTATCAATACATCTCGGAGTTTCATTTTGCTTACTTTTCTGAAAAAAGAGTCAACCGAGTGTAATATGTATAAAACGTTTCAAAGAAACCATATGCTGACACAAAGACATGGGAAGTTACGTCAACTTCCCGTGTCTTTTTATCAGCAGTTTTATTTTAAACGCTTTACACACATATATGCTTTCTCAATTAATTATACAGTCTTATTTTTATGCTCCGTGTGAACAGTCGTTAACAAGTTGGTGAAAAGGTTAAATTCAATATATCAGCTTGTGTCTTTCGAGGATTAAAGTCCGCTGAGCATAATTATATTTCAAAACATTGAGTAATCAGGTTTTGTGTAACGCAACTACTCGCGGCGAGATTTTGCGCGTCTGGGCTTCTTTCCACTCGTTCGTTTTATCGGCGAGTCCGAAGTTCGATATCGTACGAGCGAAGACATACAGAAAGGACGTCGTAATACCGATAAAGGTCCGTCTACTGGCACTATTCCACGCGTTGCGTCATTACTTGTATTCGTGGCCGTCATTCACCGTTGTGTCATCACGACGCACACTCGCGACACGTTGCGATCGATTATACTTCCCGACACTCAACATTTATAAACTAATTTAAAAATTAACATAATTAAAATCAACGCGTGAATAATATTGTTTAACTTGCGTAAACGTAAGTGCCACGTTGTTATTATTTTGGATAAAGATCAAATCGTTTTAAGCGACACGAGTTAGTCTCAAAGTATTTTTTTTTTTGTATTGTTTGTACCTATATTTATTCGCATTATATTCGTACAGTACTAAATAGCTATGTATTCGTGTAGAAATCATAAAAATAATCAAATTAAACTGATTATATTATTTTTGAAAACTATATGTCAGCCAAAAATATCTCCGCTTCGATATTTAGAGATAGACATTTTAAAAACGAAAGGGTTGAAATTTATGTTGTATATTTATTGTAGAATAAATTGAAATAGTCATAAAAAGGGCACGAAATAGCTTGCTTTAATATGAATTGTGACGAGCGTTAATGACTGTTCCTATGAATCATCACATGTTTCTGAGAATCGCAAAAGGCATTGCCCTCTTTAAAGAAATACTGTCGTTTACTTCACTGTTTTTATTCATACTTTGAAGATAAGCTTTCCTTTAAATTATCTCTAGGTTTACGTTCACGCTAATTATATTATAAGCGCATTTAGAGTCACGAACAGATATCGTTCTTCCTTCCGTGACGTACGTACTACACCAACCTTGATTAACTTCGTTCAACAAAACGGGTATCGGCAATAACGCTACTGACCCAATTTTACGAGCACACACATACTTTAAAGCACATAGAAATAAACTGCACTCATATCCGCAACACACGGATGACCCGTCCTCCACGACGCATTTAGCGAACGTGACACAATCGCATATGCAAGATAATTCGACACCGCACTAACAAGCTTCTAAGGATTGTAACTTAACACGAGTCAAATAAGACAGAACCGAACGTTCACTGTTATTCGTTGTATATCGTTGGTAGAATAATTATTTATGGAAAGAGTTCAAGGAGAACATAAATATCTAGGATCACATTCGCTCATATTAATTTTGGACTGGAATTTTAAATTAGATACTGAGCTTACATCATTTCATAAATTTACATTAAGATAAATATCACTAGAAAAACCAATGATCTCAGCATTTATGTTTCTCTCGGATATAAATGCTTATATTCATTCTTTTTATTTACATCAAAAGCATTCGTGAACTGTTTGTTAAATTATTAATATTTTATTGCGAAAAAATAATAATTAGGTATATAAAAAATACATTAAAATGATTATATAAAATGTAAATTAAATATGTTTCTTAAAACATGCGTATCGATATTTAAGATAATTTGTTTTATTTTATTTATTTATTTATTTATTTATAGCTTATATGTTGACAATGTTTACTCCCCCCCCCCTTCACCTCCTGCGTATGTGTGACTGCTATTATCTAATCTGATAATACGCGTCTCAAAACTACTTTCCTGAACTTTGATCTGATAACTTATATATACGCGATAAATTCGACGATTTCTTGACATTCTCACTCGTTAATAATAAATCCAAGTCTATTTTACATTAAAAATCCATTTTTAAAGAAGATAACATGAATAAAACAATATTATGTCTTTTTGAAAATATTTATACATTCAAGTAATTAATATCATCACATTCCACATATATGATTCTATTAAGTCAATATCTTGTAATGGAGGTCTTCCAAGGAACCTATATAAAAAAAAGAATAAAACATATGACTTTTTCAATGATACTGCTTCACGTATGCAAATGAAAGAAAGATGGGACTCGAACTGGTTTTTACATAATAGTCTATCGCGCCGCTTATGTAATGACTAGACTATCCTCAATCAGAATATGTTAGTATTATCCTCCTTGCGTCGGCAAGAAAACGCGTTAAAGTAGCGTTAAATGCGCAATTCTTGTTTCTTTGCGCAATTAATGTTTAAATAAATAATAAATATTATAATCAAGATAATTATATTAAACCATAATCTAATATAATTGACCATAAGTTGCTCAAATATCTCGTCAAATAACATGTTTATCTCTTCGTTTTACATGATCGACGATTCTCAAAATTTTAGGACATGAGATCGATTGTATTATCGGTAGGATCGTATTAACGAAATGACAGTTTGACAAAATTTGTTGATAGTACGTTGACGATAGTAATTGATGAGAGAGCCCATCACTCTCAATGGGCGATCAATATCCTCAAGGACATTTCAGAAAATTGTGTTGACGTTTGCGCGCGCGTATATCTATAATATACCTCGTAGATTATACCAATCAAATATAAACAGAGAAATAGCAGTGTACACACAAAAACCGTACAAACGACGGTAGCAAATTTTACGGAAGTTTCTCATGATAGAGTACTTCGCCAATTAAGGCGAAAGAATCAAGATTCAAATAATTGATCGATGCGTTTTGATATCAGTCAATCACATTTTAACGCGCATTATTACGCTGTCCATAGTTACGTAAAGTAATTACATTCACGCGGTATCAATGACAATCGTGACGGTCCTGCGAGCGTAAGAACGGAAAAATACAGAATGCGCTGAATTAATTAAATCGTTCAAGTGCGAAAGTGATTATGTGCGCTGATATGTGATCACGATTTAACTGCGAGAGAAAATTCTCTGCCCGTCGCAAATGTTTGATTTGACACGCCACTATACCGCACATAATGCGTTTATAAACTGAATTGCTGCTAGATTCCAGATCGGATCAACTGTTGGAGTCGGTAAACAGAGAAATCCCGGGTTTCACACTCTTTAATTTTCCGTCCGACCACGTCACATTTACAAATAGTGGTCTAGGGCCGAACAAAAATCGCGTTCGAGTACGATCTAATTGCAAGAGGAACTCTCATGAGTACCTGGGAAAACAAGTTCCTGAAAACAGCGGTTAGAAGAAGACTAAGAAAGATAAAATAAAAGGTGATCTTATACATGGTAGTTCCATAGAAAATGTAATTCAAAAGTTTAAAAACTTTTTTTTATTGTTGCTCGTAGAACGATTAATAAAACTTTCGCTCTAAGAAAATGCGGTCTAATCTTGAATAATTAGACACAAACATGAAGAATTTCTAAAGCGTTATCGAAATTATATAGAAGATATCCAGGTCACACCCAACCAGGTTGCAGCGACACTGTAAATCGTGTCACTGATTCATCGCTGTGAGGCTTCTTGAGAATTACTATATTCTCTTTGCCTAGAAATACGTTAATACGATTTGAATAAAGAAAAAAATCTGTTCTGTTTTTCAAAACAGGTCGCATTGAAGTATGTGCACTAATGTTCATGCATGCGTATCCATATTAACAATCTCCTAGCCGTTAAAAATAGACACTGCCTTTTTTTACCTTTAGATAATGATGTGACCTGAATAGAAACGGCTCGATCAGGAAGTGTTATCGGATCGTGAACGTATATTAAATTATCGCGTTTGAAATCAGAATGTGTAGATTTGCGCGTGATTATACGTTTACTAAGGCAAGTAGTTCGAACTCACAATCACATCGGTCTGGAATAAAAAAACCGGTTTCACCGCCGCAAGAGCGGAAGAGAACCAGCGGAAGAGGGACCACGAGGGGAAAGAGATTTCACGCTACATCGCTATTATTAATAACCTCGTGCGCGGCCAACGATGAAACCACCATGTACTACTTTACGGATTGTTTCCGTCTAGACGATCATCCACGTCCGTCTAACTCGAATGCACTACGCGTCATACTTATGATCTCGCGATTCGCAGATGCGGCCGATCTCACTAATGCTTGGCGGACATGTCGACAAATATACATGAAATATACATAGTTAAAAATAGGCAAAGAAACTGCTTTGCAAAACGGATTGATGAATCGTGATCATAAATCACCGAATATAATAAATCGTCTTCTAGAATTCATCGGAAGTATATAGCTAACAAAGAAACGATTTACGACCATGTTTTGCGCAATGTTTATTGTAGTCGGTACGAGTACTATTTCTAACACATTGAGAATTAACATCATTAATGTTTGTTGTTGTACGTCTTCATATATATTCTAACATGGCATAGGTGATTTACAGCTAAACAAAAAAAACCAACATAAAAAGAATGATAAGAAAATACCGGCAGTATTTTAACCAGTGGATTGAGTGGGTTTATAAGGAAGTTAATATTTCATCTTAATAAAGATGGAAATTACTTAATAAATAATATAACAAAAATTGCAAAAACTAAATTATCATAGAAATAAGAAACGACATTCTCCATTTTTCTGTTAAAATAAAATTAATTCAATATCAACGAAGATTATTCATGTTTTTTGCTACAATAAAAAAGTCTATGTAATCTGTTACACGTGTGCGGAAAGCAATAAAGAACCGAGGTATATTATCTTGTCAATCGATTACATCTGTGTTTATTCGTAAAATGTCGAAGTGATTAGCATATGATTGTATAAAGATAATTCACCAAACCAATATGTGAATCTTACATTTTCACCACTGCGCTCCCGCACACGTTTAAATTACAATAATCTCTCATAAAGCTCATAAACAAGTTATAACATGTAATATCATGAGATGACGAGTGTGCAAAATTCTAATTATAGCGATACGCATTTTTGGAGCTGTAAATAAGATCGAATAAATATTTGCAGGCTGGCACAGTGCCATATTCATTTGCGTAAATCCTTCGTTCATTGATAAAGGCGTCGACTAACATGATCACCGTCGACCTCGTTCGATGTTGACCGTGAATTTGCAAAATCAATTATTGTTCTGCTGCGAAATGATATAAGAGACTCGCGAGTTAATAACGATTGAATTCGATCAGTATGCATTGACACCGAACGGTAAGCAAATGATTTTTTATTTGGTTTTCCGATCAGGGGGCTGATGCTATAACTCTTAACGACAGTTCCGTTATCGTTATATTTACGTTGCAGATATTACAGATGGTAAAAAAGTCGACAATATAACGGTAACGAAACTGTCGTTAAGAGTTACAGAATAGACCCAGTATAATAACCAAATATAATAACCCAGTATAATAAAGCCTAATAAACAGGAAGCTTATGCAACGGTTGATTCAGAATCGTCGAGAAAATGTTGACGCGAAGAGGAAAATAATGACGAGTCTTTCGAGGAAGTATGTACGCTTCCGCTCGATATCAGCGAGATCATATCACCGATATGGATCCAATTAATCCAGCCAGATAAATTGCAAATTCGACGAAGTGTAACGCTTAAATCCTGCACGCAAGACGAATGGAGAGTTTAACATTGATTTTTGCAACGTTATTCGTAAAAGACGTTACGGTACATCGAATCGAAGAATGCGCGGCAAATTCCAAGCTTCTGACGCCCACAGGTAGTGGACGATTACTCGCAACAAACAACAGTAAACCGAGCCCATCGCTTACCTCACGACTCTCACGAGTCTCGCGACAACGCGCAACGGTCGGTTCCTCCTCGGCACCTTCCTGCTCACCGAGATCGCTGTCGCTTCCAGCTGGTCGCCGTTCGCGTTTCCCACCGCGCGATCGCGCGAGAGGAAATTATCACTATGCGCGATTCAAGGGTGTTGGTTCAAGAATGGTGTGGGTGTCGCGTGTGCGCGTGTGTGCGTGCGATTCGCGCGTACACCGCCCGTTCTCCGCGCGCCGCGCGCCGTGCCGTGTACGTGGCCACCGAGGTGTAAGGGACGGATGAGGGGGTGTGCGTGTCGCGTAAAATGAGAGGAGAGGCGATCGGCGGCACCGCGCTTCGAGACGGTCGACGAACGACTGAACTCGCACCGACGACACACGCCGACGCGATTCACATCGCGGCATCGCGCCTCCCGATTTACCTTTGATCTTTGGCCGTGGACCGACCGCGCGTGGACCCTGGGATCTCGCCCGATAACGCCGTGCGACGATCGAAGGTGGAAATTACGTGCACACGAGGCGCCAGGACAGCTGAACCCGGGACCCGGGACTCGGACGTCGGCGAACGGACGATCCCGACCGCTCACAGACGAATCCGTCACGCGTCCCGCTTTCCCGCGTTTCATACAAACTCCCGGATGAACTTTCGAAAGCCTGTTGCTAACGACTCGTAGCGATCTTGAACGAATGCTACTTGCTGAATCAGAATCTCGATCGAGAAATTGCTGATTTTTTTCCTAAAATCGACCACTTCTGAATCGCGTAACACTTTATTAGTCGGATGGAGTCACGATTGATTACAGCGAAAGGCAGTCGAATAATCGATATGCCGATTCACCGTAGTAATAGTGACACATGCAATGTCACAGCAAACCAGGTCGGCGCCTTAGTGTCCTCACGGTCGTGCTCCGGCTTCCACGTCCCAAACTATCTAGATCAAGTCCGTCTACGAGCACCAATAATACTGCGCCACGCTAAAAGCCTGAGAAACGAGTATTCCAAGATCCGCTTGCACGCGCCGTAACGTCATCATCGTCATCATTCTCTAAAGCAGACGTATCAAACTAGTGTTGCATCACGGGCCACATAAGCTACTTTACATTAGCGTGTTTTCAATGTTCAAAAAATAAAATGATTTTTTTTTACAATTATTATATTTAGTTACAAAGTTAAGGACTGCATTGAAAATTACTCAAATGCAAAATTCCAACTAAATTGCATGCAAATAGAAATTAATTCATTTACCTCAAAATAATTGATATTTATTCCAAATAACTTTCACACACAAAAAGTCTCCGTTGGCTACAGCCTTTTTGTTAGTGGTGTGTGCCACGTGTGTGTTTGACACACCTGCTCTAGAGGGACGAAAAGGAAACGCAGGTATCTTTTACTGATTTTAGGCAGCTAATTTTAAAGGAAACTCGTGACCCTCATCAAAATAACTCCCGACCTGCTAAATAAATTTTAATATATTACAAAATTAATTAGATGCCAAAATTGTTCGAAAATTTGATGCTACAAATAAACTATTTTTGACATATTCTAATGACGTTTTTAAGGTATTTAATTAGCACTTAATTCTAGTGTTTATTTTTCGAATTTATATATTAGACATTTATTTGTTTATGAAAGATTAACTTAACATTAAGCCACCCTCTTATTAAGTATCTAATTACCTGTCGAATACTTCGAAGTGATTTCAACAAAGTGAACTTTAGCATCTAAATAGTATTTCATTTTCAACACGTTAGAATTTAGCGTTAATTTTATGAGAATCGTAATATGAAGGATTCGCAATGAAACATTACGGATAAAACTCATTGTCAGCATAACAAGTATTCATAACAAGTCGTTATTTGTATTGGACCATTCAGGCTACATCGAGGTCAGCATACGTTTGACCCACTTGTAACGTCTCAATCAATTTTTCAATCACTTTCTCAGTACTTTTTCAATGTTCATCGACTAGCTGAGGGTTCAGATTTTAATTACAAACACCAATTTGCAGAGCAACTCTGGCTCTGACAACTATCACAAAATATGCTCAGAGAATATACTCAGCGGCTAATAAACAATTGTGTAAAATCCGTTGTGCATTACTTGTCAATTTATGTGTCAATCCCTTCCCCTATCTAAAAAATCAGATGCTATCAGATACTGTCAAAAAACCTCGACACTTCCGTTTAAAAATGGTCTTAAAATGCGACGGCGAGGTACCTCTTCCCGGATCACCCTGTATATCGAAGCATCACGAAAACGTCGCTTACATTATCGCGGGTCGTGGCCGAGGAACGTCGCGCGGCGAAGGGCTTCCTGTCTCGCGGGGGATCTTCGCGTCACGTGTCGGAGTATTTCCGCAGCCTCCGCCTCGGGTTTCCGTTGACGCGATCTATCCTCAATGACGCTCGATCGGCGACGTCATCGCCGCCACTGGATCCTCCAGATCTTCCACTCGACGCCGTTTTCCGCGCGCGTCTCGACGAACTCCTGACACCCGTCGTATCACGCGCGTGCCGCACGACCGGCTTCGGGCACCAGTACGCACTGACGACGCCGACGCGGAACACGGACCAACCTAGGGATCAACGACGCGGCCATCTTGCCGCCTGAAACTAGCGGGATCGATGGGACGCCACGAGCGTCTCCTGTCGGCATAACGCGACGCGACGCGGCGCGGCGTGGCACGGCACGGCCTTCTCTCGGTCAGCTGCTTCTCCCTTTTTCTTCTTTCAGCCGACACGGTTTACAAAGATAAAAGGTCCTAAGACGAGACCTAATTAGTCCTTAGGCGTGTCTCGCGATCCACTCGCGAGAGTTTCCGATCTCGACAACGACTCCTCTTTCGAACAGCCGCGCTCCCCCGCGCTCCCCCGCGCTCCCTTCGCCGAGAATTCCTCGTTGCGGCACGGTTAATTCGAAAACGGTCGATCCTTGATTTGTATCGCCGTCTCGCACCGTCACCCTTGACCTCGCTTCGAAAACGCGCGTGAGATCGTACGTACAGCGTGTTTGGTTTTCACTAATATACAAACAAGACGAGCTGAAATATTCAACGCACGACGGTAACACGCGCCCAGCACTTGCCAAACACCGATCCGGCATTCAAAAACACTCGTCGAACGCGCATGCTAATGCGTAAATACACGGGAAAAAAAGGATATTTTTGTTTTGAAAGTATCTTCAGTTTCAATGGTAATGGAAATAGTGGAAATCGTGAAATAGAATGATGTCTTTTATATAATTCAACCAAGAAAAAAAGTTGAAATAAAAGGTTGATACTGTTATAAGATTATAAATTGTTACGTATATACGAAACAATATAAACGCGTTAATTTGAATATATAAGTTTCATTTGACACTTCTTTTTTTTCTGTGGACGATCGCTCTTTCGTTACACTCGGATCTAAATCTTGAAAAATCGGAGCGTCCCATTGAAAACGTTCGGAAAATCGTACATCTTTAAAGTTTAAAACGAAAGAGAATGAGAGAAAAGTACGATTCTCACGTATGCTTTCAGAGCATTTAACTCAAGACAATTCTTCGTTTTTTTTTTTTCCTAAGTCGAAGGAAAAGCGGGTGATTTTTAAATGGATGCCTTTCTATTCTTTCTCTCTTCGGTATTGTATCGCATCGGTCGTGTCCCCTTTGCGTGGGCCGCAATACGATCGTGCATTCGTGCCGGTCACTCAGAAAGTCGCGCATGTAGCACGTGCTGGTCAAACGGCGACCAGGCGCCGAAAATACCGCATTGCGAGTTGAACTTAAAATCGACCGCAAAAGAAAAAGAAAGCGATACTTGAGCGAGGGAGGAACATTTATGCGCGTCACTTGTTTACGCGGGCAATTAATATACATCGTGCAACAATCTACGCGTTAATACACAACGATCTCAAGCGATTATCGTTACTGGGTCAATCTATAATAATCTACCGTTTCGTATACACGCAGTCCTGCAAAGATACACGTTAGTATCATACATTCCATACGGTAACGTGCGTGCACGTCGAAACGGTAAACATTCCGATCTCCGCTGGGGCTCTTCTTACCTCGAATGCCCGTGAAACGTTCCACGGTTCTCGTTTAGCAGCGTTTAGCGTCGTTTAGCGTCGTTAGGGTGTAAACGAGAGGCAAACGTCGCTACATCCGTTCAACGTGGCGCAAAACGTTATTCGGCGATATCAACAAACCGCAGCCTCTAAGCGCGTAAAGGTTATTCTACATAGAAGTCGTAGTCGTGAGTTGTAAGAAATTGACCGATCACATTCGAAGTTGAAGAGAATATTCAATCTGTGATTGGTCAATTTCTTACAACTCACGACTACGACTTCTATGTAGAATAAGGGTAACAGACTCCGTTCAACTTTCGCGAAGCGAGATCTCCGCCGGGGCTGCGTTACCTTATTTGTCCAAAACGTTACGGCGCCCTCGATGCTGAGACTTTCGGCTTTCGGTTCGGTAGTCCGCGCGATAGTTAAACTCGTTCCAGTGGGTCGGTGTGTGTCGGTGTCAGACGAAACTCATCGCCACTACGTTACAACGCGCGTCCGGAACGTAGTACTTGCTCGCGGACCGTTGGCAGCCCGACTCGGCGGAACAGCCGGTACGCGGCGGGCGGCCGTGGCGCGGATCTCGATATAGACGATAGACGGCCGGCCTGCGCGCGGACCAATCGGACGGCGAGTCGTAGTGGGCGGGGATGTGGCGTGATCCTCGGTGACGTCACGCGCCCGTCGGCCCGCGATCGATAACTTGAAACTCGCGTGCCCTACGCTCGCACGAATTTCACGTTGGCGCGATGCATCGGCGATCGATGGCATATGCGTTGTGCAGGTATGTATCATACATACGTATCACGATTTTTTCCTCCCGTCAACGGCGTCAATCGAACTGCGAAATCCGCCGAGTGGATCGCGTCCATGTGGAATTGATCGAAGCCCGCTTTCGGTGGAATCGGGCCATCGAGCGATGCCGTCCCCGCGCTTTTTTATTCAAACGTTTTATCAGGCGAGCGGAGATACCGCAGCACGTATATTTATCGACGGCGCGCGAGATTTATCATTTATCATACGTACGTGAAAAGAAATCGTCGAATGTTGCGTCTTGGGCTCGCGGGAGGTTAAATGTTAATCGAAAAAAATCTGATATCCATGCGAATTATGTAGGCTAAAGATATATTGTTGAATCGTTGCCGGCCCGATTTCTCGAATGATAAAAGATAAGATAGACTTGATGTAAAAATCAATAAAAATGACTGTTTCAGGAAACGAAAGAATAAAAAAACTTGAAAAAAGTTGGATAATTATTTACACAATACTATATTATATATAAGTACTCATTATATTAAACAAAAATAGAATTAGGAAACGTTTACCCTATTGTCCATTAAAAGCAACACTTTTTTTTTAATTTCTGTATCTAATATCCCATAAATATTGTAACAAAATGAAAATAATCGAGAGGAACCGGAACATCTGGAATGGATTGCGTCACAGCGCGGGAGTATACTTGTGCGCAGTAAAACTACAGTGAAATTACTGGAAGGATTAACATTTAAACTTTATTAAAACCAACAATAGAGTAACAAGAGCAACAACAACAACAAAGTCGATGTGCCTCAAAAGCAGCCCGCGGCAACTGCATCTCTCGCTCTTTCTCTCGCTCTCTCTCTCCCTCTTATTCTCTCGTTTCTTACAAAAAAATCAACCTGCCTCGTGTCACCTGTCACCTGTCACCCTACCACCGCCGATCAACCGGATCAACGTCCAAGTTCGAGCTCGAGCGCATTGGAGCGCATCTCGGCGACGATCTCGTCACTGCGAACGAGCGAGCGCCTGGAGACCCGAGACCTGCGACATTAGTAACATTTGCAAATAAACACACAGAGATTAGAGGCGTTACCGTCGGTGACGATGACGATGCGGACGATGCGGACGATGGCGACGAACGGGACGCGCGTGTTCCGGCCGCGATCCTCGTCTCGCAACTCGCAACACACAGAGAGAGCACATAAAATCCCATTCGCGCTAATGATCGGCCGGGCAGCCCCTCACGGGCACCGTTACGATCGCTAAAAGCAATGCAAGGAGACAAGCGAGCAAGAGCATGGTGCGTGTCGTTACCGGGACGGTTAAGAGGTTAGTGACACGGGGGACGCGCCTCACGCGCCCGTCGTCCCCGGCGCGCCGCGATCTCGTGCGATCAAGCTCGCACACTGTGCGCTCACCTTCGCGACTCTTCCCGCTTCGCGCGTCTCCATCTCGCGCCACGATTCCGCTAGGCAGGACCACGGTTTCCTCCTGATCGCGTTCCCGCTCCTGCCTCAGGGCGTCGCCGATAAAGCCGATCTTGCGGATCGCGCCGTCCTCGCTCTCATCCGCGCTGGTCGCGACGGTCCTTCCGCGTCTGGTAGCCAGGTCCTCGATCTCCTGTTCGTGCTCGTAGAGACTGGCCGCAGCTAGTTGCAGGTCGCGAACGGCCCTGGATAGGTCCAGCTCCGCGTCGGCGGTGGAAGCGTCCTCGAGGCGGTTGGCAATGTTGGCATCACCTTGGTCCCCCTGGTCCTCGTCGCTCGTTAAGGAATCGCGCTTTGAAGTTCCACGAGCAACTTCCTCGAGTCTCGGAGTGACGATAGGCCGATCGTCGCTCGTCGGTTCGTCCTGGCTGTAGGGCGTGGAGCTGTTGCGCGCGCTACCACTTTGGTCCTCGATCTCGGAGCCACGGGACACCGAAGAGTTCTTGCGAGCGGATAGCTGACTGTCGCGCAAGCGGTCGGCCACGTTGCCGAAAGCCTCCGCGATCAGCTTGACGTTCTCATCCGCCACGCGAAGATAGAAATCAAGGTTGCTGGCTGCCGGCGGCGGCGTCGAGTCCGACGAAGACCTCGTGGAATTCGAATCGGTCGGGCTCGCCGTCTTCTCGCTCCCGACATTCCGCTCGTTGTTGGCAGTGTTGGCACGCTGCGAGTCCGAATAATGGCTACCCAGGGAACGTATACGTATACTCGTCGGAGGTTCGTCGACCTCGAATTCGACGCCGAAGTCGTTCGACTTATCGGCAGCGACGGCAACGACGGGATCGTCCGCGTTCGGCGATTCGATCGGCGACGCCGCGTCATCGTCGTCTTTTATCAAATTAACTAAATCTTGGCAGAGGCGACTGTACGCGGTAAAGTCCGTCTCCGTGTTGTGACCGCTATTGGCTGCCGAAACGTTGGAATCCGAATGCAGGTACTCGTGCCAAAATCCGTCGTTCAGGATGGCCTTTGAAGATAGCATGACGTCGGATAGCTCCGCGTTACCCGACTCCTTCTCCTTCTTCGGACTTTCTCGCGTGGTCGTCGTCGTCGTCGTAGTATCCGGTGATACGTAGGCGCATATCTTCTTCCGGTATGCGCCTGCCGCCGGATGGTTGCCGTTGATATCGATATCACCTTTTACCGCTAGTTCTTTCCACCTATGCGCATCGTTATCCGACAACTCGCCGTCGCTCACGACGCGCCTGAGATATTCTGGTCGCTCGGGCATCGCGGCAAGGTTCCTCGTAACATCTTGGATCTCATCTTTGATGGCGTCGAGACTGGGCTCGCGTCGCAGGTGAATCCGATCGTGATTGATCAGCCCGTAAAGATTGGCCGATAGCGATCTAACGGCGCGTTTCTTGCCGCGAGTAACGGCCTCCGATTGTTCCTTCGACACGTCGATCTTGCTCTCCGTGACGCCCCGCGCCGCGACGGCGTCCTTCCTGAGGGATCTGTAAGCCAAGTCGTCCGTGATCACGTCAGGTTCGCACTGCGGTATGTACAACGAGCGCGGCTGTTCCGATTTCGTCGGTGTCGTGTGCAGGTAATCGCTCTCGGTCGCCGCGGTGACGGGTCCGAGCGGTATACCGAACGGGGGCTGCGGGTCGATCACTCGGAGCGTGTTGTTGGCGTGACTTATACTGCGGAAGAGCACGTCGTCGCGAGTCACGTCCGGCTCGTCCCGACGAGACGGATAGGCCGACGGCAAGCGCACGAGATCATCCGCCGAGTCCCTTCGCGAAAGGACGGGCGAGGCGATGAGATAGCTGATGCTGGATAGAGTCGATTGTCCCGCGATATCCGAGACCGACGTGGGTCTCTCCTTGGGATGCATCCTTCGGTAGGCCATGTCGTCCTTCGTCCTGTCCGGCGAGTCCGGGGTAACCACAATCGCGTCGACCTCGTTTTTACCTTGCTTCTGATTAAACTCCTCCATGCTTCGGCGTTCCGCGCGATCCAGCAGATCCTCGTCGCCGAGGCGAAGACTGTTGTATATCGCTTCCAGCTCTGACAAAGCTTCCTCGAGGTTCTTCGAGCTTCTCCGTCTCTCCAGAGCTTCCTCGGTCATTTCTCTATTGTTCTCTTTTTTGCTCTCCTCAGCACGATAATTGATGTTACATGTCGACGGAGTAATGGTACGCGTGATATGTTGTTCGCAGGGAGATCTCCCAGATGACCAATCGGACGCAGATGCGTGCGATGAAATCGCCTCGTAATGTTTATTTGTTTCACAGAAGTTCGCTGATTTATTCTTGGCCTTGTACACGCGGTAATTCGCGTCGTTGCGATTGAGCTGATCGTTGCGAATGTTTCTGCGTCTCGTCGTTTCGATTTCCCTGTAGGCCGACTCGTTCGCGCAGTGATGGCTCGAATTATATTTATTATTTATGCGCTCCAGCGAATTACGAAACTCTGTTTTAGAACTCGAGTTTCCTAGCTCGCGTTCCATCGTATCGCGCCAGGCGATCTCGTTGTTCGATCCGTATGATCGAATATTCTTCCAGGTGGGTCTTGATGCTCCTCTTGCAACATTAGTCTTATTATCTTCTTGTTTGAAGTAATTTGGCACATTTTGATGTCTGTTCATCGGATAGGAACTGTATCCGTAACCGAACGCGCGATAACGAGGATCCCTCGGAGGTGGCACGGGTGGCTGATTGTCTGAATTAATTAATCGGCGATCAACGTTGTAGTCGAACGTTTCCGAGTAATGGCATGCGTTTTTCGCGGGATAGGTAAAGAAATTCCTAGCTCGATGGCCGTCCGCGTACACGTCGCCGCTGTGATGTCGCGAGATCTTCCCATAAGTGTTGTTCTGATTCAAGTCCGTGATGTATTGACCTGTAGAATATCTCCTGACATCACCGAAAGTTTCACCGGAATACGGTAAATTCGCGCGTTCCGCATCCCTCAGACTTTCCACGGAAGATTTTTGAGCTGGAAACACGCGATTGTTCGAGTACACGATCGATCGACGCGGATGTATCGGCGGGCGACACAATCCATTCGTGTCGGCGTAAACAGCGCGTTCCTTATCTTCGATATAGTCCGAGGAACACCTTTTGTTATATAGGTCGTTCAAATCGCCGCTGCCATTGCCCTCGTCCCGAGATAAGCGCTTGATGTAACGCTCCGTTCGAGCGGCACGAGTTTTCCTATTGCACATATTGCTTTTCTGGCCATTCTGCGTGCTATCCGCGACGTGAAATCTGTTTAACGAGCTGTTGGATCTGCGACAGTCTTCGTCGGAACTGCTGCCAGCGCACAAATGATCCCTCTTCGCTTCGGCCCGAGCTTTCAGTTTGTTCCTTCGAGACTTCTTTCCTAAACCGTCCAACGAACCGTCGCTGCTACGCGAATGCAACGAGTCTCGACACGAATGCGGCGAATCCATCACGTGGCGAACATTATTTTCGATTTTTATTCGTTTATCGGGCTCTGCCTTGTTCTCTATTGAATGAAGAACAACACCGTCGACGTGCCTGAGTTTGCTAGGTTTTTTCGGTGTTCTTTTACAATAGACGATTTCTTCATCATTAGAGGAACTGTCATAATCCTTTATCGAAGATATTCTTCGCAGAAGTCCACCTATAGACCATTTCTTGTCCTTTTTCTTATCGGATGCACTGGATACTGCGTCACAAACTGGCACGCGCCGAGTTGGAGGCAGGAGACCGTCCATCCTCAACATATCTCTCTTGCGCAGCCCCTTTTTCTCCATAGTAGATATCACCAAGCTTCGCTGATGCTAAAATACCTAGAAGAAAAATATTTGGTTTATCTCACAATTTAATTTCTACGCAATGATATATTATAACACGATTTTCATAATTTTATTTAAAAAATCAAAATTACTAGTTTCATAAATTAATTTGTAATGCTAATTGAGGAAATCATGAACAAACGCGCGCGCACGGAACACTTTGCGAGAAGAATATAGATAGTGCAAGACTTTATTAAAGTTTCATACGTTCCCATATATTGTATTCAACGAACGCACTCGCCGAGTATACAGTGCAAACTTGACGGCCACGTGTTCAGTACTGTCGTCCTTTAAATCTCATAGTGCTAAACGTTCTTTTCAACGGAATAAAGCAACTTAGCAACGAGTATCTTTCGTACGATACGCGCGCACACGCATATTTGAGAGATTACTCGGCTCGGCATTCTTAGAAAACGTCGGAGCCTCGCGATAAGTGAAACTCGCCGCGCTCTCTCGCTCCGATTATAAATACATCGTCGCGGCGTCGCTACCTTGCTGTGCGCTAACCTCCTCGATGTCGAAATCGACGTGACTCCTTCCTCCTCAGCCTGGACCTGCCAAGTCGCGAACAATGAGTCACGAGTGCCAGATACTCGATCATTGAAGCCCGCCGAGCCCGCGGTCCGCGGCGACGCTGCAGCTGCGCGCGAGGTCAGTGCTCGTCGTCGCCGTCGGGGAGGCCCGATAACCGCGATAACGAACGTCGTATTAACCGCGCGCGCCGTCCGCCGTCGCTCCTCGGCCTCGGTCTCTCTCGTTTTCCTCGGCGAGCGATCTTTGACAGCCTCGCCGTCGCGCCACGTCGTGCCGCGCCGTGCCGCGCGTAATCGACTCCGATACTCCGATCCGTGATACGGCGCGACGCCTCTCGCCGCTCCAATTTCACTGATTCGACAACTCTCTCAGAGCCCGCGAGGAGGCCCGAGTGACCTCGAAACGTCCATCTTTCTTACGCAGACTCGCCGCACGGAGGAAGTATGTATCCGAGTCTCGGAGCAGCACACACAGAACTGACAGAACGGCCATTACTCGGCGAGCGTCGCGCCAGCGTTCGTAAAAGGCACGACGGCGTCGACGGCGACGGCGACGGTACCAGACCGTCCAGACCGGCTGCTCGCACCGAACTTACGAGGCAGTAGGCAGTGTAGGCACTGGCAGCGATTCGTCCTCGAGAGTCTCGAGACCCCACCCATGCTCGCTCGCTCTCCGCGCACGATCTTCGTGTAAAAATCCTCGAGCGAGCACCCACGCGTCGCCGCACCACGTCTGCAAGATTGTACAGTGAACGGCGTTAATGATAGCGTTTCTTAACCCTGCATTCCCTCTCCAGCTCCAGGAAGCTCGTCTCAAATCAGTTAGGTAGAGTCGTAATACTCGAATGATAGTGACAATCTGTCGGAAGATATCGCACAAAAAGATAGAGTAAATTAAATTCAGAGTGTATATTTACGCGCTATCCGCGATTCGGCTATAAGTTAGCTCGTAGTTATAAGTTAGTTTGTATAATTAAACCAAATCAGAAACTTTTACTCTGCTAGTAAATAATTAAAAGATTTTTTATTCGACCTAACTGGCTATCTTTGTTAATTATTATCGACAATCGAAACGTCGTTTGATAAAAAGTCTTTATTGCTACTTTGTATAATTTAATAACTAATTTGTTTTCGGAAATAGCGGCCTTTACCTGCATCGGCTGCGTTTGTAATTAAATGTTCCTCCAGACAGCTGCGAAACAATGTTATTGAGAAACGAATGTCACTGCGTTCTAACTAGCGTTTTCGCAAATTTCCGCAAGTACATATTTCGCCGAGCTCTTTATATTCGTTAATTTCGCTAAAACTGATAAGTCTTTCTTTAAACAGGTTTAGAGATCGTATAAGTTTTTTTCGCTAAATATCTAATCTTTAAGAGATAATATAAAATATATGCGCTTCTACTTGACACAAGTACTTATATTGTCACTGTCACGTTCATTTTCGCTGATACCAGCCGGTGATTAGAATCTCGAATCTCAGGGACGACAGAGTGAACAAATACAACGGTGTGAGTGTTAAGCTTTTTCGTTTATTGAAAATATCTCTGTAAAACGTGTGTATATTGTGGCCGGGCGAGGTAAGCCGACAATACCGAATCTTCGACAACGAAATGAAATCGGGTAGCAAACGAAGAGATACGGTGAAGACATTGAAAACAATATAGTCGATCGATATTTTTTAGTATCTACATAAGTAAAGGACGAATCAACGATGCATTCGCTTACTATTTAATCTTATTATTAATTATATTATGTATAACAAAGCGGTAACAACTTGTTAATTGTAACTATTATGATAATAATCATTTACTTTATATAATTACAATAATATAATGTGTAAGGATCGTTAACTAATCGATAACAAACGAATCGTATCCTCCTCCTTTTTTTTTCTTCTCTTCTTATTCTTCCTTCTCTCCCTCATCGTATCTTCGTTTCATCGCGTCCTCCTTTCGCTTTCCCGTTTTGACCCAATGTCGATCGTTAGCGTAAATCGTTTTATTATATTTTTTTTCGCTCACTCCCCCCCTCTTTTTTGTATTAATTATTTAACAACAGTTTTTTATCCTCTTATTATATTTGCTCTTTAATTTAATAATCGTAGTAAACATAGTAATTATTTATAATATTGTGCAAATAACCCATATATTTATATTTATATATATATATATATATATTTCCTTTTTTGTTATTTATTCTGTTAATAAAAGTGTAAGTAATGAATGTCGTATTCTCAACGGAGGAGCTTCTCTGTGTTTTTTCTCGTTTTCGCGCGTGTCTCGTCTTGCGTGCGCGCGCGACCGCGTGTCCGCACGACACGCGCGAACGCGTATTACACACACACACACTCACACACACACACACACACACGTACCGCAGATTTGTTTGTCTTTAATGGACGATCCTTCGCGCATTTTTTTTTCTTTTTTTTTCATTAAATATTTCGACAGCTAGCTTCTTCGTTAAAATTGGATTCTTAGCACGTTTCTACCTAGCTTGATGACCCATGGCAGTTGCTTGTTCATTTATACTGGCCGACAGGCTCCGTAGCTTGACACTTTACAATGCTTTATAGCCCAGCGCTCTAGGATTTTTGTTTCATATTTAATTAATTAATTATTTTTTTATTTCATTAATATCATTATTTATTATCTCACGACGTAGGATTAATGATTCGAGAATATCGAGACACTACAAAGCCATTTTTCTTGCTATCCGTTTAAGAAAATTTTCGTGCATTTACGATTAGTTAACTTAGTTTCTCTTTTATATAATGCGTAACGGCAGTATCGTCCTCGGAGAAAGTACGTTAAACCTCGTCTTACCTCGCTTAACGAAGGAAAGCCCTATTATTTTTTGTTTGTTTGTTATATCTTACAGCCGTCGTCGCGCAAAAGCTGATATCTTTAATGTACATTTTGGAAAAGATTAACGAAAGTCAACGAAGCACACCACGCACACTCTTCCATTCCCCTCCCCCTTTGTGACATCGCCTTCATTGTTATTGTCATCGTCGTCGTCGTCGTAATCGTCGTCGTTATCATCGTTGTCTTCGTCACTGTCTTTATTCTTGTCACCAATCTCGTCGTTGCAACGTATTGATCAAACAAACTCGTTTTTATCTCATATATGAAACTTCTCCCCCTCCCCCAATCCTCCCCGCGATATTGCCAATCGATTCTCAAGTAACCCTCGCGAGACACGTATACAAAAGAACGCCGACAAGACTGCCTTCTAAAAAAAAGATTGTCAACTGAATAGAGAATATAAAAAATACTTATCTCGATAAAAAATCGGAGGGAAATTGATATCTGAATTACTTTGTACAATGTGGATGCGCGATATGACATATAATTAATCAATTTAGTCCTTTATCGAAAAGTGAGAGAGCACGGAACATTTTAAAAAATTCTTGGAAATGTTTGCGCGCTTTTCGACATTTGGGCGCTATCTTCGACGAGTATTATCTCATCTTTCGTAAGACAGTCCTCTCGCAGTCCTCTTCAATTCGATATCACGGACGAAACGTTAATCGACACACGTTGCGATCAAATTTATTGAGGAAGTCGTGATTGAATGCGCGGCGTCTAACATTCCATCCGTCGACGAAATCGGTGCATCGCCGACATTACTTCTGCCTAAAGCGGATTTACGGCGGTCTGCATTTCGAGATTATCTCAAAAGAAGTCCTTCAAAGTGAACGCATTGCATAACCGATTGTTCGCCAGTACCTAATTGTCCACGGTACGCTTGACGATCCGAAAAAATCTCTGCGATCTTTTGAATCTCAAAATCACAGATGTCTACGACATCATTTTATGATCACGATAATTGTGCAAACTGGGGTTCCATGAAACGTTCCAACGGCCCAATTATTCGCGGATGAGTCAGCGTCGAATACGCGTCGCGATAGATCTATCGTGGATGATGAAGCAAAGCGCGCAGAAATAGAAGATGCCTCTACTCCTCTCGTCGTTGCTCGCGTGATTCAATTTTTTTCTCCGCCCCTCACTTTGGATGATTCATTCAAGACGATCGTGAAAAGCGAAAACCGCCTTGCAAATTCGCCTTTACCGGCGCGTCTTTCCGTCGCGCGCCTCCATCGGGGAAGGACGATGCACTCGCGATGCTAATCGCCAAGGAGGCGTTTCCGGAGATCGCGGCCGCGTTCGTTCAGCTGGAGCTGTCCGTCGCCTGTCCCGTATAAATCTACATCCCGGAACACGTGCACAAACGTCGATTAAACGCCCAGCGTAAAGTTTCGCGAGATAATATTATATACGTTAAACGTTTCATTAACGTTATTTGGGGGGGAAAAAACCGTTAGTTTAACCGAGATTACATCTGCCTTTTTCCGTTTCTGTCTCTAGAAACGACAGTTGGAATCGCTGGGAAGGGAGTTAAACGTAGGTTTATTTTAACTAACGCGCAACGTCTACCGGCTCCGATGTGGATTTGTACGCGACGTACCCTCGCGTCACTCTTTACCGTCTCTCTACATAAATACAGTTACTCACGTTCGACGAATGTAGTATCGAAAATATATATTATTACGAGTACAAGCGATTTGATTATTATCGAATTATTTGCACATATTACAACACGGGAAACGGGAAGGGAGGCCAAACGGAAGAGGAAGCAAGGAAAGGGCCTCGAAGGTACGGGACAATAAGCCGGACGGACCATCGGATATTTTCGTGGTACTTCGTTATATAAGAACGATCGACGGTTATCCAGCAAGGTTTTCGTCTGACTTTTTTTTTAATGCGTCGTCATCGTCGTCGTCGTCCGTCGTGCGTTTCCAAGACGCCGCGATTCCGAGGGACAACGTCGATGGCGCGAAACCCGGTCGATCGATCGCGCGACGCGATCCCGATCGGGGTGCTCGGAAACCGGAGGGGAAGGCCGGCGATATACGAAACGCAACGGAGAACGATGATCGTCTCCGAACGAACGAGATGCGGGCACGCAGCTGCGCGCATACGCACGCATCGTGCCGTCGAAGGGCTATTTTTACAGATGCGCGATATAAAAACTACTTCCCTCCGACCGTTCCTCCAACGCGAAGCGAAAGCAACGTTAACGCGGCGAAACGCAATCTTTAAAAGATTAAAAGCGACAAATGTGTCTCGAGAAAATTCAGAATTGACGACGTGTGCCCTTCGTGTCGTTTGCATTATGTTTTACTTTTCCACAGATAGACTTCTTGGAGTTGAACGTTTAATTTTAGCGGCACGTCTTGAAGCGATTTCAGATTCAGAGTCTCGGACTCGCCGGTGTGAAATCGTCGGACAAAACCGCGACGAGATTCGTGAATTTGCAGTTATAATAGGTATACGTAGAAAAGCTACGAGAACATTAATGTCGGACAAAACTCTCCTAGAAGCTTCGTCAAAGCGAGAATTCGACGTCGATAGGATAGGGTGAATTATTTGTACAATAATTTCCAAATGGTGCTCATCCGGTTCGTCGTTTGTGAAGGTAGCGAACGTCTTTCTCTGACGCGTTATTTTCGAAATATTTTGTGTCATCTGCAACGACATCTCTGCGCTTCGATGTTCTAGTCGTCGTTGTTGTCAGTTGTCATCGTCGTCGCAATGGTCATTAATCATTATTACTGTTATTAGCACTGTCACTGTCATTAGTGGCTGCGTTCAGTGGATCCAACAGTCGGTTTGAATAGCAATCGAATCTGATTGACGGAGAGAGAACAGCATAAGCAAGAACATGAGATAGAAATATAAAAATATGTTCATGACGATTTATACATTTTATTTTTATGTCACCGAGAGAAACGCATATAAATTTAAAAGCATAAATATACCACATATTCTAAAATTAATAATTAATTAAATGTCTAATTTTGTAGATCAAAAGCTAATTTAAAAAATGGGTATATTTTATATGCATTCCCATTTGTATATTCGTGTTCCTACCCGTAGCTCGATTATGCTGGACGTGCAGCGAGACACAAACTCACGACGATGTCATCCTAACGAATCCTCTATCCTCAGTGCGTTCCGCTCGTAAATCCACCAATCACATTCAATTGCATCAAGACTGTTACATCACCGTGACAACGTTTGCTGAACACGGCCTTTGTTCTCGTTATCAGGTCCGTCGCTGTCCTCATCCTTAAAGGCCTCTGCCGAGCGAGTTACGAGGCTCGTCGCTCGCGTTCTCGACCAGCGAGAAAACATTCTCTCCCTCTCTCCGAGTTTCAGCGATCGTCACCCTCCCACACGTCGACTTCCTGTCGACGAGCATAGCCGCCTCTCAAGTGCTGGCAACAGCACACGCCGGCTTCCTCGTCGTTGCCCATCTCGAGACCCGCCGCGTCCCTTTCCTCCGCCCTACCGACCCTACGCGCGGATCGCGGATGCAGACGTAGAAAAATAACGATCGCGCAATCCGCACTGAATATACATACACGCATACATATACATATATTATATATCTCTCTCTTTTGTTTTTGTTTTATCTCGCCGCCTACTTAAATTAAGCTTACGCCGCCGCGTGACTGCGATAACGCTCTCGTTAATTCGTTATACTTAGTGACGACGAATGTTCGCTCGTGCGTGCGTGCGTGCGTGCATGCGTGCGAGGCGAGACGCGCTCACGTAAAACTGTCCTCCGACCGACATTTTAGGGGAAACGATAGCCAGCGTCCGAAGAAAAATGCAGCGTTCGAGAGTGAAACGCTTGAAAATCAGCAATTTTATTCGAGCGACTAATAAAATGTCAAAGGAAGAAAGACGCGGGCGCTCTGCTCGTCTCATCCTGCACGTACATCTGTCCCTCTCTCTATATATATATATACACTATGTAACATATCTCTTACGAACATGGCCGTTGCAAAGTCAGCAATGTCGTCATCGTCGTCACGCGTTATAATAAAACTCTGATGCTCCGTGTATAAATTGTTTAACACACGTTCAAAATTTGCTTTGGTGATCTGTAGGTGTAGGTTGCGCGGAGGCCAAATGATTGGTACTCGCTTCGTGGCGGAATCACGACGACGACTGCGGGGGTAACGACACGGTAGAAAGAATACACGACGTATCAGCATGTCCTTAACGAAGTTAAGAAAATCTGGCGCGAGACGCTCGGTAAGCGAGGGGGAATTGTTTTCGTGATCAGGACGGACGTTTCTCCCCTTGGGAGAGCCGCCCCTAAGAGTTTTTAAAGAAATGGACTTCCGAATACGTATTCTTTCCATCGTAGTAACCGTCGATCGAGATAAACGATCGCCGACGATCATCGAAGACGCATCGCGAAACTTTGACAGACACGAGCGCGATTAAGTCGACGTGGATCTGTACGCGATTCCGCGCGAAGTCTTGTGCGTAAACCCGTCTAATTCTGCGTTTATTGACATCCGCCGACGCGGCGGGTTAAAAATATCTCGGTACCGAGAAACAAGAAGCGAAGAATACGCTCGCTTTCGCTACGGGGAACAAAGCGACGGGCTTCGAGCGAATGCGCGCGATGACGATCCCGAGGGATCGTCGAGAATGGTTATTTAATGATGCGATATCGCACGGGAAACCGAAGTCAGATTGCTTAAGATTGCTGTTATTCAAAAGGCACAACGTAGGGTTTTCTCATTGTCCAATTAGCGAGAATGCTGTACGATCCAATTTTTTTTCCTCATATATACAGAAGGCTCTTTCTACGCGGAAGCCTCCCTTTCTGTAACATTTTTCCTGTGTTGTTTCAGGCTTTTGAAGATACGCGACTTCAGAATTCGAAGTGAAACACTCTCGCTACTGAAAGAGCAATATATTTCGGAGCGACCAAACTATTTTACATAACAGTAAGTATCTCTTTGTAATTAAAAACTTCGCCAGCTGAATCGGGCGAATAAAATTCGCGCTCCGTACTGTGCATCATATACACAATATATATATATATATAATAATTACAACTCTATTTAAAGTATCAATATGTTGCGGGATTTGCGACGTGAGACGGGTTTACGCGCGCGGCGATCGATTGCGATTATTCGAATAACGATACACTAGAATGTATTAATTCATTTATTCCGAAGCGCGTTTTATACTACGTCGTGTAAGACTGCGTGTAAGTTTTGCAAATGTGTAAATATCTAGCTGATGATGAATCTGCGGAATCGCGCCCTTCCCCCTCTCCGACCCCTTCAGCCGTTCATCGAGAACATTAAAAGGCGTCGCCTTTTTCTCTCTTTTTTCTTCATTGATTATTACTTTTTTTTTTTAATTGCCAATACGCACGTTTCTTGTATTTAATTGCGATAGAGGATCGCGACGCGGAAGGGTCGAAAGGGAAGTGTGGGAAGGACGGCGAAAGAGCGGAGGCACAGACAGGCAAGTAGATTGAGATAAATAGGCAAAAAAGTCCGCGAAAGAAGAATCCGAAGAGAAGAAAAAGGAACGACGGTACAATGAATCCCCTCCATCGGGATACAAAAGTCTCGCACACATGGCAAACGTGATCGTAAAAAAGCCAAAAACGCGACAGGGAGACGCGGACTCGTCGCCGACGTGAGTCGATATTAACCCCGGGATGTGTTTCGCGCGGGGTTGGAGGAGTATCTCACAGCGAACATCGTTGGGGGAGGTCACATTCGCGTCGCGTGAAGCGACCGGTACTTGCGTACCTGGTTGCCCGCGGGTCCCTTCGGGACCGATGAGAAGAAACGGGGGCTGGAAGGGGCGGGAGAGAAGGTTGTGGAACCAAAGCGGCACGATCAAGCGTTCGCGCACCGTTCCGCGAGAGATGCAAGCCGAGCGAATGTAGTAGCTACTACCCGCGAATACATTTTTATTTCACGAGAGAATGAGTCCTTTTTCCGCCTGCGAACTTTCTTTCGCTCGTCTACTTCGTCGTTAATCGAAAGTGATCATCGTACGTCGGTATCATCGTCATTACACAATCATCATCGTCGTCATCGTCATCGTCATTGTCATCATTGTCCTTTCGGGCCTGTGTTCCCTTCGATCCTACCATTTTACGTATCGCGATTACATATCGTTCTCCAAAGCGAATGTCGCCGCGACAGGGCTCGACGACGGCACCCGAGGCGTCGCGCGGGCGGGTAGGCGAGTACTGCTGTAAAACGGTGTAAAAAATCCAAACGGCGGATATGGAGATTCGCGAGATTGAGCTAACGTGATACAAGATGGTGTAGACAAGAGGTCACGCTGCCTGATCTGCTCGCGCGTCGCCCCGACGCGCGAATCGCCGTCGATGCTATCACTACGGTCGAACAACTAGGAACAGAGGCGAAAAGATCTCGGGAGATCTCGGGTATTCTTGCCCCGCGTCGCAACGTTACGCTCTCGCGAGTCTCGGTGTGGGGAAGTCGGCTCGGAGAGGACGTCGCGACGCTTCGGCCTCCGTGTTGTTCCTCTTCGTCTTCGTCTCAGCCTCTCCTCTTCCTTCTTCTCGAGTTCCAATTCCGCGCGGCGCTCTCGCGCCTCTTCCTGTCGATCCGGACGGCACAACAAATAAAATCCGATCTTCGAAAGCCGTGTGTTCGGCAATCGGCGAGAAACGGCACGCACACCTCCGGTTCCAAAATCGATGAATCTCATCATCACAGTTTCCTTGTGTACCTCGTACGGACGCTCGTCTCTAACTAGCTCGTCTCTCTCTCTCTTCTCTCTCCCAACGGTCGTGGCTCGTTAAAAGTCGATTTAAAGGCAACTCGTTTTGGAGGAATGTTATTTTATACAACTATAAGGCTGTCAATGGAGAGCACACGCGAGGTGCCCGCCCGGCCACTACTCCGCGCGAGCAGTGCGAACGGCTAATGGTGAGTGATCATCGTCGTCGACGATGCTGCTGCTGCTGCTGCTGCTACTGCTGCTCCTGCTCCTGTTGCGGCTGCTGCGGAGGAGCGATTTGCGGCGCACGGACGGCGGCGGTGGCGGCGATAGCGACGACGGTAGCTGCTGCGGCGGCGGCGGCGACGACGACGATGGCGATCAGACGTCCGCGGTTCTCGAAGTGACGCTCGGCGATCGGCTATGTATAACGACGCGGTGACCGTTCTTCGTGACGTAGCCGTCGCTCTCGACGAGCACCTTGGTCTGCCGGACACAGAGGTCGGTGTCCGGATCGTCGCTCTCCTCGCTCGGCCCGCCAAGACGCTGCTGCTTGTGCTTCCGCCAGGCGTTCTGTATTAGACGGGCGCAGTACTCCTCGCGTTGCCGCCACAGGGTGGACGAGACCGGCTCGTAGCCGACCTCGTCGGGCCGGGTCTTGACCTCGTCGAGATCGGCCGTCTCTTCGATCGGATTGCCTTTCCGTGCGAAAAAGTCCTTGGTGAGGGCATCGAGGATATCCACGCAAAACATAAGGTCTCCCTTACATATGGTGATATCCATCGACACAATCTTATATTTGTTGGGCTTATGTATCTGCAACGGGGGCTCCAATACGTCCAAGAAGTCCGACAATTGATCGTATCTGATGTATTGCGTGCCGTCCGGATCGAACTGCTGCCAAATCTCGTAGTACATATCGTAGTCGTCGTCCGTCAGACCCTCCTGCACGTCCTCGGTGGCTTGCGAGTAATTCTCGAGGATCACGGCGATGTACATGTTGATGACGATCAGGAAGCTGATGACGAGATACGAGAGCAGATAAGCGATCCCGATCGTCGAGGATCCGCAGTTGCCCGGATAGCCGATCTCGTTGTTCGGCTCCTGGCAGTCCTCCTCGTTTATTATACCGTCGAGAACACCGTCCCAACCGGCCGAGGTTGACATCTGTCAATACATAATTATGATTAATGATATGTCAAAGACAGGATTTTCAGTAATACTTAAAAAAGATAAATCCTTGGCTGCGCCTTCAATCGTTAAAAATATATATTGAGTGTATGCATGTGTTCTATTTTAATATCAACGTAACATATGATTTTCATCATTAAGATTTTACAAAAGCCGTCAAGAAATATAATTCAAAATATGATATAAAGTAATAGTAGTAGTAAACTAATAGTAAACATATAAAATTTCTATAAAAGCGAAAAATTAAGATCGATATAGCTTAGTTACCTGAAATAGCAGTATCATTGACTGCCCGAATGTCTTGAAATTGTACACGTCGTCCAGTCCGCTCTTGTCTTTGACATGCATGAAGAAAGACATGCCGAATATCGCGAAGATAAACATCACCAAAAACAGCAGTAGGCAAATGTTGAAGAGGGCTGGCAACGACATCGCCAGGGCGAAGAGAAGGGTTCGGATACCCTTGGCACCTTTCACGAGTCGAAGCACACGACCGACTTTTGCCACTCTCACTACACGAAGCAAAGTCGGCGACACGAAATATTTCTCGATAATGTCGCTGAGCACCAGACCTGCCGGAATAAAAATTTACATTTCAGCAAACTCGAGATCCTTCGAGCTCGAATTAACATCAAGGACAAAGCGAGGGTGCGGTGATATCACTTATGGTGCATTAATGATATAATTCATTCATAATTCATGAAATTCTCGTGCATCGTTGAGCTAACGGGTTCGAGATCATGCGTCTGGATCATCTAATTATGTAACTATTGTTAACTATAGTGTGACTAGTAAAGTAGAGGGTGCGATTCCGAAAGACAGGACTTGAAATAAACGTTTCTATAAAAATTTCTTTTTCTTTCAAGCTATTTGCAATGCAAATTTTGCATCATACGAAAAATCATATCTGAAAGTCAAATCTTCCTTTTCGATAAAAAAAAATATATAAATTCTCCCGCGAGATACAAACGTTCATATTTGACACTCTATGTTTTTCACTCCAAGAAAATGTGTGTGTTATAATGCTTCGAAAATAGATTGTTAAAAGATTCATGCGCGTTCTAAGGACTTAGATATTAGATTCTTTCGGCTGGAAATTTCACAAAATCATAAAAAGCGAAAATAATTGAAATATATAAGCTCTTTCTATCATATATAATCTAATTAAAGTTATGCGGTGCCTTATGAAAGATAAATTTAAATATATTAAAAATTTCTTTCACTACTGTCATTTGAAAGTAGAGATGTTCTATAAATCGATCTATATATTCGGGTAATAAGCGAAATCCTAAAATCTATTTTATACAGACCCGATCTTACCCAACACACTTTGATTTAATAATTGTTGCAACATCGATTAATGTGCCGAATGGCTCATGCAAAGCGTCACGTCACGATAGTTATTTATTCTGATTTCAATTTCTTCGATATTGACCATAATCGTTAATTCTGAAAAGAATTCTACATTGTACTACTTTTAATTCTCATTTAAGATACAAGACGAAGTAACGCTGAGCATGGCAATTCGACTCTGGACACCAAACAACATCTTGGTAGGACACGAATAAGGTTGTAGGACAGGACAGGTTTGACACGGTGGGAAATAAATTCAACATCAATGTAAGGCTACGTAACGTAATGATATCCATCAGTCGTTGAGACACGAGCGAAACGTTAGACCTGTCCGCTTGATCGAGAAAAGAGATTCTGCGTGCATAAAAAAGTATAGCGGAGAAACAAGACAGCGTGGCATGCGCCGATTTGTCCTCGCTCGTGTGAGTCGTGAGATACTAGTCTAAAAAGTATACTAAAGAGACTAGGCGAAGAGATATCGTTATCGAGCAGCGAGAAGGGAAGCTAACAGGCCCGCCACTTTTTCACATTTCGCTTTCGTTTCGCTCGGGTCATACGACTAAAGCAACCATTACGTTACATTACCTAATATTGACAATATAACAACAACAAAATCAAAGAGGTTCCATGGCTCCTTGAAATAGTGGTAGCGAAGAGCGAAGATCTTCATGAGACACTCGCTGGTGAATATCACAATGAATATCATGTTGAGATAGTCCAGAACGTTGCTGAACGTTACGCTCTGCTGATAATGGTCCATTGTCATCGTGAGCATGTTCAGCCCGATGAACAGCATGATTATCATATCGAACTTTTTGTCCGTCACTATTTCAAACACTATTGCCTGTGGCCGCCACTGTGAACAGTCGAAAAATCCATTATGCCGATTTATACGTGACTTGAAATTTATGTATATATATCGAAATAATTAATAATGTCGCGCATAAAATTCGCACTTAAAATATATTATTTTATATTTACAGTACAAGGGTGAATTTTATTTACTGCATTTTATTTTGCTGCTGCTTTAAATTTATCTTTAAATTTATTATATATTATAGAGAACAGAATCAATCGACAAATTAATTATTTACAATAAATTTTTAACTGTCACACATAAATTAAACGTCGCTACGTTTTTACGGAGAATTTAATTTCGTTCTTGAATTATTGAAATCTAAAATTTCACTCCTGCTTATCTCAGATCTCAGGATTTAAAAATTTAGATTAAAGTAATATCAATAGATATTCTTCGAATAAATATTAAATGTAGTAATTCTTTTTAATTCTTTTTATTCGCGGAGACGCGCGGAGTTAAATTTTACTATCAGTACATATCAAATTGCAACGTATATCCATATCAGAATTCAAGTAACAAATCCATTAAGTTTTCAAAACGCCCTCATCGTGCGGAATTAATCATTGGATAATACTAATTTTAATCGGATGATGTTAACGAGTTCACAAAACGAAGCGCGAAATATGTCTCGATAATCTAATGGTCAATTCGTCGAAACTAATGTAAAACGCAAAGAATAAAATATTCGGTACATGGTACATGGTATATTTTATTTTATAACGTTTTTATAAAGTTGGAGATTTCGTAGCGTCAACCGTCGACATCGGCTCGCGGCCTTCGAATTTGTTTACGTCGGGGTACGCCGTACGGCGCGCCGCCCCTTCCCGCGCCGCGCCGTGCCTACGCAAGGCCGGAGCCGGAGCGCTCGCGGCTCGCGCCTCGCATTCGCGCTCCAACACTCGAGCAGGCGGGTAGCGGCGTCGCTGGCGTCCCGTGACCCGCGTACGTCACATTATTTCTCGAAACGCGACCACAGTAGGTACGAAGCTCCAAACGCAATTCTCTACAAATGCTTAAAGAATATATAATATCAATCGCGCGATCATGTAATTCCCACGATTAACGACTTTTACGCATATCCAGCCGACGCGACGGCTTGGTATCGGAGCAGATATTTGCGCGATTCGTTCATTTGGAGCAAGTATCGAGGCGACGGCGGACGGGAATCGTAAATTATCGTCGTTTCGTAGTAATACTTGCGCGGACGATAGCTATTTCTGTAACGATGTTTCGAGTCGAATACGTTTCGCATCGTACGTTGAATTTTACGTCGCTTTGAATGAATATAATTTGCCTATCAAGAGAGCACGAGGATATATACGAATCGAGACGAGATAATGAAAAGCCGTGATACGTGATACATCGATTATATTATTTATTACTGATGCGCGTGTTAAGATTTGTGCGTTCAGAATGTCGCCCGTGAATTCGTGAATTTCGTTCGCATATTTTTTGGACGGTTGATCGCGTTTCGATCCGCCATTAATTGACTCGCGACGTGTGCGACGTGCGATACCTCAAAGTTGCCAACTTCACTTTCGAACTTATCGATCGATCATTCACGCCGCAGCTACGGAATGGATCGTCTCGGAGTCGAGCGACGACGCGACGCGACGCATTTAATCAGTAAACGTAACTTTGATTAATCCTGTATCTAATATTTATTAACTACGTATCGGTAAGCTCGTCATATGTATCGGCAGTTGCCAGTTCTCTCGTCACACCGCGAGTATCTCGCGAGATTTATTCATTCGAATTCGGTCACGCGAGCAACCGACAAAGCGTCGCGGTCGGCGTCAACCGTCGCGGATATTCGTTTCAGATTTGAAGTCGCGAGTTCATTCACTTATGTTATAATTATAATACATAAGCGAAGTAAATAATCGTCCTGAAATGACTGAAATGCGATCGTGCGCTACGTATCATTGAAGGCGCGGAAAATGTACGAAAATTTGGCGGTACGGTAATTTGGCGCAGCAGGTGTAGCGTCGCCGCGGCTAGCGGCGCCTGAAGTTGGCCGTGCGATCTTCGAATTCGCTTTGCCGTTGGGGTACGCCATTACGTTAATTCGCGAGACGTCGCGGGTGCCGCGAGCCGAGACTGCCGAGTGGATCGTAGTTCCGCGCTATTGTTCTCTTCTCGCGTTATTCTCGCCGTCAGAATGTAACAAGTAAAAGTGCGCGTCGCGCGCGATTAGCGTCGGGAGTGCCGTGTGCCGTGTAAAGTATCGCGCGATTATCGTGATTAGGGTGCGCGCGGTTTAATTATCGTGTGATCGCAATACCGGAATCTGAGAGGAGGAGGAGGCCTAGGAGGCATCGGGCAACGGCGCAGCGACCACGAGGTGAGTAATTTATCATTTTTATATATTTTTCGGGATTAATCCTTCTTTTGATGTCTCATTTAAAAATTACAAGATTTTTAACTTATTTTAAATTATATGGTTCGTAATAATTCCGAAATTTTATTTTATTTAATTGAAATATTAATTATAATATTGAAATATTAATTATATATATTATTATTTCGAGCGTTCTATAATTTGGATATATTTATATTTTACAGATCAACAACTGCAACTTGCCGTTTGGGATACACCATTACGTTAATTTGCGAGGCATCGCGGGTGCCGAGCGGATCGTAATTCCGCGCTGTTGTTTTCGTCTCGCGTTACTCTCGCCGTCAGAACCCCGTCGAAACAAAGTAACAAAGTGCGTGTCGTGCGCGATTAGCGTCGGGAGTGTCGTGTAAAGTGTCGCGCAATTATCGTGATTGACTTATTCGCGATCGCGCATAGTAGAACTCGCGAGTGTCTGTGTGTCGTGTCGAAAGGAAGGAGAACACGTTGACACAGAAGCTGAGAGGAGGAGGAGGCTTGGGAGGCATCGGGCGACAGCGGAGTAACCCTGAGGTGAGTAATGTAACATTTATTTATCATTTATTATTCTTACGAAATTAATCAGCTACGTGACGCGACGACCGAATGGCGCATTTTATCTACCGTTTTGTAAAATAATAGAAAATATTTTTTTATGTCAAGAGAGACTTATTTATAAGTAGATAGATATGAAAACTTTTTTAACATTCGTAATCGTTTGAATTATTTGTAAGGAATTGCAAATTTGATTTTTTAAATTAAATTTTTAGTTTGTATTTAAAAAGATTTTTCGGCGATTAATGATTTTTTGAAATATTTCACTGACGAACGAATTTAATCCACGAAATCGTTATTTTTTGAAATATTATTTGAAATATTAATTTTTTGAAATATTAATTATTTCGGAAGTTCTATAATTTGGATATATTTGTATTTTACAGATGAACTTCTGTACTACAACTCCGCTGCTGCGCATCGTGTGTCGGTGAGTGCTAAATCATTTTTTTTATCTTGTGGCAATGAGTTTATGAAAATTACCAAAGATTTATGCATAAAAATATCTGGAAATAACCAAAGAATTAAGAATGTTTTCTCAATTTTTTTCTCGTGGTAAATTTTTATATATTAATATTGATGATGATAATAAATTTTATATTTTATTTTCTATTTTAATAATGTTATTGTGCTTGGATGTATATGTATATTTCATTATCTACTGTAACATCTAAAACAGAAATTAAAAATTGATGTTAATTAAAATATAGATAAATTTAATATTTCATAGATTCATTGCCTTAAAATGGATGGGCTAGGATAAATTAATGTAAATATTTAACCCTGAACTATGTGTAGTATGTAATAACTGTCCGTTAATTTATTGTGCGTACAAAAATGCACATATACGGAACTGAGATAAAGCAGATCTTATTATCTGCGCAGCACTGATCGGTAAACTTGTACATTTTATGCATTACGAAAGAGTATTATACAAAATACACAAATCTTGTAAAATTTATAGAACATTCAAACACGCAAATATAAATAAAAGATTTAAAATAGCAGAAGTGTATCTATTAAGAAAAAATAAAGAATAGAATAATCTTTTTCAAATTAAAAATTGTCTTCTCTAAATATTTAGTAAAGTAAAGTAAAATCTAGCATTATCATCGCGCGATACTTGGCGCGATTAAATATCTTTGTACAGTCAGATAGGTTTCTAAGATAAGAAATTGTTAATTCTCTGAATAAGTTAGATTCTCGATTTCCTTTTCTTTGTTTCTTTCCTAAACTTTTTTTAAATTAAAATCTGAGATATGAATTTGAGAAGCATGAATCCTGATCTCTTTCTCCTATATTCTTTCAGGGTTAAATATTATATAAAATGATGTAAAAAGACAATGCTTGGAAATTTTTCAATATGCACATGTCATTTTAAGTGAAAGACATGAAATATTTCATGGTTGTGTATATCTCTTTACTTAATAAAAAATACACCATAACGATTATTATCTCCATTTAATTTTCTAATATTTTCCAATTTTATCTTAATTTTTCATAGCCCATTCATATGTATTGACAATTTGACTTTACATCACTTGAAACAAAGTCAAGTGAGATGTGAAATCCAATATAAATATTTTTCTGTATAAATTATCCAGCAAAATTTACGTGAGTACAATTTCTTTATGCGTTATAAAAGCTCCCGATATTATTATTTAGCAAGAACGATGTTAATACAGATTTTATATATAATTAATTATGAGTTATTTTTTCGGGTGGGAAATTTATTTACCTAAATTAACTAAATTATTGTAAGTTCATCAACATGTTTTAGTAGAAAAAATGTTAGGGAAATAATTAGATATAAATAATTGGTCTTGATCACTTTCGTTGCCGATGATTCGAACTCAAAATTCGATATTTGAATAAGTGATCGATATAATATTGTGGCACACATTTATATCAAGATGTTTTAAAAGATGTAAGAGACTTGGCATAAAAGAGAAAAATGTGCCTTGTTATACATGGTATAATATCTTTATTATTTGTATAACTTACCCTCGGACGAGGAATGGCTTTTAGAGGCTTCTTATTGCCCATTTTTTTCATGGCATTGTAATATTTCTTCTGATCTTCCGTCATGAACATCTCAAGGGATCCGCCGGCTTTCTTCTTTTGCTCGTTAAAGTTGTCGATGATAACTCCGATAAACAGGTTGAGGGTAAAAAACGATCCAAATATAATGAAAAATACGAAATAGAAATACATGTAAATGTTCGTCTCGCGAATCGGTTGTTTATTGAGCTGTAAACGATTAAATTACGTGTTACGATATGTACATCGATAAAAAAGTAGGGATTGTAGGGCCGTACTCACCTCTCTAGAGTCGATCGCGTCGTTCATGATTTGGATCCATCCTTTAAAAGTCGCCACTTGAAATAGGCACAGATACGCTTTCCCGACGTGGTCGAAATTCATCGGTGAATTTTCCCACGTGTAATTCTCGGTATTGCAAGCGTTACGATCCGGTATTATCTCGTAGCTGAGCGTCGTCTTGTTCGCGTCGACACACTGTTACGGAAATGAAATTGTACAATACGATGTGTTTTACTTTTTTAATGATATTTTTATAATAATATTTTTATAAATTGGAAAGAATAATAAGTACTTATCTTCTGAAAAATCGATTATCAATTTCTATTCGCATATTTAAAAAATATGTTTACCTTAAAATATTTGCCAGCGAACAGCTGCACCCCCATGATAGCGAATATAAGCCAGAAAATAAGGCATACCAGCAATACGTTGAAGATGGATGGAATGGCTTGGACCAAGGCATTGACGACTACCTATGAGAGACGAAATTTGATTAGACGCGATATCAGACTCGTAACATTTCGCTAAGAATTTCTGCGTCTATGCGTTTATATATGCGACTGTGTCACGCGCTATACGCATAATGTGCTCGGGTTAGGACTAAAAACGCGAAAACTTATTTATCCCATAAAAATAAATCTGATATAACTATCTTATATTTCTGGTAGAAAAATTATATGTATAGGCTCATTCTAAAGAGATTTATAATTTTTTAAAGTGTCCATAATTTTACATTTTTAAATAAATTTTAAAATAAAATATTATTCTATTAGTACTTAAACGATTTCTTTACTAGATACATATTAAAATTTTCTCATAAAATAATATTCGCTCGAAATTCAATATATTGCTTATATAATATACATATTTATTTAATAATTGCAAACAAAATAATAAAAATTTGTGTAATCACGAATAATATTTATTTATACGTTGCGTTCTTCTGTGCAGTAGCTTAATTTTGTGCGTAATACTTTGGCTCTACAAGCGCTTTTGAGCAAGTAGTCCTGATCGTTCGAATTAAAATATAACGTATGATTATTATAAGCAAATGTCTACAAATAAATTAAAATTTGAATAGAGGAATATTTTCCGGTTCTCGATTTACATACACACTAAAAGATTCTTATTACATTGAAAAATAACATTTGTTATTAAATAATTTTCTTACTTTAATAATGCACGAATTATATAAGCATTATATAAGCAGTAGTTTGAATATATTTTTCATTAGTGTGTATGTAATTTAAGTGGGAAGTTACAACTAATATAATTGATTAAATGTAATTATGACTTTGATTGATCATGGATCAGTGATGATACGCGTATCGTGTAATTTTATATCTACAAATTTCATACTCAGGTGTACTAAAGAAAGTAGCCATAGGCAAACTCAACATGTAAAGCAAGCGCAAGTTGCAGCACGAACGAAAAGCACTGACGAAAGCAAGCAAGCATTCGGACTTCACGTCTACTAAGCAATCCAGTTGCAAATGCTACGTCTAAGCAATTTATATACAGAATATCCCACAAAAAGTATGTATACGAGTAGCGCGGGCTCTCATTTAGGCATATATTAATAAGCATACATTAATAAGCAAGCCAAATTATGCAGCTTATATATTATTCGATAAAAAGACCTTATCTTTTTAATTTCGAGAAATAATTACTAATTTAATGACGAGAAGAGGACGATCCATAACCACTAAATATCTTGGATAAAAAATTTCTATTAGGAATCTAGCCTCTTTTTTCTGTTTTTTTTTTTAATTTAGTGCTTTTTCTCCTCTCTCAGGACATTCAGTATATAATATTTGAAAATGAAGAGGAGTAACTTAGAATTCTAGATAACTTACGCGATCCGCGTGATTAATATGTTTCCCAGAATTACTTTCGCAAAACGCGAATTATTTATGAAATAGTTTCTCTTTTCTATTTACGCACGAATACGAATTAGAGGTCCTGGGAAACATATAAATCTTGTAAATTCAGAAACAATCGATCCTGCTACCTTCGTGGTCTCGTGCAAAAGCAAAATGTAAGAAATAAAATACTGAGCGCTCCGAGGAGCGATTTGCAGCGAGCTACTGTAAAATAGAAGAAGTGTCAGGGCGTGGGCATGACAGTAATTACTACAACCCAGTGTCTCAGCGACCTTGTGTTGCGAGTATGTGATATATAAGTATGAAGGAGTATCTGAGGAGATTCGTATTCGTCGCGATTATTATAAAGTCGTGAGCCTTCACTACACGTTACGAGAGATGAGTCAAGTATCCCATTGTGTACTCATATCGCACATTCGACCGCAAATTTTACTGTCCATGACAGAAATAATATTAATTTACAATGTACGATATACATGTGTATCGGATAAATATATTCCAAAATTCGGTTATTTAATCCTAAATGCGATATGAATAGAGATTTATGTGGCTAGTAGTTTTGTGTGTGTGTGTATGTCGAGTTTCTAGAACGTAAGACTATCCGTATAAGACTATCACACGCACTATTATTAAGCTCGTGATTTACAATGTCAGATATCCGCGATGTTTCACTTCGATCTTCGCGTTCAAATGCACTTTTCTAAATATTTTACGTATAGACATTTTCTCGCGAAGATAAGATGGTACAACTCGTGTATCAATGACAATGTACAGATGAAATAAGCGCGTGTTTCTATATGGTGCGTGTTTTTTCGATTAGTGTAGTGTTGATCAATTATGGACGAATTATCTACGCGCTGCTTCACGCATTCGCATTTCTAAGCTCTGCCGTGCATTCGCGACTGCCTCTATTTTAGCATGTTCCCGTGCAACAGGAAGAGATATAATATTGAGTTTCCGTCGATTCCAGACTACCGATCTTGTTTTTCAAGAGTCAATATCGCCAAATGTCAGATTTATATCTTTGAATTGTAACAGTTTTTATATGAAATAATTTTTTACATAAAAGCTTACATTCTACCAAGATAATATCTTGATAGGATACCTTATACATTTGCATTTGCATTATATATGAATTATTTATAAAAGTATCGATTCTATATAAATCATACACGAAAAAACATTCAAAAATAGAATTAGAATTAAATACAGTAACACATATTTGAAGAATCAATTAATATTTAGTTCATATATATATTAAGAATATGGGGATAATAGCACAGATTTTTTCTTTTCTCGATCTACATTAAAATGGTAATTGACAACGATGCAGGCTCTTGATAAACATAGTCGGTCGAATTTCGTGGGAGAAAAAGGGAAACGATGATGATTTTCAAGTCCATATAATCTGGGAATTGTTCCTAGTGCGAGAATTGAATCAGATAATGTGTACATATCGATATCGTTTATATGAGAGAAAAAAATGATGGCAATATAATCTAATAATTTAGAAACGATTATAGATAAAGATCCATTCGTAATAGTCAATAGTTTGATGAGCTGAGGTAACGCATCATGAGAAAAAAAATTACATAGATTTGATTAACAAACTTTTTTCAATATATTCAAGAACATAATGTTATAAATTTTCCCTTAATTCGTATGAAATATAACATGTTTCTAAATTTTATTTTTAAATTTTGCAAAAAATATAAATCAAATAATTATTTCAAAATTGCGTATCAATTTTAAATAAAAAATCATAATTTAATATTAACTCTACTAGGGTATTTTCTACGATTATTCCATATTTTAAAAAAATTTTATCTTTTCCATAATATTTAATAACTTTTCTATGATGTAATAGTTTGCTATATATTTTATACTTAAAATAAATTAAGCTCAAGTAAAATAAAATTCGTTTATGACGACTATAAGCAGAGATTTGTATAAAGAAACGTTCTTCCTGCATCCCCTCGATATAAAAGATCATGAATTTTCAAAAGAGAATTATAAAATTAGGAAACACTGTTATACTCCCCGGTATTGAAGGGATTAAACATAGGGGATCGATTCTGCCGTCTTCTCCACGGCAGACGTAGAGCAAGCGACAAGGTCTGCTGAGACGGTGGGCTACATACCCGCATCCCCTGCATTCTAGACATCGCCCTGAGCGGCCTTAGGGCCCTTAGGGTCCGCATAGTTTTGAAGGCTTGAATCCCGCCAGCGCCACAGAGCGACGCTACGAAGTTAATGAGCGATACCTGCGAGCGAGAAACGAGAGCGAATCACAGCGAAAGGTAGACAGATGTGTGAGGGATAGACTTGATCAATTCCGACGATTCACGGACGTTGGAATAAGGTCGGGACGAAGAAAGAGGAGAGGGAAGGAAATCAAAGACAGGCGAGATCGACGTATTACTGCGTTCCTTCAACTCCTCGACGGATTAAGACATTTGGATATCTGTACAAAGACGAAATTCGAGGGGCTGTCGATCTGTGGAGAGCCTCGATATTTCTCTATCTATAGATATATATATGTATATACTCATATGTACATTATTGTATTACCCTTCTATAAGTACCGTCACTTCCGAGGATTCGTGCAAAAAGAGGGAGCGTATCGGTTGCTCAATGGACAATTAATGCAATTTTGCGAAAACAATCTTCTCTTGCACTTTTACATCTCATTTCCCGATGTTCAAACGTCTGATAAATGACAAGGAAATTATTTTGGGTAGGCAGTTTTGAAAGTTTACGTAAAAATTAATTCAAGAATAATTTTTAGATAGCAATTTAAATAATATATGCGTTTAGAAAGCACCGAGATAATCAAAGTAATATTTGATAGCAATATTTAAATTATTATGAAATATATCTATAAAAATCTGAAACTTCTAGATAATAATTAACGTAAACTAAAATGATTTGTTAGATTCGAGAGTCGTAGAAAAGATTTCGGTAACGGTACTTACAGAGTAGAAGACACATTACATTAATACGACAATTATATAAACAAGGGAGATAGAGGCAATAGATTCCAGGTACGACACATAGCAATTAACAATAATCAGGAGATATACATAACTGTGTGTATGTGCATATATATTTTTACATGTGTACGTGGAGAGATACATATGTAGTCATATATAGACACACACACACGCAATCAGAAACAGAGATAGATAGAACGACAAACAGCTCGGTAGGGATTATCGTTATACGAGCAAGTACTATCGGCTGCATCCTGAAACAGACGAAAAGGTTTGTCATACTTGCGATCGCGACGCATCACACGAGTCCTAATTTAATTTAATTTATACGCGAAAGATATACATACCATAATCAGGATTATATCAATTAAGACGAGGAAATTAGCTCACGTCTCAATTATTTGTCAACGAAAGGAAAAATATATTCGTGATGAGACGTCGCGACGCTCTAAGAAAGATCTTGATAAACATATTACATATTGCGCGTGTAGATGCACGTAACATCACACGCGCGCACACCCACACACACACATACGTACGAGGAAGTTTTTACACTACACAAAAAGCATATTTATATAATATATATGTATATATATATATCATGTATAGATATTCGGTACTTTGCACAACGATCATGGTATCAAAAGACTGTTAAAAAAGGCGTACATAGGCGACTTTAGCTAGTAATATACGACAATGACTCCAGGTATCAGTGCAGACACCAAGTAGAGACGCCAGTGTATCTCTGCACATCGGTATAAGCACACCATAGTACACCATAATACACCGTAATACAAGCTACCCTCGCCGTAGCTGTTCTTCACGCTTAGCCTCTTAAGATTCGTTTTTCATCTCGTTCCCATTTACCACAACGGATATTTCAAAAGCCGAAGCTTCGTACCGCGTCCAACGGATCGATATCGTACTCTATCTAAATCGTTGAATCCACAGTCGATTGGGATCGAACCGAAATAGATCCAGCTTGTTTTAAGGAATCGCTGATTTTCGCTTTGACTCCGCATTCAATATTAATAAACGGAATTACTTCTTTTCTAGTTGCTTTTATGCGAGAATTTTTAGCAGATTGGAGAGAAAATAAATGTTTTAAAAATATAACTTTTAGAAAATTACAAAAATATAAACAAATATGTTTGATAAAAGTCGGTTTTTGTAAAGAGAAGTTGATACATGTGTATACAAGAAATACAGAAATATCTGGCATCAGCAGGAATAAATAATTTTCCTTATTAATATCGCTATCGACGCATGAGTCAACGCTTAAATCTTGGATTCTGTAAAACGACTTCGACACGTCTCGATTCGTTCCCGACCACGACATTGTCACTACTTTAAAAGGAAGAAAGAGAGACAGAGAGAAAGGAACAATCCATGCATGACCGGCAGTCCCTCGTCAATCGGAGGTCCGCGCGGCGGACAAATTAAACGTGCTGTCATGATAACGTGATCGATCCGTTAGCTCCGTACGATCCATCAAACGTCGTTGCGATAACAGGCCGAATCACAGGCTTTCTTTGCATTATTGTTCGCTTAAGTCCTCGTCGACCGATGACTTACTCTCATGCCCTCCCACCGTGAGACTGCTCGTAAAGGCCTCAAGGCCCTCAGTGTTCTCATGGAACGGAAGGCCGGGATGTCAGCTGCGCCAGCCCAGGTAGCGCCCATGTTGATCAGTGATAGCTAGTTTCATCAAATATTTATCAGACGGGACATAATATGCGTCAGTTCTTACAATAATACTTAATGGCGATCGTTTAAGAGAAATCCACCGGACGCTCGGCTCCCACATTGCTTCGCACGTCGGCATTAGTTGTTCAAGGATTGAAAGAGGAGAAAAAAAAGAAAGCGGGGAGAGATAAAATGTAAGAACGAGAGAGATCTTCTCTTTGCGCGTATAGTGTTCGGAAAAAAGTCATCCGTGCATCGACTCTGATTTTATCTAGAGAATATTAAATTGTATATCATCAAATATACTTAATCTTTATCCATAAGTATTTTAATTCCCGTTATCGAAACACGGATGGACACGCTTTTCTGCAAATTCGTGTTGATGACTTCGGTTCATTTTCAAGATCAGGTGACGTGCCACCGGTAAGACTGCTACGACGCGGACGTGTGTTACGATTCTTCGAAGCGACGTAAATTTACAAACGACGCGAAAACAATACGGCGAGTAATTGATCCACGTACGAAGTCATTTGAGAACGACAAGATCCTCTCGTGAATTACTTGCCAAGCGTGCAATCGAACTTTTATTTTATTTTTATTTCATACGCCCAAATCATCATTGAAATGTCAGACAGAGTTATTATCTTTCGCAGCGCTCAATTGCACACGTTGTACTAAATCAAACATTTCTAATAATCGGATTGAAATATTGGAAAGACAGAAAGAAAAATATGTGACTTACCATGACGATGATAAAATCGAGCCAGCACCAGGCGTTCGTGAAATACTTCTTAAATCCTAGAGCCAGCCACTTGATCAACATCTCGAGAAAGAAGATCACAGTAAATATTCGGTCCATGTAATACAATACGTCCTGCAGAACAGGTCGATATTGAAGATGAACGTCCTCCAAAGCCTGTAAGCCATCCGATTTCGCTCGTTCGATCACTTCCTCGATATATATTTTCAATTTTGGGTATATAAAAAGATTAAGTAACAATCTTACCAAGGCCAAGCTACTTAGAAGGATCATAGTGATGACGGCAGTCTCGAAATATTTGTTCTCGATCAGCCGGAAGGTCTTGAATCTCAGGTTTGCCCAGCCTTGCCAAAACGGAGCGTCGTCGTCGCCGGCCAGAAATGGAAACTTTTTGTAGCAATTTTCTGGACAGCAATCGGCCGGGTAATCCGATTGAAGAGGATCCTCATCCACGATTATTATGTCGGGGACATCTAGTATATCCCCTTCTTCCCCCTCTTCACACTCGTCTTCTAGGTCTGGATAGAAGTAGTTCCACTATTAACTTGAAACGTTCGATAATAAAAGTCTCTCTAATCTGCGATCGCTATTACTGTCAGTCCTACCTTCCTCCTGTTCCAAATCTTCTTTGCTCGCATCTTTCTTCTCTTCGCCGTTCGATAACGAATCCATGCTGCCTTTATGACTCTCGTCCTTAAATGCGCGATTTTTGTGACTACCATACGATTTGTTACTGTTAAAAGGATATTCGAGTAAGGTACGCTCTTAATGATATTACCTGAAATAGGTGAGCATTTTATAAAAAGCCTAACCGACCTGATAGTGTCGTCTTCGTTCTGATTAATATAATCGTTGTCCAATCTATAATCGTGGTGATTTATTGAATTCGCGATAACCTTCGTATTGTTCATGCACAGCTTGCCCCTCTTCAGTTTGTTCTTCAGATCTCCTTTGAAATCAAATTCGATATATTAATCACTATTCAGTATTATTTTTTTCGAAATGTAATTAATAATAAAACATACATATCTCTAAATCTTTAACAAAAAAAATTGAATAATATTCTTAAATTTTTATAATTTACTTTTTATCTTTTAATTAATTATTGTAAAGAAAATTTACAATCTTTTGCAACAGTTTTTAAAAAATGATTGTAAATGAATCATTTTTTATTGTGGTTTCATGTGTCAATGTGCCAAATATGTAATTTGGCACATTGTGCTATACCTCTTTCAGCTAAAGATGCTAACTGTACAATACGGGTTATTATTATTATTATTATTATTATGGACAAAGAATTGTACTTTTGTTGTTTCCGATACGCTTACCATGAATGGTAAATTCCATCCCATCGCCAATGGCAACTTCAAGCTGATTAAGCTCTTTGGCGCTCTTCTTGTCTCTGTATGCGTCCAATTCTCCATCTGCAAGATCTAGGTCCTCATCGCGATCAATCCCATCTGCACAGTCATATAAAATCTCTAACCCGCCCTTATTAGGAAATTCGTATCGGAAAACAAATCGGAACGCGCTGGAAATTATACGAAATGCTGTACAGATAAAAATCTGTTCGCTGTATATACAGGCCCATCTCATACACACACGTGCGCGATTGTTTTCCGTCGCAATTCCCAACACGTCGAATTGAGGAATCAGATCAAATTAGTAACATGATCATGTTGTTTGCATGCAATCGTATATGGTGTCATTTATGTCCAGTGATATCACCAGTGACCCGATCCGGTTCGAGACACGGTGTCAACGATTTACAATGTAGATGCTTTGTGCATGATACTTGCTGCATAGACACACACTTGATATTAATTTTACTAATGGTGGTTGTGAAACAGCTAAACTCATTGGAATAAACATCCAAATTGCTCTATTATCACCTGAATATAGCAAGTTTTAAGGATACGTGAAAGATATTTAAAAATTGCTTGCATAATTCAACATTTGTTAAAAAGATTTTGTGGAGAATATGTATGTATATATGTGTATTTAAAAAACTACAATTTGTATGCTTCCATTTTTATACTAAATCGAACGAAAAATTAATTAACCGAAGAATTTTAATCAGGAAAATTTACAGCGATTTGCTATGAGCAGAAATGCAGCACGCATCATGCGGTTTCTTATGTACATGTATGTGTCTATTTTGCTTAATGGTAAATTCGCATCTTGGACGAACTTCATCACCATCGAAGTTACGTAGTAAAATGCGTTCCCAAAGTAAAATGCATAGCAACGTATAACTGCCAGGCAGCTAATCAGCGAAACAAAACTTAATTTGCGCTTAATCCCACCGTGCATTAAATACATCGAACTATTCAGTTCTGCCTTATTTTCGAAATAATTTTATTGAATCAAAAATATGATTAAATTCGAATCTGAGCTAATTGTAATTAATTAGGAAGAGCGTTTATTATTCGTATTAAATTATAAATGAAATTACATTATAATGCAGTACGACGATTTTAATAGAGCATAATAGCGAACCAAGTAAAATTTATTGAGTCTGCATAATAAATCGAATGTACCAGTCGACGTATATATGCTTTACGAGTTTTAGAATTGATAGCAAATCTTGTTAGAAAAACGATAAATCAATGAGAAAGTCTAAAACGATGTAAAAATAAACAAATGCTGTTTAAAAGTAATTTTGAACAACAAAAGATACGAAATATCAAATCTGTCGTCCGCTCTGTTCGTCGTTGTAATTCATAGCTCGTCATTACGCGTAATAATCTATTTACTGTTACATCGGTCGCCGACTGGCACCAGCAAAACGTGTGAAAGAAGTGTAAAGCAAAAACTGAAAGACAAGTGCCACGAACTACACAGCGCACACAGCAAGCGATCTGATTGGATATAAACCTTCTTTCCAACTGTTGGACGGTCCCTCACCTGGCGCCTGATCGGATATCTGATTGGTGAGTTTGGCTCGCATCAACTTAGCAAAAGCAAGGATATTTCGCTTGATCCACTTAATGAAACGCGCTATTCGGTCGATCGCCTCCGCGATCTTGTTCGTGTCGTTGTCCGCAGTCGGGGCCGATAGATTCGATGAGCCGAAATTGCTGAGCAACAGAGCTAAGAAGAGATTCAGGACCTATTTCGTGGAAACATAACACGATTAATCTTGGCAAACGGAATAATTTAATACAAATTTGCGGTGTTTTGCAATTGCTTTATACGTATAAAATGATAAAGATAATATCAACTTGAAAACTTATGCAAAACTTATTGAAAAGGCTGTTCTGCCTTTTTTGTACTTACGACCAAGTTACCGATGACGACAGTAGCTAAGAAGAATGGTATACAGGAGACGTCGCCGACCAGCATGCAGTCCCACATAGACTCGATCCACTCTCCGCACAATACTCGGAAAACGATCATAAAGGAGTGCATGAAGTCAGTGAAGTTCCATCTGGGTAGATCACCGTCCGGGAAGTAGTCGACGTGATCGGTGTAATTCTTGCCGAAGAGCTGCATACCCATCACGGCGAAAATGAAGATGATGATGATCAACACGAACGTTAGATTACCTAACGCGCCCACCGTTCTGCCCATGATGGAGATCAGCAGATTCAACGTAGGCCACGATTTAGCCAGCTTGAACACTCTCAACTGAAAGAGATCACATTTTCGATATAACTCGTACGATTACTCTTAAAATAATTGCTTATCGAATAACGTAATAAAAGAGTGACACTCACCAATCTGAAGGATCGTAATACTGACAGGCCTTGTACACCTTCGAGACCCAACTCCAAAAGTGAAAGAGCGACGATGATGAAATCGAAAATATTCCAGCCCTCTTGAAAATAATATTTTGGGCTCATCGCTACCAGCTTCAGAGTCGCTTCGATACCGAACGTCGCCGTGAAGAACTAGAATTTGAATTGGATCATCAGCACAATCTCTCAATTTCTATAACAATACTGTATTTACGTGTATGGCAATACTCACGTAATTGCCAGACTTGAGTATTCTTTCCATATCTTTGTCCATGTCGTGGTGATCCAATGCCATGAAGAGCGTATTGACGACGATGCAGAGTGTGATAAAGAGCTCTACGAACGGATCAAAGACCAACAGGGACACGTACTTTTGAAACTCGAGCCAAAGCCAGCAGCAATCCCAGACGCAAAAGATGTCGATACAACGAAACATTCCGGCCAATAACTTGTCCTTGAACGTAGGTTCTTCATCGTCGTCTGTCGGAAAGTAATAGGTCGAAACTGTAACGCGCGTTAGTAATTTTGTCTGGCACCACTCTTTTTGGGGAAAGAGGTTTTTCTTTGGTCAGGCTCATTCTTCGAGATCACAGATTATATTTACAGGCAGGCAGACAAGCAGAAGGCGTGGCGAGAAATTAAAAATGACATATGCACATACGGAATAATGAATCGCGTAAATCTGAATAAACGTACTTAATATTTAATACTATAGTTGCAAAATATCTGAAAGTAAAATATCTCTTAATGTTTTCTTTCTTTATTTATTTATTTTTTGTAAATACTGACATCGTTACATTAACATCACTATGCTGTTCTGCAAATTTAAAAAAAAATGCGGATTATTTTATTTCTAAAAATTGATACTGTACAACTTAATACAATTTAATAAATTATAATTGATATATTTCGTACGATATGCAAATTCACGCAAGTCGCTAATATAAAACTGAAAAATGATAAATTTTAAACAAATATCGTGCATTAGCGGCGCGAATAATGTGCAATGCGACATAATATAACTACATTACAGCATGCGCGCGAACTCAACATTGTTACAATTATTACGTTTTATACACACACAAAAAATGAGGTAATTTTATTTTAATACTTTCGCCACATAAAAGATTATAAGCTAAAAGCTTATAATCTTAGCTGTTAAAATCGGCAGTAAAAAATTATTATACAAGAACAATTTTATTAAACTTGTTAGTTAGAAGATATAAATTTTGCTTAGGTTTTTAAAAGGTATGCTTCTGCAGCGAAAGAATTAAATGTCTAATATAAGCAATTAATGACGACCAAACGTCAACGTAATTACGCGAAATTCTTCTGAACTCAAATATTTTACAACAAAATGCAATTAACAAACAATATCACGCACGGCTGTACATTTTTCAAACAAAGCAGTGGTGTTATATGCGGTCTTTAGGAAAATATTCTCTGTTTCTACGCGGATGCTTACGTCAACGAAATTTACAGACGTAGCGATGTAGCAAAAGTGATTTACTTACAACTTTACGTGCAAAAATTCGAAACTACATCACAGGTGATCAAATATCTTTTGCGAAGACTAATAACGCGTCGATGAAAATACTCGTTTCTATTTTCGAAATATGCTGATATTGCCGTATTGTGCACCCGAGACAAACACGATAGTGCCCTTCAACGCGGTGATGATGCAGGTGCAAAAATATTGAGTTTAACCAAAATCGCTGCAGTTTTAAATCGAAAACCAAAGATAAATAAGATTTCTCAATCATCGATGAGAATAAAAGAACGTTTAAAATTATAAAAAAAATAAATTTTGTTACAATTCCTTTCAATTCATAAAGAAAAAGAATGACAGAAGGAAGGATGAAATAAACTAAATAAAATATAAAATTAATATTGAATATTTTTATAAATATATATATATGTAAAATATTAATTTAAGTGTTAAAATAATATAATATATTAAATAAAATGAAAATTACCGAGCATTATTTATGATTTATCGACGATTGAGATAATCTGAAAAAAAATTGAAGCATGAAGCAACCAGGATCGTGCAGCTGCGGCGAAAGTGGTAATCTGTGTCACATCGCAGGAAACGAGCAAACTCTGTTTCCCCAAAAAATGCTTTCACCGCCCTCAAGGGCCCGCGGGCCGCAATCGTGTCTTTTTTTCTCGTCGCATCACGCTGCTCAGAGAGACAATATCCTTTTTATATTTATATTATTCGCCATTTAAATGCTTGTTCTCCGTTTAGCAATCGCTGAGACGTGTATCGATCCATCGTATGTAGCGAACCGCATCAATTTACACGCCATGCTCAATCGTAAACAAAAGTATGTATAAGGAACACGAGCATGATCTTAGCTGCGCCAGCTGGGATGAAAATCAAAAATGAAATTTGTTCGTTCTACTATGTACAAGGCGCGCGGCCCAGAAATGTCCAGCAAAACAGTATATCAACGCAAGGGAGTAGTATGACGAGAGATTTTAAAACCACAGTGTACATCGAACGGCAGGATGCTCACACGATAATCAAGATATATACATTTGCGATAGGGATGAACAGAAGAGAGAAACTTGAGGAAACTTGATGAAAGATGCGGAAAGGGACGCGATATTACCTCCTTGTTCCGGCGTCTTGCTCTGGCGACCGGCGGCTTGCTCGATTATGTTGTTCAGCACCATTACATCTGCGCAAGAATGATAAGATCGAAGTAAGTTTGATTGCTCGGGAGAGCCTGGAGCTATATTCGCTAACTAGTTCGCAATCTCACCCTTCATGTCGACCACGGTGTGCTGTTGAGACGGTTCGATAAACGGATTGTCTTGTTGCTTGGTCTTGCCCATGGGATCTTCCTCGGAAGTTTCCTGAAAATTTGAAATTGTAAACACCTGGATCGCTACGTTATGCGCCGTGCGTTCGAATCTGATGTAAGGCATCAATCTTTGTACATTGATAACTGCGGCATTTTTACGTAAAATATTGCTAAGATCGATACTATTAGTCTGCAATAAGGATTGAAACTGATAAGAATATATTCTGCATCTATACAATTATGAATAATACAGACGTATTTTTTACGAAGCAAAGATTTAACGTTTCTGTAATTTAGCAAACTCCGAAATATTCTATCTTCAATTAGGTCGTCTATTTCCCCGAACAAATCTCTCCCTCTATTTTGTATGATTATCATACTTGCGAGTTTCTCAAATTTAAAAATCACTTACGAAATGATAAGTTTTCTGATTGGTGTCCGTAAGATGGCCATTGGCCGGCGTAGTCTGTTTGTTGTTTCTATTCCTGAGAATCTGCTCTTGCTTGGTGATCTGCTTGCCGATGCTGTCAATTCCGCGGATACCGGGGAAGGCCAGGTCACCATGGGATGTGTAGGAGAGCCGCGAGGCGTGCGAAGTGTAGGACGAGTGACGCGAGCCGAGATTCGCGTAGTACCCCGCCACCACGATCGTACCGTTCTCCTCGGACATCGGTGTGACCGCGTTCGAGTCGTCGGCGTAGGGCAGGTGTTCCTGGGCGTCCAAGTACGTCGACAGCACGAGGGGCTTCCGGTCACCGCCCGGCGGTACGAAGCATCGGCCACGACCATTGCGTATCGTGAATTGGTGGCTGCCACGGCTGCTGCGGCGTAGATTGAACGGTGAGCCGGGTAGGCTCAGGCTTGCCTGAAATTACAACAAAGCGGACCACCGCTTTTCTCTCTCTCTCTCTCTCTCTCTCTCTCTCTCTCTCTCTCTCTCTCTCTCTCTCTCTCTCTCTCTCTCTCTCTCTCTCTCTCTCTCTCTCTCTCTCTCTCTCTCTCTCTCCCTCTCCGTTCTCGGCCCTCTTTTCTGGCAACCGAGGCGAGGGCCAGCCAGAAAGACATTCTTCTCTGTCCTCGGCGATGTGATTCCCTTAGGACGATTGTGACATTTCTCGCGAAATTGATCGCGCTTAATGGATCGAAGAGTCACGAGCTGTGATACGTGAAGATTTTTGCTGGCATTGTTTGAAATAGAATAACAGATTTTCGACCATGGTCTTATTGGCTGAATGTAAAAGCGATATTTTGAAATTTAAAAGATTTATTTATTTTTTGGATGATTATACATAATACAACAGGTAACTCTTCGAACAATCCCATCCCGCTTCCCTACTTTAACTAATCAGTTACGAAACACGATGATTGACCGGTAGTATATATATATATATATGTATTGAGCTGCCTATCTGGTTGTCTTTCTAAGTAAACCGTGAATTAATTCTTCCAATGATACGCGCGACATTGATCGTTCTTCGTAATTAATTAAAAGAGAAAAGATTGATCGCTCAACGAGACTTGTCTCGATGAAATTGCTCGCGGTGGATCATTATTACATAAAAGACGCGACACGATCGATCATCGGTGATGATCCGCGCTTGTCTCGACTCAGGAATGGAAATCCGTGAGGATGAACGGGCGCGTGATAACATGCGCGATTCACAAGACATCGCCTGAAAGCTGCGAGTCGTAACGCGCGAGATATTGATGAATGGCGTCTCGAAGATGGTGAGATCGTGTGATCGGGTCCTATGGTGCTATTTAGTGTACGTACGGTCGGTGCTGACAGACACACGTCGTGACACACGTACCTTCCGCAGGCTTTCCTGGTAGGCATAAGTAAACTGGCCATTAGCGGCGCGAGGGACCTTAAGAAAAAAACAAGAAAAGATATCTCCTACCAAACGGCTCGTAACGTGATCTAATGTGTACACCAACGAGGCACTCGAAATAGGTATGGAGTATCACATAACACTTGCAGAAGCACACATAACACAATTGTAGATGGAGAGGTGGAAAAAGAGAGAGAAGAAAGAAAAATACGGCTATGTAAAAGAATATTTTTATCGTATTGTGTGGGTGGAGAAATTATCGAATATAGTAAAGGTCTAGTAAATGTGTAGAGACACGAAGATCGGCGGTTACGTCCACGATCGAATTGCGTCAATTAGAGTGATGCATATAAGCATACTTGAAAACATTGTCAATTTTTCACGTTACCTTTTAATTCGAGACTTGCTTGTTTGTTAGATAAAGAGAAATAAAGAGAAATAAATAGAAAAATTAGTCCATTGAAATTTTCGTGTCAGGTAAATAGCGTTTTCGAGCATCGATATTAGGCAATTAGCCGATATATTTCGTATCTCCGTTAACTCTATTAATCGTATATACTAAGCATATACTTCTCTGCATGCATGGCTCTGTAAAATAGGATTGAAACGTATGTTCAGTATGCGCCGTGTCGTTATACGGCCGAAATTCAGTGTCCCGCGCGTTAGTACCCGCAAACGCAGGATCGAGGCAGCGATATTCGACACATTGAAACTGTACGATATAACTAGGGCGAATGATTAACGGGAGAGTGACAGGTTCTATGCGTAAAGCAACCTATCCAAAAGGGTTATGACATCATAATACGAGCAATCGAGATACGCAGCGAGTCCCAAAAAAGATTTATATGAATAGCAGAGCGTTGATTGAATTAACCGGGAATTAACAGTTTCTACGTCAAAATTCGATTAATATAGCAGTAGTGAAAATTCAATCATTAAATTATGGAGAGTAATTACGTGGATATAAGAATTTAATGTTTCTTGTACATTTGATAAAGATCTAGATAAAAAATTTCTTCGAATTACAACTCCCAAATTGGTAGACTTTTTTGGGACATCCTATATACGCCAAGCATGCTACAGAGCGGCGGATGTTATAGGAAGGCTCGACTCGTCGCGATTTTTTTTTCTTTCTTTATGTGTTCAAAACATATGATTTAAAAAATAATCAAGATACGTTAGGATTATAATTAGGAGGGATATACAATCCTGTTGAATGTATTTTGCTTTCAATTATCTATTTGATATCTGCGTACCAACAGTAATAAATTATTACCAAGTTCGCCTAATTGCCTAGATTTGTATTCGCCATTCACCGAGTTTGTCCTAATGACCTAAAAAGTCTCTCTATCAACCGGGCTAATAAATATAATGCATCATCATTCGAGTCCTATGTCCCGGAAAGCGGTGATTTCGAACTGAAGCAGCCGATATTCCGATATTCGCGATTTCAATCGCAGACTATCGACGAGTCGAGTCGGATTGAATAGCCTCGCATAAGTTGCTCTCGTAGGAGCGAGGTCGGAGGGGGGGGGGGGGAAGATCGTGAGGTTGATAACAGGGCCACGATAGATTACGACGCGTAAAAAGGTCGATATGTCGTACATTATCCAGCCGGATACTTACGGCGCTGACTTTCCGCACTTTATTGGCAGCGCTGTGGTTGTTGTTGATCTGCTTGATGTGCCTCTGATCGCCGGCGGACTCGATCGAACGTATGCTCATCTTCTCCTTATTGTTGTCGTCGTTGCCCTTCTCCTGGCCGACGAATAGCTCGTAGCTGTGACACGAGAACTCCGACGGGGATTTGACGATCTGATTTGCAGCTTCCGTGGCGGCGGCGGCCGCCGCTGCAGCCGCAGCTTCGTGCGCTGCAGCCGCAGCTTCGTGCGCTGCAGCCCTCGCCGCGAGCTTATTCTCCTTCGCTATTGCAGCTTCCTCGGCTTCCTATTAACATTAATCGATCGTGTCAATTCTTCTAATTTAACAATTCACGAATCTTAGGCCTAATTTCGCGAAATAATGAATTTATTTCTCAAGAAAGACTCTTCATCCTCAGTCGATGAAAAGCTTCAGTTGGTATCTCAACATTTTTCTTCTAAAATCGATTCCAGTATCATTTACCCTCATAGCTTCTTCCTCGGCAGCCTCCTCCTCTTCCGCTTTCTTCTGCAACTCGTCGTACGACATCGCGACAATAGCGAGGATCAAGTTGACAAGATAGAAGGATCCAAGGAAGATGATCACGATGAAGAAGAGCATGTGCCACGGTCCGGCCGATCTTAGCACCAGTTGATACAAATTCTCCCAATAATCCTGAGTCATGAGACGAAAGGCAGAGAGCAATGCCCAACCGAAAGTGTCGAAACTCGTGTAACCGTAATTCGGATTAGTACCGAATCCTTGTAAACACGTGTATCCAGGAAGGCACTGCCTGTATTCGGAGAATATTATTTTTTCACGTGCTCTTTGCATCGGTATCGCAAATATATGTATATTTCCGGAAGAACTCTTTCCACTAACGTTGGTTCTTTCTTAATAGATATATTAATCTTAAATTCGTTTAGCTAACAGTATTATTATAAATAAAAGCGAATTATCAACTTACCCCGCCCCCGATGAATTTCCACATAAAGGTATATTTTTAGCCTCGTCCATGTACCAATTACCTGTATAAGGGAACGATTTAATAATCAGATATGCGATTTAATAATCAATTATCGAAAATTTAAAACAACCATTTAGTACAATAAACACAGCTTATTTATTGCATTTGTTTAAAGAGGCATTATATTGTAATAGTTGAATTAATCTAGATTGCTAATTATATTTTGATATCGTCAATCATAAAAACGCTTGAGAGACCAACGTCACAAAGATTTTATTCTTTTATTGCAAATAATAATCAGATTCCTTTTTTTACAAGCTTTAGACTTGTGTTTCTTTTTAAATTTAATTTTACGAAGAACCGCGACTTACTTTCGTTATTATTGAATCGAATCCAACTCTCGTGGGTGAGATTACCCCAGGAGCCGTCCTCAGGAAAGTTCTTTATACATTTTTGCGTGAGGACCCCCATGTAAATCTGAAGACCCATCAGCGCAAAGACGGAGAGGGAGAACATCGTCAGGATTATCACATCGCGCAGGTTCTTCACGGATTCTATCACAGCGCCGACAATGGTTTTCAGACCTAGACAACGAGAACAGAATAACAGTAGATTCGTAGCGTGAAAATATACAGCAATAGCGGCGGCAACCTGGAGAAGTACCGATTGACTTGTCGTGCGAGAAAAGGCAGTTTAATCGAGGCAGGCATATGGATAAAATGCGAAATGAACATCTTTTTCAGAAGATTTGATTTAAAAAAAATACAATTTTAAACTTAAAATCAAATTTTTAATGGAGAAGAGCATCACGACGCACGCGATTTTATGGATAGCGACATAGAAATTTGTCTAATATTATATTCAGACGAGAGACCCGTTCAATGCACAACCTACAGCTTACAAGATGAAAAATGAAATACATGAAGGCCATCAAAAGCATATTTTTTACGATAAATCGCTTGATACGATATACGATCAAATTTTCTCTGTCTCCATCCACGTTCAAAGCAGTTTCGTGCATCGAGTTCGATAGTTCGTTTCGCGGAATCGGTGGGAAGAGCGAAAATAAGGGAAAATGGGGAGAAAGCAAACCGATGTAAAATGAATCGAATTTGTCGGGATAAATATCGGGCGGACGTATACTGTAAAAATACCGGGTGACAAACGGAACGATGATGCGAAGGGCGATACAAGCTGCAGTAAAATGGAACTGTTGTAGATATGTGATGAGATACGGAAGACGTACACAGCGATCGCACAAGTGTTGTCTAGAACCACTATGTATTTGCGTCTACGACCACTTCTATATTCTAAGCATACCTGGTACAATAGCGACAGTCTTCAAGGCTCGGAGGACTCGAAATGTCCTGAGAGCGGCAAGGTTGCCTAGATCTATGCCCATCGTCACATAACTGTAATACACCCGAACATCACACACATTACAGTGATACAAACAAAAAGATAAAATAAGTTAGAGAAAATCGGGGCGGGGGTTACGTAGTTACGCAAACGGTTACTCGCTACTTTTCCTATTTCCTACCAAAAAATCTGCACGAACTGCAATGTGTATCGTAAGGTAGCTATTACTGCATGCACGATTCAATGTAACATGCCGCGTATAACTTGCCACGGGTTTCGAGATTGTTTTTCCAACGTATCTCCCAAGCTTATTTATTTCCGTCAATATTTTTTCTCTTTTGAAGATACGATTAAATGATTATTTTTAGCACTGCTATGTATATTTAATTTAAATAATATTATATTATTCTTTATTTTTGCAAAAAAACGATCTTTCAAATTCTAGTTCTCTCACTTGAAAAATATAGTACCGCATTAAAAAAATTTCAAGAATTTGCTCTAACAAGTACTTTCGACTCATCGAAGTAGAATAAAATCTGTCTGATTCTTGTTTTCTAGGTTTGTCATCAAAATGAAAAAAGTAGATATTTTGAGAAAAAATAATGACGATATCTCAAGTACTATGAAAGATTGTGCTGAATCTCGTGGCACGCGATCTCGGCTGTGTTACGAGCCGCAGTTGAGTACTCGTTTATCGAGTGAAACGTATACACGTATCGATCATCTATGAACAATTACTGAAGTAAGAATGTATGTATATAGATATGTACTAAACTACAACAACTAGTCAACTGACTCGTCGACTCGACGTAAGAGTACTAATGTCTAATCAACGTATTACGAATGGCAATTAAGAACTCCTTGTTTAAGATCACTAAAAGAGACAAGAAATAATACTATCCCTATCTAGATGAATTAATTTTTAAGTACCTAAAATATATATATAAGTACACCTCAGAGCGTGTATGCGTGTATGCGCGTTCGTGTCTGCGTGGATTGTGAGGTAATGAACGAAGATCGAATATATATATATATATAAGTATATAATCGATGCTACGAAAGTCTTACGTTAGCGTACTCAACGGATCTAGCGGAGAAGTCTACTGTCATAACCTGGAAAGATCTAACTTGATACTAATTAACGTTTCGTGAATAACTCTTCAGTATACACTTCCGATCTAAAATTGCCAATTCAAAAATTGCGATTTTGATTACCGTATTTGTCGTCGTAACATGATTTAGTAATCCACTTCTTTTTCTATTCTGTTAAGAGCCAATTGATTCATTTAATTCGACACTGTTAAAATAACTTATAAATAGTTTCTGTAAAAGTCATCGTATATGCCATAAATTATTTCAAGTCCGAAGGAAATAAGGGTCCGATAAATTCTAGTCTTCATAATAACGTTTCTTTTTACGAGGTCGAAGTAATTAGCACGATGTATAATTTATAAAAAGATAAGAGCGATACTTGGGCACTTCCATTAGTATCCACAGAATCTCCACGACTTTTTCTCGACAAAATGGCGACGATCCTTTTGTCCACCATACTCTACCGTATACTCCGTTTTTTTTATTTTCCTCTTAATTTTTCTTTCTTCTTGCCTTTCTCTCTTTAAGAAGAATAAGTTTTAACTACTCACGCTAAAGCTATAACTACGAAGTCGAGCCAATTCCATGCATCTCTAAGATAGGTAAAAGGCTGCAGAATGAAACCCCTCGCCATCACCTTAACGGCGGACTCAAATGTGTAGATGCCCGTAAATATCACTCTGAAAACAACAAACACACCACTCAGCTGTTTAAATGCGCCTCATGTGATTCTCTCTACCACCTAACACGCTTAAAATCGCATGTGAACGGTACTCTCGCGCAAAAATGTGATCATAGCCATAATACTACAACTCGTTAAAATATTTCCACCGTACATCTCGAATTATTTTCTATTCCTAATTATTACAAACATATATTTACTATTATATATTTACATTGTGTAAATCTTACGGCAGTAGAACTAATCTATCAGTAAACTCATTGTCAGAAACATGCTAGTGATGAAATTACACATTAATTAGCATGATCACTTTTGCCAGCGAGACTAATCGCATCTAAACTCGGCGTTAATTTCTGACATCTATTTAATCCCTGTAAATAATCTATTGGCATCTATATTTCATTGTATAGATTAACTACTATACTCGCATCTCAGGCACGGTACACGCGAACGAATTACTCACGCGAGAAATAGTCAATAAAAAAAATAGTTTATCACACTTAACCGTAATATTTCAATTAAACGCAAGAAATATGAAAATATAAAAAAATAAAATAATAAAAGTCAGGTTTCCAATTCTTCATTTATATTTAACATTAATGCTGACATATAATAGTTATTTATCACTAAAAAGTTTACGTATTGTTCTGTCAAATTTTGAGACATTCCCGACAATGATATCCGCAAATTTGCAGTACACTGCATGTCGAATCGTTCGCGCGATTTTGTTACCCGTCGCCTAGTGTGCTATCTCTAGAGAGACTAATACAAAACTTACCAACGGAATACAATTTATCACAGTCTCTACTCATATATTAGAGCTATAACATGTAGAACATGTAGAACATTTCTTCAAGTATCTATACAACACAGGTGATCACGCCGTAAGCCTTCGATGAGATTTTTTCTAGTTAAATAAATATCGAAACAGCTAAACGTGGCAGTGAAAAAGACGAGTTAAATTTTGAAACTCAAAAATAAATAACCGACGACGATAAACGCATCTCCAGCTTAGGCACATGTCGGTAGACTAAGCTATATAAAGTTACAATTATTTAATGACAAGCTTTTAAGTGTGTATCACCCCAGTCATTGCAGAATCCTTATATATCGTAGAAAATAAAAACATTTTTGTTCATTTTTCTTACGTATCGTTTGCGTTTGCAAAATGCGACAATGAAATTCATTTGTTGAACTTATTTTTTTCTTCTTTCGAAATATTGAATACTTCGAAAACTGATATTCGAAAACTAATCAAGAAAATAGATAAATAAAATCTAATTAGATGGATAATTCAATATCACCATTGAGATGAATAATATTGAGCGATATTTAAATAATTGCATAATAATCACTAGCGTATTTTGTTGTAAATATTAAATAGGGTTGACAACGTCAATGTGATATTAATTTGTAATATGTAAGCAAATACACTCAAAATTAAAATCATTTCAAATCAGTGACAGAAAAAATACAATTTTATATAATTTTGCAAGGAATAATCGTAGAATCATTTTCAAAAGAATATTTTAAAATCTAAAGACTTAAAAGAGTCTTTAACTAGATTCTAAAGATTTTTTTAAGAATTTAGATTTAAAATGTTTTTCTAAAAAATGGTCATTATTTTTCGCAGAGTTATGTAAATTTATACTTCATCATATTTACTATCAATTGAAAATGGGAATTTAATTTTGTCCAGATGTGTGCTTTGCAGATTTATTCCAGTGTCTAAAACTTTTAATTAGAGTCTCTTCAATAGTTTTATTTCTGATAAGAGCGAAAAAGTTTGGCTTTCCGCTTGTTACAAGTACTCGCTCATCCATCATCGTCGATAAAGTCACGATTCGCAAATAAAAACTGCGAGAGATACTCACTCGGTGGACTCGATGGCGGGCGTGGCGGTCATGATCATGAGTATACAGTTAACCAATATTGTAGTGATGATGAAGAGGGAAAAGAGCGGGTGGACCAATATATATATGGCCACCCGCCGTATAGGATTGAACGGGTCGAGCATCCACATCGCGTCCGTCGCTGAGAATCTGAATATATCCTTTCCCTTGCTAATGACGACGAAGGTCTACGAACAGACACATATCACAAAATTCATTCGGTCAGATATTACGAGTAAAAGTCCAGAAATAGATGGATAATCGTTTATGAAAATCGTTATTAGTGTTAAAGTGTTGCGGATTTAATGTGCTTTAAAAGTAGAGACATTAATTAAAAATATAGCTTTCAATGAGATCTCGTATTAAAATAATTGTCTCGGTTTAACTAAAGAGATAAATAAAGAGATAACAAATAAAGAGATAATAAATAAAGAGATTTTCTGAACATAATAATAATGTACGATCAATTATATAAGATAATTAATCGACCCGCAAAAAATATATTTTTTTATTTATTTTAACATGAGTTTTTCAACTTCCGACTTCTACGCGCTTGTAGACTTAAATTATAAAAGATCTCGATATAGATGTACGGCTTTTAACGCACCATTATAACCGTAAAATAGTTATATAAAGCAATTACGAACTTGAAAGCTAAAGTTTCAAAATAGCTACGTCAGATGCAATCATAGTGAGCGGCCGCTCGTTAGAACCCACTCTAATGTTCCGCATCTCGCGAAAACTCAGTTTTCTCTAAAAGAGAGTTAAGCTAATTAGTGCGTCAATGTCTGGTACCCTTTGATTGTGGTAGAAGGTATCAATATCCTCGAGAGGTGTGGAGGCCAACTCGGCTGGAAAATCGTTGTGCATTCGGACCGGGATCGACGCTCCCTGCTCAAACATTGGATCCGGCTGAGGACCTTCGTCCTCGTCCTCGTCATCATACCGTACCTGCGAACGAGATGCTCGTAAGATTATTTCTACACGCGTATTTTTTCGCCATATCGTTACGCCGCGGCACTTTGCCTGAGCAAAAATTATGTTAGAATCTTCGCAGAGAAATATTATCGCAAGTAATTAAAATATAAAAGATATATCATTGTAATTCAAATTCTATCGAGAGAACAGAATTATTTGAGTGATTGAAACATTCCTTTTATCGAAGCGAATATGTCAAGGATATATGATGCCGATAAACAAGAAAAAAAACTGATCTCGCCCGCTTATCATACTTAAAATTTGATAAAAATTCTTTTTAATGCGTTTCATTATTTTCACATTAAAACCGCGTATAGAAAATCAAATTGGGCCATCGCATATATCACATTTCATATTCGAGCATGAAAAGTAAAAATAATCGAGCAATCGATGATATAAATATTTCCAAAATACCGCGATTTCTTCGACCGTAATTAAACGGACAATAGGTATGGCTATATGCACAGTTGCATTTCTACATTCAACGATGACATATCGCGTAATACAGAATCTAATACAAAACTTAATTTTCAAATATTTCAGAGTAATTCTTCATTATTCATGACACAAGAATCTCGTATATAACGTAAGTAAAAGATCGAGATATAACAGAAATGCATATTACGAATATGATTCCGAAGCTTTTCTCCAATATTACATAAATACATTTTAATACAATTATGTCTATATATTTTTTATATATAAATACTAATTATTTAATACTAATCGTTGTCAAATACTAATTTTGTTAACTCAAGCGCAATCTTTTGTAATTAATATCTTAGTATTCTTTTATATTGTAAAATATTTGATGCGAGATTTTTTCATGAAAATGTGCCTTTAAAATATATATTTACGAGCACGGCTTGTGTAGCACGGCTAGAAATATAAACTTGACCGTATAGAAGGACGGAAACCATATGGCAGCGTATGTAGAACGCGAACGTGAAATATTCAGTGCCGTCGTATGAATATTCGAACAAATCGCTTCTTTGGAAATATTCATCGGTGTACTTTTCTAAGTGCACCAGTTATTCATAACCCGCTTTTAGATGAGCTCAATGCGTTGTACCGCATCGTCGTTTGCCTGTGCATCACAAAACAAAATCTCAACCGTGTGATTTAGTGAAAACGGTATAGTAAGCGTATTGCGTGCCGACTATCACATATTCCGAACGAGTGGAAAATCTCGTTATTCTCAGAATGGCCAGATATCCGAAGCAAACTTACTGAGTCCCGTGATCGCTGATAAAACTCGGAAAATTATCATTACGTTAATTATTGTACTTTAGCTAATAGCTTGCCACAATAAAATCACGGCAGTGTGAAAGGCGAAGCCAGTAGAATACTCATGTATTCACGCTGCAAATTTGATCGGTGCTAAAAACGGGTCGTGAACATACGAACCTGAAGAAGGTCCACGCGATCTGCTCGACTTTGGCCCCTCCTACGGCTCGAATCTCTGACAAGTCTTAATTAGAGATACTATTCCTATTTTTTCTCTATGCCGACTCGACTGATACTAGTTTGCCTAACGCTCTAGACTCTAGATACAATAGCTCTATTCTAGTCTCTATCCGATCTCCGCCGTAGCGGAACACTAGTAACCAGTCTTCATCTATTCAGGGCACAGTCGCGCACAAATTGATATAAAAGCGTATGCATGGCAAATAAATGTCTCAACCGAAATAAAGCGCTCGGTATATCTCTCCCCATGGACCCCGGAGCGTTCGTTCGTATTCTATGTTTATGCGCTTATGTAAATTTATGCGCGGTGAGTTTAAGACCTTAACCACTAAACGATCCGTCGCCGACATGTTCACTTCGCAAAAGCCGTAAAATGCGACAAAATCCCGCAGATGATGGATATGAGATCCGTTCAATCGATCTCGGGATGCGGTGATGCATCGCAATTGCGGTTCCTTTTAGAATTACGTGTCAGAAATTTAGGTAGGTGTCCTATACCTAAATAAAAGGCTAAAATCCGTGTCTAGATGACTAGGTCTAATTGTAAGTTGCGCAAGCCAAGTGTCTGCCGAGCCCTGCGCGCGAAAGCTCTAAACTCGTGCTCGTGCGTGCCGAAAGTTTCGAAACTCGTGGTCGAATCTCGAGGGAGACTCGAGCCGGAGTCTGACCCCGTACATTATCGGATTTGACCACGAGGCTAGGAGAAGCATACAAGCGTAGTGCGCGAGAAACGCAGGAAATCGAGTTCCCGTTCTCGCGCGAACTTGACTTTCGTCGGGAATCGGGAATAACAAACACGCCGTGAAGGCGCCGACGGAGATTAAGATGTTCCGAGCTGTCTGCCGATCCGCCGGAGAATGGCAAAGTTTTCTCCTTATGGAACTTCTTATTATCGCGACCAACTATAAATCAATACGATTCCAGAGAATGCACACCGCGTGGCTGTGCGCGACTCGCGCACTTTGCTTTAAAGGCAGCTGAGACAATGCGCGCTGGTTCATCAAGAAATAAAAAAAAACAGGATTAAGAAAGTCAGCGTAAGCGTTGCACGTATGGCAATACGATATGTGTAAGCGTCACCAGGCGACCGCGACCTCCGCTCGAAATATTTATGTCGTACGTTATACTGCGCATCTCCGTATTGCCACTTCGTAGGCGTCTCTTGATAGCGAAACTTTTTAAGACCGCGCTCATATATCTCGTCAGAAATTACGTATTTTAATTTATTACTTGAACGCAAATATGCACGAGTTAGGTGCGCTGGAAGCGGTCTTTGAAATCAGATCATATCAGGTTTAATGCATCTTTAACGTGTATCCCTTGAATCATTGCGTGATCGAGTCTGGGATTAATTGTGACAGTTTTAATAAAATGTTGATTCGCTTGTCAAAAGCAAAAGAATTTTGGTACATTAGCGAGAGATGTATATAGAATTACTCATCTCTCTCGGCGTTTACAGCATTCGAGAGTTCGAAACATCGCGCAATTATGTCGTCCCGTTACAATTGATCCCAAGCTCTCTCCTACGAGCGTGTTATAAAGCGCTTTCAAAGCACAGAGATTCTGCAGGAAGCAACAAATATTTCGAGGGAAAGCCGCGCGTTAAAGCGTAAGCATAGCTCGCTCTCGATTGTAAGACGTCAAGACACTTGCCAAGGAACGTATATTCGTGTATTTGCAAACAACCAAGGGGCAATATACAAAAGCACGCTGCTTTGTATCGTGTGCGTGTTTGCGTGTGTGTGTATGTGTGTGTGTGTGTGTGTGCGTGTGTGCGCGTGTGCAAATCGTGAGACTTCATCATGTTCTTGGCCACGATGCAATATCCAGAAGAGGGGATATTCGCGATCGCGATAAGAAAGATACTCGACATTGAGATATCACGGAGGCGAATCGCGCCTGTTCCCGCTAAGAATAGTCCCCAAATTAATTAATCAAAACGTTTCGAATTCAATGCCTCGCGGATTAAACTTGCACATCTTTGGTATCTGGTCGATATATTGATTTGGGATGATGACGCTCGGGAATCAATATACACCGTGGCACGCAGAAAACTAGGGATTGAAACCTTTACGACTGCGACCATCTAATCCAGTGAATACAAATTCTTTTTTACTCAATTATAATGTTCGAAAAAGAATCAGATTTAAAAATCGTAAAAGTTCCCGAGATTGTTACGACCAATTTAAGATATCAGAAAAGATATTGCGCCAGAAAAATTCGCGGAAGATAGCATTTAAAAAAATATACTATTTTGTTTTATTTTATAGTTCAAAGGTAACAGTAATAAATGGTTATGTAATATTATTTTAATTTTATTAGTCCCTTTTGTTCCATTTGCTCATTAATCTTTGATATTTAAGTATTTGCCCTCAGGAAATGTTATGAGGGAAAATACTTGATGAATATCAAAAATTAATTAACAAATGAAACAAAAGGGACCAATAAGATTATAAAATAATTCGTAAATTAATAATTAACATAAGTAAAATCTGTGTAAAATTTCAATATATGTAAATGCAGCTTCGAATATGCTACGAAGGTGTGGAATCGTTCGCAACTATTACCGAAAATATCGATTTTTCCTCGACATTCGCGAGGAACTGAAAAGTTCATTATTCTTGTTTTCAATCCCTGCAAACAAAATGCAAGCAAGTATTGTATCGTATGTGTGGCGTTGGACAGTGAGTGAGTGACGCGTGTCTAGTCGATCGATCGGCCAAATGCTGCCGAGTGAGGAAAAATCGTGAGATCGTGTGCGTGTCTGTTTGCGCACGTGTTCACGTTCACGGTGTGCATGTGTGTGTACTGTATGTATATATATATATATATATATATATATATATATATGTATGTCGGCATATATGACGTGTAAATGTGCACGTGTATATGTTAGTAAGGTAGAAGAGTCGGATGTGAGATAGACAGAGTGGTATTACTTAGCGTGACGTAACGTCTTACTTCTTTTTTCTTTTTCTTCCGTCCATAACCTCCCTGAAATTGGAGAAATGGAGAAACAGTCGTTACACACAGAGATACAGAGAATACGGGGGAGAATCGGTGAATGAACAGAGTAGAAAAAAAAACCAATATGCCAATATGCGGTAAGAAGGGGGTGAGCGCGATAAGATGGGATCAGTCCGTAGCTTTCGGGAAAGTAACAACTGGATCGAGCGAGTTCAGAAAAGAAAAACAGAAAGAGACAGCGAGAGAAAGAGATTAAAGGGATAGATGGCAAGGAAGGGAGAAGAAACACAATGTTACATCACGACATAGATACACGACAGGAAATACATAGGATTAGACAAGCCGAAAAGAGGGTTTCCAAGCACATGAAGCTTGATCAGGACTGGATTAACTGTTGGAAAAACACGGTTCGTCTGGGAATTAGGAGATACTTTTCACAGAGAATTATAGCCCGAGTCGTTGTCAACTATTTTAAGATACTTTGGGAAATTTTGCTAGTCTGTGAACTTTAAAACTTTGTATATTCTTCAAACGTTTGATTATAACGTAGTTTCTGCTACAATAATAGGGGAATGCAATAATTTATCTGTCTAAATATGCTAGTTCATTCACAAACTCTTTGCAATATATTTAAAAAAAAAATGCAAAAATAGAAAGTTGATATATTCTTAGATTTTGAAGATTTATTACAGAAAGAGAGAGAGAGACGGGATCGATGATAATCCAGTCTTGATCTCGCTTCTCTCTCTCGTTCTCTCCTTGACCTTTCATCGCTAGAGTATAATACAAGGAGGCAATAAAAGGAGAGGATTTGCTCCTCTTGGGAAAGTAATTTTCAAACAGGGCGATCAATGTTGAACGATAGACGCCGTGGAGGAGGAAGGTTAATAAATAAATCCGCTCCTTTTATCGGCGTTGCTGTTATAGCCGTGGGGCAAATTAGGATCGCTAATTATAAGGATGTAAGGGACTCATTCGTTGGGGATTTACATTAATACACTTCTCCGTGATAATCATCTCCCATCGCGTGGCACTCGCGCGTTATTCATTAACGCAAGTGCGACGAGAAGAAAGAGTGGGGGTGGCCACGATACATGAGCGATATTCACGCATATAAATAATGTATATATTTATATATGTATCTATGTATAAGTAGGCACAGAGAGATGAGTGGCACTGCAGACATCGAGCTTCGTACGTGACATATCTTTCGTAACACACACACAGTACTCGACGACAGATATATGTATGTATGTGTGTATAAACAAAAAAATGAGTTTAAATAGTCGTCAGTAGAGAGATAGTTACATCCTCACTACGATAGATCAAGCGAACAATCAACGGGACAATCGAATGGCTGAGGGAAACAGATGAATCTGTTGCAATTTGACATATGTAAGAGAAGAATGGGAAAGAACAGATTTCACATACGGCGCTACAGCTATAGGCATAGGAAAGTTAACGATAAGGCAACTCATACTTAAGATCAATCAATAAAAAAATTGAATATATCAAAGAACATAATATCTCTCACAGAACAAAAATATTCAAATTGAATACTGCAATCTAAAATTTTGTTAATATTGATGTATATTATACCTTAAATCTCGTTGTTTGTTTATTCAAATAAATTGAATTTTATATCAAGTGCATTTAAAAAGTGCGGTACTGTTTTATTACTCTTGATATTTTCGAAAGCGTATTTTATTCGTTTCATATTCTGTTTATTCTCTACTTGTTTTGTTTGACTGCGTACTTACTTCATTAATTAAAAATGTTTTTTTCGCTGAAATGTTTTATAAGAAGAAATTTTAATGAAGATCTTTTATAAGAATGAACGTAACACAATCTTAAGTATGAGCAGCATTTAATGCGAAACTTTTAGCGCATTTACACAAGCGCCTGTGGGCGCAATAGCTATCAGTTAAGAAATTAATTTTTCGAAAGCTCTAAGATAATTTGTTGTGCAATAGGATTTTCAAATTAAACTAATGTTACATCTTTTTCGTAAAGACTTTTAAATTTTTATTGTTACATTGCTCGTCTCGTATGAATAGGTATGTACACATGAATATGTACAAAAAGGACAGTAATTATACAAGAAAATTAATCGATCGCACAATCGAGCTTGGCAGGAAAGTTAGCAGCGTCAGATAAATGTACCCGCTAGCGTTAATCAGTATATGACTAACTGAAAAATTATACAACGGATAACAACAGACTCGAAATAGCGAGTTTGGAGAACAATAAGCATATGTACAACGAACATTTACGCAAAGCATATCTTTGGAATTATCCGCTATCATCTTTTTAGAGTTCAAATAATATCTCTTCGAGACTTCCGTGAAATAATTCGGAAGGATCTCGGAATGCCTGAACGCGATCGTCATGGAACGACCACGTAATTTATTTGGCGCTACTTAAGGGGTATCCTACGAAGTACGCATATGACGAATTATGTGTCGATGTAGTTAATGCGCGAAGAAAATTAGAAATACGCGATCGTGCGACGATCGCGCATACGGTCGCGTTCATACCTCGCCTTCCGCTCTTCTCTGCTGAAGCTCCTTCTGCCTGGCCTCTTCCTCGGCGATGCGAGCCTCGATCGCTGCCAGGGATTCCCGCGTGAACGGACGGAACAAACTTCTTTCTTCCTCTGATAGAGAGTAAGAATCTTCGGACATTGTCTAGGCTGCGCACAGCTGAGCCACCTTCCTGCGAATGCGAGTCGCGATCAATGAAGAAACTATCACACATTACGCTAGATAACATAAGAACAGGTGAGAGAAAACGAAGAGATAGAAGATAGAAGAAGAATAAACAATAATATAAAGCAACATAGGTAAATCGAAATCGTTATATCTAAAGTAATTCTGAGCATTCGAAGCTCGATTATCCACTCTGTAGATAGTGTAGAGTAATGAACGATGACAACAAATGTGGAATCCGCGAAGCTGTTAAATAATTACGAAGAAAATAAAGTAAGAGTGGAGTAACTATACGAAACAAGACGAAGATGAAAAATGGAATGTGATCTATTGGTAAACCGGACTCACTTTTGATCGGTGCTAACAGTTCCTGAAGTGTAGTGTGCGCGTGTCCCACGACGCGGGGGGGTAGTAAAGTTGCTGCTGCGGCTGACGGGGACGACGGGTCCGGTGCTGAAAGCGGCGCGACTTGCCGGCTACCGGCTGGTTCCTGGGCGTCGTCGATTCCGGGCGCGTCGTGCCGACGATGCGGTCACACGACGCCGTTACGTACGGTCGGACGGATAAGGGCGCTCCGTGCAGCACGTCGGTTGCCGATCTGCCGCTGCTTTTGCTCTCCCTCTTCTTGTCGATCGCCGTCACGCGAGTACTGCTGCTGCTGCTGCTGTTGCCGCTGATGCCGCTACTGCTGCTGCTGCTAACGCCGTTGCAGTCGCTGGTGCTACCGCTACTTCTAGTTTTGTTCCTGTTGCGGATGCTGCTCTTGCTGATACTGCTGCTGCTGCTGCTGCTGCTGCTGCTGCTGCTACCTGAATCTCGTTCCAACGAAATGGCGACGAGAAATGACGAACGCGCTGCGGCAGTGCGTGCTATGTCGGGGACCGTCCAACGCGAACCAAGATTTTTCATGTCCGACCTAAGAGGAGTCGAGCAAGCGCTGCGTTGCGATAAGACCGAAGATATCGTAATTCTGATGTTATCAGGAGAGCGCAAGTGTAACGAATAACCAGTTGGTTTCGTGAAATGATATTATACCGTGTTAATGGCTTATTTTTTGACATTTTGGTACAAATTATGAAAGTTCAACGTGAATTACGAAAGAAACGATTTTAAGGTCATATGTCCAACCTGACGTAAGTCTTCATTATAGAAACATGATTAGTATTTCTTTCTGATATTTCAATTAGTATTTCTCGGAATATCACGAGGCCTCGTGGAAGTCATTAGTGAGTAACGTCACCGAATAAACGAGCTACTCCTGCAAATGGGCTACCACCCTTTCGGAAAATGCATACTCACGTGTAAATGAAGCGACGGGTGCGATCAATCCGTTATCCGAAATAACATAGTCTAGTCTTCGAGTCGGTCGATTTTTATCTGCAACAAAAACAGAGAAGCCAGATGAGTGCGCTGAATCCTCTAATTAATGTCACACATAAAAAATTTGGAATTGATATAACACACTTCGTACAAGCAACGAAATCTGCATAAATTTGTGTAAAATATTTAAACTTGTTTAAAAATATTTTATAAAACTATATTGGATACAAAATATTTCTATTGTAAACATATCGCAATGCGACGTGAGTGTTGTATTACAATGTAACACAGAGTCTTATTTATAATACCAATTAAATCGACACTTGATCTCTACATTTACGAACAAGATCCTTCTTCGCGCTAATGGCGTAAAGGATCGTGTTTCTGCCGCAGAAGCTTAATCTTCCTTAATTCGGTAAGGGGAAACATGAAACACAATCTCTTTAAAGTGATTTTTGCGATTGGGATGTGAATCGCCAAAGATGAACACGTGCAGTGATAAGTGATAAACGATCGCGTTTGCGGACGTCCGCGCGCTCGCACGACGGGGAGGGAATTTCGCGCGGATCGTGCCGGCACCCCTATACAGGCGGAGTCGCGGAAAGGTGTCGGTGGTCTTTGACCGAGTTTCGCGCGGTCGATCATATTCCGCCGAAACTCGGTCACATGCGCTTATGCATCGGCGGTGGCGGCGCGGCACCGAGCGCCCGGCCCGGCGATACGCAACGTAGGAAAAGTAAGAGTGAAGGGCTGTTGTTCTCGCCAGTGGAACACGCACATGCATATAGGGTCGGCCGGTACCACGTCGATCGTCCGAGTACGACACGCGGAAGTTCTCGCCGATATTTATAGTTATTTATGTGCTATTCTTTCTATTGACTCTCTCGGCGCTTTCAAAGCTTTTATTTGCCAGAAAGGAAAGACCGCGAAAGGTCTCGCGAGCAGATCCACGTGTTCATAGACAACTCGGGAAAATCGTGAGGATTTACACGCCATAAGTCGCAATGGTTACGTGGTATAGCCGTCATTCTTTTTTTCTTTATCGTTTCGCTATCTTTATTAAGGACGAAATGTAAATTTTTGGTGAGCTTATATTATTATATACAGATGTCAAAATCTGATCAAAACTGCTAGAAGAATGCAGTATATTGGGAGTATTTGTGATGTAAATATTATCTTTCTTGTGTAGCTGTTTGAGTATAACAAATTTTTTGAATAACGAATTTTTCTTTATTAAACAAGAAATCGTGATTATTCATAAAATCATGAGTTGCTTAAATTCATTCTTTCACGAGACTTACGATACCAATCTCCACTACTATATTTCTTACTTACTATGTGGAACATTTTCGTTGCAAGGCAGTATTTTCAATATTTGTATAGTCCGACCTATTTAAGTGCATAATACCCTTGTATTGTAAATGGCCGATATAAGCGGTAGTACAGAAACATGTATAGCAATGGATATTACGTAACTGATCATCGAAAGCAGATAAGTTAATTAAATGGTTAAATCTGTGTACAACTGATTCATACGATTTTTATTCGTACTTTATAATTTTCAAGTAAAATAAACGCGTACTATTAATTTGCTTCTGTAAATCTTGTCGGAAAGATTTAATAGCAAAGTTTCGCAACGGACATGAGATTCTAACATCCTTGTTAATCCAATTATCGTGTACTAATTGCGAGAGTGAATATAAATCAAAAAGTATTTTCTATTTGTCTCGTTAAATTAACGTCACATTTGACTATCTCGGCTAATGATATCGTGTTCCTACACAGAATAAATCGCAGAAATGGAACAAGTTATACCTTGCTTCTAGCTACGACAAAAAAAGAAAATGACAGATAGGGTCGCATAGCACGTCTTTCATTCCGATATTCTCGTTATTAATTAGACGTTCATATACATATATGCAGCAGCAAGAGCAATTATGTTACTTTTAATCTAAATACATTATATCGCACTTTGTATTATATAATTGTTTTGTGGTTTTCCCGTTTACGAAGGAAATCGATGGTTTACAACTTCACGAGATGGCCAACGCGCAAATCGCGTGTCTCGAATCATTTAATGCATGTTTTTTCCTTTACCATATGGCTGCTTTAGATCGTAATGTGAAATTCGCGGAGTCGTGTTCAAAGTATGTGATTTTACTCGCTCATTATAAAATTCCATGAAATGTTCAAAACCATAACAGCGCCCAACCTCTCCATTTGCTTATGTCTAAATCGTAACTATTATTTTATAATATTACAAAAACACAAAAGATCGAGAAAGATAAAAACGCTGCAAAAACACACGCTTAAAATTAAATCTTCCTCTGTTATTTCTAGGAAAAGAGAATGAATTATTGCTGCTTTAATAATATAAATTTTTCCTGCTTTACTAATATAAATTTGAAAGCGCAATTTTGTAATTATTATACTGAAGCTTCGAAATTGTACATATTTCAATATCGGAATATCGTACACTTACGTTTGATCGAGAGGAGATCGGATTAATGTTATTTTGATATTAACTTGACTTATGGCCTTTTGGAATATATTACGGGATAATGGCGAGAGAGATTTTTCTAATTATTCATTAAGTGATATTATATAGAAGCCGCGAAATAATTAGCCAATTTCCCCGATATGAATCAAATGTACGCTTGAACGGAGGTTGTATTTCACGGATATAGAAATGCAATAAAAAGCGGCGCTCTGCCAGCGTGCGAAGCAAGAAGAAACGAGGTCAACTATATCTGCGACAAATCGGCCTTCATCGAGAAATTATACGCGGTAACTGAAACGGGCGGCTACACCAAGCTTAACGAGTAATATTTCTGAAAGAAATTACTGTTTCCCGATTCCCTTTCTGACTCTTCGCATTTACTAATCAAAGCGCAAATGTGCTCTTTACTTCGTTTTACGTTTGTAACCAATTGGCTTCTCAATTTATTCGAGGTAACGCTTCTGCAAAAATTGTCTACTCTTTGCAACTTTATTTAAATGTAAAAAAAAACGCGTATATATCATAGCGGAAAGAGCTTTAAATATGATCAGAAAAATTATAAGATTTAGGAAAAATATAAAATTCAAGAATTAATATAAAATATTAACTGTAAAAGTTAGAATATAATCAGTGCGGAATATGGAATATGGAATAGGAGGGAATATTTAATCAAGAATTTTAATATAGGAAGATGAAGAGGATGTCGAGTGAGAAACACTTTAATATAGTAGTTCATGCAAATTAAGAATTGTCCGCTGAAAAATAAAAATGTAACACCGGTTCGTGATTTATATTAAATCCAAGATTATATGTATAAAATAACTCGTCTAAATTTGATGTGATCGCAATTGTTGGGTAGTTGGGAGTTTACAGAATCCGATTTATGATCATAAATGGATCAATACCAAACGGAACGCGAGAGCATTATACCAAAACAGTTTTTCAGTGCGTCGTTTGCCCGGATTGCGGATCAATAAATCACCATAGTGCATACATCCGCGGCGTCGGTACAAAACGATGCGCGATCCATTTCAATTCTGTCATGCATGCGGAAATGAGACGGTTCGGCGCAGATGAGTCAGTTATCAGCGATCCAATCAGCCTTGACGTTTCTTCTAATAACAATCTCGGGCGTCGGCATATTTTCAGTAAATTAATATACGCGCAATTATCGCATCGTATAGCATTACGATATATACCACTGATTGTGAGTTTCGGTATGTGATGTCAGAAAAAAGCGGCTGGAAAAAAATATTTAGAAAATCTATAAAATGTAACACAGAATCTATAAAAATCTAAAAAATGTAACACAGAAATGCATGTTTCTCCTCTTCTTAATGTTAGTATACCAAGCTATTCAACGTAGATTGTAAAATAGTCACAAACAGACACTGGCGAAATCTTAATTGCTTTTTATATTATTCGATTAATTAGTGTCACAATATTTTTTAGTGATTAAGTATTCAGAGAATGTATTCTTCTTATACAGAGAATGTATATCGATTGCGTTAACTTGCAATTCGAAAGCCTGGGTTGACGCACTTGACCTGACAGCGAAGATATCTCGAACATTTATCTTAAATTTCAATGTTTTCGCAATTATGGTACATCCCTGTGTAACATTTTCTGCGAATTTTGATTCATCCTGGTATATACATCGTAAAAAATTTTTATTATCGAAAATCTGCATATCCATTGACATACATGATACTCACGAATTAAGTACAATAATAGTGACAATCTTGCATGATTTAAATTTAAGATTTTTCTCGGCATTCAATATCTTTGCATTCTCGCGATTTGTTTTAAACTACATCGAAAGATGTGTCGTCTTCTGCTAAGGATACAATAAATAGCTGTCCCATGCAAGTTGTTTGTATCCTACACTAAGCTTTCTCTTTAAAAAGGAACTACCAAAGTACTCGATTTATTGCATCGAGAGAACAAACCTTTGACAAATTATATTGAAAAGTTTCGAATTGCGATGTTTATACGAATATATATAGCTTTAAAAAGCAGTTCGAAACTTCGAAAATTCGTGATGCCACAAAGTTTCACGCGCGGAATAATATTATCGAAAAATTTTCATCAATCTTTTAAAGTCACGTATATAAAATAAGGGAGGACGCGTTTCTTTCAACAATTCCCTAGTCAGTCATCCCTCTTGAAAATCTCAACAATTCAGATATCGGAGGGTGCCACCAGTCTTAAGTATGTAAAAAAAACATACAAAAAATATAATGGGGAGGAAGATGATTCTATAATGGGAAACGAATTCCACAAAATTGTCGATTTCCAATGATTGGATGTTTTCTCGATACCGGACGTTTCAGAGATGCTCGCTGGTGGGCGAACATGAATCATCCAGCCAGCTTAGTCTGGAATTCTGCGTAATCGCAACGCCATATTCGTGAACCCTACACGGTAGCGCCACCAGAAACCACCCCTGGAGTGGAGGAAAACCCTTCCAGTTGCTGGCGACGGCGGCTGGCTGGCCGGTTGGTGGGGCGACGCCGACGCCGACGCCGACGCCGACGTCGCGTGACGTCACGAACCAGGCCGGGTACGTTGCGGAAAAACGTTGTCATGACGACGACCGCTGACGCTACCGTCGTCGTCGCCGCACCGAGCCTTCCGCCACCGCCAATGCCAGGACAGCGCAATCGGAAAAAGCGCTAGGGGGAAATAAAAAAAATGCAAATGTCGTAGGAGTTGTACATGCATGCGTTATGCAATTTGCGTCGTTGACTCGCAATCGGCATGGAAATCGTGGATTCCAAAGGGGTAGAATTGATGCATGCGCTAAAATAGGCAAGTCCATTTGCTGCCCGGATATCCGAACATCAATCGCTTCGCGAGCGGAAATTCCCCGGTTGCTGTTAAAAAACGCGCACACTCTTTGCGTCCTCAATTTTTCACACGCGGAGAGCATTGTTCGTTTGTTCGCGAATTATCCCACGCGCATTTAGATTTACGGATAAATCGGAATATTGCTGAGGTATCAATGGGAATAGGAAGCTATTAAATTATTAAATTTATTGTATAAAGTTATCAATTGTATTAAATTATCGATTAGCGTACCCATTTTATAGTAACACTCGCTAATCTCTTGGTCAACCATTCGCCTACAAGATGTTTTAAACTTTTTCGAATATTAGATATTCAGTGGATTTTATCGACAAGTAATTTACTCGATAATATCCTTCTGCGGTTCTTCGACTTCGATATTCTTTGGCGTGAGAAAGAGATAAATATTGAAATATAACAACCGCGCGAATAAAAGAAGTTTATGGCATGTCGGATTGGCGATAAGGAATGATCGTTGTTTTTAAGATTTATTACCGTGTTTTGAGGTTCACTACACTGAGTTGTGGCTATTAAAGTCGCCCAAATTGAAATATCTACAACGTACGACAGTAAACCGATGACGTTTCGCGTAAATGTAGTGTAGGATTTTGCGATACGATACAAATAACGTGAGCAACGACACAAGTTTCCGAGGTTTCATATTTACGTAATTTATTCCGCTGAAGAGCGGCTCACAGTTTCCGTCGAATAAAAAATTTGACACGGAAAGCGAAGCGCTCTGTTAAGATCAGTTATTCAATTACGTAAATGCGAAGCTTGGAGAACTTGCGTTGCCGCAGGTTTCAACTATGAAAGTAATTGCGCGACGAATATCTTGAATAAGAGACGAGTCATCGTGCTACTTTCAATTTCGTTTAGCAAAGATAAGGCATTTGTTAGAAATTACTTACAAGTCGCGTATTAAAAATTTAATCTCCTTATAATATTTTTTATAACGTAAACTGTAACTTTAAATTCCTATATAATTCCATAAAACAATGATTCAATTACATGCGTGAAATGTCGATATCCAGTAACTGTCTTATATGTAGCTGAGAAGATGGTTACAGAGCTAGCCGATCGAGCCGGGACGAGAGAACGACAGTGAAGGAAAATTGCTTCGCGCCGACGTGCTTGACGTGGCGACAGTGATAATGTTGACTGGGTGTGCCCGGCGTTATTTAGATCGTCTAGATGAGTTGTCCGTCTAAATGACTCACACGATTTCGACGAAACGCCTAATTCATCAGAAGAAATCAATGCGTGGGACAATTCAAAACAAATGCATTCAAAGAATATACTTATATTTGCATTTTTTAAATAAATATATAATGCTTGTAGAGCAGTTTTTATACAAATAGTTCAATTATAATTCTCATAAATATAACTTCCAATTACAAACGCTTTCATTTAAGAATATGATGAAATAAATGCCAAAATAACCAATAAAACATTATCATGTATCAAAACACATGATAAGTTTTATAAAAGATTTAAATCAATTAAATATACGCAGATTATAGATTTGTCTAATTTTATATACAGTTTAAATAACTTTATTATATATATTTGCAATAGTGATGAAAAGTAACATTTGATACTTTAGAAAAATATTTTCGATCGCGGCAAACAAGTATTCACGTCAAGCAATTACGGTCGCCAAGTAGTGATGGCTATTTATGGTCAGACAAACAAACAAAAGTCCGCGGCGCATTAAATGCGATATATCAAATATTCTTTCGTACAAAATGGTGTTGGTATTAGCGTTATTTATTTCTATTTTAGGCTCCGCGAAACGAGAGGGAAGATGGGGCATAAAAGTACGAAGAAAAGGAAGAAAAATATTTCATGCGGTCGCGTAGGCACGCGAGATATGAAAATCTCTACGTAATCTGTTACGAGGATATATCTCGAAATGCAGTAGACTCGGTCGTTGTGTGTTGTATCGCACGAGCGAAGTGGAAACGACGTCCGTACATGTGGATATTCGTTGCATTCGCGACGTTCTGCACTGGCGCGACCCACAAAAGACGAAGTATACCGCGACGCGAAGTATAGCACGAAACAGGGCCATGCGTTCGTGCGAGGGCTATCGATCGATTGCCCGCTTGCCTGCCCGCTTGACTTTCTTGACGGTTCGGCTCGGCATTGCGCTTCCAAGAATCCACTCCCTCCCGCGGGAGATTACCACCCCGCGTCTTCAACCCTCTCACCCTTTCACGCATGAAATCTGCATTTCGTCGTTTCGTTTTTAATTACGCGACAGAACATGTCATCTGTAATCTCCCCAGCTAGAGAAAACAGAATGAAGTTAATTAATTAATGAGGATACTGGATGCAGTTGAAACAGGAAAATGTTGGTCACGAGGAGAATGTTGCTAACGTAAAGCTGAAAGCTAAAGTAATTAGAATTTTCTGTTAATGAACGAGTGAAAAGATTAATCCTTTGCACTTTAACTTGAACAAAAATTGGGGAATAATTCTATTTTTATTTATAAATATTGCTCCGATATCGAAGAGAGATCGATGTAATATTGATGTTACCCAACTTTTATGTAAGTTTCATTGATACATCTTTTTTGTTGTTACATTATCATGAATGATATCGTGATGCGGGATTATAATAAATGCTAGTCATAGCTACAGATTTTTTGTTACAAATAAATATCTGATTTATCTGATAACGCGGTCTTGACCGGAGATAAATCTTCGGTTGCACTGACAAATGGCGGCACTTTAAACTCTCTAAATGATTGATACAATAGACTCGTGCTGAGTGCAGAATAATGGTAGATAACGAGGAATTTCACGGTTTAGAAAGCAGCCTGCATAATGCATTATTTTAGTATTTCGTAACCTATTTCTTTTTCTTCACTTCTTTTTCTTCTCTTTCTCTCTCTCTCTCTCTCTCTCTCTCTCTCTCTCTCTCTCTCTCTCTCTCTCTCTCTCTCTCTCTCTCTCTCTCTCTCTCTCTCTCTCTCTCTCTCTCATTCTCTCTCTCTTTCTCTCGCTCTTTCAGTCTATCTATTTCTATCTCTATCTTTCTCTTTGACCCACTAAAGCCGATTATTTCACACATAAAAAGGGATTAAATTCTTATTACACGCGTTCGGAGTATATTAAATTGTATTAATATCATAATGTAGAGATTATATCTGTTTTATCGTCTGATTTCTAAAATAAAATTTTCATATGGATAAAACCTCCCGTTCTTCCCAAGTAAAAAATATTCAATTTAGTCCATGATCTGCGTTAAATCGTTACATTTGTAACAAAAAAATTTAATATATCAAGTTTGAATCATATAATAATAATATCGCTTATATGTATTCGAACGGGAATGAGTTGCCTGCAGAAACGATTTACATCATTCATTGAACGGCGAGCGCAGAGGTGAGGATATATCTAACACATCTCGACATGCATCGTATCCCTTATTAATAGTTCACCGCTAATGGGGTAGAACAACATGATAAGGCACCGACCGTTTCAAATCGGTCAGAACGAAATGACCCCTGGGGTAGGGATAAAAGATTATTGACGTTCGCGAAATCGGCGAGAGTCCACTCCCGGGTGCGCTCGTACTCGTCTGAGTACACTTGTACTCGAGGACGACGCGGATGAAGGGAAGCATAGCGCACCTGTTGCGTTCGTTCGCCCCGTAAAACCTGCCCCTCTTCCCTCCTAATCCTCCCGCTGCTGCTGCACCCTTTTTTCTGCGCGCGCGCACTTTTGAAAGACTGTCTACTGACTACTGTCTACTGTTGTAATCACAGAAATTAGGCGAGTTTTTATCCCGAACGAAAGGGCAAGCTTTCGTGCACGCGAATCACCCTCGGTCTGTCATATTTAACAGAAAATAGTTTTTCTTAATAATTCGAATGTAATATTTCTATAATTACGGTTAATAAATCATCGAGAGAGAAGAGAGAAGAAAGAGAGACAGAAAGTAAGAGAGAGAGAGAGAAAGAGAGAGAGAGAGAGAGAGAGAGAGAATCTAACATCTGCTTTCTGAATTCTTTATATAATTATATTCAGAAAGTAATACATTTAATTAAAGATTGCTACAAGCAAGAGATTGACCGTAGAGTGCACTTTAGCAACATATGGAAACCAATCGTTCTTTTCGCGCTCTTTTTTTTTCAAAATGAAAATAAATAGCAATGAGGAGGTAAAAAAAGGAAACAAAAATAATATCAGCTGATAAAATGTCAGCGAACAGTTTTATATAATCGCGCAAGACGTTACATACGGACTCATCCTCGTCGAGCACTTCCCACGCCGCGTTCGGCGCGTTAAAAGGAGAGCGGGTAGCCAGGGCGGGTTATCCCGGTGCTCCCCTTTTTCTCGGAGCGTGTCGCTCTTAACGCGGAACTAAGTCCTATTTTAGCACGAATCGGCGATCGCGCGGAGCACATGACGCGACCCTTGACATTATGCCCTATCGATCGTTTATTTATGCCGAGGGATGATTTATCAAACTTTAAGGGATCTCGAGGAACTATCTCGCGGCCGCCGCGCCGTATCAATTATTCTCACGTCTCGCCTATTTCGTACATTTATACGCGCGGAATGCGAGACGGCACGCGAGTATGCGCGGAATCAAGGAATCCGCCTGGTGTTCGCCCCCGTGTGTGTGTACGCGTGTATGGAGGTGTACGTCGATAGGAATATCAGTGCCGTATCACACAAAGGAGCCGAGAGTTGACGCGCGCTCGCGCCTCTGTGTCGCCTTCAATGGACGATGACGTAAGTTACGTCTGCTCACGCACGATTACGCAGCGGATCGAGCTGCTATAAGTTCAAGTATGTTGTGAGATAAAGGCACCATCATTGCGATACCGTTATTAAACGATTAAGGCGAGTTAAACCCGTTTTAATCAAATTGTAGCTTACTTCGAGGAGAAAAATCGCACATTTCACAAAATATTCCAAATCTATCGCACCGCATACTTCGATAACGAGTTTCCTTAATGTATTTAAAAATAGATTTTTTTTCTTGTGCGACAGGAAAACGTTATTCATCGTAAGTGCTGGTCTACAACCTTGCTTTAAAGGGTATTTAAGCTCTAAGCCGTAAGAAATTGACCAATCACAATGGAATGTGAGGAGAATACTCGATTGTGATTGGTCAATTTCTTACGGCTTAGAGCTTAAATACCCTTTAAAGCAAGGTTGTAGACCAGCACTATATAATATTTTATCATCCTCGCACAAACTAATTCCACGCTCAATTTAAAAAAAAAATCCTCTTTTTAATGCACTTTAAGCGGATAGTTAAAGATGCCCTTGGAGCGAAAAACCGCGCGGGTATCGGAACGCAAATCGCTTAACACGTGCTGATGTGCCTTTTTTCCTGCTTCGAGACGCCCGGCAGGAAACGGGCGATCGCGCGAGATAATAAAAACTCGCGTCACTCGCGCGTGAGCGACACGGGAGTGAAAGTGATGGGCGGCTGTGGTCTGTTGCTCGAGAGAATGTATAATATATATCGTTACAGCACAACGCAAGTAGCACGCTTCCTCGCGGGAGAAAGTCCTCCGAGGCGTCGTCGTGCACGGCGCGGTGATCGATACCATCGCGCGGCTCTCAAGCGGATCGTGCAGCTCGTATTGACCGACAATTTTCGCGCGGAGGAAGGTCACCAGCTAGCAGACATGTCACAATCATTGCCGTAATCGCGACGCGATCGATTGCGGCGATCGAAACGACATTAACCGGCCTTGTTGCTCTCATTAACCGTGCACAGCGATATGTTCCGCGTCGCTAATCAAAATTTTCGAGATATCGTCGAGTAGCGGGACGCACACGGCACTAGGACCTTGTGTTTGAACATTAATCCATATAGAAATCTAAGATATTTCTTTTACGTCCCTATTTTCATTTTCTGGCGTTGACTTATCCGGTCATTTAGATTACACACATAGATAGGATAGATTTTAATTTCGATGCAAATTGTTATCAAGAATCCTATGACGGAAATCAATGTCTAATCAGAAATCGTTTATCGTTCGTATATCATTATTCACTCGGGACGCAATAGTTCCCGAGATGTACTGGTCAGATAAGCAATCTTACAGCATTCAGGTTCAATATAAGTATATTATTCATTTTTTATTAAATACTACAAATCCTAAATATTTTCCAAATATAATAAATTAGACATACTATGACTTGTTTATAAAAAAGCATTTTTGCTAAAAACTTTCAAATTTCTAGATATTTATTGGTAAAAATATTGATTGTAGGTATGTCACACACACATCGATTCTGTTTCACTTATTATTGAAAAATATTTTGTCGCTGAAATAATCAAAAATTTTCTGATTAATTTATAAAAAATATACTATACACAAGTACGTCTCTAAAAATGAATTATTATTAATAGGGTTTTTTTTTTAATTGCTTTTTTTATATGCTGGTCTTTTTTCTTTCTCTATCTCTATCACCAAAGCTAAAGTACATATTTGTTTCGTTTTATATACGAACCATAAAAAGAGTTTGTCTTTAAACAAAACAAATCGCTTATACCTGTCACTTTTATTGCGGACAGATTATATAGTTTAGCCAAAAAGAAGATTTGAGCGCGCGCGCGTTATTGACCGACATCGTTTCGAGAGCGTCAGAGAGCGATGGCACGAGCTTAGGATCTTCTTGTACATCCTAGCGTCGGACATAGTCCTCGTGCCGATCACCGTCACCCGCAAGCTCGTCGGGCCGATCCCTGACCGCGACAGCGTCAATCGATATATCGGGAATGGCAGCCACGGCAGGGCCGCGCGTCACGCTACACGTATACGCGACGATATACGCGGGACCTGTGTGGCACACACCTTGGCGATTCGATTGCCAGTCCTATCGCGCGTCGTAATCGAGACCTGGTTACCGATGTAAACGGCGACGCGCACCGCTGGTCGACGCAGCCGACGCAGGCCCTCGAGCTGCATGGAGCGTCGCGAGCGCCGCGTCGCACGCGCCAGTGGAAGTGGTCGAATCAACGACTGGTCAGACATAGCGTCTACTCACGGCTGACACGCTTCACTTCGATCATCATAGGGACTCTTATAGTCAGATCCAAAACTTTTCGCTATAACGTTACACAACGTTAATACGTAACATATTTTTACCACCACGTTTAAAGAAGGTAGACTTTTCACATGAAAAAATAATATGGCGAGTATCACGTCGTATTTTTTTTTAGAAATGGCACTTTCTTTCGTTTAGATGTAAATTTACTGTTTCTCAACATTTTGTCGGATGTCTAAGTACTAAAATCCAATGTTTAACGTCGATATAAATAGCTAAGTTAAAAAAACAGCCCGTTGTTGCTGACAGGATTAAATAACCAGATTGACGGAGATTTAACATTGCTTGGAAATTCTATTCTAGACAATTTCTCTTCTCCAACCAGAGGCCACTAATAGATTTTCCTATATTCTTACTGACATCGAATGCCAAACTCGTGGATTTGTGCCACTTTAAATGTATTATGGAGAGAGAGAAATACATCATTACTCCCATCATTACTCCCACGTTACGTGTCAACGATTATCTCATTAATATGTATCATTATAATGTACGCCCCCGTATGCCTCTACAGCTTGCTTACTTGTGCTATATTTACGGTAGCTACGCCCGTGGTCCTACGGAATGTCAAACAGTCCATCGTGTGTAACATCGCTGATACTAGACGTCTGATTAGATATTCTTAGACTTTGAAGATTATCGATAACTCATATTAAATGATATAAATCGTTGTTTCTGAACAATAGGACAAAACAGTTGCCACGATAATTGAGCAAAACGGAAAGATGCCGTTTTATATTTTTATAAAAAAAATCCGTTCACCAAAAGCTTGCCACGTATTTCAACGTATTTCTCGATATCAGATATCACAAATTAGTATCACATTATTCGTTTCGAGACGGACAACTCGCACGATCTGATTGAAGGAAAGCAGCAAACCGTTTCCAAACGGTAGGATACTTAAGTGGAAAAACATATAAACAGGTCAGACTTTCTCACGTTATCTGTAACAAACTTTTTTAATTGAATAGGATTCGACAAATGCGATATCCTCAAATTTTGCTCGACACTCCGAACTTTGGCAAATGGAATGAGATAGCACGAGTCACTTTGACGATTCGTAGAACGAGTTACGTGGAGGCGAATTAACCTAAATAACTCCGAAACCGAAAGATGAACGAGAGACGTTCGGGAGATGTTTAAGAAAGAACAAGACGACTTTCGGACGCTCCTGTTGTTTAGATGGAGACACACATGTACACTCGAGTTGACACTTACGGTTGAGGAGGTCGAACACTCTCCAGCGTAGATAGTCACCGCTGCGAACGTAAAAGAGAAGCGCAACGTAGCGATATGGAGAGAAGAGAGGCACTGCGACGTCGAGCGGAGAGATAGGGAGGGCGCGGGGGCGGGGGCGGGTTCTGGGATACGCGGGCCTTGCTCGAGATGTAAAGGTAACGCAAACCGAGCACCGTAAGACGACACACTGAGATGCACTTTCACACCAACGATGCAGAAGAAGAACGATCGACGAGACGTGTGTGTGGCGCTAAAAATTCTGCCTCGCGCGCGATGTCCCTCCACTTGCGCGCGTAGACGCGTGCCGCCGTGTGTACACGCGTGTACGGTCCCTCTCCGTTCTTTCCTCTTCCGTTACGCTACGAATTTCGCCTTCCTTTCCCTTTTTTTCCTTCGGCCCTCGGGCGACGATGGCGGACCGCGATACGAGGCGCTCTTTGGTTTCAAGTGATTTTCCCTTCTCTCTTCCTTCGTCTTCGTTTTTATTCTCCTTCACTGTCAACACCTATTCCTTCTCGTATTCTTCTTCTTCTTCTGCTTCTTCCTTCTTCTCCTCCGTCTCTATTCTTCACCGCAGCGGCAAGGACCCGCCCCGTGTCGCGCTACACGAACGTGTAGTGGATGAAGAGAGCGTAAAACTTGCTCTGCGACAACATTATCCGGCCGGTTATCGGTACCTCGGTTTCCTCGTCATTTCGTCTCGCGTCCGTCCTACGGTCTAAGCCGCCCGCGCGCCGCAACGAAAATTGATCGCGTTGCGCGCGACGGTCCCTTCCTCGGGGGACAGGCCCGTCGCCCGTCGACGCGTCCGTGTCCGTGTCCGGCCGCCGCGTCGCCCGTGTTGACGCGGGGCTACTCTCCTTAGCACACCCGGGTCCGTTCGCGCTACGTCCGCTATCACTTTTCGCGCCGCCGTTCTCTCGCGCTGCACCACCCTTAGCTCCGGTCCTAAGCCGTGGAACCGCGCGCGACGGCTCTTTCTTTTCCACTCCCTTCGTTCTTCACTCGACTCTCACCGCCGCACGTTCGTGCACATACACGTACACACGCAACACACACGCTCCACGCGTGCGCGCGCGCGCACGCGCGTGCATACGCCTCACGGACACGCGGTCAAGCACACGCGCGCTAACACACGCGAAATCGGACGCGGCCGAACGCACGCGCGCGCGCGCACGAACGATCGTTCTCTTTATCCCTCTCGTTTCAACTCTCCCTCGGTGGCCGTGTTTCCTTCTCCCTCGAAGCTATGTCCTCCTTCGTTACCTCTACCACCACCACCACCACCACCACCACCACCACTACCACCTACCACCGCTCACTCTCGCCCACTCTTTCCTCCCCTTCTATTTTTCTCCGTCTCTCTCTTTCGACCCTCCTTCACCCTCTGCCTCGCACCGTCACCGCTGGCGTTGTCCCTGCACCTCCTCGGCGTGTCCGACGTTCAACGTCTCACCCTCGGAGCAACGCGGCCGGCACGAAGGGTCGCTCTCTGATAACGCCAGGCCCGAGACCTTCGCTCTCGACGAGTTCACCCCTCGAACTCTCTCGCGCGGTACTTCGTACCCCCGGGTTTCCTCTACGCTGTGCCTACTTCGTGCCGCGAAAGCGACTTCTCCTCGGTGCCGACTGTCGCGATCAGTCGAGTCGACGCGAACCGTTACCGTTACTGCATCGCCACGCGCCAGTCTTCCGCGCAGCGGACTCCGCGGAAACTAGACACGGGGCACCCGCACCCGCACCCCGCTCCACGACCACTATACCTCATTCGCGATCTGCTACCAATCCCCCGCCACTCCGTCGACCACCTTGCGCCCTGTAAAGCCGCGATTCCAAGTCCGCGCCGAGAGTCGAGACCGGCGGCGCGACAATCCCCCCGAGGACGATTCGAACTGGCTGGCGGGTGACCGAGGTGACGTTGCGACTTGCGACCACCACCGGTCACTACTGCCGCGAACGGAATCGTCGCGAGGGTGCGGGTAGCACCCTCTTTCTTTTCTCTCTTTTTTCCTTTCCTTTCGAGAACGCGAGCCTTTCCCAAAGGGTGGCGAAACGACGGTACCACCGAGGGCACCGAGACGACACGGGGCGAGATCAATGCTCCGTTCAGGGCTCGTAAGTGCTTGCGTGGTGCGCTTCCGTAGCACGGGGTGGATCAATGAAAACGTACCCCTCCACCTCGGTGTCGTGGACGTGGCCCCGCGCCACCCTTTGACGCTCCGCGACGGAGGGAAACGCGGTACCATACCGCGCCACTCTTATGCCCGTATCACACTAGCGATTGGCGATTGCGTTTACGTTTGCGTCTACGTCTTTTGACCAATCAGAACGGAAATCGCGAATCGCAATCGCCAGCAGCTACTTTCTGATTGGTCAAGAGACGTAGACGCAAACGCCAATCGCTATAGTGTGATACGGGCATTACAACCACTGCCTGAAAACATTCACCCGCACCTGACAGAGTTGCCGTTCGGAAGACCGGGCAGCACGGCAGCATCGCTGGTGGGGGTGGGGATGGCTGGCGGCGTACAGGCGTCCCCTCCTAGCCACCACTACGCTGCACTACGCTGTACACAGAGGCCTAGTTTACACCGATCTCTTGATACGCGTATCAAATAGTATATTTGAGCTGATTAGCCAATAATCAAACTAATTTACTAGTTATTTACTATTTAATACGCGTATCAAGTGATCGGTGTAAACTAGGCCAGAGTGACGCTCGGTCTATCGGTGTGTCGGCAGCGCTCGGCAGTGCCGAGCGAGAGGGAGAATATTACTCCCTCCAGTCCCTCCTTGTCGCTCTCACTTAGCTCACGCGATCGACGATGTTTTTACGCTGGAAATGCTTTCTCTGTATCTCGGCGTGAATCTGAGTTGCCGTTGCACGATAATCAAAGAGCGATCTATGGAATAATGTAGAGATGTAAAAATAATTAATAAACATAAAAAAATTGTAGTAAAAAATTTTCTTGATCACTCTTGCAGAAATTTTCATGCTTTGACCTATACTCCTATTATTTTGACAATTTCTTTCCGAAAAAAATTCCGTAGAAGAGAAGACACGTTTTTTTTTGTTTGTTTGGCCTACAATTAATATTTCCGAGTGTAATATTTGTAAGAAATTGGATTTGTCGGTAACTGTTATACTTTTAAGTTAATTAATATCTTGGAAATATTAAATTCTATATATACGTATGAGATATTTTCGTTAATAAATATATTTATATAAATACTATATTTTATATATTTATTTATGTCGAATAATCTGATATATATGTATATAAATATATATATATATATATAATATAACATCAACAAACTTCCTTGACCATAACTGGCAAATTTATTAATAGATAAAACGACGTTTTGGTCCAAATTTGGACCCTCTTCAGGTGAATAAAGCTCTTACAAATACATTCAACAGGCAATTCATGACTCATATTCACACTAACAATGCACAAATCATGTAAGTTTTACTTAGATACTCTAATTTTATATTTCCTTTATTTTATTCAAGTTATCACAATACAAAAGGGAAATTCTTTTTCTGCCTCTAGTCTTCAGTTTCTGACTTGCGAGCACAGTGTCAAGTGTCATGAATTGCCTGTTGAATGTATTTGTAAGAGCTTTATTCACCTGAAGAGGGTCCGAATTTGAACCGAAACGTCGTTTTATCTATTAATAAATTTGCCAGTTATGGTCAAGGAAGTTTGTTGATAATATTTTATATTCAAGAAAATGTCCTATCATTGTTATATACATATACATGTTTTTTAGGATATTGAACTAAATAAGAAAGAAAACCTGAGAACTTGAGTTGCCAGTGAATAATTAAAAATTAGTAAAGGTATTATGATCGATCCAACTGGCCAAATTTTATTGATCACAAAAACGGTACGTTCGACCGCAGATTCCGGTCCTTTTCAAGCGTAATACACTACTCACAAATATTAATTTGTCTGACATAATGCCCAAACTACGCCGAATCTAAAAACTAAACGACAAAAATTGAGCACTCCACAATAAATATAAATAAAAATCCATAAAAAATTATATAAACCAGAAACTTACATATTTGTGCGTCAAAATCAAAACGGTAAAATACTTGTTAAACGGCATTATTTGTTAATTGTTTGTATCGGAGGAACATGTCAGAGCCGTGCGGTGCATGGTAAAATTTAAACTGGCAAACTTGACAATATATAAAAACAGACCAGTGCCGTCAATAATAAGCTAGGGCGTAGAGAGGGAAGTAGCGGGGAAAAGTTGAGCGTGTAAAAAATCTTCCCTCCAGGGGGTGGGGGAGTCCTCCCGGACCCTTTAGGGGCACGGGGGAGCCCTCCACTACGGGTTTTGCGCACCCGGAGTACCCGAGCACACCAGTACCGCAATCTACGGCAGCCCTACGGGTCTGTCGTGGACCGGGGAGTCCTTTTAAGGACTCGCGAGGTAAGCGGCCTCTATAAAAAGTCCGCTCGGCTGGTCGGAGCCGTGAGGGAGGAGCTTAGGCTCTCCTAACCGACCTAAGGGAAGGAAAACCCTGACAGAAAACCGGGGGTCCGGCTGCCCTGCTTAGGAGTCTGTCGTTGGCTTCGGCCACCCAGACTCCCGCGTCGCGTTGTCTGCGGCTCGACACACCGTCGCTCCGAAAGTTAGGCTCTTTAAGTAATCGCGCTCGCGTTGTCTGCGGCTCGACACACCGTCGCTCCGAAAGTTAGGCTACAAAGTAATCGCGTGGCGTGCGTTCTGTCTGCTTGGCGACAGTCACCCGCCTTCGATAGTTTATAGTTCGGCTATACAATTAAGTAATCGCGTGGCGTGCGTTCTGTCTGCTTGGCGACAGTCACCCGCCTTCGATAGTTTATAGTTCGGCTATACAATTAAGTAATCGCGTGGCGTGCGTTCTGTCTGCTTGGCGACAGTCACCCGCCTTCGATAGTTTATAGTTAGGCTATACAATTAAGTAATCGCGTGGCGTGCGTTCTGTCTGCTTGGCGACAGTCACCCGCCTTCGATAGTTTATAGTTAGGCTATACAATTAAGTAATCGCGTGGCGTGCGTTCTGTCTGCTTGGCGACAGTCACCCGCCTTCGATAGTTTATAGTTAGGCTATACAATTAAGTAATCGCGTGGCGTGCGTTCTGTCTGCTTGGCGACAGTCACCCGCCTTCGATAGTTTATAGTTAGGCTATACAATTAAGTAATCGCGTGGCGTGCGTTCTGTATGCTTGGCGACAGTCACCCGCCTTCGATAGTTTATAGTTAGGCTATACAATTAAGTAATCGCGTGGCGTGCGTTCTGTCTGCTTGGCGACAGTCACCCGCCTTCGATAGTTTATAGTTAGGCTATACAATTAAGTAATCGCGTCGCGTTGTCTGCGTAGCGACACCCCACGCTTAGAAAGTTAGGCGTGTAAGTAATCGCGTCGCGTTGTGTCTGCCTAGCGACACCCCACGCTTAGAAAGTTAGGCGTGTAAGTAATCGCGTCGCGTCTTGTCTGCTTAGCGACACCCACGGGCCGCGAAAGTTAGTTAGGCTACAATTAAGTAATCGCGTCGCGTCGTGTCTGCTTGGCGACACCCACGGGCTAGTTAGAAAATAATAAATATTAAACTCGTGTCTGCTTGGCGACACCCACGGGCTAGTTAGAAAATAATAAATTTTAAACTCGTGTCTGCTTGGCGACACCCACGGGCTAGTTAGAAAATAATAAATTTTAAACTCGTGTCTGCTTGGCGACACCCACGGGCTAGTTAGAAAATAATAAATTTTAAACTCGTGTCTGCTTGGCGACACCCACGGGCTAGTTAGAAAATAATAAATTTTAAACTCGTGTCTGCTTGGCGACACCCACGGGCTAGTTAGAAAATAATAAATTTTAAACTCGTGTCTGCTTGGCGACACCCACGGGCTAGTTAGAAAATAATAAATTTTAAACTCGTGTCTGCTTGGCGACACCCACGGGCTAGTTAGAAAATAATAAATTTTAAACTCGTGTCTGCTTGGCGACACCCACGGGCTAGTTAGAAAATAATAAATTTTAAACTCGTGTCTGCTTGGCGACACCCACGGGCTAGTTAGAAAATAATAAATTTTAAACTCGTGTCTGCTTGGCGACACCCACGGGCTAGTTAGAAAATAATAAATTTTAAACTCGTGTCTGCTTGGCGACACCCACGGGCTAGTTAGGCTAATATTAAGCCGTGTCTGCTTAGCGACACCCACGGGCCGCGAAAGTTAGTTAGGCTACAATAAAGTAATCGCGTCGCGTCGTGTTTGCTTAGCGACACCCCCGGCCGCGAAAGTTAGTTAGGCTACAATAAAGTAATCGCGTCGCGTCGTGTCTGCTTAGCGACACCCCCGGCCGCGAAAGTTAGTTAGGCTACAATAAAGTAATCGCGTCGCGTCGTGTCTGCTTAGCGACACCCCCGGCTTCGAAAGTTAGTTAGGCTACAAACTTATCGCGTCGCGTTGTCTGCGGAACGACACCACGCTTACAAAGTTACTTACGGGGAGCGCGCTTTTAGCGCTATAAGCGTGCTCTGTCTTTGTTCAACTTTCAGTAAGTAACAGAGATAGAATGACGTTGTCAGCGCTAATAGCGTCTCCCCGAACGCACCTTTAATCGAATCGTTCATTTGAATGTTTCAGAAAATAACGACGCAGAAGATGACATCGGAGCAGCGAGGGAATCCTGCGAAGCTGACATCCCGAGCAGCCTGAGAGGAGGAGGAGGCCTAGGATAGGCATCGGGCATCGGCGTACCAACACTTCTGGTAAAAAACTCATAAACTATCTTTATTGCTTATCCCCGCAGGGTTTGCAAGGCGTTTTTATAAGGAACGTTACCCAAACCTTTACACTACTACCCTTCTCCTCTCACTTTAACCCTTTGGACCAACAGCTTAACGTCTCTTCCGAAAGACGGAGCCCAGTTTTCTCCGCACAAGAGCCTATCTTGCACGGAGGGGCGCAGCTGCCGGAAAAACATTCCATGTTTACATGGCTCTAGTGGACTTGAACCTGCGGTTCCTCAGATTACGAGTCTAGCGCTCTACCACTAGACCACACTGCCGCCCCACTTCTGGTAAGTGTTACTTTTCATTTTTTTTTTAAGATATTATAGAATCCCTCTTTGTGCTTATTCAGTTCCTACATTAAACCGTGTTTCGGAATTTAAATTAGTAAAAAAAAATATTTTGAAAAATTTGATTCAAGTTGATTCTAACGTAGAAACCTTTTTCGAAGAAGTAATTTAAAATATAATATTAATCTGAATAACGAATAAGATGTTCGATGCGCGTGACACGTATTTAATCGATTCGATTATTTTTATGTTACAGAAAATATCCGCGCGGGAAGGAGCATCATCTTCGCATCGAGGGAACACGAGTGACATCCCGAGCAGCCTGAGAGGAGGTGGAGGCCTGGAAGAGGCATCAGGCGCCGGCGGAATAACATGCGGTAAATATAATTGGTTTATACATATTGTGTCTTTCGCGGAAAGTTTAACCAATCGGTTTTTCAATCGAATAGTAAAGATAGTCAGAGAGTAGAAATTAAAAAAGAGTTTAATTTTTTAAATTCTATTTTGAATTCTTGTGTTCAGTAAATAGAGTATACTTTCAAGAAATCAAACGTGTTTTTTTATTAAATTTATTTAATTAAAAGAAATATAGAATTCCGTGTTTTACCTTCGGTAATTATTTTTCGAAATAAAGACTGTCTCTTTTCTTCCCTGCTCTAATCTGGATTATATGTTTGATTGTTACAGAATCATCGTAGCAACGTTGCAGATACAGCTCCGCTTCTGCGCATCGGTGTCGGTGAATTTTAACGTAGGGATGCGTGGGGAAATAAGCGTGTAAAAAATCTTGTCTATAAATGACATCACGCTTATAAAGTTAAGCGTGTAAAAAATCTTGTCTATAAATGACATCACGCTTATAAAGTTAAGCGTGTAAATAATCTCGGGAACGCAGCATTTAGCATAACTCCGAAGTCCGAGCGAAAGTACCTCACTGTGGTACCTCACTAAAGCCTTGTGTACACGATACTAGAAATCGGTCCGAGTTTCGGTTTAAGCCAATGAAACTGCTGCTTTTCTGTAAGAGCTGCAAGTTGATTGGCTTAAACCGAAACTCGGACCGATTTCTACCAGCTTCGGCGGTAGAAGAATGCAGACATACATTCTGCTGTCTCTTTCTTTCTCGCTATAGCTATAGCTAATGCCGCCAGCCGCGAGAATCGTACTCGCCGCTCGTATGTTTCTTTTCGTACCTGTAAATAAATCTGTAAATGGAAATACATTCTGTTATACATAAAAAGATGTAAAATAATTAAAGAAATAAAGAATAGAAGAAGCGTAAATGATAAATGAATAATAGAAATACACTCTTTGCCAACATATGTCTACCTCTTTCTTCAAAGTTCCGTTAGGAATTAAGAAAAATAACTTGTAATTAATACAAGAAAAATTGAATTAAAAATTAAATTATTTGTCCCAAATAGAAAATTAGAAAATATTCTGTTAGTATATATATTAGTATATTTAGAGTATATTTGTCTACTTTTTACTCTGATAATAGCAAATAAATATAGTAAAATTATATAGGAAAAATATTATTTTTACAATAATAATTCTGTTTTTCATTTTCTAAATGAAAAACGGTAATCTCTTCCGTTATGAAAAAAATTTAAACAATTGTTAATTTGACAATTCGACAATTAATAAAAAATTATAATTCAAAAATAACGTTTTACACAATTGTAAAGCATATTGCAATTATAGTGCATAGGAATATACACAAGTAGGTATTAATATTATCACAATATTAAACAAACAACTGTATGTTTATATTTCCTAATAGTGTATATCTAATACATTGAAAAGGAAAAGTTATGCGCGCGCAGTGAGAGTGTCGCGCGCGATTGCTTACATTTAATAAAGCGTTCATATTTCACGTAATATAATATTTTAAATGATATTGTCAGTGAAAATAGTTTGAAAATTACACAGCATACACAATACATAAGTAATTTACTGAAAACAACAGAGGTAAAATACAATTTATTTCTCATGTATCGCTATGTATTTATTTCTCTCGTGTAATAATCCGTTCAAAATAAATTATTTCTTATTATTTGCTGTTTTCCAAAAATTAGTTATGTCTGATATTTCTGGCTTTTGCGATGTTTCATCGCGGTGAATAAACTGTATCTGACTTTCGGATTAGGAGCCATGTTCTTTTTGGTTTAGAATCGTACGTTTCGTGAACATTTCAGTTCATTTCATTAGGGTGACGAACAATTTAATAAATTGAAATATTCACAGAATGTCGGATTCTAAATCAAGTACAACATGGCTCCAATCCGAAGCCAAATCTAGTAGTTATATGTTTACTTCGACAATTATTTTCGTTACTTTTTAATAACATTGTTCAAAAAAGTTATGAAATGCTTTTATCTCGCCAACAAATGTCACATTTTTAATTGTTTTAATGTGTGCAAAAAAAATTTAATCAATTTTAAAACAGCATTTTAAAGAACAAAGCTTATTTTTTGAAGAGCTTTTTCAAATGGTTAGAATTTTTCTTTCCCATGAAATTGTGTACCTTATGAAATAAGGGATTCTCTTTCCGAAAAACCATTTTTAACTCATTGTTACTTGAAAAACTTCTTTCGCGATACGCATTGCAACTATAGGGAAAGTTGAAGTTTTTGATTACTCGATTATATATATATATATATATATATATATATATATATATATATATATATATATAATCAAGTAATCTGAATAATAATTTTTTTATTACTCGATTAACCATCAGTTACCTTACGTTTTTACACCCCGATATTACCTCACCAGGGTCTGAGAGACCCCTGCCGTTTTCTCCAGCTTGTATCTTCAAGACAAATGCATCAATTTGAAGTCTTTTTTTTTTTAATCGATGCGTCTTTTAAAGATCTACAAGACTGTGCAAGTTAGATTATTCCAAGTTAAAAAATGTAAATGTTATTTTAAAAAAAAGGAAGACGTGTTTTTCTGAAAAAGCGAAAAAATTTGCTTTTTTTCAAATTAATGTAGTACTGACTAAAAAAAGATACAAGGGTTTTATGAATGTTTTAAAAACCCTGCACGTTTTTTAACAATGTGCAGGGTCTCTCAGACCCAGGTGAGGTAACTGAGGGTTAATCGAGTAATCGGAATAAGAATTTTTTGATTACTCGATCAATCAAGTAATCGGAATAAAAATTTTTGGTTACTGGATTAATCAATTCTGATTACTTGATTAATCAATTGCTCGATTAATCAATAAACAGTGTAAAATATTCATCAACATTAAAACGAAACGATTAAATAAGATTAAATTAATAAAAATTAAAAGAGGAGCTTTATTAGACATAAAGATAACATTAAGTTAACCATTCATTATTACAAGTGGTCTTCCGCACTACCTATGAGGTGCCACTAATAGTGCGTTAGGTTTTTAACGTGGACCTTCGCTTGTAGCCCTATTATACCACATTTTTTATATATGTACATATATATAGATACACTGAAAAAAAAAATACTTAAAAAAAAAGAAAATTTCCTTAATTTTAGTAAATGGCGAGTTTGCATACAACTGTGAACGTATTTTTTTAAAATAAGAAACTTATTTACTTATTTAAAAAACATAATTCTCTTAATAAAGAAAATAATTTATTAATTATAACAAGTATTTACTGCAATACAGTCAATGATTATTGAAATGTAATTTTTATTTTTTACTAATTAGTAATTTTCCAATTATATTTATTACTTTCAACAAAATGTTTCGGATTTAGTATTTTAAAAATTTATTTACTGTATTCCAATAACTATTACACTGTATCGATCGTGTATCTTTTTCCTTAGAACGGAAATGTGAAAAGTGAAAATTTTCGCCATTAACTTCAATGGTGAAAAGTTTCACGTGACTATCTCTTTCTATTCAACACCAATAGAAAAAGATAGTTACATGAAACTTTTCACTTTTCACGTTTCCGTCCTAAGGGAAAAGATAAGTACATCGACCCTCATAAAGTTTATTTTTTTTACTCCACATTAAAAGGAAAAAGATAAACTCTGAACTAGTGCAGCCAGTTCAGCAATAGAAAACAGACCCATTGTTTCTTATTGCACAGAAGAACTTCTTGCGAATTTTTTATTAAATAACAGACAAAATTTGATACATATAAAGACGGAAATGCTTTCTGCACAGTAAGAAGCAATGCGGTAGCTGATTAACCGCCTGCTAAAATAATAGATGCGTCAAAAATGTAATCGGTTACCGCGTTACCGATGGTTTGTACTAGAGTCCCTCTAATCAGAGTCTGTCCATACAGTAGCAACTTTTGATTGGTTCGCCATTTCTTGGCAAAAGCAAGAGGAACGGAAAGAGAAAAAGATATAAAAGAGAAAAAGAAAACGATATAAATGTATATCGCTCTCTTTCTCTCTTGTATTCTTCTCTCTCGTAGAATTTTGCCAGAATTGCAAGTTGGCCAGACTCTGATTATACTCTAGTTTGTACTAACCATTTTTTCTATTATTATTAACACGTTGATTGTTGAATTAACTTAATCAACTAAATGGCAATTTATAGATAGGATATAAATGTCAACTGTTTGCCAATTTGATTTTTTTAAGGTGAAAAAATATTATGAGCTTTGCGTGTAATAAAAAATAAATATAAGTAACATATTAACATGTTAATATAATGGCCAGTCTACAATGAGTCGTTAGTCGTTAGTCAGATGTCGGAAGAGAGTCGGAAGAAATAGTCATACGCGTATTGTAAGGCAATCGGAAGTCTGTAATCGGTGATCGTAAGAGATGGCATTTGGCCAAAGAAATTTATTTTCTGTTTAGAATTTAGAATTTAGAATTTAGAATTGAGAATTTAGAAAGAATTTAGAATTGATAATTTAGAATTGAGAATTGAGAATTCAGAATTGAGAAATGTAAGATGTAAGATGTACGCTTAAATACGGAGTATATATTGACACATATAATAATAAAAGATTAATGAGAAGAGTGAGAGAATAATGGAAAGATGATGAATTAATATTAAAAATTAAGATCTGAATGAAGATAAATGCATAGTTTTCATATATTTGCGAAAAATATAAAAATATGTGAATACACAGAAAATATAGCGAGATATATCATAGTACAGGGAACGAATATCATGAAGAAAACTATACAAAATGTAGTACAACTTATCGTAGAGTATATTTCGTAAATCGTGCATACAATCAGCGTTCAATTATAAATTGCCTAGAAAAGTTCAATCATTCGTTGCACAAATTAACATGCCGTTCTCTCATAACATATTTAGAGAGAAGTGTGATTGCTTTTATTTATTTTTTTTTATTTAGTGTCAACAAACAACATATCCTCATAAAACATTAAAACAGAACTAGAGGACTATGCTAAGCGCTAAGCGCTAAGCGCTAAGCGTTAAATACGTTATGAGAGAACGAATTATCACTCACGCTTATCACACTATCAGATCCGAGCTAATAGTTCGTGTAAAAATATATATATATATATATATGTGTGTTGTATAAATATAGGAATATCTCTTTGTGAAGAACAATAGGTTGTGTAGTTGCGATGCACCTAAACGTACACGCGACATACGAAGAAACCACATGGCACACGAGCGACGAGCTCATCGACTTAAATAAACATTGCCATGCTGTTTCGGCATTCTGCGAATGCAGAGATACAGGCCGGTGATGATCATAATGAGCAAAGGAAGGCCAAGACCGATTGAAATAATCATAATGACTAGAGAAGAGAACCTCTCCTCGGGTGGTGTGCCGTATCCGATCATGAAAGTCCTGCAAAACGTAACATTTCGTTAATTAAAGAGATTAGGGAATTAGATTCTATGATTCATGAAATTTTCAAAATAATATTTGGTAACTGACGACTCACCACGTCAAATAGCTCGTCCTCTTGTAGAAACCGTCTCCTTTCGAGCCCAAGGAAACTACTAACTTCTGCAGTAGAAGATCGTCCACAGCTTCTCCATAGTAACAATAGAGCATCGAATTTTTAATGGCGCTCGTATGATTGAACACTTGTTTCGGTGGATATTGCATCGTCTCCGTGGAACTGGTTACGTCGCGCGATGCGCTATTGTACGACACCGGCCGCCATTGTAAATACGAGCCGGCGTTTAACGCATCCATCACTTCTCTGTAGGGAGGCGTTCTAACTTCAACAACCTAAAGAAAACCATGAGACGAAAGGTTAAGATGATATTATCAATCAAAATATGAAAGCAATATGGAAAGAAATATGGAAGCAATAAATGTCCGCGATTGTTACCTCGAATATGCCCGGAGTGTGCTCGTCGTCCAGACTCTTTTTCGGATCAACGAACAACGGTATCTCGGGATCGCCACCGCCAACCGCGAGCAATTCAATAGCGAATCTGCTGTTGGAAAAGGTTTGGTTGGTCTGAATGTGGTCGAGGATGATGTCCACTTGCGTAGAATTCTCCGTGTGCAACATGTGCGGCACCATATCCGAGTGGTCGATGGTGCAGAATCCTCGGAGCTGACAAACGAACGAGAGAGATTTAAACGTGTTAGGTACAAACAGGGGGACTAAAGAAGCCAGATATATATAATATATGTGTGTGGGCTCAGTGATGTTCAGGCTCAAGATGAAGCTAGTTCTCGCTTAACCGAGCCATTGAGATTATTTTCGCATGCGTCGCTACGTACTACCGATACTTTCTCTTCAATGCTGCAAAATACTTTACCGAAAGCTTTATACTCCCGTATCTGCTGATATTCTTAGCTGTATCGTGATAAGAGTTACCCTCCATATCCAGGTAGACGAATTCGCTCTTTTGCGATAGGGACACGCGCCGCCAGTTGAAATACTCGGTACGTAAAAAGTTCGTATTAGTGACGTCGGCAGTATCAATCAGTGCCGTGTCATTTACGTCGTTGAATTCGATAATCTGTAACACGTAATGTACTTGATATTATTCAACGTGATATAGGTATGCAAACGCTGAGAAATCATAACAGATGACGAAATTGGGTCGCCCGACGGTACAGCTGCGCGATTAAACCTACATCAATACAAATCGCAATTTCTCCCGCGTAATTGCACATTAGCGCGCAATAAAATTAACTGAATTAAACCGCAATCTCGTCGACACTGACGTGTCGTACCCGAAATTCCTGTCAGATGCAGTCGATCGATATGTGGCGCGGAAATCTGTTTGTCCATTGCTGCGAACAATTCCATAGCTTTGTACGTGACCATTAATTCAACCGAATAAGACGAACTAACCGTCAATCGTCAATTACGCGCTCTACAAAGGATTAATTCCGCGAATGTTGCATAGTGTTTATTGAATGAGAAATTTATTCCGATGACGCAAGAATATAAATTATTAGATTTACATAAAATATTATTTTGCTGTGCTGAGATATGCTTGAACGTAGCGAAATTGTCACGAAGATATGTGCGCATTCTCATCTCGGGGAGAAGAGAGGCTTGAACACTCGGTTTGAAGAGAGGCTCTACGAAATGAAGACATTGTCGAGTGCGAAGGTTTAATTAAGAAACCGCGGATGTATCCTTTACACTCGGTAAGGGAATGTGACGAGTGGATTTGTGTCACTCACTCGGATTTACGTCCACGTTTGGTGGAAGTAAATCAGAGTGATAATCAGAGTAATGTATTTTAAGTATTGTAGCATTTTTAACGCACTATTTTTATATTCTTATATCTATGTTGTTGCATTTTTACATTTTTGTTACATTCGACTCGTGCATCTCAGCAAAATTAAAATCGATCACTCGCCTATATGATAATTTATTTAACACGAATCTCGAAAGATAACATAATTAGTAATTTCGATCAAAACTTAGCTATGAAAGATAATTTTCTTAATTCTATTCGCCTCTTGATACGTTTTATTTGTCGCATCGACAAAATAAGTCAGATTTGGTCGACTGTCCCGTTTAACAAATCTTAAACAAATAACTCACGATTGACTTAGCCGTTAAAAGGACCTTCGGGAGGGTTACCTTGTTTATTATTATCCCGAAAGAGTAGGCGGGCTTCTCCGAGAAGCTGAGCGAGTTCTCCCTTCTGGCGAGATAATCATCCCAGGTGATGTTGAGCCAGGCTGACGGCGGCGTGAGCGCCAACAGCACGGACGGGGTGCCGACGAAATCCCACAGGTAATGCAACGTGTCGTTCGGGCCATCGGCTCTCAGGTAGAGCGTCGTCACGTTTCGCTCGCGGCACCGCTCGTCGCATCCCGGGTTCACCCACGACCGCAGCTAAGGCAGGATAAAGCGGGCGTTTTATGCAACGTTGCAGATTAAACGACGTCGTATTAACGGACGGATGGCCTAGATCAGTGCCGGATTGTGCGACCGGCGGCCTTGCCGTTCCTACGAGAGTCCCCCGTGCGATTATTATCGCACAAAACGGCGTTGCACCGTTACGCTAACGCGCGGCGTGCGGGCTCGTATCTCGTATCTGCGAACCGTGAAGTGACGAAAGTTACGTTTTTCCTCTTGTTCATTCTGAAAAAGAGCTCGCGAAAGTACGCGCGATACACTCGGCTATTCCGTCGTAAGTCGTAATACTCTCTCCGTGACTCCGTTGAAAGGAAAATCCGGAATTTTCCCGCATCACGCTAAAATAATTATGAAGACATTTTATTTTTTAATATTTGCGAGTTATATTCCTAACACGTTGCATCGATAACGAAAGAGGTAGAATAAACGCGATAGATTTCTTTGTTCTATTTTCAAACGCATTATATCTAGGTTCGCACAGTTTGCTTCTACGCTTATTTACTAATTCACGGCTAGGATCGATAGTCCAGTTTATTAAAAATTTAAAATACTAGACCTGTATGCAAAGCACGGATCGTATCGAACATTCCTCCGAATGCCTTAAAACATTAATGATTTACGTCGGTGTTTACAATTAACGAACTCGGTCTCTTTTAACGTCACGTATGGTATGTATCGATAAGATAATTATCGTACATATACGATCTTTTGGTGAAAAAATAAAATACCGAGAGGTAAAAATAAAATATAAGATAAACAAAGTGTTCCATTATTAATTCATGTTAATTTACTTATTATATTAGCTTAACCTCTGTATAATCATATTAACTTTTTAATTATTTTGTTTTAATCTTTAATGTTAGATTAATGAGTCGCTCCGGACTGAATTTAATGCGTCAAAGCGTCGTATTATTAGTATTATTACTCATGCACGCTCATGTGACAACCGAGGAAATTTAAAACTCAAGCTGACAGTGAAAAATATTGCGCTGATCCACATCCGCGCGATTAATCATTCCGAACGCTCGCGGAACGATTTGACGTTTGACGCGTTGACGTGCCGATCGCGCGACTCACGATCGACCGTGTCCTTCGATCGCGAGCAATCTAGGCCGCGTCGATGCATTTATCCGATCAGCCGATCGCGTTAGTACGCGAGCGTGCAGCCAATTTATCAATAAATCCACCTGCTTAGCGACGAAAGAAATTTATCGCGATAAGTCTCCGTCGCGAGATTTCTTTCGAAGCGCGCTCGGAGCTTGACGCGGGAAGAGTTGCGGGAGGGAGGAGGGGGCAACCTCGTGGGCGCAACGCCTCGCAACACGCCTCCCCCCGGGCCCCGAATATTGACGGTCGGCGATCCTTTGTCCGTTACGCGATCCATGTAAACGTCGCCCGGAGGTTCAAAGTCGCGCGATGAATCACGCGCACGCGATTCGCGTCCGCTTTGACGGCGCGACGCTGTCCCGCGTCCCGCGGACGACGACGCGCAACGCGACGCGACGCGACGCGCGGCCAGTCAATCGCAGCATCCAGCAAACGCGAATTCGAGAATCGAGACCGAGCAGACCGAGCTACTGTACTCACTGTGCGCCGCGTGGAAGAAGCCGAGTCCGCCAGTGCGACGACGAGCAGGAGACAGAACGTCGAGGCGCTGGCCATGCCTGCCGTCGCGTAGTCGCGTACGACAACGACGATACACACACAAAACGCTCGCGGCTCACGCTTCACGCTTGTCAACGCTGACGCCGTTCGCAAACTGATAGCAACGCGATCGTGACGATCGCGTGGGAAGTGTGGGAACACGCGGCTTCAGGCTTCACGAGCGGCAAGCGGGAAGCCAGCGCCTTCGTGGTTGCGAGGAGAATCAGGCGAAGATCAGGTGCGAAGGGTAAATCATCGCTTGCTCGATCGGTCAAATCGGTACATAAAATATGTCAAAGTCGGGATCGAAGCCCCTACAAAATCCCCATAAACATATGTAAAAAAAAACGCCTCTCCTTGTGTTTAACATCGAGATTAAAAAGTGACGGATTGAGGCAACGTGTCTAATTAATCAAAAAAAATTATGTCTCTCTTTTAATACTTAATTTTAAAAGCTAGAAAAGTTGTATATTGAGATAGTGTCTAATTTTATTACACATGGTTTTCTTCGTATTTGTCGCAAACTAAATTAATTTTCTTTATAGAGACATTTGCTTCATATTATTTGTAGATAGTATAGTAAAAAGAGGGTCGAGAATTAGAACTGTGATACAATATTTCTTTTTCGAAATAAAGAATGAATTTATGAAGTTTGATCATTTATAAGATGAATAATTCTCACAGACTATTTTAAATTACGAACGTAATTATGGACATATTTATAAGGAAAAGGAATATTGAGAGATGGAATAATAATAATTTTTTTAGATATAAAGATAAATTTAACTATTAAATTTGACATTATACAATGTAGAATTTATAACTTAATTCTTTTAAATTATGAATAAAATTAAAACATATGTTTATAGATAACAGGAGTATCGAGAAATAGAAAACGGCATGACAGTAATTTCTTTTTCCTTTCTCTATAGACAGATAATAAAATTATTCACCAAGTTTGGCGTTATAAAACCAAGAATTCAACTTTAAAATATGAACATAATTATAAAAAATATATTTGCAGACGAAAGGAGTCATGTCGAAAGATAAAATTGCGGTTTGGTAATAGTTTCTTTTTTTCGAGAACAAAAAATTGATTCGCGATTTAGGAATAGAACTTGGCATTACGAAACCGGGAATTTTCAGGATCGACTCGTGTGCACGCTGCGTGAAATTTACGTAATGAATTCAAATATTAGACCGGCTTCGTTACATCAATTTGGTAACGGACACTTGATCTGCTTGTCGATTTATATATCATTTCTTTTATTTCTTGTATGACGATGCATTAATCGATTAATCATTATCATGACTTACCTTTCCATCGATCGATGCACACGTTATTGCTGTTAACCAGCGGTTTCGTCGCCGGGTATCCTTACCTCACGCGTCCCTCGGCGAGTACGCGAGTCGCGACATCGAAAAATTCGCCGCGTACGGCGTACTCAAGGATCATACTCACCCGATGGCCAATACTTACCTACCTTACGTCCTCCGCGCGCGGACTCTCGCGCACGCGATAGCGACACACGGCGCTCTTGGGAGGATTTTTAACGTTCGCCGCGTATTGTAAATATGTAATATGAGCCGCCTTTCGCGCCGAGAGAAGGAAACTCGTACCCCATTGGCCGTCGAATTCCGCCAACGGTGGTGGAGTTACCAAGCCTCGGCACATTATCCCGCGTATAGTCTCGTATACAATCCCGCTTTATGTACCTATACAAAGTGCCTTCGTCGGCGCAGGCCTTGAGACGCGTATTAAAATTCGTTGTACCTGTGAAAAAATTCTCATTTCTCATATCGCCGCCGCGCCGCGGTACAATACGCGACGTTACGCCTTGGCGGCGTCGGAAGTCGCTCATGGCGAGACTCGCGAGGCTCTTTGTGTCAAAAGATATACCTCAATCTTAGTCCGCGAGATCTTTGACAAATTTTTACCGCGATATATCGTATGCAAACATTCACGATCTAACAATCTCGCTCATGTAGCTACCGCTCCGTTTTAAACCGGCAAGCTTTACTATGTGAAATTATAATTCCAACGAGATAATTAGAGCTATAGAAGCCTAATCGCAGATATTACTTTCTGACAATGCGACGCGACGTATGAAAAAGCTGGCATAAAAGAAAAACCGCGTGAGACGATAGAAATGCATCCGGAAAGCTTCCTTAGAATTAACGCGAGGAGAAAGGCGTTTTTCCGCGCGACGGCAGATCCCCGCGCAGATCGCGAAACGAAGCGGAATGAAACGTAAGCGTAAGCGTAATTCGCGGCGTCAAGCTCGCGTCGTCTCGCGCGCGCGCGCCGACGATCCCGGCCCTTCTATCGGCGCGACGACGACGGATCCGCGAAAAGGACCGACGCCGATCGGTTCCACTTGGGACACCGGGTACAGGCGGGGAAAGAGAACGTGCAAAAAGAACGTTAAGCGCGCAGACTGCGACCTTGACCGAAGCGGTGTCCGCGCGCGAGGCAAGGCGCGGCGCGGCGCGGCGAGGTGAGGCGAGACGAGGCGAACGTACGTGCGTCCGTCTAGCGCGCCGAGGGGTTCCATTCCCTCATTCCCTCGGCCGGTCTCGAAGCCGATTTCCTTTTCGATACGGACGACTTTTTCGAGCGCGCTTCGAGAGCCGCGGAGCTGACGAGCGGCGGAAGTCGCGCGGAGGGTATAATTTTCCCTGCGAGATGAACCTTCTATCCGAAAAATGCGCGCGGATTTAATTTCATTGTCTTGTTTTATTTCCGCGTGAAAAGGGAGAAAAAGAAATGAGGGGGAGATGTCAAATTTATATGGAGGAAAAGTGATACTCGAGAAAACAGCCAAGTTGTTGGCGCATCGAAGATGAACGTGCATGTCGTGTATGCACGTGCATGCACTTGGCAACGGCGTGCGCTTCGGAAAGTTGAGGAAACGCCGTGGGAGAAATTCTAGAGGCGTTCGCGCACGCACCGCGCACCGCGCAGAGCGTTGCGCACGGACGTCGCGCGTCGGTTCGGTAGGATTTAATTACGGGAAGTAATTACATCGGGAGGAGAGATATAATTAATCGAATCGGTAGAGACCACGATGAGGTCTCTCGCGCGCGGCTGGCGCGATGGCGTGGCGATGTATGTAACGAAGAAAGGAAAGAGTTACGCGCCACCTGACGAATCTGGTTGCGAAATTTTGATCCGAGCCAACTAATTTGCCGCACGTAATTACTAATTAGCGAATCGAGGGAGGTTCCTCCCGTCGTTAGGGGGTCTGCGGAGGAGACCGGGAGGACCCGCGCGACGTGTCTCGGCAGTGAGAAGGGCCACAATAGCGAGAACGTTCAAGGTCAAGGTCAGTCTGGGCACTCCCCTTCGCGTCTATCGGGAGTCGCCCGACGACCGCCCCCTTCGCCCGGGCGAAGTCTGTCTGGGCCCGATTTTTCCGAGATCGGCCGCGAAAGCGAGGCGAGACAAGGCGAAGTAAAAGCCGCACCGGCGCGGCGGCGCGGCTCTCGAACGCACGTTCTTCGCCGACTTCGTGATACGGCGTTGAAGGTCGTCGCAGGAAGTCGAGACCCGCGGGAGAATAGAACCGTCTCGCATATACCGGGTGGCACGATCGGAAACAGGTTTCACCGCTCTCACCTGCGCTCCCTGCGATTCGCACAACTCGCGTCCAACAAAGATTTTTCGACAGATATTAATATGAATGGAATCCCTTCGATCTACCTTTGAAGCTTGAGTCAAGTGCGTAAGTCAAGGGCGCGTTAAGACGACAAGAAACACCGTAAGAAGATGAAATCGTGTGATTTTACATAATTCCGTATACTTAAGTTCTTATTGACGAGTAACTTTTATATTCCTTTTGTAAATCTTAATCTCTTTCTCTGTCGTCGGAAGTAAACATGTCGATTGCTATCGAAGATTATATCGTCTGTTTAATTTGTCAACTTAATTCTAGACGTAGCTTACCAAATGTCCGTATTTCATTCTTTATTCTCGAAGGCTCGTTTTATCTACATTGTATATAAGTATTCCCTTTGATCGACTTAGGGGAGGGAGTCCAACAAAGTCTAAATTATTGAACGATTAGTAATTTAGCGTATACTATCTTGGAGATATACGTATGAAATATCAGAAAAATTTTTCTTTTAATTTTAAAAACTTTTCTAAAATTTTTAACCATATTTTCACAATTTTGACATCACATAAACTAGGAGTAAAATACGAATGTATGATTCATTCCCTCGCATTGCATCCAATGTACTCCGACGCTCTTCGTCCAACTTCTTTTCATCGCGCTCGAAATCTGAACTAGCTTTACCGAGAAGGAACAAGAGAGGCGGCTCCTGTTCACATCGCACATTTAGCGCTAAACATACCTGCCTAATTGCCGGCCTTATCAACATTATACCTTGCGCGGCTACTAATTGTAGCTGTTAGTCTCTCGTTTTACTGCTGGCGACGAGAGGAAGGAGGACACTCGATCTTGCCTGGACATGGGACGATACTCGTCGCCCTTAATAATTGCACCGAAGGGCGTTATTACGAAAGCCGAGAGATCGGTCTACGCTATCAAACAGCGCGGACCTTTAGAGCGGATTAGCGACGATCCCTCAAATGTAGACTCCCGGGATCCGTCACGGTGCGCGATACAATACCGAGTAGAGTATAGCAACCGGCACGCACGCACGCAAGCACGCACATCGGCACGCCGAGGCATCGGACGATCGGATTCGAAGGCGAGCCCGCGCGATAATTGCACCCGGCGCGACGACCGAAAGACCTACGACTGCACTCGCCGTTGCAAATTCGCGGCGCGCTGCTCCGGCTCCGGCTCCGGTTCCGCGCCGCTCGTCGCTGTCGCCGCCGCCGCGCTGTTCGTCTCGTCCCGTCGCGTCGCGGTCGCTCGTCGGGACGAACGAAAAACGGAACAAAGAGTCTTGTTGCGGGCAAGCAGTACCCGCCGGTTCTCGGCCAATGAGAGGAATCGGCACGATCACCCGCCGCACCGGCCGCGCGGCCGGCTAAACGTTCGACCGGCTGCCGAGCGCCGCGCCGCGAAAAGGGATCCGATTGGATTCGCGAATCGTCCGCGAAATGGAGGGTAGCGTAAATCTCTCGCGAAGAAAAGAACGTGAGATTCCTCGCGAAAAGTAGCGGAGAAACATAGCATAATTTCAATAATGAAGACGTCAGATGAAGACTCCGCGACGAAGACGTACAAGTCCCAAGTCCCAATTATTTTTTTATTCGATCGCTTCGATAAAATTTAATTTCGTCCTCCCGATACAAGCAGGAGCCAGTTTTAGATTAGCGACGATCGAAACGTAGCGATTCGTTGTTCTGCAAAACCATTTTTACAATGTAACGCGTATGCATATCGTGTATCGTCGTCAGAGAGAGAGAGGGAGAACAAATGTCAGCGAGTGACGCGTGCAAATTTATTGCGAATTTAAATTAACCCTCTATAACCGGATTTTTTCTGTCACAAAAGAAAATTACACAATTCATCATTATTGAAATCATTGAGACTTAAGAAATATAGATTGTACGGGTAATTCCCATCGTTACAGAAAGTTTAAGTATGTCAGAGACCAGGGGTGAAAATACCACGTAACTTCTGCGAGAGTGTCGCGGAGGGAGCAGCGGACTTTACGCCGGCGACTCGACGATGTCATTCCTGTGAAATTGCAGGACACGCTCCACCGCGTCCCCTTACCGTTGTCGCGCGATGTGCATAACGATAAGAAGGCGACGACGATGCACCGCTGCACCGGCGACAGGTGGAACGTCATGAAGCCACTCGGCAAATTGATTGATGCGATACCGCCGAGCGATACCAATTATTAATTTAGTTTATCATTCTTACAACATTACCGAGCTCATGAGGCGTGACGCGAATGTGAGTTTCGCCGGACGCCACCTTGAATGTTAAAACGCCGAGCGAGCGCTACGAGCACTATCGGCAACGTTTGTTAAAAAACGCGATTGCAAACGGTATAAAATCGTTAGGTTAAATCGAGAGAGTCGGGAGAAAGCTCGCAAATATGTTTGATCTAAATCAGCGTTTCACATGCAAAAGAAACGCGCCCATTCTTCTCGGCACTAAATTGACCAATTCGGCGCGCGATTTAATCCGACGATATCCTTCCTTGGCAACCGTATAGCTTCCGGCGAACGCACAGCGAGAAACTTATTACTACTGCGCCCCGACTTTTCTATACATCACCTGTTCGTTCCCCTCTCGGGACGCCGAGTTCCGAGAAACGACGGCGGCTCGACGCCGCCAGCGGGTCTCGGGAAACCCTGACTTAGGCGTCGGACTCTAACATTTTCCAAGCTACGATACCTAGAAGTCGAGGCTACCCGTGTGCACTCAATGTCACTCGGCCGAGACCGTCGCGGAAGCGTTGGACGCGATCGCGAAACCGTTGCGACGACGATGACGATGATGAAGACAGGTGGAGGCACTACGGCGCGTTCGCTGCACTCGCGGCCTCGACCGCGACCGGCCGCGACGGTGGAGCGTCGAGTTCCCCGAATCCCCGAAGCAGGCACACTCCGACGGGCGTTCCGCCGCCATCTACGGCTTCTCTCTTCGTCACTACGCTTCTGCCGGTTATCCCGCGCCGCGCCGGCAGGAATCACAGACAATTAATCATAAAAGGCGCGCGAGGGTACCGGCGCGTGTATCGATGACGGTGCTCTCGCGACGGTGGTGCAGGAACGGGCGACGCCAGTGCGACGACGACGACCGTGACACGTAGAAAAAAGGGATCCGCGGGATGGACAGGGCGAGGGGGAGAGGACGAACGCGGAGAACCGGTTCTGCGGGGGGGGGGGGAGGGGGTTCGTGCCCACCGACAACTCGACGAGCGTGATCTGTCTGAGCTTTGCTCGCCACCGTCGCCGTTGCCCTCGTCGTCGTCGTTATCGTCGTCGTCGACGTCGCCGCCGTCGCCACTGCCGCCGCTGACTCGGCTCGACTTCTCCTCCCGCGAGAATGCCTCTGCTCCGGTGCACTACCTACCCACCTACCTACCTACCTACCAACCTACCTACCTACCTGCTCGCTCTGCCTGCCTCCCTGCCTGCCTGCCTGCCTGCGCCTCCTTGCCCGCTTGTCCGCCCATATCTGCCTGCCTGCCTGCCTTCGGCCGCAAAGGGGGCCCTCGCGGAATTCCTAGCCGCGAGACTCCGCCGCTTTTCACGAAGGGGGCATAGGCTGCGCTCGCATGGATACAGTGGATACAGGGATGCAGTCTCGCCGGAGATATTTCGTGATGACTGCGGATGCAATGCAACACCGCGATTTTTATTTTATACATAGACATTCTACAATTTTTTTCTTATGAGATATGCGACTGAAGAAACGCATAATATCATCTTGTTGGTTTTCTGACTGAAGTATCTCTTTAATCTTCGAGTAACAGTTTGACAAATGTTGTTAATAAAGCTTGTGCTACTCTTTTACCAGTAGAACTGTCAGTGCAACATCTTTATATCGTCGCGAAATTTAAACGTGACTCAAAGGCACTTTAACTTAAAGCACTAGCCATTTCTTTGCACCGCATTCTCTCATCTAGATACGATATTTGTGGCGGAGACGCGAGAGTACTCCAAAGCAAAAACTCTCTGCGGTTTCATGGTGCGTAGTGGCGAGGAAAAAAACGGAATGAGTCGAAATTGCATTAAACCGGAGATTGTGCAAGTAAAATCGTAAAATCTTTCCCTGTAATCTGTCTTCGATAGAGATTTGTATTTTTTCCCTTCAGCATACTGTCTTCTAAATCAGTTTTATTTATCAGTCTATCTTTAATTTAAAAAAACCTAATTTGAGGGAACGAAGGAATTCCATATCGTAAAACATTCACGTTCGGTCCACGTTAATCTCCAACAATGTCCCTCGAGTCTAACGTATCGCAAGCTGTAATCTCAACATACCGCCCTGACATTTTGATGAATCCCCCGATGAAGGATGGGCGCGACGATACGAACTTTAATGAGCTACGAGCAGTCGAGTCGTCGTCGTAGAGGAGCCGTGAAAGAAAGATAAACCGAGCGCAGATACGATATGCAAAATGCTGGGTATACAAAAGCCATCGATTTACGCGTCGTCAATGGTTGACGAGAGGGAAGCGGGATGAGAAAACTTCGACCCGCTCGCTTTGTGATTTCTTTGTCGCGAGAATAATGCGCGCACCGCGCGAATCTTGCTAAAGCGAACAAACGAGCGAGCGAGCGCGAGTGAGTTGCATTCTTGCACCGGCGCGGCGGGATGATAAGCGCATAGTACGTGCGCCTTACCATCGCGGTTGCCAGCCGCGAGGATACGGATCGGCACGGAGACGGAGAGCCGATCGGCCGATCGGCCGACCGACCAGCCAGCCAGCCGGCCGGCTTCGTCGGCCCCAGCACTGACCTTGGACGCGCGAGCCTTCGAGGCTCGCCGGGCGCGCCGTAAACGCGAGCTGCTTTAAAAGCAGCACGCCTCGCTCCTTTCGTCGTCACCGAGCGGTGGAGGAGCGCAGGGGTGTATTCCCGAAAAAGCTACCACCAGGTTGCTATTGTGACGATTGCACTCGCGACCGCGACGTCGCGACACCGTACAAAGCGGCCGAGTGGCTCTTTGCCGCGTGTATACCATTTCTCTGTTCGTTTGACGGCGACCAATATTTTCGTCCCACTCCCAAATGTAGAGAAGATAAGAAAAATTATTTGTGCATTGAGAGGAGAGCTAGGTTTTTCTCATTTCTCGAAAATTACTTGCCAATATCGAATGGAAGTTTACAAATTGCGGGATTTGCAGTTATTTAATCTAAAATTTTTTTCAAGCTCTCACGCTATTAAAAATATGTACAATTATTGTTTATAAAAGATAACTCACAATGTAGAAGTTCGATAACTGAATATTTTCAAGATTGCGATTTTTAAGCCCACTCAGACGATATACAATTCGCGTCAGATATTAGGATAGAGTTCTATTTATAATTTTATATGCCGCACATTTTGGTATGTATGTATTCTAATTCTTTGTTTTTTACATTGCATGGCATATAAAGTTATAAATAGAAATCTAGCTGAATTTCAGTCGAAATTACAGATCGTCTAAAGTGCGGACTTTATAAAGATCAGCGAGCGCACTTGAAGAATAAAACGTATATATTTTTCGAAATTTTATTTAATCGCTCAATTAAAGAACATAATTAAACGTGTAAATATTATTAATTAGACAGAATTATTTTGCTAGGTTTTAAGGGTTTTCGTTTTTCTTTTTACGTGCTGTATTCTTATCCTTCTTGTGACTCTGTGAAGTTATGTGGTCTATGAAAACGCAGCAAATTAAGATCTCGAGAAAATTTGCATTCGAATTAAGAAAATGCGAGATATACGTCAAACCTGAAAACGTAATACCGACTTGGTACCAGGTGCATCCTGATTCGACTACACCCCTGCGAAAGAGAGTGCAGGACGAGTTTCTAGCAACTTCTGCTGAAGAATACAAAGTCACAAAAAGTTCTAGTCATGCTCTTCATCCACCGATCGCCTCCCGGTAACGATAAATCTCGACGAAAAAAATCATTTGAAAAATATTCGCTTGAGGTAATCTACGAAATAAAATAATAGCCCTCTTAATGTCAAGATTTGACAATTAAGTTACAACAAATTCAATTATGTCATAGTTTTATAATACGGAAGATAAAAAAAATCACATCAATCGTATTGATTTATCTGACATTAATTTTTGTCGATTTTACTTTGTATCAATTAGCTATCATCAATTTCAATCACACTTATAAGAAATAGACATAAAAAATATTTTTCAGATAATATTGACTATCGAAATTTCAATATTTTATAACTACGATAAATGTTCATTCTAAACAGAAATCGGTTTCCTTTATTATAAGTCATATCTATTTATCTGCGATATCAGTTTTCACCGAGTCTACTTTGTACCAATTAATTATTGGCAAAGCTAATTGTAAATAGGGAAGGAATATAAAGAGTATTAGAATTCTTTAGATGTAAAGAGAGAATACAAGATAGAATGATATTGATTATCGCCAATTTCAATCTTTTAGCTGCGATAAATGTTTATTGCATACAGAAACCAGTTCCGTTTATTAGAAAAAACGATATACTATAATGGCACTCTCGCGCGGGGCATAAAGTTGACAGGATATTGCATAATCATTACCTTCCTTCACATCCATATATGAGTTTTACGTGACAGCTGACTAGCCCTCAACGTCTGTTGCGACAAATTATTCAGCTCGTGCTATGACAATCTCCCAAATCGTTTTATCCGCGACGCGCGCGAGATCTCAATTCGAAATAACATTTGTGTGAATCCCCGTGACAGATCCTCGCGGAAGAAACGAAAGCCAATATTATACATCTAATACCTATCCAACACTGATTCGAGTGTGGAAATTTTCTGCACGCAACGATGGACCAGGGATCCCTTCAGTTGCGCATCACCTCAATTAGCGATCGTCATTTCTACGTGTCGCAAGATCTCCCATTAATCTCTGCCTTGACTTCTGGCGACAGAGAAAATTCACTGATTTAAACGCATCTATGTCAAATTCACAGTAATAAGCGGCAGTTGGCGGCAAGATTGATGATGTTGTGCGCGCTAGTCGTGAGATTTCAGTAGTCATTACCGATCCATTCATTTGTGTGATCCTCTTGCCAGTCAGAAACCGTTACATCTATTAGATAGGTGTTATCATCAATGATCCATCAATTATTCAAGAAGGTATATATCTATGTAAATTTTACATAGATATACCTTCTGATTTATTTATGGCGTACATAAGAAGGGGAACCCAAATGTCATCATAAATTAGCAACAACTAGCAGTACGCTTGCGACACGCGAATAAGAGAGATTTTACATTAATCCTCATTTCCTTTATTTGAGCAATGCAGGATTAAGCGTGGGGAAGAGCGGAAGGGGTGAGTTCGAGGGGAATTCAAGTTCGCAAGCGGCAATCTTATTCGAGTAATAATAATAATTCACGTTGTGAATTAGAGCACGTTGAGATCTGCCATCGGCTCGGATCAACGATCCTCGCGGGCAAGAGGAGTGTCTTCTCCGCGATCTCGCGGAGCCGACGAGCGGCGGGGTGACGGCGGGATCGCGGTACCGTCAGCGTCGTCGGCGTCGTCGCGGTGGTGGATCGTTTCGCGCCTGTTCGCGGGCGCGAGCGCGGAACACAATTCCTGGACGGCTGGATGGAAAGTTGGCCTGCATGCTGCCCGCCGGCCGTACCATAGGAATTTAAACGGGGATATAAGTATAAGAACGCGGAGACGGGGAGTCGTTCGCGGTAGTGTGAGGCACAAACGCGCCACGGCACCACACCCAGCGTACCCATCGTTGCGACAGCAAGGGACAACAACAGGAACCCCGGCCATGCGCGTCGCGGTGATCGTGAGTACTTAGCGAGGCGTCAAAGTGTTCTCCAACCGCGCGCGTCCCTTATCCCGATTGCCGCTACCACCCCGCGAAAATAACTTGATGATTAGATCGTGAAGAAGTCTATTCCACGAGCTTGAATTTCTGATCTTCAAAATCAGAATTAGCTTTGCGAATGTTTGAATGTCCCTCTTTCTCGGTCTCTCACAATCAGTCTAATTATTTTCGACATATCCCTTTCTTCTTTAGCACCATATTTCTCATATAAGATCAGATCTTGTTAATCTTTCCATAGAATAAAATGTGGGGTTGTAATCAAGTGAAATAGAAAGATATTTAGGTATTGTATTCTAATTTAATCCAAGAATTTAATTATTTAATAATATTCATGGGTTATAAGTCGAAAAACTTTTTAAACATCGATTGGTTTATTCACAAAATAAATTCTTATTAATTCTTATTTTTTATAATTTATTTTTTACACAGTTTACAAGAGTTGCTTTTTCATAACTATTTCTTATGTTTTTTCTTATTGTTAGACTATTCTTTATAATTTCTAATATAACATACCATTACGCTTAAGCAGTAATATTTTTAAAAGCATCTTGTTAACTGCACAACTCATATAGTCGCTTACATATTTATATTACTAGCGATATATTATATTACTTCACGCAATCAAATCTTACATAATACATCTATCAAATTTTTTATTACGTAACATGGTATTTTATTACAAACGTGTCATATTTAACACCTGTTGATTCTCCTTTTCGAACCACGACACGAAATAAATTACATAACGTTCGACAGTTTTATCTTTAGATACGGCATATATTATATAAAATAATTAAAAACAACAGGTTGTTTGCCTTTAAAAGGAGCAAACGATTTCTTTTCCCGCAGCGGTTATTTTTTCCTCGCGTTTTGTTTTTGTTCGCATCGTACTCGATATTATACTCGCTTTCTTTCGCGCGTGACCCCACCTGTTCTGATCACTTTCATCTTTTAACCCTCAAGTGGCACGGTGAGATTTCAGCGGTGTGAGTGGTGCCAGGCTGTGCGACGGATATTTAAATACTGGCACCACGAGTATGTCAAGTACGCAGAATTCGGACTGATAATTCACGTGCACTTTTTAAGCAAAATAATTGACGAAGGAGAGAGGGACTGTTGCAACTCAATTTACACGCAAAACGCGAATGTTCGACATTATTAGAATACGTTTTAACTTGTCATTTCTTTAAATGGGAGTGAGAAATTCAGGGAGAAACAGATAAATTTTGATTTATTATGCGCATTTATTGAACGTTCTTTCAAAATTAAAAAACAACATATTATAGTTAGAATTTAAAAAAATATAAATAAAGATATTAAGAAAAAGGAGAAGTAATCAGGAACTTTTAAGCAATTGAATCGACCGCTTTGATCGTTCGCTTGTGCGGGTCATTAAAAAATTTATCACGCAAAACTGATACGTAGATGAAAGGGGTGTCTTGCGTGGGACGAAGGGTGCTCATCGACTCTGATGTTTCCCATTGCCGGATTTCGCCCGCGCGACTCAATCCTTCACCTGTCTCTCGCGGGCCGGACCGGGAGTTCGCGCACTCTGATCGGCGATTGCGAAAGCCGAAAATCGTCAACGACTTGGGCGAGCGCGAGTGAAAGCGCCCGGCGAGGAAAGTCGCGGACAGATTATTTCGCCGTATTCCGCGTAAACGAGTCGGTGCGCGCGTGCCCCAACTCGGAATCGGCGTAAAAAACGAATTCGCCGACTCGACTTGGCTCGGCCCGCCTCTCGCGTCTCGCCGTCCGTGCATTCCAACGTGGTCGCACCGCACACGTTGTTAAAATCTGCTTAATGCATCATTTCTGGCCGATACGGCGGATACGCTCGGTCATTCGTTTCCATAGATGTTGATTGAATTAACGTTAACGATTAAGCTTAAGCTCGTGAAATTATGTTTATAACTTTATCTCCCCTGTAAACCTGACTTAAACGATCTACCATCTACATTAGAATTCAGGATTGAATTTTATTTGTAATATCGTGTAATACGGAAGATATTTGATATTTTTTATCAGAATACACACATATATAATAAATTATAAGGCATATAAAATTATAAGTGAATTCTAACTAATAATCTAATCTAATTAAAGTGAATTCTATCTAGAATTCTAAAGAGAATTATAAAAATCGTATGATAAACTTTAACAAATTTATTTCGTTTAATAATAAAATAGAACTAGAGCATATCACAGATGTGTGCCCAAAGTCTACGAGAAGTTTTAGCAAGAAATTATAAGTTATGTAAAAAATATTAAGAATGATTTCTCCTATCTTGTTATGTCATATCACAACAAGAAAAATGAAAATTATTATTTAATGTTTTTCTTTCGCTTCACGCATGTCTATATATGGCAAGTGGAGTTAATTCGATTCTGCGATGAGAATAACAATGAAAGTGAAACAGCCGATAGACAGTTATTTGAATTTCCATTGCTGTTTCTAATTTTCAACGCAACGCGCGTAACGTCCGTCTATTTTTCGCACTTTCCGTCAACTCGGCGAGCCGGTTGACGCGGTCGTCGCTTAAATGTCATGCCATACATTAAACTAAACAGTTACGCGCGTTACTTATGCGGGATGCCTGCGTACAGCTTACCTGCGACTTAAGGCCGAATCGAATCACTTTCTCTTTTCTCTCGAACGCGAGACGAGGCCGATTTTGCGTACGCGAGCAACCGGCACCGCCGGTGCTCGTAACTCGTAACGCGGAGGGCAAACCGGAATAATGCCGCGCGATCTGGTTTCGCGTAACGCGTTACACCGCTCGGCGTTGCCGTTCATTGATTCCAATATCTCGATATCGTACGAAACTTTTTGTTTTTATTTCAATAATGATCGTTCTTATTAGCGTCGTATCGGTAGCTCAGGTAGCTGCATGAAAACGCTCGTGCTCCGACGGAATTATCGGTGAAAACTCGGAAAGAGATTTAACGACCGCTATCGGTGCCCGCGGTATACCTCGTTATTTTTCTTTGGAGAAATCGAGAAACGAGACACGAGCGGATGATTAGCATGCGATTTCAAGAGCACGGCAGATAGTAGTTCATTATCGCGTTTCCTCCGAGAAAATGACGTCGAGAACCTCGATACGGAAGTACGAGCAATTATCGCTCATCATAATACTCTTTTTTCGGCGAGTATCACGATGGTTCTCGGAACAGCGCGGTATATCTATAATTAAATCAGAAATCAGCAGTTTTTTATTTGAGCACCAGATTATATTTTATTAAACATTTTATATTTGATTAAATATTTTAAGCTTTGCGGGCGAAAAGGCAAAATATCGAAAATATTACGTAGTAGGTATATAACAAGAGAAAAAAACGATTTTTCACAAATTATTTATTGGCGAACTCTAAATGTAATAATAATATTTACGCGAACCGTACAAAAACAGGTAGGTCCGCCGGCCACGGTTTAGATACTTTAAAGTCTTTAAACCACAGAATCCTAGACGATGAAAATGTGCCAACGTCTACCCTTAATTATTATTTATTACTCCACGGCAGTTCTGGAGCACGGCCGGAAACTTGCAATCGAGAAATGAAATTGTATAATTTAAGGAATCTTTCTTTCCAGTTCTTGGCGTGCGTCGCCGCGCTCTGCACGGCACAGATCCAGGATGGACCGAGGGGGGCACCGATCCCGATACGAGCGACTCGCTATCAGAGATTACCACTCCGACCGGGCGGTACCGGACCGGCGGCGGCATTCCCCAATCAACGATTTCGTCGACCGATCTCCTTCAAGTAATGCCTCGATCGTTAATCATACAGAGATGATTAATTACGTAGAGTTCGAGAGAATTTAATAGTTAAGATTTTCAGGTTTGCTTTAATGAATTAATTTTGACAAGATTCTTTTCTTGCATTTGTCTCTTCTTAAGGAACACGATATTCGTGACATATAAGTCGACCGATCTCCTTCAAATAATATCTCGATCAATCATGCACTTAATTGATCCGAACGTGGGATAGTTGATTGTGTAGAACTCGGGAGAATTTAATAAGAAAATAAAGTTTGATCAGGCATGATTTAATAAGTTAATTTTGACAAAGTTCTTTTCCTAAATTTGTTTTTCGAAAATGTGGATATAATCCCGTATAAGCTCGCGAAATTTCTGAAGATCTTTTGCCTTTTTTCGACGATATGTCCGATTAAAATATGACCTTGTTGGAAAATTTAACGACGAATATAAATAAATCGCGTACTAAAAGTTAATCGCGTAATCTGACTACTCGAGCAAACTATCCGAGCTATTGGAAAGGCAGGAAAACCAGTTCCGGGCGACGCGCATATCTGTTCGAGAGGTACAGAATGAACCTACATATGCCGTTGTTAATTAATCTAACGGATCCAAGTTTCGTGCAACGTTCGCGAACATTACAAGTAGGAAGTGCGAAATTACCGTATTTAAGAATAGCCGGATTACGCAATACTGACGTACAAATCTACCGCTTCTGATCAGGCTTGCAAATTAAAACAAGAAAGTTCGAATACCGTTCCACGTGAGCGGGCTCAGCAAATATGTAAATGCATGTGTAACGTTGTAACTGGTAAGGAGTAAAATAGTCTTGGCATTTTCATGTGTTTCACCTTCTGCATTTTCCAGCGAAAAAGTAAACTACCACGTCATTAAAAAGTGTGTCTGATATGATCTGACAGCTACCTGAAAATGATGAAGTACTTCCGAGAACTAGACGTAAACGTCTCTCTGTAGTGCATAGCCACATGTTATTCGTTAATTGAAGAAACCGCTAATGTCGCTAAAATTGCAGGCCTCGGGGAGGCCTCGGAGACGACGCGCCCGGGACGTTCCGTCCCCTTCGGCCGAATTTGCCGGTATCCGCGCCTTCGTTCGCGCATCACGTGAAGCCGGTGAACGAGGAACCCGAGGATGAGGAGAACCTGTCGCGCGATTCCACCCGCGAGGACGAGGACTCGCGCGACCAGAGCCAGGAGGCCAGGAACCAGGACAGCGAGGAGGATTTGAGCGAGGAGGTGCCGCGTGCGGCGCCGAATCCACCGCGGGTAATTCCGGTGGCCCCAGGACCGCAGGTATACCGTCCACTCCATACGGTGACGCCGGCGAGCGTCAGAGTGAGTCCCGCGACACCTCCGCCGCCACCGCCCATTCAATATCGCCCGACACCCCCGCCGCCGCCGCCGCCTATCCAGTACCGCCCAACGCAGAAGCCCACGAAAGCCCCGAGGAAGCAGATCATCGACGATATCACGTTCCAGCAACCGATCAGGCCGCCCAAGCCGGTGAAACCATCCCAGGCTTACGAAATCCGCGGCAAGAAGCCGGTAGCGCAGGTAGGCCCACTACCGAACATATCCCGCAAGATCGCAAATAAATTTCTATTTTCTTGATTAGCTTCAACTAATTGTAAGATAAGCTCTTATCCTGGAATTAATTAAATAATTTGATATTGATAGGAATAAGTATGTAATATGAATCGCGAATTACGCGAGCGAGGCTGGTACAATCCGAAAGTATACGAAAAGATTGATAGAGTTTTGAAATCGAAAGGTGAAAGCCGGAATCGTCTGGCCGTCGTGCTCCTTTTTATCCCAAGATAACGTCGCATAACTCATAAACGCGGTCAGAGGAAACCTGTTCGCGCCCGTTACGCAACGCTCTCCAGTCGAATTTGTGAAGTGACACGCCCGATGTTTTTCACGTGCTCATTATAAACGAGTCTTAAGACCACCTCGGACAATCAGAATTCCGAATAGAATTCTATTATTCTTATGTTATACGCTGTGTACAAAAAATGAAGAATCAGAATGCAACACGTCACATCAAAAAATAAAAATTATAGAATTCTATTCTGGAATCTGACGCAAATTATAGATCTTCTAAAGTAGTTTTAACATACCGAGTTCATAATATGCCATAGATATCGGTATAGGAAAATCTACATCAGAATTCTTTCTTAAGAAAAATCTTCCAACTGACGACATAACAAATAATATTCTGTAGATTATCAGGCGATATCGGCACGACAATGCGGATGGTTCTATCACATGGGGCTTCGAAAACGATGACGGATCGTACAAGGAAGAGACAATCGGGCAGGATTGCATAACGAGCGGTAAATACGGATACATCGATCCGGACGGTCTCCGACGCGAGTACACGTACGAGACCGGGATCAAGTGCGACGAGCAGCAACGAGAGGAGGAGGAAGACGGCTTCGTGGATTACCAGGAGAATAAGCTGGTGCTCCCAGACGGGAAGACCATAGATCTCTCGTCGATGGGCAAGAAGCAGGCGCGCCGGCCGCAGTTCCAATACAGAAATTAAGGAAATCGAGACTCGCATTTCGTACATTCGCCATCGCTCTTGTCGCGTTTAATGCGTAATCGTAACTCATAAAATCATACGTTTCTTAGACTAAACTAGAGTTAAATAAATAAATTAAGATATCGAGAGATTAGTGATAGAAATAAGGCGTAATTTTATGTAAGATTATTTAGTGTAAATTAGGCTTAATAAATAAAATAATAAACCAAGATATTAATAATATCATCAGCTTAAAATGATCGTATCTCCAAAAGCGCATTGAGCTTGAGACGATTCTCCATAATATAGCTCGCCACGCTATATAAGAAACTCGCTTAATCTAAATGAATATTCGTCAATATTCGTTGTACAATATTCGTCAAGATGATAGAAGTAAACGGAATTACATAAGTGAAGCAACCGAAAACTTTCGCGCGAGATAACAGTACTTTATCCTTATCGGAAATTAAAAATTAATTTACAAAGATAACTCGTGATCTTATTCGTGATATGTCCGCAATATTTTACAGACATCTTGACCAAATGCATCCGTCCCACATTGAAAAGGGATCGTTAGCAAACCGAATTCCACATCCAGGAAACAACAATCAATCATTTATTTCGTTGAATACATTTACCGACGTTGAGACTTTATTTCGCCGATCATTATTATGCATACTAATATCCACGTCAGATCTCTCGTCAGATTTTTAACTAGACATTGATATAAATATAAGTGTATACCGTGTTGTGTACATATCGATGTTGTACCTGTATAGGTTCGAGATTCTGAATAAAGGTAACAAACTAATAAATATATACAGTTTACGCGAATCGCAACAGAGAGTGTCTACTACTCTTCGATATATCGTAACAAGTTATTCTCGTTTGTGACAGAGAAAATCTCGTAAGCATCATTCTGTGAGATTACGCGTGCCGAGTAACGCGATCCGATATGACAAATGCGGCAGATATGTTCGTCGCGAGCCAAGTAACGCGTCTATTATTTGTGTGTGTATATATATATGTATATATATATGTAATCATGCTACATTATCTTCTTGCGTTTCCCTGTACAAATCGCGCAGTCATAGCTGCACTCTTGATCCCTCCCTCTGTGTTAGGAGCTTGCAAAGAGCAATATCGAACAATCTAAGAAATCTAAACGACGGTCTATAGAAGCTACATACGACAATAACGAGGAAAAATTCTCTCAGCATCTTAATTTTGCATGCTTTGTTCTTGCTTGCAAACAGCCGAACGCATTGGATGGTCATTTTATATAGAAATACCGCTCTCTATATATATTAAGTTCAAACACCTAGTATACTCAACTGTTTCTCCCAAATTTCAATTCTTTAAATTTTTGGATAGAGATCCACGAAACCGGAAATGTTTCGTTAGTAGAAATATAGAAAACAATCACTGAAGATGAAATTGATCGGCCCGGTTGCGAACAAGAACCTAGAGGATTAAAATAGAACTAGCACTCGCGCGGCGCGCGCAACGGCATTCGATCTCGCGCTAAAATGCGCCCGAGCATCGTCGTTTACCACCACCGCGATGATTAAGCGTCGCCTCGGTTCCAACAATAATTTAAGATACGGATTCAACAACGTTTACAGACTTGTTATGCGTATATAGATATATATATGTACACATACATCATCGCATAAATAATAGTTGATCGAAAGCAAAGACGCGGCAAATATTATTACAAAATATTAACAATCGTTGTTCGACGGCTGATAACGCGCGCACGCGGCCGCGTCGCCCTCTTCTTCTCGTTAGAATGTAAGTTAATACTACGGCGTGGTGTAAGATTATTGCCATGTTACAGAGTACAAAAAAAAAAGAGACGAAAAGAAAGTCGGGTGTACGTGCGCGGGCGTGGATAAACGAGCGTACATACGCACGAGCACGCGCCTCGCACGCGCATCGTGCGTGTCGCATTGACGTTTCACATGAGAGAAACGTACGAGAGAAACGCGCCGGAATTACAAAAAGAGCTGGCCCCGCACAAAGGTAACGATATGTGTCGATCGATCGATCGGTCCGAATCGATCGACCGGTGTGGTCCATTCCGCTGTGGGCCCTCTTCTCTCCTGAATATCTAATACGCCGGGCTAGTGACGGCGGACACTTGTTTCGGCGTGTGTTGGCCCTGCGCCAACGCTCCGCTCTTCGCCGCTTTAAACTTCAGCCAAGCGTCGTAGCCGTACACCACCATTGCGCAAAACCCGAAGAACTGCGGATAGATCTCAGTATTAAACATCACAGAGAGCGTATCCAATTGCCTACTACTTTGATAAAAAAAAGTTCTAAACACCAAAAATGGTTTTTAAAAACAAACTATAAGATTTATACTTTTTAAAATATTATTTTGCGGCGATTTATGTCTTCTTTTTAATTTCTACGAGAAAATTTAAATGTCTTTGCCAAATGTTTTTCGACACGTTACGTTGACCGGGACAGAACATAACAATAATATCCAAAAGATACATAAAATAATTCTTACCGCAGCAACACCGAAAGCCTCCGTGTAACGTGCGTAGTCGGCTGCGAGGGAAGCGGCCAGCAAGTAGAAGACGGTCCATATCGTGCAGAATATAAATTCCTGAAATTACATGCATTAAGTTGCAGCATACGGATGGATAGCGTTCTCAATGGTAATAAAACTGAGTTCGGGCGCAGTCAAGTTCGTAAAACGCGCAATCTGTCGAGATGTTACGCGACATTATGAGACGCCTACGTAATACCAGACGTAACCCCGACATTCTTAAAAGGTCAACCTGATTATGAACGATCTTCGGCACAGCATCGACGGTGACCGCCCTCGTTACGTCGCGATCAATCGTTCACCCGTAAGCATAAAAGTCCGCAGTGGCGGGTCGATTTTTACATTCCTACGCGCGTAGAAACTTTCTAGCGGGCTTTCACTCCCTGCTCTTATTACACGCATGTATTCGTGTTACATCGGTGTTATCGAATACAACCTGTTCTCTATACTGTCTACTTATGTTCTTATTTGCGTTTATTTTAAGCGCGCCTTTACGCAAATGAGATAAAGGATCTTGCGACCAAGAGACAGCCGATTAACAGCGCGCTGTGAGAACGACGAGTGACTTACAATCTTAAGCCAAGGGATCCTGGCGAACTTCTCCACAATGTGGAACAGATAGAGAACGAGCAGGATCCCCGTGAACCAGAAGCCGCCCATGGCCACGGTATTGAACCATCCTCCCCGGCTGTGGCTGCTGTGAGTCGACACCGTTATGCATATAAATCCCAAGAGATTCAGTACCTGAAAGAAGACCCCGGCGCGATTATCATTCATGAAAATTCTCTGTTGCGCAGCTGAGCGAGCATGCATTGTGCACAAATACAAAGCCTCGCTCTTGCAACCGTCGTGAGAGATTTAAGAATCCATTATAGCCCGTGACGCAACCTGGGTACCTTATACAGGCCGTCGTAATCTTAATTCACGGTAGAAACATGTACGTTTTGTACATAATTAAATTATTTACACTGCGTATAATTAACGGGCCAAGCGTGCTGGTTTTTAATAGATTTTCTAGTTCTTGATAATCTTTCGACTAATTAAAATTTTTATCTATGAGCATTTTCTTTATATGTTCAATAGAGGTTTAATTCTAAGAGATTTATATTTAGCATCTTTCACGTTGGACTTTAATGATTAACTTATGACTCAGAATCTTTTATTAACAACATTGGGACCGAGCAATTGAAATATTTCTCGCGAATTGTTTGACAGAATTACTACAAGATTGTACAAGCAACGAATAAACGTAGGTCGCAGCACTCACCACTTGCACGATCTTTAATATACCAGGCAACGTCCTCGCATATGACGGATCGAACCGCACATTGGGCTGAGTCGTCGTGGTGGAAGTCGTCACGGTGGTCGTGGTGGTATGCTGCCCCGGGAAACCTTGATCCATCTTCTCCGGTTATTCTAAAACTGTAACGCAATAATACGTAGTACACGATACACCTCGCCTGTTTTGCAAATCGCCGTCACGCTGATCCGATACGCGCGAGGAGGCGAGGACGCCGGCGACTCTTCGTAAGGGCGCGTCTCAAGTGGAACGGTCGACCGAGCATCGACCGAGCCGCGCGAACGAGGGGGATGAGGAAAATATGGACCTTAAAATAAAGATCCGCCGACGGTGGCGTTTGTCAAACACGCGCACTAGATCTGCAAACGCGAAGCGTGTCGAGGCCAACGCGCTTAAAAAGCGCTCGCCTCCTCGAGCCTTGTTCTCCCCGAGGATTTCATTTCAGGAAATTGGATAAATGTAGGCTCCACGGGGGGGGGGGGGGTGTGAATAACGTATCGATCCTTAGTTAAAGATATTTGATATCGGGAACCCGAGAAGAGTAAAAGAGCGAGTGGTGAGTGATATATTTTCTAAACTGACCACTTGAGATGCAAAGTTATTTCTGCAAAAAAACATCCGAAGGGCGTGTTTATGCAACTTTCACGTCGGGGATGCTCCTCGCGCGGATGTCGGAGAAAATAGCACACGCTCTGATATTTACTATCGTAACCGGCGCTATCGATTGTGCCCAAACAACTTGCCATCTGTTTATTTATAATTATAACGCACCGTGGCACGACGTCTCACGAATGCGTGCCTTTGTGTAAGTATTTGCATCTAGTTGATTCACGAGTATTCACGACTTCCTTTACTGGAAAAGATTACTCTTCTAGTCCACTTTTGACAAACTAAGACGATCGCTCGGCCTTCATCGTAAACATTCCCTGAAATCTTTTGCATTACACGTGTCTTCTATATCAAATATTAAATTCTCACAAATAAAATATTTTTTTTTTGAATATATTATTTTACTATATAACTATATATTATTTTATTAAAGCCTTTTAAAAACCAAAGTAAACGAGTATTATAAATTTCTCATCTTTATTTATATTTTTAATTAGAAAAAAATTGTTCAAAAGCTAAATAGAATTTATATATATATTTTTAACAATAATACCACAGCACATTGAGCTTATCCCTTTATCAATTTTCTCTACATCTTATTTTATTGATCACTTTACCTTTCGAAATGCTCATGCAATAAATAATTCGAAAAATGCTATTAAATCGCAGAAATCTGAAAGTTTCAGCGGCACGGTCAAGCATCGATCGACTCGATACATACACGAAGGACACACGCACCTGAACACGCGATTCTTTCGCGCTTCCCACAATTAACGCTCAATTAATGTGAAATCACGCGCGGGAAGGGAGAAGGAAGGGGGGCGCTGGTTGCCGGAGATAATGCACCGCGATCGACGCCGAGGGACGGAGAAAATGAAAACGCGGATCGATTACGAGGGGGCTATCGTGCAGGCGTAAAAGGCGTAAACGCGTTTGCGTCGACGATAACGACACGGATAATCGACGCGTCTGGTGATCCCCAGTCGTGACGTTGCTGAAATAATTTCCCAAAAATCGTTTATTTTATAATAGAACTTAGAAGGACGTAACCAGAGCGACGTCGCTCAATTCTCTTCATTTTATCTAAGTGGCTCTTGAAAAGAGTACTTGCGAGCGAACCGAGAAAGCGGTGCCGTCCCGAGAGATCGCGAACATCTCGAAGATGCTCGCCTCGGGGATTCGGGTTAGAGACCGCGGCGCGGCGTCTCTTTATTATGTCACTCGAGGCGCGTGCCGCGGGAATTACTTAATCTCGCAGCGTGAGGTCATTCCGACTGGAAATAGACGGTGAGTGGTGACAGTTCACGGCGGAGCGACAACGCGGCCGAGGTGCGGCCGTGCATGCACGTGGTCGTTAAAATCTTCCCACGACGCGGGTGGGAAAGACAGGGCGAGAACGTTGATAAATTTGGCAAATACCGCGCTTCATCGAGCGTGCACAATGCGTCCTGTCGTCGTTGATCCCTAAAGTCACCGAGACTTACCGTTAGTATCTATAAATTATATGATAAATATTATTGCATCATTAATATCTTGTCATATCTTTATAATAAGAAGACGATCTTTTTAGTAACTCGGCACAGCGCATACAGAATTAATTCAAAGGAAAGAATTTATTGAATACCAGGGGTCCTACGAAGTTAAATTCGTCGCAAATTATCACGTCCTTTGGCATGCGACGCACAATTAAATTAAATCTTCCAAAATTCTGATTAAAACTTGGTTTTGAATTATTAATGGCTCATATTCCACATTATATGAATCTCATATTTCACATTTCATCGACGAATCCCGCTATATTGTTATTCATGCGTCACGAACATAACGTAAATTCCTTTCCGTCATCGGGGTAAAATTACAATGCGATTTATCCAGGCAATCCTGCTTGATGACGGAAACGATGATCGATTCAGCCGGCAGAATCGCTTGCGGCAAAACTTCGAACTGTACAAAAAAATCGTCGCGTCTACGAGTTAATCCTCCATAACCGGATTTCTTTTGCTCTCGTAAAAAAAAGTTACCCAAGTAAGTAAAGTAAGTAAATTATCCAAGAGTAAGAGTAAAAGAATTAAATGGAAAAATTGATTAAATCACCAAGACTTAAAAAGTTTAGGTATACGGGTAACTTCCAAGTCGCAAGGCATTACGAAGGATTAGTCGAAGATTAAATTAACCGGAGTTTGGCCGACCGGAGTTTACTCCAGGCGAGAACTGCGGATCAAAGGCGCGAGAGACCGCGTCTCATCTCACGGCTGCAGGGAGATATCGGTGGGTGTCGCGGGGATGGAATGTATGCAACGCGTGTGGGTGGAGGACTAACATTGTTGTCGCAACGAGATGCGGGATACGAATCTGACGACGCGACCCACGCCGATAGAGAACCCCGGTGGCGGGGTTCGACGGACGCGACGCCATATCGGACGCCCCGTCGCGAGGACTGAGGATCGATCGATTTCCAAAGATTTGGCTCCCTTTCCTTTCCCCAACGCTTGACTTTACAGCCGTGTCAGAATTTTCCCGGAACCGTCGAACATAAAGTCTTGGCTTATCGTAATTGACGTTTACGGCTTCTTAATGTCTTAAGAGTGTTCATAGTCCAATCTGGGCATTCAGTATCGTTTTAAGTCCGACCTCGAGATGTTATACAGTCACCTCGTTGATTGGATGGAATCTAAGGACCACTTAAGACCAGAGACTCGAGATTTATCTTAAATTCAATAATAATAATTTTATTGCAAATGACATGAAATCTTATACGCGGAAACAAAAGTATTGTGGAGAACTGGATATCAAGTGGCGAGGCATCAGCAATAACGCTGCTTACAGGCCTAAATCCCTAAGATCTGTATGCCGCCCTGGACGAGGAAGAGAATAATCACCTTCGAGAGAATCGACGCGCAGTTAATACAATTATCTCTTAATCTAACATTATCTCAAGTATCTCGTATTAATCACTGGACGATACGTCACAAACTTCGTAAACAAATGTGAAACGTCAGCTACTCCACTCGCGGGATTCGCGCGGAGAAGTTTCCGTCCTCGTTCCAAGTCGGCCGTGGAAAGCTGTCAACGCGATCTCCCTCGACTCCCTCATTCATCAGTCATCACCGCTCGCGCGGAGAGCTACGCCCCGCGTCGCTCTCCCACGTACGGGCGAGGGGAGGTCGGAGCGAGACGGCCGACCGACCGTCTACGCCGTCTACGCGTCGAATTAGCGACGGCTATCGACTGGCTGCGCCGCGCGTCGCGTCGCCTCGCGTCGATCCGCGAATAAACGTCGACTCCGCGATCGCTGCACGATCGTCGGAATAAGGCGACAAGGCGAGGACCGCGAACGGCGCGAACGGTCCGCGCGTAATCGAGCGAACGTTTCCGCGAGCGACGCGAAGGCGGCCGCGAACGCGCGTCGCAGACGCACGAGCAACCAACTTTTGTTGTTACCTGGTTCCACCTGTTACTACTCCTCTCCGGCTCTCCTTTCACCACCTTCTTCTCCACTTCGCGCTTAATCCCTTTCGCGAGTCGTCGCGACGACGTTACGCTTCCACCTTCTCCTCTTTCGGCGACACGCGATTCCAACGGAGAGCCGCAAACAACTCGGGCACAATCCACAATCGTTCGCTCGAATCTCCGCTCCGCGTCCCGGCGTGTGTCGCGGCGTTTCCCCCCCCCCTCCCCTTCTTCCACCGCTCCGACGGCTCCGACCGATCGTTCCCGTCGGGATAAACCGTCCATGAAGTGCGCGAAGACAAGAGGGGAACGCGAGAGTTTCGTGGATGTACCAGGGAGCTCGAGAATGAGTTTCAAAACGCACTAATGTCGCGTACATACGCATAAGCTTGTTCTTTGCGGCTGAAGCTTCGTTCATCTTTTCTCTTCTCTTTAATTACACATACGTCATGCGTTTAATTATAAATGTGCTTTTTAAGCGCAAAAATTGTGATATCGTGCTGCTAAAAAAAAAACCTCTTATCGCTGTATAAGTTTTCGACATAAGACGGTATTCTGATATAGTTTTCGAGCTCAACTAATACTTACCTTATTATATGATCATTTCACGTAAAATTCAAGATTAGGATCCGACAAAATATAAGACTTGGAATACTTCCGGAATATCTCTGTACTTACTTCAAAACGGCTGACAAGGTCGAATAGCGAATAAATAAATTGAAATAGAGCCTACATTTATTTATATCACGCCTACGGTCACCACATAGCCACATGGGCGAACGTCATGAACCTCGTTCTTGACTTTTTGCATGTACTTTTCAGCTTTTCTCTTTGAATCATGGCCGAATCGATTATAGTAGAGGTCGGGAGCCATTATCCATTATATTGAAGAAGAAGCTTCTCTCTCTTTTCCCCCCACATTGTATCTAATTGTATGTATATGTACATACACTAATCTCGTTTTATAAGTGCAGGAAGCAGGAAGTATAGCGGTGCAAAGGTCTGGGCTTGTGGGGCTGGGAGCAAAGAACATATCCATGGCACACATAGTGATGTGGAGTACCGAGGTGGGGAGAGGGTCAACCAGTGGATGACGGAGCAGATTGTCCCGAGTCCGCGGTAACTGGAGAAATCAGAGACCCTTGTAACAGTCAACCCCGCGCTGGAGACCTCCACGCCACGGGACACAGTGGTGCGCGTGTTCCTGATCCAAGAGGTTAGCCCAGTGCGATGATTCTAGGTGACGTCGGCCGTCGATAACCGAACTCGAAACGCGACGATGGCGACAGGTAAGCGACGTAGCATCCACACGTCGTCCTCCGGGAACGCCGGTGCGTTCGGTTACACCAGCGGCGGCGGCGGCGGCGCCGGCGGCCCGCGTTTGACCAGCCGGATGAACTTCCGGCCGAGCGGCGCGCAGCAGGAGGACCGCGGTGGTACCCGACCGACCGCGGCGCCGAGCTCGATCGGCCTCATCCTGGTCACCATGCTGCTGCACGTGTGCAAGAAGTCCCTGCTCTTCGACACCCGGCTCAAGGTGGCCATCTACTGCGGCACGATATTCATCGTCTCCCTGATCGCAGACTTCGTCGCTATGCCACGCACCTACTTCTCCAGGTCTGACAACGCCCTGAATCAGTACTTCGTCAAGTGGGGCTGGGGCTGGCTGCTGTCCGTGATCGTGCCCTGGGTCGTCCTGACGGCGCACACGCTCGGCTGCGGCCGTCGGCCGATCCTGCTGAGCCATCTGGCCCGCATCGTACTCGCCACTCTCGCCTGGCTTGTCTGGACGAAGCTGTTCAATTACATCGAGACTAATTACGGCAGGTGTCTGGGCACCCGCGACATCCAGATGCAGTCCAAGGCGAGGTGCCTGCAGTCGGGTAGATTCTGGAGCGGCCTCGACATATCCGGGCACACGTTTATCTTGATCTACTCGAGCCTGATCCTCGCTGAGGAAGGCTCCTCCTTGGTGGGATGGGAAGGTATCAAGGACTTGATAATGCGGGAAGAACATACACGGTCTGTGCCGACTGAGACCAGCACCGGTCCACTGCGATATCTCTCCGAAGACGACCTGGAGTTCCTGAAGAAGGCGCACCGAGCGCTCACGCCGTATCTACGTGGCCTCTTTCTGGTGATGACGGTGCAGCAGTTGCTGTGGGACATTATGCTAGTGTCGACGATGCTCTACTATCACATCATGATTGAGAAATTCTTGGGTGGCGTAGCCGCGGTCGTCACGTGGTACGTCACGTATCAATGGTGGTACAAACTGCCGAAGGTCGGCCTCCCGGCACCCGGTGACGGCCTCTTCAAGTACAACGAGGTAAAGACGAATCCGGATCCAGGAATCAGCGCCAGGGTGAGACGCAGCACGTTGAACGGCACCAATCAGCCGAGGTTCATGGGAATGCCTATTATCAGAACGACGCAAGAGACCGCGGAACCAAACTCGTCGCCTAGACAAGTGGATCTCGACGTGTCGATGTCTGCTCCGAGGTTGTAAAAACGCGTCGCCCTCGACGAACTAATCGCTTTCACGATTCTTGTTCCCTTGGTACTTAAACGTTTGGTCATTGATATTTCAATAAGTATCCGGATATAGGGTTCCCTTATGTTTGAGTACAAAGGTCGATTCGAATGTAAGAATAGTATAAAATATAATTTCGTCTGAAGGATGCCTTCCTTTGGTTTCCTATACGTAAATAAAGAATTTCAAATGCACACTCGCGTGTGCATTGGGATATCCTTGATTTAGGTAAACAGATAATCGAGCTCCCCTAAACAGAGCAGCTTCGTGCTTTTAAGTTATTTATAATTATAGAATGATAAACAGGAATATGCGCCTGTTTTTTCGGTTGTTGGATTGTTGTTAAGAAGAAGAAAAAAGATTTGATTTGATTTGTTTAGGGTTTAAAGTCAGTGTCTTCGGTAACACTCTTCTGAATTTTGTTTTGTAACTTATATTCAATAAAGTCTGTTGTTAACAAAGCGTCCGTTTTTCTTAAGTTCACAGGTTGTTTACGACATGGAATAAGCGTAGCGTCTATATACCGTGCTATATTTATACACGGAAGAAAAGTACAAAATATATATAAGTTTTCGTGATGAAAACTATTTTTCTCCCCTTGCGTGTGGTACAATCGCTACATTTAAGAGAGTATATATTCTTATTGAAATTATTCTTCAGCATTGTTAGACGGAAGATTGTCTAATAGCAGGTCACTAATCATTTTTATTAAACGCTTCTAATGTGGCAATAATAAAAATCTCCACATTCTGAATTGTATCATGAAAAATAACAATTTGTTTTCCAGAGAAAAATCGTGATAACAAAATAAATACATAATTTGCAATATTTGTTGTAATAAATTCATCCTTTTGTTACAGATCGAAACTTCTTGAAACATTAATGAAAAGTGACAACATCAGATCAGCTCTAATTGATTATTATTAGCTTGTATTAGCAAAGTCATCTTGTGCTTACTTTGTGAAAAATGACATTAATTTAGCAGCACTGCCTATTATAATTGTAACAAAATGAATTTTCTATTGTTGATCTTGCCTACGAGTACAGCAGAATAATTCTCATATTTGGCAACATAGAGATCTTTGACAATCGGTGTTTAATACTTTGACATTAGAATAAAAGTAGACATTTTTGTTAATAGATATTTGTACAGAGATACAATTTACATCGGTTAATATCACCTCACTAATCTGCTTTTAGAAAAATCGTAACTCATCGCGATTGTAGACTCATTATGCGCACATGTGTTAACGAAAATTCAGTTAACTAACATGGATATAATTAATTATGCATGTGCAATAAGATGCAAGTTGTATACCTCCTCGATATGCGTAATGTATTTCTTATGTTTTACATTTTACATAAAAATAATCACTCGAGTGTTACTTAAACAAAATCGCGACGAGACTGTACAGTACCAATTATTATGTTCAAGCGTCTACCTAAGAAAAAGAGAAGTCTAGTGAAGAAATAAAACGTAAATAATGGGATTCAACCCTGTATTGTAAAAATGAGAACATTTTTGCTTATATATACCATCACAATCTAACAGGCCTCACATATTTCGTTATTTCGTGATGGTGATGGCAGCTAATTATACAGTGTACTTAGATAACATTTAATACATACGTATTTATCCACATTCACGAACAGAGATCGAATACCAAAACGAAATGATTTCGTTAGTAACTGTATATCGATATCTAATTACAATTGTATTATCTTTCAAAAATTGAAACTAATCTGTAATTTCGGTGAGTTTAGTTTTTCATTAATAGGTATGTGAAAGATCTTTACATATATCCCGATATTTAATATATAATAATTTTTTGCAAATTTTTTTTTGCAAAATACATATTTAAGCGTGCTGCAAATTTAATTAATTAATTAATTTTACCGGAAAATTATCTGTATGTTGGTATACAGATTATATGTCATGTCAGAATTCATATCAATCTTTTTTTTCCGGTTATCGTCATACATGAGACTGATATTTGTTATACCGTTTTCGATCCCTGTTCATAAAGACCGCACGCTGACATCAATCGAATTGATTTTAAACTTTCGATCTTTTACGCGCAATCGCATCCTCCACGGCCTTTAGTTGTTTTAATAATTCCTCGCGTCGCGAGCTCGCCTTCTTGGCGGCTTTGGCCGCCGCCGCGGCCACTTGCGCTTTGTTGTCGATTAACGGCGGTGACTCGATACTCCGCTTTTTACCTGCCATAAGTGCACTACGGTCGATCTTTTTCACCGCTGTGGTGTTGCTCGTGGGTTTCAGTGTTAGCTTAATCTGCTGCTTCGCGCCGCTCAGCTTCAAAGCGTCGATGCCTTTGGAGTCTTTACGCGTTATCGGCGGTGTTGAACCCTTTCTTCTACGCGCCTCACTCGAGGACGACGAGTAACTCGATTCGCTCGAGTCGCTACTACTTCCGCTGCTCTCCGATCCCGAGCTACTGTGAGATGACCTGAAATATATATTTTTTTTCTTTTCTTTTTCTTTATACAACATTAATAAATGCAATATAAATCAAGGAACATCTCCTAAGATTTAGATTCGCTGATCTAGTAAGTCATAACTCATTTTGTTACATTCTCAAAAGAAGTTTTTGACGATAACTTTGCAGTGAATTGCGTGTGTCAGAATTAGTATGATCTCAAAAAAATGAGAATTTTTTAGATTTATATCTTTCACATTCATATTTTTAAAAATTTAACTACTTGTAATTTAAAAGACATCTTTTTTTTACCTAGATCTAGAGCGACTTTTAATGATCTTAGCCACAGCAGCCGCAGCCATAGCAGCCTTTTGCTCCCTGGCTTTTTCGTGATGACGATGAGATGAGAGCGGGCTTGGGGCAGGTGGATTCAATCCGGCCCGTCGATGCAACGTACCCGTAGGAGAGATAGAACCTTTGGGTGGGCGAGGAGAGGGAGCGGGAGGATTCATTAGCATAGCACCTCGTTGAGGTGTGGCTGCGGGGACAGCCGGGGGATTTGAAGGTGGTGAAGTAAGAACAGCGGATTTGCTTTTGCCAGCAGAACGGGTTCTAGATGGCGGGGAGGGTGAGCGAGACCTGGATAGGGAGTCGTAAGAACTGTAGCTAGAACGACTGGAGCTACGGCTAGAACTAAAAAGACGATACTCTTGTACGTTTTTATATATATAAAAAGTAGCACAGTAAACATTTAGGTAAAAAAAATGCACGCAATTCTTGACTAATGTGTTATTTTCGTTTTCTCACTTTCTTTCTCTTTGCGTGAGAAATACTATTGAATGTATTGTTCTCAATAAGTCTCCAGATCTTCCGAGAATTTCTATATATAGAGCGCTCTTTAAAATATAACAGAACATAATAATGAATTGCATACGAATACGCATAAAATACCTCGTTGAAGAATATGAAGAGCCGGAAGAGTAAGACTGCCGCCGGGATCGACGAGACGATGTATTGCGGCGTACAGTGCTCGGGGACTTGCGTCGCATCCATGGGTCTGCCCATTCGTCGCCTCTACTCCTTTCGGCAGGAGGTGGCTCTTCCTCTCGCCAAGGTTTCGTCGGAGGAATACGCTCTACAATGACTTCCCGCGATGGCCGTTTATGCTTCTTCTCGTACTTTTCATAATAATCACGTTCTCTATCGCGCTCACGATCTCGTTCCCTCTCGCGATCGCGACTATGCGGTGGCGGAGAAACCGAATGCGCACCACGAGGAATCGCGTGATAATCAAAACGTTCCCGGTAGTCCCGAGACTCTTTGTTGTAGTGCACTCGCCTGGTTATTGAAAATAAAAGTGAGAATAAGTTTGATTGCGAAGCATTTTGTAGGACTGATATACAATATAAAAATAATTTCTTTTTAGAGCTAAAAATAAAATCTTTTTAGAGCTTGGTCATACACGATCGTTTCGTTCTCACCTGTAATAGTCGGTTGACGCGGATGGAGGATAATATCCTTCGGGCTCGTCAACATATCTTTCTGGTGTAAGTCTAGAAGATGATACCCTGCGTGGTACCTCCCGTTGCGGCCATCTTTCGACCGGCGGCTCAGGACTAGCGGCTCTCACATAGTATCCCGCCTCTCTATCTAATTCATCCTGTCCTAAACTCAGGTTCATTTTCTTCTCTTCGAAATCCATGTCCGATTCTTTGCGTTTATTGGCTTTACGCATCATCTAGGTAATCAGGTAGGAAAATAATCTTCTTTGAAATTCGATTTTAGATTGGAATGTTTATAAAATATTATAAACGGCATGCATAGTGCCATGCGCAAGATCTTGCGCGTAACTTACTTCCTTGGCATGTCGCAGACCGCGTTCCCAGGCAGATTCAGTCGGCGTCTCTTCGACCTTAGGTGCATGTGTAGGAGCACCGTAACTGGGCAATGATGATCGCATACTCGGTCTGTCGATGTGCGATCTATATTCGTGTGGCGCGGCGGCGTGTGGCGGATATGCCATAGGCCTCACCATATCGAACATGGTGTAGTTACCTTTGTCTGTCACTCCTGGATGCAAAAATCTACAGCTAACGCCCCATGTACATTGGCCCCGACTATAAAAACGACACACTGGTCTCGGCTCAGTCTCCTCCGGCCGTGCATCATCTCCATCGCTAAGCTCCCCTTCCTCCAATTCAGACTCTTCTTTCTCCCCTTCTTCCCCTTCTTCTTTATCGTTCGTCTCGCCAGATTCTTTCGACTTCGCCTTATCCCTGTCTTTATCTTTATCTTTGCTATCTTTCTCTGTGTTATCTTTAGTCTCTTTTGCAATAGGCGCCTCAGTTTCACCTATAATTTTATCAATTACAGTAAATGTAATTTTATACAAGTGTCTTATTGAACGAAACATTTACAGAATATTATAATGTTCAGATATCTATGCAATTTCAATTTAAAAAATGGATTTAAAGCTTGAAATTTATAATATATTTACCTTCGTCACGCTCGTCTTTCCATTGACCATCGGCTTCAAAATCTAGTTGCTCACTTTCCTCTGTCAAGCCAACTGGTGCAATTTTGTCTTCCTTTCCTGTACTTTCTTCGTCATTATTGGTTTCTTGTTTGGCATCCTGTTCTTGAGCCTTGTTTGTTTCTGCGTTCTGTTCAGCGGATTCTTCAGCACCGTCCATACTCTCGAGATCCGATACGTCCGACAAATCCTCGCCATGAGTCATAGGTGTAGGTTTAGATTTAGACATGGGCTCTGGTTCGTCCTCAATATCTCCATCCGAGATTTGCTCGCCGTCCAATTCGTTATATGACCCATTCTTTTCTTCTTCGGGAGACCGAGGACCTGAATGCGCCGGTGAGGGTTTATCCGATTCTTGATCATCCATAGGAGACGCCGGACCGGATTTGAACGACTTCGGCGAGCTCCTCGCCGATATTAAGGACTTGACGGAACTCGCACCCGATCTGGGTGACTTTGGCGAACTTTGCCTGGACTCGCTATTCTTGTACGAGTATGACTTTAATGAATTGTCAGCAGATCTTTGCGTATCCGCTTCGAGGTCAGACGCCTTCGACTCGGTGTCTCCGAAGCGCATAGACTTGGAATCGTTCGAAGGGGAGAGACACGACCCGTTGTCATGTACGGGCGATCGAGACAAGCTGCGATCCGATGGGGGTGAAGCGGGAGAGTTATTTCCCGAGTGGTTGGACGAGTCGTTTGGGTTGTATGCCGGCGATTTGGGCGGGCCATAAGGCGATAAGGGTGACAGCGGTGGAGACTTTGACAAACTACGGATCGACCTCGGGGAGCCCTCTTCACTGGGAGACATTATCCCGGATCGCTGCGATTTCGGCGATAACGGGGTGGATCGTGGCGACTTGGACTCGTCGCCTGACAACGGCGATCGAGGAGACTTCCCGCCGGAGAAGATAGAACTCGCGGCGGACTTTCGTCGCTCCGATCCGGAGGAGTGATGCGAGTAGTGTGACGATGTTACCTCATCTCCGGCCGAAGGAAGCCGATTCCTGCCTTCGTCATATCCCTCTGAGGAACTGTCCGTACCAGAGTCGGACATGTCGGACTCTATTTCAGCCTGTAAATTAATGAGACTCGTTAAAAGGGCGGCCGGACAATTTCAAACGGACGGGAACGGGGGAATGTCTTGATTAGATCTCTAAATGTAACCCATTCCAATCTCTCTCTTATTTGGTAAGTTAACTTAAGCCTTTATTTATTTATTTATGTATTTTTTTAAGGCGTACCGACCGTATGTAGCACTGAATAATCTGCATCAGTAGCATCACAGAGCTTACCTGTGTCAATCAGAGTCTGTGAAGTATTCGCTCTTGATGGCACAACGCGCGCGATCCATATCGTGTCGAACATACTTTCTTATATCACAACTTTCGACTTTCTCGCTCTTTTTTTTTTATTCGAAACTTTTTTTCTTTAATACTTTATTACTTAAACTGAACTTCGCTTGCTCACATATGCGATTCGTGCCGTTTTTGGCCGGACTTTTCTTGCGCGGAACTTTTTAGTGTCGTAAACTTTCAACTTGAACACAACACAAACTAAGTAAAGTACTGATAAACCACGAACCGTTTTTTAAATACTGCACTAGCGAAACTATAGCGAACGAACTTTCAACCTGAAAGAATATTTCTTGGGCCTATGGGGGAGAGAAAGAAAATGGGACAGGACCGGGAGGGTGAGATGAACGGACAAAAACATGAAGGAAGCTTCAATGATGGCATATCCTAATCACATTAATGATTGTTTTTTGGCAAAATGTAATTCAATTAATTAATCAAGATTGTAATAGGTAACCTCTGTTAATACAAGCTCTTCGGAAAGAGAAGACTGTACTCTCCAAGCAATTATACCTCAAGGCTCTCTTCTCGTTCACCTTCGGGCCAGAATTAAACTTTGCCATTGCGACGATTCCGATGATTTATTTAGGTGCATTAATTATTTAGGAGCATTAATTCCTGGTGAAGTCTAAAGAGAACTCGTAGTGTACATGTGTGGTGACAAAACGTCAAAGGATTCACAGTATCGATTGCAGTAATGATACACGTAATTAACAAACAAACAGAGGGGGGGGGGGGAGTAACTTCTTACATTTAGTTCCACGTTAAACAGATCTTGTGTAGCGTACACAGGACACAGGATCCATCTAATACCTTATCAAGTCTTCTTTCTTCAAGTCCAAGTTTGTTTATTTATTTCTGTTTACGAAGAGAGGTAAAAGGCGCAGCCAGGGTCGCCAGGGTACTGTCTGGGAGCTTTTCCTCTCAGGGACGACATGCAGTACCTCGCTTTGTCGCGTCAGCGCAGATACACGCTTATCTCCGTGCGAGGCGCGCGGAGAAGGTTAAAGCGGAAGGTTAAGGCGACGTTCGCGATTACTGCAATCCAGACTGCGACGCGAGGAACACGCGTGGGCGTGAACATGCGTGCATGCGTGCGTGCAAGTGGGTACGGGGTAGCATTCGCGGGTTTGCGCTTTGCGCGGGGGAGCCAGACGGGAGGGGGAAGAGGGGGGGGGACTGGCACAGGTCGGCACGGTTATCGTGTTTCCGCGTCCTGTCCGTGTGAGACGGGACGTCGGCGGTTGCGGTCTTACCTTGGTCGCGCGTTTGCTGCGAGGCCTGCGCGGGGCCTCGGCGGTGACTCGAGACCTCTAACGAGGACTCCAAAGGCGGCCGGCGTCACCCGCGGGTGCTGACGTTTTTCTCTCGCGCCAGCCGCGACGAGACTCGGCGAGGCTCGCGAGACTTCTCCACGACGGACGGCGCTGCGGCCCACACGCGCACGTAAACCCTGCACCCCGGTCCGTGTGCGGGAGACACGTTTCCGGATCCCTCGCTCTCTCGGTTTCCCGTCGCGCAGAATTAGCAACTACTATAACTAGCAACCCCCGTCGTCGCGAAGAGAACAAAGCACAAACGTCGAGAGGGAGAGCGAGAGAGCCGAGAGGGAAACGCACGTCCGTTTCACGGCCGTGGGTTTGAGATTGCTAGATGGGCGCGAATACGTTTATTCCGTTCGTCCATGAATGGGATCGACTGCGATCGACCAATCAGCTGTTGAGTGGTCGGCATCTCATTGGCACTGACGTTTTTGTACGGAACGCTCGTCTTCGTCAGCTGTATTATCGATTGAACGCGAAAGTTTAGTTTACGGTTCTTACGAATAGGTTGCAGCATATGTCGGAGCACGTGTCCGCACGTGTCGAAGTAAAAAAGGAAAAGGATTCCTCAATTCCTCAGATTGAAGAGGATTAGAAATTCTCCTTGCCTTTTCCTCGATTGAAATAAAGCCATGAGCGAAAGAAGAAAAATAAGACTGAAATAAACTATTGTACAATTTATATGGCTCCGTTCAGAAGCGACCAACTTATTTTGACAGATCTCAAGTTCAATTCCGATTTTCGTCGATTTCCTACGAACACTGTGAGCCCTTTTCCCACGATAATTAAAGATTATAATAGTTTAAGAAGTCCTGTGTCGAATAATCAGTACCCAATAAATAGTTAAACGCACTTAGACCCAACCTGAATCCTGAATCCTTTCGAAAAGATGAAGATAAAAAAGAAGCCAGATGAACAGGTCTCGAGTTTCTCGCCAAGAGTCTTTACAAAAGATGTGGGTCTCTCAGATTATCTTATTTGATATTTCGGATCTCTATATTCTTTTACTCGTAGTTGATTAAAAGGAAAAATACTTTAAAATGAATATCACAAAATCAGCAAGTATAGTTAATATGGCAAACTGGAATAAGCAAAGATCCAAGTTAAATTAACCGATAGAAAATTCGCTTTTAATTTCTTATATGTAATGTTACAAGAGGATGGATTACGTATGGAGACTCGTTTATATACTAATTGTCTTTATTTAAGTAAAGAAAACTTAATTCGTAATACTTAAATATATAGTACTTACATTTTCATATCGACTGAACTAAATAGCTCGTAAAGTACATTACATAACATAAAGTAAACTTACTCTAGCTAGTAGCCATTACAATTGATATCCAATGTCAAATCAATGATGAATGTAAGCGTAATATTCAATAACCGCGAGTGTCGTTGATAACACTTTTTCTTATTGCAATTTTTCCTAAAAGTTATCTATATATATATCTTATATGATATAAATTATATACGAAAATATAACAAAAATGCGGTATAAAATCTACAAGAGCTATTATTGTAACGTAACAGATCTATATACGTAAAGATAATCTAAAAAAACAGTCTAGATATTAATAAACTTAGAGAATATTAAATTTACGTTTAACATTGACAAGACAAGTCTCGTGAGAATTATAGAAAAAGTTGTACATATTCCGAATACTGTTAGTATGTCAGTCATGAAATCGCAATGAATTCTAATGTACTGTTGGAAGATATTCCTGTCCTAATCCATGTCCTAAAATCAGATAGTCGCACTTTCTTTGCTGTAGTCGTTAAATGCGACTCAAATCGGATCCTTTGTTCAAAACACAAAAAACCGCGCTTATTTGTACATTCGATTGATTTAGCTTGAACAGAATTCTAAAATAATCAGCTACACTTCGTAATAGCGTCTTTCATGTTCAGTGGCTTTCTAAACTTATAAGCAAAGTCTACAAAAGAACATGATCACGATTTTAAATACAGACAATATTTATTAATATTAGTACTCGCTTTACTTGAAAAAACATCCAACACCCTATCTCAAGAAGATTTCAATAATCGTTAGAAACAAAAACTTCTCCTGAATTAAATTGTGCGGAAAAGCGAAGATAATCCTAAATCTTAATTTCTAAGTTTAATTCGGAATTTACTGTTAAAGTTACCTCATACTGATAATTGAAAAATTTATCAAAAATATTATTGAAATATGTTACATTTTATCAAAAAGATAATATACTTCAATACTCGTAAGAAAAAATCCTTATTAAAATATTACGTGTATTACTAAGGCATCTTGTGAATCATATTTGTTTTTTTATCGCGATAATATCATCAACTAATAAAACTTATTTATCTATTGTATCGTCGTTATCTCGGTATTACTATCGTTCATAGCCATAAAACTCAATCTATCCTCTTCGTCGAATATCGATCCATCGTCCGACTCGGGTTCCTGGCTCATAAAAATGTACTTGGTTTGTGCGTTCATGTCACGTTCCTTTTTGTGGGACTTTTTAATGGAAGTCCTATGCTGCAGTTTGATGAACTTGATCGCGTTCGAGCTATTTGGAGGTGTCGTATTCAGAAACTTGGATACTGTGGTATTTTTTACACTTTGAACATCATCTGCTCCTCGACTTGTGGACGGTTGAGGATCGTCGTAATCAGTCTCTTTACAAGCTTTCTCTTCCTCTTTTTCACACATAATACTGCATATTTCCTTTTCGGCGCAAGGACTGTCGACATGATGCTTCAAAGACAAAGCTGTACGTTCTTCCAACATCTTCTCGCTATCTGTGAAACTGACGTGTCTACTCTCTTGAATGTACGATCGTTTCTTCTTTGAAGTTGGTCTTCTGCTATGGTTATGCTTATCTTTCTTATGTGATTTTTTAATAGAATCTATGTTATGAAGTAGCTCCACCGTCGACATATTTATTGGGGTTGATCTACCATTTTTGTCTTTCAGATCGACAGTATCCGCTGTTTTCAAAACGCTTACATCAGTCTCAAATTCTGTAGCATTATCGCGTTTCGATGCAAGATCTTCGTTTTTTCTCAATTCCTTGAAACGTGCGACTGGTGTCACGCATCTGGAACAATCAATTTCGTTCGACGTTGCTTGCGCAGATTCATCTCTCTCCTGCGACATCTCGTCCGCGAGAACGTGATCCGTGACAGTGAGCAAAACTGGTGGTTTTTTAATAGGAGTATAAATCTGAACTTCGTCATCTATACTTTTACATCCTAAAGACACGAAGGCGCTTGGCATCTTGGGTGTACTACTCAGTAGGGACATACTCCTTGGCTTCTTCTTCTTTTCGGGCGACATGCTAGGAGATTCTTCTACTCCAAGAGACTCATTCCTGCGTGAGATTCCGTCAATATTTTCCTCTTCATGTCGACTACTTTGTAATGAATCATTACTTCTCTTACGATATTCGTAATGGCATTCAGCAAAACTCGAAGTTCTTTTGCTACGTTTGTCTTTTTTATGTGACTTTTTAACCGAATTAAAACCAAGCAGTAAGAGTCTACTTGAATTTATATTTTCGGGTGTGCTTGGTCGATCGAATTCGAAATTCTGCGGACTCGAGACGCAAATCGCATTAGCCGGTTGACTTTTATCTTGATCATCATCACAAGCATCCTCGAGTGACATTTCAGATTTTGGTAATTCCATTTCTTGATCTTTCGTTTTAAACAATGTCTTTCTATTTCCATGTTTCAATTTCTTATGCGACTTCTTAATCGATTCTGTTAACACGTGCTTCAACACGTTTACGTGGTTTTCGGGTGTAACTACTTTGCTAGCGTCTTGAGAAATAATTGGATTAGATTCTGGAGATGCCATTCTATTTTCGCTCGTCGCATTGACATTACAAATACCTGAAGATTCTTTCTGCAAAGATAGCGGACTTGCTTCTTCATTGCAAACATTCTCTTTGGAACGATCTTTTTCCTCTTCATCGTCACCTGTGAGATGTATACTAACTTGCATATTTTCTTCATGACTCACGCAATCGTTGGAATCAATATCCTGCGTTTCATCACTTTGTATTTGGTCTAATCCGCTTTCCAACGAATCAGTTCCCGTCGTTTCCTGCATACTGCAATCAAAATCTGATCCAATATCGAGACGTTCATCATCGAAATTGTAAATAAGCGTTCTCTTAGGATTTCTATTTTTCTTCTGAGATTCACTTTCAGAAGTGGCACTAGTTTCAGCAATTACATCTCTTCCCGAAGATTCTGTTGTTTTTGAATGGAAGTCATCATTTTTTACGGAAACATCCTTTTGTTGAGTAGATGATTGTTCTTCATGACAATACAATTTTTCCTGTGAATGAAAAATAGATAGATTGTTATAAAATTTGGAAAGAATAAAAGATATTTACACTTGTATCTAGTTTTACTTGGTTTGAATCTATTTTAATAAGATGATAGTTGAGAACGTGTAAAATCATAAAACATATAAAGATTTGCAAGAGATAGTTTAAAAATAAGAACAGCAATGCATAAGGCAATAATGAAATATAATTGTATATACCTTCTTGTGGCTCTTCTTGATGGCACTTATACTTTCCGGAATTATGTTTATTATATTCTCAGGTGTATGTGGCCTATCGTGTACTTCCTGGTTAAATTCCTGAGACAGATTCCTGGGTGTACTCGCGGTTATAACACGGCTGGGCCTATTCAATCCACTATTTAACGAGCAAAAGGGATGTAAAGATATTCTGTGATTTGCATCCTTGTCAGTTCTTTCCTTTCCATCCTTTGGAAGCAACCTCATTACTTGAGATGATCTTGACATCGTATTTTCTTTTATATCAGTTCTCTTGCTCGATGTTTTAATATGTTTCCGATTATGTTGAGGCGTTTGATTCTGATTTTCGTCGATAGATTCCGCAGTCGGGACATTACTGTCGATGGAATCAGTCAAACTTGAATTTAATGTGGATGGCGATGTATCAGCGTTAATGGGACTGCTGGAATTCTCGTAACTGCTGTTCCTTGGACTCGGAGTCGAGTCAAAGTTCAATAATTTTCTTATTCCTAAGTCCTCCCGACTAGAATTCGAACTAAGTGCTCTCATTATCTTAGCCGATCTGGAATCAGACTTGTATATATCACAAGAATCGTCTGAACTTGAATTTGGCGAGTGTAGCGAATTATCCGTATTGGCAGTACCAACAATGCAGAACTTTTTCATTTTGTACTGAAATCGAAATCTATTTTTCCGTGGATACTGTTTGATCGACGCTCCGGGCAATTTAAATGAATATGGCAGGAACTTGTTTTCAGTTGGCGACGTCAGATTTATAATTATGTCATGTTCTGGACTCAAGGCACTATCTTTGCTATTGCTGCCTTTCATATTTTCTAAATATCCGCTCATTCAAGTGCAATTATTACTGCATATGTAACATGTATGACTTAAGTCATACATATATAAGAATGCACATATGGAAATATACACATATATAGATAAGAGTGTGTATTTCACGAAAGGATTATTCTGTGATGTCTTTTTATGGAGATTATGTATCCGAGATTGTGCTTTTCTTCTTGCGAAGGTTTCCTATAAAAAAAAAGGGATCGTTTAAAGAATAACACGTAAGTTATTTGCTATGTATCTACGACTGTATTTTAAATAGTTTTATTATACAATAAATATGTAATTATATAAATATATGTAACTAAAACATTTTAGTATTAACGTAAATGTATAATAAGGATTAGTTTGTTAGAAAAGACCGAGTACTTATAATATGCCAAGAGTTAAATTATCCTGCGAATTGTATGTACATACATAGACGACATCGAGCGAGAGGACGTTACCGATCGGAAAAGGATGAATGGATAAACAGAGAGCAGAATTCGCGTCAGAAGAAAGTGTCGTTTAATCAGAAATACGATAGCATTTAAAGATATCTCCTTACGATTTTGCGCTGCTGCTTATGGGGAAACGGGCTCCTCGTCGCGAATCTTCACAATGTGGCCGCGATGAGCGGTCGGGATCTGGTGAGCGATCCACTCTGAAAAATCACACTGGAAACGTGCGAACGTGCGTTCCACTCTCGCCACCGGCGTTCCGGGTGCCGGTGGTAATATGCGCGACGCGATTACTTCGAAATCGGACACGAGAATCGGAAATCGGTCAATTGTACGCCGCGTAGGTAGATAAATACACGTCCAGTTTTAACTTGTTCTCGCGTGTCCACGTATCCCATGGTGCATAGTGTTGCGAGATGGTGGACGGACAATGGCGTAAGCGGTAGTGAAAATGCTAGCAGACATCGCCATAGACTACGAATAGACCGAGAGCTGGAGGTCTATTGTATATCTTGAAATGAAGTGAAAATTACAAAAGTGAGGAAATTCATTAGAATATCTGCGATTTTATTATTTGTTGAAATTTAGTAAATCTGTTCACTTTTGTAATTTTCACCTTATTTCAAGAAGCAAGATACACAATCGATCCTCTGAATGCACCCAATGGATATCAGCCATGGCAGCCATAGTGCGTTCTCGGCGCGTGTTCTGATTGGTTACGATCGTTATATATTGGTGCCCCTTTAGTGGAAAAATGCTAGAATTTTTCATATTACTAATTATTAATCAGAACTTTTATAAAATTCTTAAGACTCTCAGAATTTTCAATAAAATGTTTTTCAGTAAAACTTTGACAAAATAATAATAAAGTAATCAAGATTTTCCCGCCAATATATAACGAGTTACAGAATCGCGGTTCTGGATTCAATTCCGATCCGGCCTTCATCCCACATTTTTCTTGTCTAAGCAGAAGCATCCCTGATTATAAAGGAAAGAGCTGGATCAAAAAGAAATATATATACCTTTGTTTAAGAGAGAATTCCTCGATTAAAGAGGAGGATATGATTAAAAGAAACATTTGTATTACGAGGGCATATCTATACCCTATTTGATTAGAAGGACAAAACTAAAATTTTCCTTCATGGGCAATACTGCAATTACAACAGTAATGCTACAACACAAATGTCTTGCATTTTTTAAAGAATCTCAATTCTCGATTTTCAATTGTATTAAAAGTATATTAAACTACATTTCATCGTCTTACACACTAATAGTCGTGATAGTCTTTGAATCTATTTAACTCTGCATGATCGCGCTGTAACATAGTTTTAGTCGAAAAGTAAACTCCGTTTTGTACTTTAGCGGCAGCGATCTTAACAATTCTTGCGAAACGTCGTAAGAAATCCGTTTGTACGTTAGTAAATATGTATATTGAGAAAGGGAAGACCTAGACGTGCCTAACATGAAAACTGACAATATATTCTGCATTAGTACGCTGCACCGAAATTGCGAATGGGTCCGTTGGGTGGAACGTGAATGCGACTAATCGTCTCGCAGCCGTTGGTGCTGTTCGTCCCAGCATGCCGGCGTACATCCTGAATTTTAAAAGACCCGAGTCGCGTGCGTAGAAGCTGCAAAGAGAAAGGAAAGTAGCAATAACACACAGGCAGAAATTGGTTTTCTCAAATAATTTTTTGTCGCCAGAGTAAAAATGAGTCGCCAACCGTATTGGATGTTCCCCGCACGCTTTGGGACGTTCCATCATAGACACCCATTTGTCGTCGTAGCAAAATAACGACAGATCCAAGTACGGAGAACTCGAGTAGGATTGCGCGCATATTGGTAACTGAGCGAGCAGCCTCTTCGTGGCTTCGGTAACGCCTCCGTATCTAGCGCTTATTATCGTTTGCTTGAATCTCTGCTGCAACAATCTGGGAAAACAAGGGGTACTTGATTTAAATTGTTCGAACATGTATTGCACGTGTGTATTAATATCAAAATGCAAGATGTCACATACCTGGCGTATATATTATTAGAAGGCGAACACATGTACTGACAATCCGTGCTCATTCTGGCATTTCTGAAGAAGTCGCTAAAGTTTTCGAATTGGGTTAACAATTGAGTCGACGCGTTATCGTAAGCCGCCAAAATTTTCGCCATAACCATATCGTAAACCACTAACAAAGCCGGCTGCGCGTTTGGTTCGTTTGCTTGCAACGTCGCTACTTCTTCGCTCGCGTACCTCACCAGGATATGATTCGTATCTAACAGCTGCATCTTCCACATTCGTAGTGAATTTAGCTGAAGCATTTTATTCAATTAGCTGCTTGGCAAATTACCTATCAGCAATCGTAAAAGAGTTTAAGTAACAAAAAATAAAAGTATCTTCGAATACCTGATCGAAATATTGATAGAATCTCCTTAGTTCATAAGGATCGTTCGTTACATAGCTTATATATTCCGCTCTTTTGTACAAGTATACCAGTAATCTGTGCTTCAGACTATTTATTGCAACGTCCTTAAATGGCCGACAATTAGTCCCAGGAAAAGCACTTGTAACTAAATACGCATCATCTTCCATGCAAAACCTACACATACGTCATTTGTATCGTATTCTCCAAGTTGTTAATAATTGTAACGTTTAGTAAGATAAACTTTATGTTCAATATACCTTCCTATCGTCCTGACATTTATAAACATGCCATCAAGGATTTGAAAAATATGTATAGTTTGATGCTGTACAGACAAAACTGCTAATATATCTTTGTACAAATACAGACCTGTGTAGAAAAAGAAATATATTCCTAAGCTCAATACGTTGTTAACCGTTTAGCTGACCATTAATGCAATAAAATATTTCCTATGTGTTTTAACAAAAGTAGTTAAGTAATTAAAAATCTTTGCTCTTTTTGGCAAGTTACATTCGTCTAACGCTAAATCCAATTTGGTCAGATAAGTAGTGATTAAAATATCGTTCGTATACCTTGATTATGCGACAAATAAATTTTGTCGACTTTAAAATGTCTAGTATCGCACAGCTTTCCGCCCCTTAAATCAACGAGGTGCAAGCTGTAATCTTCAAGCGGCGATCTAGGATTTGGTGTCAGTGCCTCGTTGTTGGAGTAAATCTTAAAAGAAATAACATTTGGTCAAGCTCCTTTTCAAGAAGGAATACTAATCCTACGTGAAAGTAATTAGGAATCTTTTGCTACCTGATAAAAGTGGGGCCTCAAGTCCTCAGGGATATGAGCGGCCGAGCCCACGATTACGTATCGAGCGTCATCGGTGAAAAGACTGCATTCTCTGTTCAATTGCTGGTTGCTTTCTACTACATTTATCATCCACTTCACCTACAAATATGTTTCAGAGCTGGTATTCACCAATTTCACCGGTTTTCCATTTTACTCTCTCTCTCTCTCTCTCCCTCCCCCCCTTTCTCGCTCTTTCTCTTTTCTTTTCCTTAAACTTTACAATCCGCAAAGTAAAGGCCGCGCGGAGTCGGTTAGTATCCAGTACCTTGAAAAATCGCGCGAAGATATTACTTCGTATGTGAAAGCTACAGTCGTCGTTCTTGTGGCCGATGTACTCGCCTTCGCAGTCGGCCAACAAGTCCGCGGCGGCCGGCGCTCCGCGGTACTCGTACACCTCGATCGACGTCTGATCCGCGCTGAACGCCACCAAGTACCTCCCGTCCGGGCTAAACTTGCGCAGAAAACACGGCGGTTTCTCCACGTTCATCACAGTGAAGTTGGGAAAGACATTCTGGTAGAATTGCCTCGCGCAGTGCACGTGGGTGCCCGGGTACGGGCAGCCCATCGTCTCCCTACGCCTGAGGCGCAGCACCACATTTTGCGGGCCGATCCTACGGGGATTGACGGGGCAGGGATCCGCCACGGACTCGATCTTGCTCTCCCGCACCGCCATCCCACGACCTACGACTCCGGGCTCGTAGCCGCTACGAGTTCGTCGCGCGACGATAATGTTGCACGAGCGCGGCGTCCATTACGTTTGTCGCGGTGAAAAAACGCCGATACTACGTGCGACGCATCGTCCCTGTCAAGCGTAACGTCGTTTACCGCCGACGACGTTGTCCCGGGTCGAGACATGCAAGTTTGAAGGAACTGAAGGAAGGTTAAACCAGGTTAAACGAGACAGGACCACGGTCTCGAGGTCAGACGGACGGACTCGCGCTCGCGCCTCGCGCCATGTTTGTTATTCCACTGCCTTCGGGTATGTTCGGCATTGTTCGGGTATATCTTGATGTAGTTGATTTAAAGATAATAACATTCTCGTCCTTGGAGAATCACGTGGACCAGTTTGGATAATATGTACGGGGTCACGGGGATGGATCTCGAAGATATATTTTGCTTCCAGGATAGAGAGCAGATTCGGCGACAGGCAGCATTCGAGTGAGGTGAAGGACAAGGCTGCTGGCTACTTCGCGATCCCCGTCGCGAACCTGGACCTGCGACTGTGCCTGCGACTCGCAAACGACGAGGCGAGCGAACTGTGCGAGGCGTGCGAATATTAGGAAGTAATAACAAAGTAAGACCGAGTTTTGGTCTTGTCTCGGAAACTCCCGTAAAAACCGGCAAATTACCAGCATTAGTTGAGTCGACTATCATGACAGATGGTAATTATACAATTTTTAATTAAATTAAATTAAATCTTTGTATACAAGAGACTATATTGTAGCAACAGCGTCGTCGACGGAATTGACAAAGAAAGAGAATACGCTTATTCCTAATACAACAAGAGACGTAGACGAAAATAGTGTCATACAAGACAAATCTTCATCATTTAATCATGATTTAAATCTGTATTGGTTCAATCATGATTTAGGTATGTATTGAGACCTCTGTGAAACATTTAATATATTTGGTATTTTTTAAAATTAATTTTATTGCATGATATTTCAATTTCAATGTATTTATGATATAGCTAACATTGATATATTCAATTTTAATATTTAAAAGGATAAATTAAAATTTTAATATATAACTTTAACAAATATAGGTGTATCGTCAACATCAGATCTTACGTTTTCTTTACGAAATCCCACGTTACCATGCAGTGACAAATTGACTGCATCCAACATATCATTTGAAATGAACAAAAAGAATTATAATGAAGAAAGCTACAGTGATTTAAATATACAAAGTAAAGAAGTGATAAGGAAAAAGGATATTTCTAATAGTATGATAAGTTCATCGCTCTCAATAAACACAAATACAGAAATACAGTCTGATTCAACTAATACAATTTATTTAATTATTAATTCATTCTCTCTGTGATAGATATAACAATGTTTTTTTTCCCTTAATTTTTCAGAGAATGTTGTTCTTGGCAAGAATACAAAAAAATTATATATATGCATTGTTGGGTTGCCACATGAAATAAATGTTGAACTTGTCAACAATGAAGCTGTATGGTTGACATACAGCATTGAACTATGCAAAGTGTTAGGAGATACACAAAGTATTGAATTAAATATACCTTCGGAATATAACCGTATAAAACCCAGTGGATGCCAATCAACAAAGGTATAATTCGGTAATCAGCTAAAAATGAATCTTATTTGTATCGATAATCTGGACTATTTATTTTAGATTGAAGTGAAAGTAACAAAAATGTGCAAACCAGCATCTATAGTATTAAATATACATTTATCAAACGTGGTAGCAAAATCAAAATGGTCTATGAAACATATTACGAGCATTATTCCGGAAGAACTTGAACTTGACATCATATATCCTACTGACAAACAGGAATTAGATTTTCAATATATTGCAGAAGAAACAACAAAAATTTTACCTATAACTCTTCATAACAAAAACAACGTTAATGTGCCTGTGAAGCTCTCTATGCTACTTGTAAGATATGAATCTACTAAAGTTTAATTAGATTAATGTACTGAAAACTAATATGCTTTTAATTATCATAGGATGCATCAAAAATATTCAGTATTAATGAACCAACGCATCTGGTACTTAAACCATTTGAGAAATTTACCACTAATATAAGTTGTAAAAAACCGCGATCTACATCAGTTAAAAATCTCTTTCACATTGGATGTACTCTTTATATACATATGTTTTTCTGTTAGAGATAAGAAAATTTTGTTGAATAGATTCTCCGCAGAGACAGCCACAACATTGGAAGAGTAAATTAATTGTATGTGTACAATACAAGGATGACACAGTATTACTTAGGAAAGAAGTGCCTCTTTACGCACAAATAGGTATTTGTAAAATCCAAATTATCGACACAGAAATACCTATAGTTGTTCCAAGACAGCAAGGGAAATTTGTGAATATCCTTAACTCGGGAAATGTGGCGACCCACGTGTCCGCTACTATCGTATCAATGGAGGGGCATCCAAACACGACGCAGGATTTTTCTATAAAGCCATATGAGCCAGATAATATATTCTTGCAAGTTGGAGAGAAATTTTCATTTGCAATTGTATATAAGCCACAATTTTCAGATGCAAATTGTACAGATGATGAAAGGTGATGGTCAATTTGTAATTACAAATTTATTTATCTATCTCATTATTTAGTTATTTATTGTTATTTCTTCAGATATGCACAGATTAAGTTAGTTGCCGGGAACAATGTTTACCACTACATCATAAGTACCGAAAGATCATTAGAGTCAGAAAAAGAACATTATTTGCGTTGCCATACGCCTAATAATGTTGTATCTCTAAGCCCAGCAACGTCACCTCAAAGTATAACTTCTAATAGGTAAGTTTATAATTTGATACGCATGTAATGACCTCTACTATAATAATAAGCAATAATCTCTTTATGTATAGATCTGGACCTTTCGATAGAAATTCACCAATCAGTACGGTATCCAGTATAGCTGTAGCAGGAAATATAGTTCCAATCAGAGCTACACATGCTGCCCTAGCGTGGAATAGCATAAAAACAAAAGAAAGTGAAATAAAGAAGTTTACAATTCGCAATACGAGTAATAACAAGATTAAAATCCAAATAGATATATGTGACGATAGTAAGAGTTTTAAGGTATTGTGTAATGTGTATATATATCGTATTATCTAAAAAGGAGTTTATGAAACTTATATTAATAAACATCTACATTATAGTTTCTCGGAGATAAACAGACTATCAATACAAGCATGGTACTGGAAATGCAACAGAAAGAAAGAGCAAGACACTCGCAGTTGTGTTCAGTCCGTATTGCGTAGGCCCAGTAGTTGGAAAAATTACTATCAAACATTATACAAGAGAAAGTAATGATTCTCAACAGTACAGAAAAGTGCGTATATTTAATGCCCCTTCTAAATATTTTAACTTACTTTTTAATAAATTTGGAGAGGAAATATTTACGATTTAAATTGACAGATACCTTTGTACGGATACGGTGGCTGCATCAAAGTCAAAATTGCAGGTACATTTAAAGATATTAGTGGAAAAATGGGGTTGACACTCGAGAATTTGAACTCCAAAACTACAACTTGGAGTGCAAATATCAGATTGGATAACAGCGGCGACTTATGTTCATTCGCCAAGATCACAGTTATACCGAAAGGTTTAAACTAGCTCCTCTATTCTCTTTATATGTATATCACATATTTTACATTGTAAAGAGATAAATAACGCATTCATATATTTCAGGTATTTGTTCAACAATGAACTCCAGTTGGTACGTAAATCCAAAAGAAGTGATAGTTAATGCTAAAGAATCTCAGCAAATAGCGATACAATTTCATCCGAAGAAAGAAGACTTCGCGTTATTGCAACGTTCGAAAGTGTCTCACGTCGCGACGATAAATGTTACCTATGGTGATGAACCGACCCGCTGGCGAATACGCAGGTAAGAGATACACTAAATACTGGCTGCGTTCGAAAACTTTACTCGGGTGCACACTGCGTCATTCTATCTTTGTTATTTACTATAAGTTGAACAAGGATTTAGAATAGAACGACGCTGGTGTGCACCCGAGTGAAGTTTTCGAACGCAACCACTGAAACAGATATTTATTGGCGTTAATTTTCGACGCTGGCAAATGTATATCTTTTTTCTCAGATTGTATAACGAAATAAAAGAATCAGGTGAATCAACGAGGAATGAAAATGAGGCCTTCAAGAGTATTGTGCATCCTATATGCAAAGTTTTTCCCGGCGAGCAACTAAATCCTGCTATAACGTCAATTCGAGATTCTATCGTAAGTATATACAATTATTTATCCTCATTACCGTTTACGTAATAATAACAATGCGTATTTAATTAAATAGCAAAATCTAAGCGATCTATGCACCGGGGTTCATCAATCCGAGATAATGCTTACGGTGGAAGTGCGCGCGGATGATACTTTTTTATTTGATGAATCAGCGATGTATGAGTCTTTAATAAGCGACATCACTGATATGGATGAAGCGGGTGGAGCAAGTTACTTCGCTTCTCAGTAAGAGATTTTTTATCCATTCGTGGTATCTCTGTATATTTCTTCTAATATATACATATCTCTTATGACTTATATTTTGTTGCGCAGAACATGAAACTCAACATCCTGAATTGCAAGGAAATCAATTCACTGTAACTCCGTCCACCATCATTCTTAATCCTCCGATACAGAATGAAGCAACCGTGACTGTTTTTAGCTTTTTCAAAACGGCCGAGACATTCCAGACCAGTTTGTCAAATTCAGATTACTTCAGTGTCGTTCCTGCGGAAGGAATACTACCCAGCAAGAAAAGCTTTCCTTTGGAGATACAATGTTCGCAGAGAATAGAACGTAATATGCAGGCTATACTTCAGATTTACACAGGAACAAGGAACAATAATAAACAAGATGTATTGATAAAAGTCGTCGTGAGGCGATAACGAAATCTGCGACAATCGGAATATTTATTTATGTAATTATTGTAATTGAAAAGTTTTATAAAAGCGGATATTTTATTAATGAAAGACTAATTTTTAACAAACTATCACGTGTTTTTTTTCGCTACACTCCTCGCTACTCCAGTCTGTTCGTAACTACTTGAGTTTATCGCAGAGGTTGTCAACGACGACCGAATACGGAGCAGCCAATCAAATATTAGCCTCAAATGTAGCGCGAAATTAAAAAAATTTTAAAGCAATAAAAAACCACGTAAATAAAATTCGTGATACAAATTGAAATAATAAAATCACACTTATATTATTTATTTACAGAGAAATACCCCGGGGGACAGGACCCCCCCCCCCCTCCGAGTAGACATTATTACACGTTGTAAATATTTATGTATTTATATAATATAAAAACAAAATAATGTTACGCGCTTTGATCTTAGCTCGAGACAGGATATCTTTTTCTCACTTTTACCTTATTTGTGTTTCGCATCACTGCCGCGAAGTTGCAGACAAAATAGATATACAATTTCTGCATAAAAATACATGGATACGATTTATTGATCAAACGTACTCTTACACGCGTGAGAAGACTTACTTATTTTTTGCACGCGAGATATCATCAGTAAACGGAGAACGTTATTCTGAAATCTGAACGCGGGGATATTCGAAGCCGTTCTCTCTTCCCGAAAGAATGGCAGATCAGATGGAATACATAATACCGCCGTGGGAAATCGAGGCCTTCGTGCAAAGCTTGAATGTTTCAGACTTGGAGAACGTCGGTACCAAAAGGTAAATTCGCATTTTCGCATATTTTCTTGTCATTCGGTACAATTTAGAAATCAATATGAAAACGCACGAGTATCTTTCAGCTGGCTGGAGTTCCATAAGAAACTGGCGTTGCTAAATCAGCAGAGTGTGCTTGAGATAACTGGACTGCGCGAGGAGAGCGTCATGGAATGGTTTATCTCGTTAAAGAAAGTAAATAATTAGGAGCAACGATTTGTAAAATACAACGAGCGAAGCAATATTTGTATATATACATCGCAATCAGAAGGAAAAGAGAGATAAATGTGCCGAAATACAATTTTCTGTAGTTATAAATTTAATAATACTTAATAATATATAATTATAATTATAATACATTGAAAGAATAATTATAATTGTTCTTTCTATGTAAGCAAATCACGGGAAATTATATTTCGGCACAATTATCTCTGTTACGATATCAGTTCTTTGAATCGAGCTGTTTTTAGATTCCTATTCTTGTCTACGAAGCTATACAAATCGACATATGGAAGCATAAGGTGTTTCCGCTTCTGATCGATCTCAATGACGAGCCGACAAATACATTCATGTTGTACAGTGTACTTTATCACGAAGTTATCGTGGTTTCGTTATTGGAAAATATATTATTTCATTGCGAAGGTGCGCAAACGGTGGACGACATGGTGATCGATCTCATCGATTACACCGTTCAACGTGTAACGACACTCCTTGATGGAAAAACCATAGACATATATGAGAGATCTGAAATCAAAGACGCTAAGTAAGATACTATTCTCTATTTTAACTGCAGATACAGCAGATTCTAAAATAAACTTGGCAGAGAATGCGTATTTGTATTGTTTATGCACATATTACAGTGTATATAAAAAATTTTTATGACTACCGAACTTGTTGATCACGCATGTTTTCCACCAGTTCTTGTTTGGAAGAAATAGTGGAGAAGCAGAAGTCATTCGAGTTCGACATTGGGATGCGGTGTATCTCGATTCTTCACTATCTAATTGAAATTTTGGATAGCTTACCCCTTTGCGCAGTTTCGCGTATGCTGGCGATCCACGACATTCCGTACTTATTGGCGCAGCTGATAGAAAGTCAACCGTGGAAGAAACAAAATGAGGATGGTAATAACATCTATTTTCCGTTTATAGCGTGTCCTAACGAAATATGACGATAAATAGCCGAGTTGTCATTAATCTTCGTGCAGGTGAGGCGATGACGTATGAAGCCAGCTGGAGGAAAATTAAGGCGAATGAAATTGGAAAAATAAATAAGAGAGAGGGACAGGTATGGTTCGGTTTGCGAGAATTACTTCTTAATCCGAAATGTTCTCCGTACTATGAAATCACAGAGCACAGGTTGTCCCAGCTATCAAAGGTACTAATTATCATCTCGATACTTATGTCGATAATTATATTACAAGTATAATTTACGATTTTAAGTAGGATTTTTAATTCTATGTCTTAGTTGCAAAGACATTTGCATGAAGATGTACTCGATCAAATCGCTCCTTTAATAGAACTTAAGAGATGGTTATCCTACTTAAACATATCGCCGGCTATGCCATCCTCAGACTCAACCTGCCCGGTTCGTGTGGAAGTTATACCGCAGGTACATTCGTTATTTCTTATTCTTTTGTTGTGTGTGTGTGTGTGATTATCAATTATACAAGATTAAATACATTAAATATAGATAAAGTCAACTATTTTGGAAAAATATCATAAAAAGTGGAAGAAATTGGCTAGGCATCAGTCCAAATACCTATTTACAACGGATACAAGTTACATCAAAGATGCTGCGAAAATTTTAAGCGACGTCTACGATTTGGAGAAGTTAGATCGTATAGAAGCGAAAAAGTGTTCGTTATGTCAAGAACCGTCTAAGAAACGATGTTCCAGATGCAAGGAAGCTTGGTATTGCAGCAGGTATATGGGAAATACTTTGAGGATTTACTAACAAGTTACGTTAAACGCATTCAAGAGATAGTGTTGATAATTCTTTCTCTTGTAGAGAATGTCAAGTGAAAGATTGGGAAAATCACAAGAGCATTTGCAATATGATAACGGAAACTAAACAGTGATAATATAGAGTCTTAACTACTAAGAATATATGTATTCATCAATATGACATATATCTCTTTATATGTTCTCTTTTAAATTATGTAATATTATAATCATATGGACATAAAGGTTGTAACACTTTTCAGCGAGGATATTCTCACATTTTTTGCGCATTTTGAAATTTATTAGGAAAAAAATAGTTGCAATCTTTATACTTATAATATATCTTAACGGAAATTCTAAGAAAAAAATTTCAGAAACAAATGTATCATATTTTAGTTTATGTCAAATATTTTATTAAAAGATGTTAATGTACAGCGCTTTGTTTAAGATATTCCATTAGAACGTCCTTAGCAGGTGTGTCTTCACCAAAATCCTAAAAGCAATGAACGCTTACTCAATAATGGAATAACAATGACAGAGAAGAAAACGTTAACAAAAACCATATCAGCAAGGCATAATAACAGCATGGTCTGTTTATTTTATGGGTTCTACTCAGTAGAGGGAGCCCAATTATCATCATATGTGCGATATGTTTTATAATTATCTCTTTAATGTACTGTTAATTACAACAAATTTTACGAGAAAGGAGAGCAAAAAAGTTTTAAAGTTCCAATATAACCTACCTTTATGACGACGCACGAGCAGCCAACAACTTTGCGCGCTTTGCCTGCGCTATCAATTTTACACAAGCCAGCCCATTCACCTAACTTTTTGTTATTATCTACTTTTATCAGCGGAATTTGATGTTCATTGCATAATGCTTGAACCAATTTCTTGTACATCGGTTCGTCGCAATTATCTGCCAAGATGCAGAGCATGGCTTGCCTCCTGGAATACAAAAGACCCATAATTAAAACAATTGTATTTAACATTTATGACATAATATTTGTCTTATGTGTTAGAGCAGAAAGGTGCAGACAACAGAATGTATCAATCAGATCCATTTAAAAGGAAAAAGCTTCTGTTTCCCCCCCATACATACATCTAGGCTGCGTTCGGAAACGTCACCCGAGTGCACACGAGTATACTTCCTTCTCTTTCTATCTCAGCGAGTTAGAAGGAGAAGGGAGTATACCCGTGTGTACCCGGGTGACGTTTCCGAACGCAGCCCTAATTATATTCTATTATAATCGATCTTCATATTTTTGTATCTTACTTGTCTAAAGCTTTAGCAGCTTCATGGAGCCCATGCACAACGCCGTCATGAATAAGAGAGTTCTTTAGAACTTCTTGCAGCGCAGTATTAACGTCCATACTACCACCCGCTGTCATCGCGGATGGCACATCGTCGCTATAATTTTATTGAACGTGACAATATTATTCAAAGCTCGTTTTATCAATAGATGAATATACATATAATTTTTTTGTTATCCCCGTTTGTCATAGACTATGCATATATTTTTACATGCTTGAAAAATTTGCTATTGATATTTCTCAATAATGAAAGTTTACCCAATTATTATACAATGTAAAGTGCATTTACTACACGTGAAACTTTTTTCCCTGTTACTAAACATTTCCTGCGAGTCCGTGCAGCTTTGTGCACTCGTGATTTTGTTAATCTACCAAATCTAGTCGCGCAACAAACGGGGAAGGCAAGGAGAAGCTGAAGGCACCTAGTGTACTCACTTTTCCACGTCAGACATGTTTGAGCGAGCCGGAGAGCTGGAAATAAATATGAGACGTTATTATTCTCGCTCTAGGAAACACATTCCCACGTTTTCGCGGGCAAGATACGTGACGATCGTAATGCAACGAATGGATTTTAATCGCTAGCATCCAGCGTGGTCTGATTTACCTTTTCTGGCGGAGCGAAGAGGAGTTATCGGGAACCGCGGGATCTGAGCATGCGCTACCACGAGCGACGCCACGCCACAGCTACTCGACCCGACTCGGTCCGGCGGCCGGCCCGAGAGATGGCAAAGTTACCGACGATTGGTCGAAAGCGTGTCGCGCTTTCTATCGACGGTCTTTAGAGTTACGTGTTCGCGCCAACAGTGATAATCACACGAATATTTCGGATCGCGTCGAGCCAAATTGCATCCTCCAAAACGGTATTTATTAATCACAATTTAGCGCCGTTTAGAATTGCTTCGTTGCTTACGGCATGCCTTCTCGCGATTGCGTAATCATAAGTGATTATTTGCAGGGTAGGTAATCGCAGGGAGTCGAATTGAGATCTGCGCCAGATGACCTTACTTTTGATTTCTACGAGCACGAGCAGTCAGACTTAACTAGCGATGCCTCGACGTCTTTATTTTCAATCGGTTTGCACAATGTGAGAGACTTTTATTTTCTACATTATATTTATTAGATAGAAAGTCGTGTTTACAAAATATACATTGCGAGTATACGATTCTATAAAAGTATTATAGTTAATAACGAGTTAGTATAGAATCTACTAAGATATAGTAGATCCTACAAGAGTAGTAGTCGTGATAACGAGGAAATAAGAATGTGCTGTATTGCTTCGTGTATGTATATTTACAGGTTCGCACATCTCGGAGCATGATTGTGAAAGAATACGGAGGCAATCCCAATGATTGCCAGACTTTAAAGGTCTAAAATATTTCACGTGTGTACTATTATCATCAATAGTCATGTATGTACAGTTCGTCCCTACGACGTGTCGATTGTCAATGAGAACTGAGACGAAGTTAAATGTGTCATTCTAACATTCCTCAGCTAGAAATGATTAGATTCGAATCGTTGATATCACTGTCAATCATTACTGGTTAATATTTTTGTCATCTTTGATCTCATTATAATGGTACTTATGTTCATTGCTTAATTGTGAATATTTTTATAAGATTTCTATTGTCTTTCAGGCAATAAAAATCTTGTATAGTATATCTAGTCATTTCTGAGTCCAAAATTTGAAAAAACAGTGGCAATATGTCCAAGATAAGAATGAAAGAGAGAGGAGAAGGAATCAAAAGAGCTATCATCCACTCAGGTTGACATCGGCCAACATAATCTTATATCTAACAATGATTGAAGACAATGTTATTTTGGTGATGAATATCGATATGACCAATAGTGCGGTGGTGGCAGTGGTGGCGGCGGCTGCTGTTGATTGGAAGGCGACGGTTCCGTTTGTAATGAGGACGATACGGAGTGCTGAGCAGATCCCACTGGATATAAGCGATGAGTCTGATGATGAGGATGACAGCTCGCATTTGTTACACGCGACGACGTTGACGCTTCCAACATGATGCCGGCCTGTGACTGACAAGCCATTCTCAAACCGTGAAAATCGAACTTGTAAGCGTAACGTTTACCATGAACTTTCGTCATTATATTCTTGTCGTAGTAATATCTGCGAAATAACAATGTTCTTTCTTAACAGCGCTGCGTAGCATGTGGGAAAGCATGTTTCAAAGCGGTCAAATTTTTTGAATCTACAAGAATCTTGAGAGAGATCTGGTGAAGATGAGATCTATGAGATATGTGGAAGAGGAAAGACAGGTGAACGATATGATATGTACGATTGTGTCATATATCCGTTTATGCAATTACCTCAATGCGCGTGACAGCTTGTCGTAATTCATGTTAGGCTTGCTCTTGCGCTCGCCCCAACGACGCGCGACCTCGTCCGGATCGGTGAGCTTGAATTCCCCGTTCGAGCCCTCCCACGCGATACAGGACGAGTTAGACGAATCCGAGAGCAGTTCCAGCAGGAATTGCCAGAGCTGAACCTGTCCGCCTCCGACCGCCCCCGAGGCACTGGCTCCAGCCGTTGATCCAATCAGCGAGCAAGTCCGTTGTAGGAGGCTGAACCTATCTGCGAGCAGAAAACGGAATACGCATGCACCAAACCCCGTTCTCGAGGCGTTCTTGAGATCGAGTCGCTTAGACCATGAGAGACAGAACGATGGATCGCCGGCTTTCCCCAGTACACTTGTCTTCTCGTTCTGACTGACACGGATTTTTATCCTGTATTTCCGTATTGTCCACGTAAATATTCCGTCATGTTTACAAGATCCGAGACAGAATTACGATGATTATCGGTTTAGAGTTTACCGCGAGAGTATATGAGAAGCCGAGCAATTATTTCAATATCCTTTCTCTCTACATTAAAGTTTTATTATATATAATATTCTATTTTTTATACTGTCTAAATAGCTATTGCATTCGTTGCGCGCAAATAATTTTTTTTCTGCACACATTGAACGCGTTGCAACGTTACTCGTAAATACAGAGCGACGGGGATGATATGCTTGCGACAGTATTTTCAAAAATTTAATTTTTAATTTCTTGTCTTTCTGAATTTACCATTATAAAAAATCGCAGCGGCCGAAGGGTGCAATCTGGTGTCCTGCTGAAGATGTAAAGGATGCGTCTGAATTCTCCACATTACGCGCCGAATTAAACTATTTTAGCCTAATCCTGTGCGCTTTCGGAAACCGATAAACGACAAGCCCATCATCTCTGAAGAGTTATTCCGCGCATTGAGGATTCGTTTTCTTGCGTTTTCAGCATGACGATCATCTTGCAGTCTTAATGTTTATCGCGATTTTACATCTTTTTGATTTGAAAAGAGAAAGAGCATGCATCGTTATGGATTTCTCGTGTCGGCGGAATAATAATAGAAACTAATTTTACAGGGGCTCGGACGGTCACACGAGCGAACGTAGCACGAACAGCTTCATCGCGAACCAACTGTCTCGCAAAATAATGGATACAAATCAGGGAATATCAATTGAGATTCATTTCACTGATATCGATGACGTTCTACACATCTCAGACAAGTACACCCACGCACGCCACAATGCAACATCAATCGTCAACGGAAGGTAAATGCATTTGGAATAAAACCCCGCCAGTCAGTGGGCAGAGAGCGACTGAGCGACCTTTGCCCCTGGTTATTTCAGCCCTTCGCGCACCCCACTCTTGGTCTTGGTAAGAACGGAATACCTTTACACCCCCTCTTCTGACGTACTGCGCTTTAGAGTACTTACCTATAGTTGTCGTCTCTTTTTCTCTTTCGAAATTTACTCAAGTATCTTTTCCAGATCTCGAGCGAGATGGCCAAAGTTAAATAAATTTATTCGAAATTTCTTCTCTCGTAAATGGGTCTCTCAAGTGCTTGTTCGGAGCAATCGTTTCTTTTTAGATCACATTTCTGCAAAAATTTGGATATACGTCGTCTGTTTAAAAATTTTCTGAACTTTTATAATATATCGCCAACTTATCGTCACGCCGATAAGTGCGATAAGCGGTGCTGTCTATTACAGCAGCGGTCTTAATAAATAATCTCCCTTGTATCGCGTCTTTCTGTTGTGATTAGTCATCGTACTGTATCGCTTTTTTTTTGTATATGAGCTTGTATGTGTTTTGCGATTTTCAAAATGATTGAGTTTCACACACACACACACACACACAGCAGCTTATTAACAAATAGTGAATCAATAGTATTATCTTGAGGTGTTGTGTGAAACGTCTACGAAAGAATGTCAGGAGAAAAAGGTCCGAGATATTTGTGGAGAAACATCCGGAGTCCTCCATCGCGATAACGCGTCCATGCATCAATACTGATTTATGAGTTTTGCGCCAAAACGAAGAAACTTGTGCCTCCCAAAGAAATTTCTCTCGATGTAGCATGATAATTAATCACAATAGAAAGACGTGGTAATTGTGTGGACGCGCTGTTGTAAAAGAATTGGAAAATTTTTGAATAGATTACGTACATTCGTATTATTATTTTATATTACTTCATCTGACTTACGGAGACGTAAACTAAAAGTGTACAATATATGCTCGCTCCTCTTTCGTTCGATACAGAACACAAAAAAATATTTTAAAATCCTTTTGTACATTTTTATGAAAATGATCTAGCACAGAACTCTCGGTTGAAGTGATTGCTCTTTATAGACGTCGGTGCTTATGTTATAATTATAAAAGAAGTTTTAATGGAGATTCTCATATTAAATATTATCGCATCTATTATTGTCTATACTAGTTGAGTCAGCTTAGAAGATATTTATATTTTCCAGTCTCTGTAACATTAATGAACAATGGCGTGCATTGCCAAGAATTACGTTGCATTTTAGACTAATCGACAAGAATAGAAAGACATACGGAAACGTGGTGCGAAATTTGAATTTTAACAAAGGACTGTAACGATATAAAAAGATTCGTATATACAACACTTTCATATATTACAGATGCGCCAACCCGACTATGATACGCAAAAGAAAGAAAGAGAGGAAGGGAGAATGTGAAAAATTTTATTTCACTATTCGACTGTTGTGCTAAAGATGACATAAAGTGCTCGACGGGCAGGCTCGAATGGATTCATTCGAGGATATCGTGGATGCACATATTTTACACGTGTGTATGTATTCTTGGATACAAAGTGCATGCCGCACACACAAAGCGAGAAGTTTAAGCGACGTGTGACGGAGATGCGACGCGTAAAATTATCCCGTTTACATTCAAGATCCAGAGAACGTTTGCCGCTCATCACGAAAACAATATAGTCGCGCCCCGCGGCGAGCTTACCACCCCCGAGCCCGTTAGAGCCTGCCCCCGGAGGAGAGCTGAAAGAGGGGTAAAAGCGGTCGCGCGGCAAGCTCGTAACCCCTCGTGGCACCACCTTTCCGCTGCCCTAAACACTCGATGGTTTATTCATGAGGACTCTCTCACCGCGATAACACTGATTCGTTTAATAAACGGCTGCTGCCGGGGCGAGATGGGCCGACGCACACATTGAAAACGAGAGAGAAAGGGAGGCAGAGAAGGAGGGAAGGAGAGAGAGAGAGAGAGAGAGAGAGAGAGAGAGAGAGAGAGAGAGAGAGAGAGAGAGAGAGAGAGAGAGAGAGAGAGAGAGAGAGAGAGAGAGAGAGAGAGAGAGAGAGAGAGAGAGAGAGAGAGAGAGAGAGAGAGAAAGAGAGCTGCAACGTTATTCAAACGGACGATATATCTCGGAGGCTTACGCTGCCACAGTTCGGTACCTCTCACTTTTCGCTTTTCTTCCTCTACGTCCGAGGAGATGGTGCTCGAAAGTGTATTCCGTATACGAAAAAGAGGGGCGAATAGAGCATAGACAAAGGGAAATTACGTTTCTTTTTTTTACCTCGTTTTCTCGTGCTTCTTTATTGTGACTCTACGCAGTCGAGACCAATTCTAATATAATGTATTATACTGTCTATATTGTATTACTCTTGTTACTACTAAGGGCCAATTTCACCAACTACGGTTAGCTTAACCGACGGTTAAAGTTAACAGGATTGACCAATAGAAATGAATTCACCTTGCTAACTTTAACCGTCGGTTAAGCTAATCGTGGTTGGTGAAATTGGCTCTAACATGATTATATAAAATGTTTTCTTAAATACCACAGTCCACCCTCGTAGAAATCTCTTTTCGTATGAAATGAAATTTGGCTCGATTTTGGTAGGCTGTTCTCTTTTATTCCTCGGGTTATCGCTTTCCTATTCAATCGCCTCGATTTTATACAAAATGTACGGACGTTTCGGCACATATGTTGCTTTTCCCCTTCGGGTCATGCGAGCGACAGAGGTGAAGAAAGTCTGGGGCGAAACTATCCGTTCGACGATACCGATATTTACTTTCCTGCCGGACCGCGTTTATCTGTAATAGATCGCCGCCATCGTTAAAGCTTTAGATAAGCTCCAGTTGGACCAGAATCGGCCCTTGGGGAACGGTTAGCCTTTTCCGGTCACTCTCCATTCAATCGTGACAGGTCCAAGACCAAATGCCTATTAAGCTTTCCTAAAAGCTTTACCGTTTAGATTTATAGCGTGAATCGCTTTGGATTTATGTTTGCAATTAATATGCGTAGACGCGAAGATGTTATTATCGCCAAGAGAAAAAATGTTATTACGACCTGTTTTAAGCGTACATTATATGTAGAAGTAAGTGAGGAATAGATAACACAGTGGCAGATCTTGAAAACTAATATTCTGGTAAAATTTATTAAGGAGTTATTTATATTTAACTAAATATAAACATTAAACCTAAAAATAATTTTAAAAGACTAAACTATATCCTGTCGTTTTTAGATGAAGTAATTGATATCAAAATTCAGATATTGGAAGAATCCAAAATCCGAATTAGAAATGGAATATGAATAATTTTATCTATCCAAAGTAACTTTTTTTAAAATTATTAGGACTATTTCGATGACCCAAATAGTCCAACGAGTCAAATTTTGATTTTTCAGAAAACCTGAATTTATTTCGAACATCTAAATTTAAATGTAAATTTGGACCTGGGTTCAAATTACTGACATATCAATCTTATTAATCATTATAATCTTTAATAGTATCTGTAATAAGAAAATAGTGATTTTGAGCTTAGACTCACCAGTTCTCTCACTATTTTCGTTTTCTTGCAGTAAACCCGGAGTACGCACGCCAGTGGCTTGTAGATGAAGATGAGCCAAATGTCTCGCTAAGATACTACCTGCCGTCCCGCCGATATCCTGCCAGTCTTGTAGTGTTAATCGCAACAGTTCCTCGCCGGTCGACGGGAGTATCGCTGCGATGGATCCTGATCTAATGGCGAATGTCCGACCGCACCATAGAAGCCATTCATTTATGTGACTCGAGTTCCACTTGGACGGATCTGAAAGACGAGGATCCGAAATTATCGGGATTTCCCATACTTTGATATGTGAGTCAGAGGTACAGCTTTCACACATCGTTCGCCGATTAGATATTTACCGGACGGCAACATAATTTGCTCAGATTCGGGACGGTTATCGGGATCTTCATCGTTGTTTTTCTCGTCGTTTTCCGACACGGTTTTGTGTTCCACGGTTTCAATATTGAGTATTCCATGCACCTGCGAATGCATCGCACGAGTTTGTCTGCAGCTCGTGGGCACTTGTGTTTTCTTATCACTACCCTTCTTCGATTTCGACTTCGATCCCGAATTTGATTCAGAGTCCGTCATTTCAGATGGTATCTGATGCACAGTGTCCGAATCTTGAGAAATGTCCACAATTCGACGAAGGAATTCACGATTTTTCTTCGTGAATCGATCATTTATCGTCGCCATCTCGCATCGAGTAACGTCGAGCATTCTCACCTAATTTCGGCGTCGAAACGTGGTTCCCAGCAAAATTACATCTCGTAAGTAAGTCCGGCGAGATGTCTTCGCCGAATTAGCGCCTTAATCGACTGATCGATGCTCGTGTTCATTTTCACATTGCACTTAATCACTTTAAATACTATAAATATACAGTATATAGATTCACCGTAACTTTCTTCTTCCACACATCTTGGCTACGAATATTTAAGTAATTATTTGATCGCACGATCGATCGTTCAATTATTTTTCTCGCAACGTAAAAAAACTTAATCGCCGTGGTACAACACAACATCGCGTAATATCACGTCGCAAGACGATGCTTCGATCTAGTCGTTGTCGACCTGAATGAAACGAAATCGGTCGGACGGGAGGAGGCGAACTACGGCCAAACCAGAGACTCGATTGGCGAAATATGGATTCCCGGAAGAGCGGTACACTCAGCCGCTCTCGCTCGGCCAAGTTGCTCCGAGCGGGCTCCGTGCATCGTCGACCGCTGAATCACGCTTGTGATTGCTCATCTTTACTCATGTCCCTTTTTTCGTTTTTGTCAATTCCCACGGACGGTGCGATCCCGCTTCCTGGCGTTAATCAAGTCTGAATAATGTAACTTTTTTTTTTAATTTATCACAAATCGCGTTACAGAGATGATGCAGAGTTTATCTCGCGATATCTGAAAATATTCCTTAAAGCAATAAGTTTTAAGGTCCACTATTGTACGTTTGAAGATCTTTTTTGTTATAAATTGTTATAAATTATAGATCCCCCGTTTTCCTGTCCTAACTCCGTTAGGAAAGAATTCTGTAGAATTTCCGCACGTTTGCTTTTTGCTTTCAGTGCGAGTTACAGATGTGCGTAGATTTTTTTTTGTCGACCTGAATGAGACCTAGATCTGCGTGTTAATCATACTTGAAAATATATATTTAATGTCGCATCCTGTGCCAGCCGGTTTTTTGTCATGCTATGACTTAAACATTTCCGAGAACATTTTTATGTCCTTCCTTATCTATGATACAATCCGAGTTATACAATAGATCCATTGGTCACTTTAACGTGACAAATTAAAACGATGTATAAACATAATTTTATTTTTTCACACGTAATGCTCTTGTGGAAGATATTTTAAACGGAAAATTATAAAATTTCTCATTTGTATAGTTTTGTATATAGATAAGAAAGCACACCATCATAATCATCCGTCGATATTGGACAGAGCGATATTTTCGAGAACGTTAGATAAAGATTTTAAAAGAAATTTTATACAATGTTTGAGATTCTTTAAACTATATGTAGAAACTTTTCTCAGAAGAACAAGGATCTTTGATTGGCGATTCTTTATTAAACATTTTATGAGCAGCCATCGTTATCATTTGTTACAATTTCTCAACGTAATGCTAAATTGGAAATATCTTAAGTCTACTAGTTTCTTACATCGTTTTAGATATTTTTTTTTGTAGGATGAGTACGAAATAATTATTAAAATCGATTAATAACAGACAATCACAAAAGAATGGGACATTATAAAATTAAATTATATATCATTGTGTTAGGATTTGTAGTCGACGGTTTGATCCAGACACTCATCCTATATATTTGCCTCGGTTTTAACCGAAGTTGATTGAGAAAAATTTGAGGATTGGGAGTGTGAAGGAATATAAGATGGATGATAATTCGTTTTGGAAGCCCATAGTTCAAGATTTTATACATAATTGTTGTTTATTTGTGGTATTATAGATACATGCCTTTTTACGATTTAGAAAATTGTATCTTGTGCCTGGACACCTTACATAAGACAGGATTAATCTAGACATCACAGAGAGTGACCGACACAAGAAAGTGTAACAAAATAATGTCTTTGTGACACGAAGTACAATTATATTGTACATATTATTACATATTATGTGTGTCATTACATCATATTAGGTCAGATTTTTTTTTTTTACTTATATTCATATTCTCTACTGATTTATGAAATTGTGTATAAAGTGACCACATAAAACAAAGACGAATAACAAGTTAGAAAGTTGCTGGCGTTGTTATCGTTTCTTTATTTGATGTAAGAAACGCGAATTATTTTGGTGAATTATGAAACTGTAGGAATATATCAAGCACTTTCAAGTAGTCGTAGTTTAAAGGCTTAACGTATTAATAATCGCAATCTTACGCGATACTCGATGCAAGGAATTGGAACGTTTTTCTCGCCTCTCGTCGTCGTATCTTAATATATTTTTAACGACTAGAGTAAACATATACATATAATCATCTACAGATAATAAAACTAAACTAATACATTATTGTCTTTTCTTAGCAGCTTTTACAGCCTTTGATTTTTGTTTTTCTCCTCCAGAAAGAAAAGACGTTATTACTTCAGACATTTCTGGCATATTATAGATAGTGAGATTATTTAATTGCTCCATTTCCTACAAAATGCATTTAGTTTATGACTTTGTCAAGGACTAGAATATATAAACTACGTGGTAATTTATGTTAGACGGTGAGTGTATCTTACAGTATTATCTTTCATTTATTTCTAGATATTAGAAAAAAAACCCCCTCCTAGTCTATAGGATCACTCATAATTTTTGGCCGGTCTTTAGGTCTTCTTACCTTCCTAGTTTCAGGATCATTCATAATTTTTGGCAGAATCATGATCAGTACAAGTGGCAGAACCATCATTAAAACCTGAGGAGAATGGAAAAGAAATATTACGACTTTAACAAAAGGAAGGGAGGAAATCAAAGCACATGCATTGTCTACGCTTCGTCCAAAGCTCTATTACCATGGGATTGAACAGGAAGTCTGTTAACCGCCACTGCTCTCTAACTTGGAAATATCGGAACGGTGCTAGAGGCCTCATTTTCAACGGATAAGGTACTTGAATCACTTGCGACGTCTGTATCAAATTGACCTTTCGAGCTCGGAATTTCCCTTTAGAATTGATCTCGACCCTGACTGGCTCATAAACGTAATTCGGATTTACTACTTCAACCATGTACGACCCAGACGGGACGTTCGAGATTATAAACGTGCCATCTTCCCTGAAATCAAACATGCTCGTTTAACATATATAGCGCGTCCGTGCGCGTGAATTCGTTCAAGTTCGTACCGCACCGAATGCGCATAGCTACATTACCTCAGAAAGCCATAGTGTTCACCTCCGTTTGCCATCACATGCGTCATGAGCTGCCACCCAGTGGTGGAAGCAGCGTTGTCCCAGGGGAACACCTTCCCCTCGATCACAAACAAATCCGTGGACGCGTCTTCCTCATGCTCCGCTATTACGTATCGCTCGCATAAGTTCGCGAGAACGACGAGTAAACACAGAATTCCCCTCATGACGAATACGAGCGAACAATCATTAACCTCTCTTACGTATGTCGTCCACCATTATCCACCTGCGACCGAATTGTCATGCGCTTTATCAATCCTTGCGCACCTAGCCACCTGGACACTGCGATGCATATGACACCTGTATGTCCTAGAAAACACCAGTGTGCTTTATATCGGAGAAAGGTTTTTCTCTACAATGATAACAGTTATCACTTGATGGATAATCAAACCCGGATGATAATAAAATTATATTTTAAATTAAAATATTATCAGGCCTTAAATATGCGTACATACGTGTTTATAAAACAATAGAATAATAATAAATCATAAGATTAGTATTATATTACGTATTAGCTACCTAAATTTTAATAGTCACGCAAACTTCTATATGAACCGACTGTGGATATAGCGTGTTACCCGTTGGAAATATTCGTGGACATGGCTACGTACCCGAGTAGAAATTTCAGTTACTGTCTGAACAGGTCCGGATCAGGTGTGCCATAATACATAATCTGGCCCTGGTAAAGTCACCTGACATGGTCCTGACAAGATGTGTAACGCATTGCATGTTCAGGACCGGATTTCATTTACCTAATAAGGACCATGTCAGCCGAATTCATGAGGACCCTTTTAGGCATAATATTCAGGACATTATCAGGATAAAGAAAAGCTGTTTTTAAAAAAGTTTTAGAAGATTTTGGTAAATTTGGAAGTAAACGAGTCCTCAGGATACGCAATAATTCATCAAGTCGTGTGTGAGTATAGTAGGATTTCCAGACAATGCCCAAGTTCGTAGCTCTGTGATCTCATCAAATTCATCGTTATATTCATAGAATTCATCCTCATTATCTATACTGGCTTCTAATAAATCTATATTTTCATCTGTGTTACTGTGTTCATCCATTTTATCTGTGTTACTGTGTTCATCCATTTCATCTGTGTTACTATGTTCATCCATTTCATATGTGTTACTGTGTTCATCCATTTCGAAATCAGCTTGATCATTGTCCCCAATACTGTCACTGAGAATATTCTCATCATTTATATTGTTCATGGAATCCTGCGTTAAGTTTAAATTTTCATTATTATTGTTCACTGCAGTGTTTTCATCATATGAATCAAATTGTTCGATGTCCATAAAGAATTCTTGCTCATTTGAGATTGAAGCAGCAGCAGGAGAAGCCATTGAAGCAGATGAACTGTCAGATTTATTTCCATTTTCAGATGTACTACAATAAGCTTTATGTTTTCTATGCCGCTTCACCCGTAGTCGTGTTAGCTCTTGCTTTCGTTTTCTTTTATTGTCACTCATGTCCTGTTAAACAGTTATTTAAACAATATATATACAATACATTCGACCGTAAACTCATTTTCTTAGGAATAAGAAAATGAGTAATCTCATAAAATTTCAACAGCATATATATTGATGTAAATACGATGTATGTACTTTTACTCACCTGTGCAATTAGAAAAAGATTGACTGTACAAAAGATGAAATCATCAGTAGTTTATAGTTTCGAAGCCGAGTTTCGAGATATATAAAAAACACAATTTCTGATAGCGGTGGATTAACAGCTATTCTATAATAGTAACACAGTGTGTATTATATATCTGTACATATGAGATTAATACACTGCACATGCCTAAGGCGGACGGACAACCCAGCCAAATACTATATAACGTCAGTTGTCTATCATTAACTTTTTGACAGTATTGTAGTCACGGTAAGAACCCAAGTTATTTTAAAATATGTGTGATAAATATAAGGTTAGGTTACCTAACCTAACCTTATATTTATCATATCTAATCTATTAACAATAAGAAAAAATTCTCTCATACAGTACGTATATATATAATTTATTATAATTATACTTATAATTACTACACACTAATTATTATTGTATATATATTATATTTATTAATTCAAATATATAATTATTAAAAACAAATTTTAATATTATATAATGAAAGAAGACAAATTGTACTTTCTACAATATAATAATAATAGTCAAATAAAAAAGGCCCTCGATGTTTTATTATAAATATTATATATTAATAAATATATCAGATTTTTTGACCTTCGAAAATTTGTGTATTAGGGGATACTCAAAAAGGTCCTGATTATTGCCTTATCAGGCTTGCCTGATTATATATAACCAGGCATGTTTGATATGGCACCAGTCAGGACCTGATCTGGCATGCCGTAGTCAGGCATGCCTCATTCATACCTGATCAGGGCCGTACATGACAACAGGCACGCCTGAATAAATTTCTACTCGGGTAGTTCAACGTCTACGTTTTGTAAATTTGTACCAGAGAGAAGGATGAGAGTGGTCATGCCCGCATTTTAGGTGGTCCCCGTCCATGAGCGCCTCTATGTGCACAAAACGTGCACATTGAACTACGTAGCCATGTCCACGAAAATTTCTGATGGGTAACGCGTTATGTGCACGCTCTATTGGTTCTGTTCCGTGCTATGTGCACGATCTTTTGGTTCTGTTCCGTGCTATGTCGAAAGCGTCGGTAATGCATAATACTTGTATGGAGGGGATGTGCTGGCCGCGGCGGCCGCGCTCGACGCTCGGCAACACTCGGCAAGCTTCGAGCCAGTTCGAGCGAAGAGAGAAGGACAGACATACGATCTGCTGTCTCCTTATTATGATGTAGCTGTAGCTGCTTAGCACGCATTTCGGGTATCGCGTCTCGCGTCTCACCAAGCGTCGAGTCTCGAGTTGGCAAATCGACGATGCGTTGCGTTACATTTAACATTTGACGACTAAATTTGTTAGACTTGAAACACAGCTCCGGTTGGAGTAGTAAAATCATCCCCCCCTTCACCTAATTAAATCGATTCGATTTAATTTTTGATGCTATATGCATCTAAATAACTGTAAAGAAATCATTGCGAAAAATATTACCTCTGCCAGGGGGTTCGAACCTGGAACTTTCTTCCAGGTTCTGTGTTTCAAGTCTGGCAAATCTAGTCGTCACGCAGTCAAAGGTTGGAAAATATGTAAAATAAAAATATAAATAAAACTTTCGCGCATCATTTACCGCGCTGGTTCTTAATTAGCCCGGTTTCTATATTCATGCGGATTTCGATTGGAACCTATACTTCGAATTCAAAATTAATAAATTCCTATAGGAATTTGCACATCGCTTCTTCACCATTGTTAAGTGTGCAAATTAAGAATTTGCACGTTGCTTCATCAACCATTTGATTTCGCTCACTCATAAAGCTTCTTCTATGAGAAAGCTCTTGTGTTTTATTTGATGCATAATAAGTATTTATTAATTTGGCTTTCTCATAGAGGAAGAATAGAACTCCGGTTAATACTTTCCGAGATATAGCCGATCAAAGTTATACAGTATCGAACGAAAAATAAATTTTTGTCACACAACTGTCATAATTTGAATTTATCGATAAAAAAATGTTTGAACCCAGAAATAGCTTTCCTATTTTACCTAGTTAAGCCTTGAATTTTTTGAGAGTTTTCATTCAATGCTAAAGTATTGATATTGAATTTTACAACTAACCAGAGCTAGCGACTGGCGAATTCCTGATCGCGCGACTTCGGCTCATGTCTGAGCTATTAATTTTACAAGAGAAATGCCCTCCTCCCGGATCTTTTTATAGGAAATTTAATTCTCTACAAAATTATCTTTGTGCAATTTTGCTGTATTTCGAACGGTTTTCGCAGCGTTTCGAGTAAAAGGTCGAAAGGGACCAATTTTTTATAATTTATATTTTATTATTATTATTTTTTTACAAAGCACAAAATTGATATGTTTATATCTGCAGTCCCATTTACTATATCGAATGGCACATAAATTAAACTTCCGAATTCAAATTCGATTAAAACCGTAAATTGACTGGCCTATGAGGCTACATGCTGCGGACGATATTGCTGGTCCCTCGTTTGTAGAAAAATGTCGAAAATGTTGAACGTTTGATTATGAAAATCTTGCAATTGACATTACGCTTATAACAGATGAGCGTGCAAAAATCTTGTCTGTATTTGACATATCACACTTGTGAAAGATAAGCTTGTAAAAAATCTGCAAAAGAAATGTAAACGTGCAAAGAAACTTGTCTGCAATAATACATACGATACAGACACAGAAGAAAATGTAAATATATTGTAAATAATTGATTTCTTCATTATTGCAATAATTTGAATATTGAAACTATTTTGTACTATATGCTTTCTAATTACTTATATATGAATTACCAACAATATATATTAATAACAAATAATAAATTAAGGAAGTATTTTGATTTGAAAGTTCGTAAAAATAGGTATTTTTCATGAATTTTTTGTAGGAAACGGAGAAAGCGAATAACATTAAACTTTTCATGTTCTTTTAACATTATTTTGAGAATATATTTTTATTTTTTAAGTAACAAAAATGCTCTATTTTCTATGTTATATCCTGGTCACTAGAATAAGGTATAAATGAAAGACGATGTAAATGATTCCAACTGTTCTAGGTATCAGAAACGCAAAAACCAAAATTTTTCTTATTCAGAAGAGAAGTGTGACTATCGTCTGAACTAGAATAAACATTATACGTTTATTAGTTTTTTTTTCTTTTAATAAAATACTTCCAAAGTTTCGAAAAAAGTTATAATATTTTTAATAAAAAGGCCGCCAGAATGGAAATATTAGTTCAGTTCTAGTTCAGACGATAGCCACACTTCTCCTGAATAAAAAAATTTTTGGTTTTTGCGTTTCAGATACTTAGAACAGCTAGAATCATTTACACCGTCTCGCGTCTGTCATTTACACCTTCTAATGACAGGATATAATATGGAAAAGAAGAGCATTTTTATTACTTAAAACTAAAAATATATTTTCAAAATAAGGCTAAATAAACATGTATATACAGTTTAGCGTTATTCGCTCTTTTCGTTTCCCTGCAAAAAATTCCTGAAAAATATCTTTCTTTATGACTTTTCAAACCAGAATATCTCCTTAACAATTTTTTACATTTTTTTCTGATGGAAGAGATTACCTTCTTTACTTCTCAATATAAATAAATTTTATAGTTATATTGTCATCGTTTTATTCGATTATTTCTGCGTTTTTATATTTGTGATTGAATTAGATTGTTTATTTTATTTATATTATTATTAAGAGATTGTTTAATGTTTTAAAATGTTAACTTAAACACGTTATCATGTTTTTTGATATTTATTTTCTTCTTTCATAGCAATCCGTTCCGAAGAAGACTATAAGTACAGTCGAAACGTTAACCGTGTGTATTGTTTGTTTAATAAATTGTTTCTATTTTAATCCAATATCTCTCTTTTGGCGCTCGTGATTTGGTCGTTTAAACATGGATAGCTAAAATTATATACTTAATAAGAGTAAAAACAACACTACAATTTTTTTCTCGATAGTTAATATTTATTTAATTATTATTATGCATTTAAATATTTTTAAATATTATGCTATACTGTGCTAAAGTTAATGTTTTTAATGTAGGACTTTTTTCAGATAAAAAAGCGTATGGGCAAAAACAAGGATTGCTATTTTTATACATTATCCTTACAAACTTTAATTTTTATGTTTGTTAATATTTATTTAATTATATTTGTAAATTTTATATTTATAAATTTCATATATAATATAATTAAATAAATATATATTTATAAACATAACAATTAAAATTCGTAAGTGGAAACATAAATGTAACGCAACGCATCGTCGATTTGCCAACTCGAGACTCGACGCTTGGTGAGACGCGAGACGCGATACCCGAAATGCGTGCTAAGCAGCTACAGCTACATCATAATAAGGAGACAGCAGATCGTATGTCTGTCCTTCTCTCTTCGCTCGAACTGGCTCGAAGCTTGCCGAGTGTTGCCGAGCGTCGAGCGCGGCCGCCGCGGCCAGCACATCCCCTCCATACAAGTATTATGCATTACCGACGCTTTCGACATAGCACGGAACAGAACCAAAAGATCGTGCACATAGCACGGAACAGAACCAATAGAGCGTGCACATAACGCGTTACCCATCAGAAATTTTCGTGGACATGGCTACGTAGTTCAATGTGCACGTTTTGTGCACATAGAGGCGCTCATGGACGGGGACCACCTAAAATGCGGGCATGACCACTCTCATCCTTCTCTCTGGATGTAGGAAGACAAGTGTAGCACTGCGCATAATGGCGGCCGAAGAATACGACAGCCAATCAAATTTTGGTCAGGAACATCGCGCTACAGTAAAGCCCCTTGCACAATGCCTGGCAACAGGCAATAGGAACAGGAAATAACCAAAAAAATCGTTAATTACAACCTAAAAAATTCGAATACTATGATTGGTTGGCAACAGGCAATAGGCACAGAATTTCCAACGTGATGGAAACTCTGTGTCTATTGCCTGTGTCACTGTTTATTCTGCATTTAAGCCCCTTGCACAATGCCAGGCAACAGGCAATAGGAACAGGGAATAGAAATCAGAAATCATGTATAAATGCAGAATAAACAGTGACACAGGCAATAGGCACAGAGTTTCCGTCACGTTGGAAATTCTGTGCCTATTGCCTGTTGCCAACCAATCATAGCATTCGAATTTTTTAGGTTGTAATTAACGATTTTTTGGTTATTTCCTGTTCCTATTGCCTGTTGCCTGGCATTGTGCAAAAGGCTTTATACATGATTTCTGATTTCTATTCCCTGTTCCTATTGCCTGTTGCCTGGCATTGTGCAAGGGGCTTTATGTTCTCTTTCTTTTTCTTACCAGAGACAGAGAGAAACCTGAGAGAGGCCATCCCGCCTCCCGGCCTTTTTCGTGGGGACGCATTTTCCGACGCGCCGCCTGAGAAAGTGCAACTCAACTACGTCGTTTCGCTCGGTAACTGCACATGGTTTGCGTCCGTGCTAATGGTTCGTGTCCGAACTAGCCAGCTGGAGCCGCAACCTCTTGCTCATCATGCTTCCCGCGTAACAGGAGTGATTTCTGAGGAATTACAGACGACTCCAAACTCGAGATTCTCGCTTTTCTCACAATTTAAAATTCTTTTCATAATTTTTATCATCTTTCAAGCGTGTCAACGAATGCATAATGTATTTTACTTAATAACAATTTAATACTAATATGTATTGTTCATTATATTAACATGTACTTATTAATAACATTTGCTTATGTGTGATACATATGTATAAATAATTCACGCGTACGCATAAGCGATATATACATATGTATATTGCAAAATTAACAATAAAATGATAACAAATTGAAATCAACTCCGGCGTGCGTTCAATCCACCGGCCATCCTCCGTCGTGCGCTAATCCATCGGCCATCCATCAGCCATCCTCCGGCGTGCGTTTAATCCACCGGCCATCCTCCGGCGTGCGTTCAATCCACCGGCCATCCTCCGGCGTGCGTTTAATCCATCGGCCATCCATCAGCCATCCTCCGGCGTGCGTTTAATCCACCGGCCATCCTCCGGCAAGCGTTTAATCCATCGGCCATCCACCAGCCATCCTCCGGCGTGCGTTCAATTTACCGGCCATCCTCCGGCGTGCGTTTAATCCATCGGCCATCCATCAGCCATCTCCGGCGTGCGTTTAATCCACCGGCCATCCTCCGGCGAGCGTTTAATCCATCGGCCATCAACCAGCCATCCTCCGTCATGCGTTTATTCCATCGGCCATCCACTAGCCATCCTCCGGCGTGCGTTTAATCCATCGGCCATCCACCAGCCATCCTCCGGCGTGCGTTTAATCCATCGGCCATCCACCAGCCATCCTCCGGCGTGCGTTTAATCCATCGGCCATCCACCAGCCATCCTCCGGCGTGCGTTTAATCCATCGGCCATCCACCAGCCATCCTCAGGCGTGCGTTTAATCCACCGGCAATCCTCCGGCGTGCGTTTAATCCATCGGCCATCCACCAGCCATCCTCCGGCGTGCGTTTAATCCACCGGCCAACCTCCGGCGAGCGTTTAATCCATCGGCCATCCACCAGCTATCCTCCGGCGTGCGTTTAATCCATCGGCCATCCACTAGCCATCCTCCGGCGTGCGTTTAATCCATCGGCCATCCACCAGCCATCCTCCGGCGTGCGTTTAATCCATCGGCCATCCACCAGCCATCCTCCGGCGTGCGTTTATTTCATCGGCCATCCACTAGCCATCCTCCGGCGTGCGTTTAATCCATCGGCCATCCACCAGCCATCCTCCGGCGTGCGTTTAATCCATCGGCCATCCACCAGCCATCCTCCGGCGTGCGTTTAATCCATCGGCCATTCACCAGCCATCCTCAGGCGTGCGTTTAATCCACCGGCCATCCTCCGGCGAGCGTTTAATCCATCGGCCATCCACCAGCCATCCTCAGGCGTGCGTTTAATCCACCGGCAATCCTCCGGCGTGCGTTGAATCCATCGGCCATCCTCCGGCGAGCGTTTAATCCATCGGCCATCCACCAGCCATCTTCCGGCGTGCGTTCAATCCACCGGCCATCCTCCGGCGAGCGTTTAATCAATCGGCCATCCACCAGCCATCCTCCGGCGTGCGTTCAATCCACCGGCCATCCTCCGGCGTGCGTTTAATCCATCGGCCATCCACCAGCCATCCTCAGGCGTGCGTTTAATCCACCGGCAATCCTCCGGCGTGCGTTGAATCCATCGGCCATCCACCAGCCATCCTCCGGCGTGTGTTCAATCCCCCGGCCATCCTCCGGCGTGCGTTTAATCCATCGGCCATCCATCAGCCATCCTCCGGCGTGCGTTTAATCCACCGGCCATCCTCCGGCAAGCGTTTAATCCATCGGCCATCCACCAGCCATCCTCCGGCGTGCGTTCAATCCACCGGCCATCCTCCGGCGAGCGTTTAATCCATCGGCCATCCACCAGCCATCCTCCGGCGTGCGTTTATTCCATCGGCCATCCACTAGCCATCCTCCGGCGTGCGTTTAATCCATCGGACATCCACCAGCCATCCTCAGGCGTGCGTTTAATCCACCGGCAATCCTCCGGCGTGCGTTGAATCCATCGGCCATCCACCAGCCATCCTCCGGCGTGCGTTTAATCCACCGGCCATTCTCCGGCGAGCGTTTAATCCATCGGCCATCCACCAGCCATCCTCCGGCGACGTTTAATCCATCGGCCATTTACTAGCCATCCTCCGGCGTGCGTTTAATCCATCGGCCATCCACCAGCCATCCTCCGGCTTGCGTTTAATCCATCGGCCATCCACCAGCCATCCTCCGGCGTGCGTTTAATCCATCGGCCATCCACCAGCCATCGTCCGGCGTGCGTTTAATCCATCGGCCATCCACCAGCCATCCTCCGGCGTGCGTTGAATCCACCGGCCATCCTCCGGCGAGCGTTTAATCCATCGGCCATCCACCAGCAATCCTCCGGCGTGCGTTTAATCCACCGGCCATCCTCCGGCGAGCGTTTAATCCATCGGCCATCCACCAGCCATCCTCCGGCGTGCGTTCAATCCACCGGCCATCCTCCGGCGTGCGTTTAATCCATCGGCCGTCCATCAGCCATCCTCCGGCGTGCGTTTAATCAATCGGTCATCCACCAGCCATCCTCTGGCGTGCGATTAATCCACCGGCCATCCTCCGGCGAGCGTTTATTCCATCGGCCATCCACCATCCATCCTCTGGCGTGCGTTTAATCCACCGACCATCCTCCGGCGTGCGTTGAATCCTTCGGCCATCCACCAGCCATTCTCCGGCGTGCGTTTAATCCACCGGCCATCCTCCGGCGTGCGTTTAATCCATCGGCCATCCACCAGCCATTCTCCGGCGTGCGTTTAATCCATCGGGCATCCACCAGCCATCCTCCGGCGTGCGTTGAATCCATCGGCCATCCACCAGCCATCCTCCGGCGTGCGTTTAATCCATCGGCCATCAACTAGCCATCCTCTGGCGTGCGTTTAATCCACCGGCCATCCTCCGGCGTGCGTTTAATCCACCGGCCCTCCTCCGGCGTGTGTTTAATCCATCGGCCATCCACCAGCCATCCTCCGGCGTGCGTTTAATCCATCGGCCATCCATCAGTCCTCCTCCTTACTTACTCGGTTAGGAGGAGCGCGTGCCCCGAGGTCGTGCCCCGGCGGTCACGGTGTTCTACAGCCAAGCGTGTCAGAGTGGCGTGAGGCCTCGCGGCCGATCGCCGTTAATACTCCCGCGTGATCCGATTCGAGGGACGCCAGGGTTTCGTTTTAATGTCTGCACTATAGTGTAGACATTATGTGTAGCCATGGCTCGGTGTTTGGATAACGTCAATGAAATTAGAAGTTGTATCGTTAGATAATGAAGATATGGAAGGTGTTGAAGATGTTGTGGATTGACAATTTGTTGCATTGAAAGAACCACTTTTGTAGCAGTATCTTTAAGAATGCTTTGTAAATTAGGTATGAATAAAATTTAGTTTATTATTAGATAACTGATTAAAATTAGTTAAATATTTCCACCAATGGCTGCCGAGCCATAGTTACAATAGGCGGCCGATAAGTGGCGGCGGCGTCACTTGTGAAATGATTAATTTGTTAATTTTTCAATAAAAATGCAATAAATCATTAAAATAATGATGGAGCAATAAGGAGCAATCGTTCTATGCCGGATTTAATTGCATAGAGTTATTAGAAATATGTTTTTGAGTGAAAGTTATAAATTTTACGTTTTTTTTAAATATCTTAAAAAATAATAATTTTAAAAGGGGAGCAATTGTTGATTCTGAGGGAGCAATTAGGGAGCAATCGTATGAGCTATAGTTTATTAAAAAATATGAACTTCCAGCGCCAACTTATTTCCGGTGATTTCAGCAGTGATGTCAGATGCTCGACGCTCGGTCAGCCGCGAGCCGGTGAGAATCGTGCTAGGCTTCTCGACGCTCACGCTCGCGCGCGCGCACCTAGGTCTTGTCGTACTTATTAATTACTTATGATATTTATTGATTTTATATATATATATAAAATAAATAAATAAATAAATAAATAAATATAAATATATATAATATATAATATTAAAAAAAAAAATATATATATATATATATATATATGAAGCCGAGACCGAAGATTAATGAACAATACTATTGTTATTATATAATAATAAAGAAAACTTATTTTGTAATTTGAAAATAATTTCTTATTTTTTTATTAGCAAATCGTTAACTTTTCTAAAGTTGTTAGAAAATATGCGAATAATTTTAATGATTGTCAAATAATTTTCCTAGTTTATATGTATTACATAACAACTCATTGCGAAAAAACCCTGACTGAGATAATATTTTTTCGCAATAAATTCTTTACAGTAATATTCGGGGAAAGGGGGGATGTTAGATACGATTTGTATCAGCATCAAAAATTAAATCAATTTGCGATTTATTTAAGTAAATTTACTGTTCTAACGAAAAAACTGTGTTTCAAGACCGACAATTCGTTGGCGCGCAGTTTAGTTGGAAATAGTATTAGAAATTCACACGGAAATTATTTGCTACTTAGATCCTAGCTCGGACTTGATGGCGTTCTTATATTATATTAATTTAATGTCAAATATACAGTCTTAATAACTAATTTTTGAAGGAAATTTATAGTTTTTAGAGAAAGAAAATTCTCGAAATTATCGATGATTGTACGTGATATAAAATTTGAATATTCCATTTGTTTTCAAACTTTGTGCGCTCGCCGCAGTGACTATTGTTAAAATGCAATGCATTCTGCGCTCGCCGCAGTGACTACTGTCAAAATGCATTCTGCGCTTAGCGCTGTTTATAATGTGCAAATAAAATATACGCTCGCTCATCTATCTGCATTAGTGTCATCTTGTGCACTGTGTTCATACAAGAATTCGTGCAAATGGAGTAAATTGCTACCCATATGTGCACATGGGTGCATTTATATCTTACCGTTTAGAGTACAAAATATCTATTCTCTAATGGGTAGATATGATTGCAACCCGTCTGTAATACACAGCAGCGTGTTTATAATCCAGTAAGTAAATTAATAGCAAATTGTTGCCAATTTGGCATTAAACTCACTTACAAAGAACTTTGCCCATTTTTATAAAGGTTTTAGGCCCCTCGCGTTTAGTAACAAGATTTAAAATGAAAGATTATTGTTGGAGAATCGAAATATTTCTATATAAACATAATCCTTTATTGTAAGTTAATACCGTTCAGAGATACACTCTTTGAAAAATTAGAAAAATGTACGAAATGGCTTTGTTTCATTCGATTTTTCGACATCCTAGGCACCTCCCTGTGATGACGGATAATAAACTATTTTAATATATCAATTGAAGTACTTTATACAAATAAATTTGTTACTACTGATCCAGCTAATTGCAAGTTTCTGGATGTGAGTCAGGGATATTCAAAATAATGGATTGTAACCATTACCACTATCACCACGGAGAAAAGTCCTGGATGCCGAGAAATCAAATGAAAGAATGCTATATAGTATATTTTTCTAATGTTTCAGAAAGTGTATCTCTAAACAATGTCGACTTAGAGGATTATGTCTGTAGAATATTCTGATCCTCTAACAATAATTTTTTATTTTAGCAAAGTCTCGTTGTTAGACGCGAGGGTTCTAAAATAGCAATTCAATTTATTACTCGATTAACTGGCGCAATATATACAAAAATGCACAACGTTTCGGCTCTATATTCGAGCCCTTTTCAAGTGCGAACTGAAACAGGAACAGCGAAAAAGAAAAACAATATAAATAAATCGAGACAATATTAAGTTAACGACGTTATTAAATATTGAGCAATACCTATCATCTATTGACTCGTCACATAATTAGTACAGATTCCTGAGTTCACGAGCATGTTCCCGCATGGCCCTAAAGGTCAGCTGTGGACCAATCTTAATTTGTAGCAACAATGATATATGAGGAGAGAAAGCGACGATCAAGAAAAACTTACGAATCTCATAATAGAATTTCGCGTATGACTAGTTCTTCGTTGCGACATGTTACATGTATGCGAGTACTTGGGAGACTGAGCGGACAAAGAAAGAAACAAGGTGTCCCGAGGTAGAAATATAAACAATCAAACTGACATGATGACACTGTCGTATATCGTATTTAAATTCTCCGTATCTTTTTTTAAATTGATCGTGTTCTTATTTTTCTTTATAAAGAACATTTCAGCGATCTCTCTCATTTTCAAGTGAGGTTCTTTGTGTAATATTTTCGGATCTGACCACTTAAAATTGTGGTCATTCTGTATCCGGTGCTTGCTTACGACAGAGAAATTGCTGTCATGTTTTTTAATATCGCTGAAATGTTCTTTCACTCTTGTCTCGAGATGTCTCTTCGTCTGCCCAATGTAAGACGCGTCGCAATTCTCACAATCAATTTTGTAAACCACATTAGTTTCCTTGTTAGTCGCTAATCTGTCCTTGCCCCTCCTGATGACAGCACTGAGTTTTTTCGGTATCTTATATACCACGTCACAGCGGACTCTCTCAAGAGTACCCCGTATGCCCGCGCTTAAGCCCTTCACATAAGGGATCACCACACATCTGCGTACATCAAACGTGCTGTCGCGTTCGGAATTAGTACTCAAGTCCCTTCTATTTTCTAATTGTCGCAATCTATTGTTAATATGCTTATTAACCTAAAATAGTTCTAAAATAGACAGGGTTTTTTGTGGCAAATCCAATTATTAATAAAGTGAAACGTGATATAAAATAATGTAAAATCTCATAAAGTGAGAGAATGTAAATGTAATGTTTTATTATAAAATAACAATAAATATTTTAAAATTGAAAAATCTTCCTATACTTATCTTCCCTATAATCATGTAATGGTCATCACCTGCGATGACGTTTAAAATTTCCAAAGAACTTTGTTCCCAATTGCAAATAACACTTAATATAATACTAAAAAGCAACGTACATTAAAATATGTTTAACGCATTACATTTGTTTTGCTTTTTCACTTAACTTTTGCATATACCCTACAATAGATTAGGCAGTAAAAATAATCAATAACTCAATAACATAAATGTTTTGTCGTTTATAGATCTTCACAAGTTCGAATTCCATTTCAACAATGACAAAATCTTTTCCTGTTCATATTTTTTATTGTTTCTATCGTATATCGACTGATATCTTTCGGGAGGTCGTATCTTAAAAACTGTCACTTTACAGGATTCGTAAATTTTTGTTTTGTTGATAAGCGACAAACAAGATAGTTTGCTTTACTTTCAAAAGTATAGTGATTTGGAATTAAAATACAGCTTTATTGTTTAATTTGATATTATTCGTGGAAAACAAACGCAAAAACGCAATTTTTATAGATACGACGTACTTTAAAATTGTAATCAAATAAACAAGTTACGACATATTTAGTTTTAAATAACATTTATTATTGTTATTTAAAAATAAATATGTCGTATCTTGTTCATTATTTGATTATAATTTTGAAGTGCAAATTTGTCGTATCTACAAATACGAGAAAATACGAGAAAATTTTGACAACTAATTCATTTTTGGTAATCTATTTCAAGATAGGATGTAGACATTTAGCTTCGGGGTTGCCTGACTAAGCGTTTAAGCAGAAAAACCGGAAATTGTGTAAAATCGACCTCGAATTGTGTAAGATACGACCTCACAGCTTCGCAGGATTCCCTCGCTGCTCCGATGTCACCTTCTGCGTCGTTATTTTCTGAAACATTCAAATGAACGATTCGATTAAGTAAAGACAGAAGAAATAGAAAATTTGTGACATAAATGACATAGTACGTGAAAATCAATTACACTCACCACCTTCTTTTAGGCTGCTCGGGATGTCCCTCGTGTTCCCTCGATGCGAAGCAACGTTGCTCCTTCCCGCGTGGATATTTTCTGTAACATAAAAATAATCGAATCGATTAAATAATTGTCACACGCATCGAACATCTTATTCGTTATTCAGATTAATATTATATTTTAAATTACTTCTTCGAAAAAAATCTTTACGTTAGAATCAACTTGAATCAAATTTTTCAAAATATTTCTTTTTACTAATTTAAATTTCGAAACACGATTTAATGTAACAACTGAATAAGCACAAACGAAAAAAGAGATTCTATATCTTTAGAAAAAATAAAAAGTAACATTTACCAGAAGTGTTGGTACGCCGATGCCCGATGCCTATCCTAGGCCTCCTTCTCCTCTCAGGCTGCTCGGAATGTCAGCTACGCAGGATTCCCTCGCTGCTCCGATGTCACCTTCTGCGTCGTTATTTTCTGAAACATTCAAATGAACGATTCGATTAAGTAAAGACAGAAGAGATAGAAAATTTTTGGACATAAGTGACATAGTACGTAAAAATCAATTAAACTCACCACTTTCTTTCATGCTGTTCCGGCCGCAAAATCCACCTCCACCTCTGGGTCAGATAGGAGTCTCGAGCCACATTGAGACTCGTGGCAATGCAGTTTGACTTCATCCCTTAAGCAAGAAAAATCAAGAAGCATTTCAGCTATATTGCATTAATTTTACAACGTTTTTGCAATATAGTCGAAATGTTTCTTGACTTTTCTCGCTTAATGGAAATGTAATTGCTGAAAGGAATTAAAAATTATTCCCTACCTGCGTTTTAACTAGGTCCTTTTTTTTTTTTTTATTTTACGTGGTGGAAATCTTCCATCACTGGAATCCCCACGACGTCCTGGAGGCAACCCGTCAGCAGTGGCAACCAGTCACGGTGGCTGTGCCACCGATCGGGGAGCACCACTGGTCGGGGAGTGCCTCCATTCTTCCGGGGTTTGAGTGACCAGTGACCCCCCTTTCGGGAGGAAGACTCCCCCTTCCCCGGGGCGGGGCGGGGGGAGTGCCGGATTCTGCAGAGAGCAGAACATTAAAGTTCCGCCATTTCCCCGCAGCCTACCGGCTAAAACCACCACGAGTGACCCTAACGCCGCGTGATGTCGCCGAAGGCAGACAGGAGGAGGATTTACTTTTTACACGCTCACTACTGGAGAAAAGCGTGATGTCGCCGAAGGCAGACAGGAGGAGGATTTACTTTTTACACGCTCACTACTGGAGAAAAGCGTGATGTCGCCGAAGGCAGACAGGAGGAGGATTTACTTTTTACACGCTCACTACTGGAGAAAAGCGTGATGTCGCCGAAGGCAGACAGGAGGAGGATTTACTTTTTACACGCTCACTACTGGAGAAAAGCGTGATGTCGCCGAAGGCAGACAGGAGGAGGATTTACTTTTTACACGCTCACTACTGGAGAAAAGCGTGATGTCGCCGAAGGCAGACAGGAGGAGGATTTACTTTTTACACGCTCACTACTGGAGAAAAGCGTGATGTCGCCGAAGGCAGACAGGAGGAGGATTTACTTTTTACACGCTCACTACTGGAGAAAAGCGTGATGTCGCCGAAGGCAGACAGGAGGAGGATTTACTTTTTACACGCTCACTACTGGAGAAAAGCGTGATGTCGCCGAAGGCAGACAGGAGGAGGATTTACTTTTTACACGCTCACTACTGGAGAAAAGCGTGATGTCGCCGAAGGCAGACAGGAGGAGGATTTACTTTTTACACGCTCACTACTGGAGAAAAGCGTGATGTCGCCGAAGGCAGACAGGAGGAGGATTTACTTTTTACACGCTCACTACTGGAGAAAAGCGTGATGTCGCCGAAGGCAGACAGGAGGAGGATTTACTTTTTACACGCTCACTACTGGAGAAAAGCGTGATGTCGCCGAAGGCAGACAGGAGGAGGATTTACTTTTTACACGCTCACTACTGGAGAAAAGCGTGATGTCGCCGAAGGCAGACAGGAGGAGGATTTACTTTTTACACGCTCACTACTGGAGAAAAGCGTGATGTCGCCGAAGGCAGACAGGAGGAGGATTTACTTTTTACACGCTCACTACTGGAGAAAAGCGTGATGTCGCCGAAGGCAGACAGGAGGAGGATTTACTTTTTACACGCTCACTACTGGAGAAAAGCGTGATGTCGCCGAAGGCAGACAGGAGGAGGATTTACTTTTTACACGCTCACTACTGGAGAAAAGCGTGATGTCGCCGAAGGCAGACAGGAGGAGGATTTACTTTTTACACGCTCACTACTGGAGAAAAGCGTGATGTCGCCGAAGGCAGACAGGAGGAGGATTTACTTTTTACACGCTCACTACTGGAGAAAAGCGTGATGTCGCCGAAGGCAGACAGGAGGAGGATTTACTTTTTACACGCTCACTACTGGAGAAAAGCGTGATGTCGCCGAAGGCAGACAGGAGGAGGATTTACTTTTTACACGCTCACTACTGGAGAAAAGCGTGATGTCGCCGAAGGCAGACAGGAGGAGGATTTACTTTTTACACGCTCACTACTGGAGAAAAGCGTGATGTCGCCGAAGGCAGACAGGAGGAGGATTTACTTTTTACACGCTCACTACTGGAGAAAAGCGTGATGTCGCCGAAGGCAGACAGGAGGAGGATTTACTTTTTACACGCTCACTACTGGAGAAAAGCGTGATGTCGCCGAAGGCAGACAGGAGGAGGATTTACTTTTTACACGCTCACTACTGGAGAAAAGCGTGATGTCGCCGAAGGCAGACAGGAGGAGGATTTACTTTTTACACGCTCACTACTGGAGAAAAGCGTGATGTCGCCGAAGGCAGACAGGAGGAGGATTTACTTTTTACACGCTCACTACTGGAGAAAAGCGTGATGTCGCCGAAGGCAGACAGGAGGAGGATTTACTTTTTACACGCTCACTACTGGAGAAAAGCGTGATGTCGCCGAAGGCAGACAGGAGGAGGATTTACTTTTTACACGCTCACTACTGGAGAAAAGCGTGATGTCGCCGAAGGCAGACAGGAGGAGGATTTACTTTTTACACGCTCACTACTGGAGAAAAGCGTGATGTCGCCGAAGGCAGACAGGAGGAGGATTTACTTTTTACACGCTCACTACTGGAGAAAAGCGTGATGTCGCCGAAGGCAGACCCTTAGGAGGTTTTCTGTCAGGGTTTTCCTTCCCTTAGGTCGGTTAGGAGAGCCTAAGCTCCTCTCTCACGGCTCCGACCAGCCGAGCGGACTTTTTATAGAGGCCGCTTACCTCGCGAGTCCTTAAAAGGACTCCCCGGTCCACGACAGACCCGTAGGGCTGCCGTAGATTGCGGTACTTGTGTGCTCGGGTACTCCGGGTGCGCAAAACCCGTAGTGGAGGGCTCCCCCGTGCCCCTAAAGGGTCCGGGAGGACTCCCCCCACCCCCTGGAGGGAAGATTTATTACACGCTTAACTTTATCAGCGTGATGTCTTTAGCAGACAAAATTTTTTACACGCTTAATTTTTTTCAAGCGTGATGTCTTTTGCAGACTCGAGCCACATTGAGACTCGTGGCAATGCAGTGTGACTTCATCCCTTAAGCAAGAAAAATCAAGAAGCATTTCAGCTATATTGCATCAATTTTACAACGTTTTTGCAATATAGTCAAAATGTTTCTTGACTCTTCTCGCTTAATGGAAATGTAATTGCTGAAAGGAATTAAAAATTATTCCCTACGTTTTAACTAAGTAGCTTTTTTTTTTCTTTTTACGTGGTGGAAATCTTCCATCACTGGAATCCCCACGACGTCCTGGAGGCAACCCGTCAGCAGTGGCAACCAGTCACGGTGGCTGTGCCACCGATCGGGGAGCACCACTGGTCGGGGAGTGCCTCCATTCTTCCGGGGTTTGAGTGACCAGTGACCCCCCTTTCGGGAGGAAGACCCCCCCTTCCCCGGGGCGGGGCGGGAGGAGTGCCGGATTCTGCGGAGAGCAGAACATTAAAGTTCCGCCATTTCCCCGCAGCCTACCGGCTAAAACCACCACGAGTGACCCTAACACCGCGTCGAGCGAGCAAGGGGGGAGGTCGCGCCGCGTGTCACTGCCGCCGGTAGACAACGCGCCGATTTATACGGTCGAGCGAGCAGGGGGGGAGGTCGCGCCGCGTGTCACAGCGCCGGTAGATGATTATAATGTTGCGGTTGATTACGAATCGTTGCGATCGTTAATAAGCGCGCGTTAATCATATCGGAAAAAAATAAACAACTACGTTGGATCGTTAATAAAATCTTAATTAAGTGACTTAATTTTGCTTTTAATTTTACAATGATACGCGTAATTAATGTATTCGTCCAAGAATTAATACACAGCAGCAATGGAAAGTAAAACAGAATTATATTATCAAGAAATGAAAGAATTTTATGTTAATCGCGTTCTAATAAAAATCGTCGTGATTATATCTTCCCGGAAGAGGAGAACGAGCGAATATAATTTTTCTAGCTCTACCGGGAATCGAACCCGGGACCTTTGGCTCAATAGACCAGTGCGCTGTCTACTAGGCCATGCTCGTCCTCAATAAAATATACACAGAGAAAAAATAATGTTGTATCAACAGCATTAGTCTAATTGGAAATAATCTTGTTTTATTTCATTAAAACAAAAGCATAATGTATTGAATTAACAAGATTATTTCCAATTAGACTCAGGCTGTTGATACAACATTATTTTTTTCTCCGTGTATATTTGCCAAATTTAAATAATTGACCTCTGTGAAGTTAGCACCTCATCTTTCAAAAAATCATTTTTTTTTTCAAGTTCTGAATGCACCCCGAAGAGTTCTAGAGTTCCTTATTAATTTTAGAAATAGTTCTGGCGAATAAAGCTAAAAAAACCGTTGATGAATCTTGGGGGTGCTAACTTCACAAAATGAAATCACTAAATCAGCGATAACAATAAAAGTATTAAAAATATTTAATTTTGCCATTAGGATTTCTTTTAGAACTCTTGAGGTGCTACCCAGAACTCTTAACAGAACTCCCAGAACTTAAAAAAAAATTTTTTTACTTTACTCAAAAATCGAATATATCGAGAATTTTTTGTATATAAGTCTCAGAGCTTCGGGCATTAACAGTTATTGACAGAACTCGAAAGGTGCTACACAGAACTCATAGCAGAACTCCCAGAACTTTAAAAAAATTATTTGATCAAACGAAAAATCGCGAGAACTTTTTATATATCGGTCGTAGCGCTTCGAGCCTTAATAGTTTTTGGTAGAACTCGTGAGGTGCTACCCAGAACTCTTATAAAATTGCCCGGTTTGCTAAACAAAAATTTTATCCCGCGGAACTTAGAAATTTTTCGACCCGACATGTGAAAAATCGCGAGAACTTTTTATATATCGGTCGTAGCGCTTCGAGCCTTAATAGTTTTTGGTAGAACTCGTGAGGTGCTACCCAGAACTCTCATAAAATTGCCCGGTTTGCTAAACAAAAATTTTATCCCGCGGAACTTAGAAATTTTTCGACCCGACATGTGAAAAATCGCGAGAACTTTTTATATATCGGTCGTAGCGCTTCGAGCCTTAATAGTTTTTGGTAGAACTCGTGAGGTGCTACCCAGAACTCTCATAAAATTGCCCGGTTTGCTAAACAAAAATTTTATCCTGCGGAACTTAGAAATTTTTCGACCCGATATATAAAAAGTTCTCGCGATTTTTCACATGTCGGGTCGAAAAATTTCTAAGTTCCGCGGGATAAAATTTTTGTTTAGCAAACCGGGCAATTTTATGAGAGTTCTGGGTAGCACCTCACGAGTTCTACCAAGAACTATTAAGGCTCGAAGCGCTACGACCGATATATAAAAAGTTCTCGCGATTTTTCACATGTCGGGTCGAAAAATTTCTAAGTTCCGCGGGATAAAATTTTTGTTTAGCAAACCGGGCAATTTTATAAGAGTTCTGGGTAGCACCTCACGAGTTCTACCAAAAACTATTAAGGCTCGAAGCGCTACGACCGATATATAAAAAGTTCTCGCGATTTTTCGTTTGATCAAATAATTTTTTTAAAGTTCTGGGAGTTCTGCTATGAGTTCTGTGTAGCACCTTTCGAGTTCTGTCAATAACTGTTAATGCCCGAAGCTCTGAGACTTATATACAAAAAATTCTCGATATATTCGATTTTTGAGTAAAGTAAAAAAATTTTTTTTTCAAGTTCTGGGAGTTCTGTTAAGAGTTCTGGGTAGCACCTCAAGAGTTCTAAAAGAAATCCTAATGACAAAATTAAATATTTTTAATACTTTTATTGTTATCGCTGATTTAGTGATTTCATTTTGTGAAGTTAGCACCCCCAAGATTCATCAACGGTTTTTTTAGCTTTATTCGCCAGAACTATTTCTAAAATTAATAAGGAACTCTAGAACTCTTCGGGGTGCATTCAGAACTTGAAAAAAAAAAATGGTTTTTTGAAAGATGAGGTGCTAACTTCACAGAGGTAAATAATTGCCTATAAATTTCAGGCGACTGGTATACTTCGCATGTTCTGCGATACAAATAACATTAGATGCATTAATAAATAATGCATCGACATAACGTATGTGCTTATGGATGCATTCTCCCGTAAGCACAATAAATCGATAAATAATGATGATGCTCCAGGATTAATTATTTAGCCTAGTCTGATCTAGTCTATCCATTTTAGAGCAACGAATTTGTAAGAAGTCGCATTTATCTATAGTACTATTATGTGGATACAATACATAAATATATCTAATATAGGTCTCACAAATTCGTTACCCCATACTATTGTAAAAAATTCGTCACTCACCGATCCGATGCGCAACGGGCGGAGTAATTCGGCCACGTAACTACGATGATACTGTAACAAAAACGAAAGATATAAATTAAAGAGGCGCTGAAAATGATAAATGTTTCAAAAAATACACATAATTTTACGCGCATCTAAATTCGTCTTTCAATTAGATTCACTGATATAATTCTCTATTTTCCGGAAAAAATATTTACAAAAATAAATTTTTATAAAATTTTAAATAATTTCTTTTTTTCTAATTAGTTTTAGCTTATCGAAATAAAACTCCGAATAAATGAGGAAAAACTATTAATTTTATGCAGATAAAAGATGATACTTACCCCAAGGTTGCTCCGCCGGGGCCCGATGTCTCTCTCAGACCTCCTCCTCCTCTCAGGACGTCAGGCTTCCTCCTCTCATCGCGCACAGGACACTCGCGAGAAACACTCGCGGATAATAAACTACAATCGCGCGCGGACTAATTTCATTAAAAGTCTTTCTCGCGCGATACTGTACGGCACTCCCGTTTAAAAAAGTCCTTTAGTCCGATTATACTTGAACGGCACTCCCGAAGCAAACGCGACGAACCGGCTGCGGTTCGTTTATTCAATTAAATCGGCGGACGAGGGTACGTTAGCTTCCCCGTCTTTGAATTTTTATCCAAGCAGAACAAGAGTTTTGCTTGGGTAAAATCCTCGTACTGGGTACTGGGCCTTCCCACCTCGCCAAGGTCGTACCCATGGGAAGGAAGTACTTTACTCTGTAGTAATATAAAAACAGGTAACATAGATTGATTAAACAAAACCACAATTAAGATTGAATATCGTATGCACATTACGCCGCGGTATCGAGCACGTAAATCTCGCGAAGGTAAGTACTATTAATGCATGCTTTGCACGATAAGGAGTCGCGATTATACGCGGCACGAAATACACGAGTCACAAAAATAAGAAATATTCACGAACGAGCGTTGTATCGTTGTATCACAGCGTGCTATTTACTTGAATCATTTACTTGAATCACGATACGATTTCACGTTGTCACTCGGCCCTCTTTCCGCTCTTCGAAAAGAATCGGGGATAATCGCACGACAATTCCGGCACAGCACACAGCACGTTCAAAGCACGACACGATTCGAGATATGCCGCGTAAATGAATGCCACGCACATTCGATGGTCCAGCGACATATGGCGGCCCGGGCCGGGACGAGCGATTATCGCCCGCGAATATCACGACGAAACTACAAATCACTCACGACACGTCACGACTCGCAATTGCCGTACGAGGTACCTTCGCCTCGACGCCCTCGACATCTCCGTCTCGAGCGAGCGACACATTAATTCATTCACGACACTTGATACACACTTGATGCAAATTATTGAGCGCCTCGTCGATTATTCCCGCGAAACGAGGAGCAGGAATGCCAATCGCACGAACGAGCGCGCGTTCCGAATCAGCACCCACGGCACGGAGCACAAACACTTGACACCTGTTCGAAATTTATCGGGAGAATGACTGATTGTGAGTAATATCCGCAGGTGAGGGTACTCCGAGCGTCGGCAAAACAAGTATCAAGGCTGTCTCGCCGATGGAAATGATCGTCCGCGCGCCGACTTTGCACGTACGTTGCTGCGAAATCGGCGGACTCATTCAACGGTCGCGGTCGCGGTATTGCGACTGCCAAGGCCGAGGCCGAGGTGCCGACTGCCGAGTGCCGCGTGCCGCGTGCCTCGCCGACGCGCGCCGGCGGGCGGCGAGAGCGGCCGAACGTGATTCGGCATTCGGCCGGATTCGAAGGCTCCCGGCTCGACTCGCCGCGCGGCGCGGCGCGCACGCAAGTAATTAATACGTTAACGCGGCGGTCGCGGCGAGACGTTGTTGCTCGTGTAATTTCTTTTTCGTGAACGAAAAGAAATCCTCACAGGTTACAGTGTGTGTGTGTGTGTGTGTTGCAAGTTGAATGTACGCCGAATATTCTGTATTCTGTTTCTTCTCGTGTCGACTGCAACGTCTGCAACGAGTGGGATGGCCGAAAGGACGCCCGTACGTCGTATCACCCTCCCGTTCCTCCCGGCTGTGATTTGACGGGTCTCCTGCAATGTGCCGTGATCGGTAAGTGAATTGTGCATGAGAGACAAATGATTCGAAGCGCGACACATCCGAATCTTTAATAGAATCGTTGTCCCGCGTGTCGCAGTGAGACGATAACCTCGGAATTCGTGTCGTGTCTTTTGCCTCCGTTTCGATTTCTACTTCGCGAATGAGTGAATCGCGTGGAAAGACGCTTCGGTGAATAGCTCGAATCTCTCACTAAGCACGGGAATTAATAATCTATTAAGTAATTAAAGAGAATGATCGCGCGTTTGGCGTTATGTCACTTTGCTTGTCGCGATCGCGAACGATCGTGAACGAAGGAGCGAGCTTGCTCCAAAATGCGTATGAGCGTCGAGAGTCGAGAGTGCGAATTAACAAGCTCAAACGTGTGTATGCGAATACAATTGCGTTTTTCGTTCAAGAACAGACACGTAATTTGCTCGTTCACGTAATTCACGTAATTCGTTACGTTTACAAATGTTTCAAATTTATTTGTATGTGCTCCTAATCTAACTTTGTAGAAAATTAACATTAATATGTATCGTTTGTAAAAATTTCGTCGCGATCGTTCTTGCAGCGCGGTGATCGCGCATACCATAAATTCCATAAAAGACGATAAACCATCGTCAAGATACTTAAAAATTATAAAACATTCCCTGTTGCTTGTTCCCCAAATATTATTCGTTTTGCTTACAAAATTGTCCATAAAGGCCTATATTGTCTCGTATTCGGATCTTTAAATTGATAGGAGATACATATATCTTGAAATAACTCAGACAACATACATGTCCAAAAGCGGGTCTTTCAGATGTCTTACGAAAAGATGGCTAAAAGACGTCTAAAAGACGTCTTATGTCCTGATTTTGGATATTGTGCTGTCTGGGAAGTGTGAAAGTGAAAGAAGAGAAAAAGTGAGAGAGGGAGAGATGAGGGCTATTAGATATTTAACATATAATATAAATATTTAAAATAAGTTAATATTTATCGATACATGTAAGATATTCTCGATTGTAATTGGTCGAGGATCAGTTTAATATTTATATCTTACATGTATCGATAAATGTTAACTTATTTTATATATTTATATTATCTGTATGTTTAATATCTAATAGTGATAGCCCTCTCTCCCTCTCACACTTTTTCTCTTTCCGACACTGCCGATAAAACATCATTCTAGTGCGCGTCCGTGCTACATCGCAAATGTTATGTAATATATATATATATATACAACAAAATGATGTTTTATCGGCAGTATCGGAAAATGAACGTGGCTACGTAGTACCAATTTCGATAATGGATGTACTGGCGGTAGTGTACAGGGGCTTTCGACGGTCCCAGGAAAAAGGCCGGGATGGCCTCTCTCAGGCTTCTCTCTGTTTGTACCAAGAAACGCCAGTGAAGTCAGTAGGGTTAGGTTATTAATGAAATATCTATAAACATTTTCCCCACGAATTTAGAAATGAAATTGGAGCGAGTTGTGAATAAATTGACGAAGGGGTACGACACATATATCGATTTAATTTAAATATGTAGATACTCAGACGATTGAATGAATGTGATGGATTACGAGAAGATTGAATCTCAATGACAAGATTGTCATCTCATGATTGGGAAAAGTACGAATGTCTCTATCTAAAAGAGAGCCAATATGATAGAAATCACGGCAAAACTCGTTCGAGGCCCTGTGTATTTTTCCGGGGAGATTATAGAATGTTTGGTCACGTTCACTAATCCCCCGAACCCAAATCATCAAATATCACAAAGCCACAGGTAAAGAATGATAACGCTGTAGGCAATGAACTTATTGTTCGTAACATCAATTGCTTTTTCACAGTGATTTATTCGAGAGTCTCGCATGGGCGAGTGCACAGGTCCATTGCCAGTGTACAATCAACAGCAAAATGGTCCTTTCAGAGAAAATAAATACTGCAGCTCGTTCAGTGGCAATTAACGCAAGTACGAATTTAGAAGAAATACCTTTAATCCTTTCTGTTTTATTTTTACTAATTATGTCTACATTTATTACGACTTTGTTACAGATACTACCTTTGCGCCATGGCAGCAAGACAATGGACACGTAGTACTGAATACAAAGCCAAAGATCTTGTGTTGCGACTTAAGACTGTCACCTGGAGAAAGTAAAACCTGTAAGTTTTTTATTATTCTAATTAAATTTTAATATTTGGAATTGTGTTTTAAATATTTCTATTTAATAATTCCTCTTGTATATTTTGTGTTCTTTAAGTTTACTAAATTCTTTTGCAAACAGATATTTATCGTGAGACAATACCAAGTGACGCTCCACCTTCATACAGAGGACAGGCTGTGAAATATTCTTATAAGATCACAATTGGAACACAAAGAGTGAATACAGTTATAAAACTGCTGCGAGTACCGTTTAGGGTGCTTTCTTTAAGCGGTAATATTTTAAAGGATTTTGTATAGAAAAATGATAATACCTCTGTGATATAAAGTCTATATAATTTATATATTACTTTACAGAATTGCCAGAAATAACAGCATGTAACGATAGCGTGGATCTGAGTCCGAACAATCCGTTTATGGAAACGCAGAACAGGGAAACTCCACTAGATATCGCTCTACAAACGCTGCAGGTTATACGCTATTCTTTGTGTAATCTCAAGAAGTACTTGCACTTAAATTTGATTTAAAAATTGTAATAGTGCTAACATAACTGTGTAGTCTACAACGTTTCAGAATTTAACAGCCAGACGCAGTCCGAACTTTTACAACGTGACGAACGGCCGTGGGCGCGTGGTGCGGTTCTGCCTCTTCAAGAATTCCTACAAACTCGGCGAGGACATTGTCGGAACCTTCGATTTTTCGAACGCGACTGTATCCTGCGTTCAGGTGTCTGTGTCTTTACAGTCAGAGGAACACGTGTCCGAGGAGTACAAGCGAGGGAAGACCGCTACGCCGACCCTGATCAGCTACAACAAGCATCACGAGATGTGTCTCGGTCTCAAATATTCGCATCTGGTGCTACCGATACCCTTGCATGTCACACCGGATTTTACTACCGATTTGGTAACGCTCAAGTGGCGATTGCATTTCGAGTTTGTCACAACGCCGAAATTGATGGACATGCCCGGTGAGAACACCATAAGCTGGCACGGACCTTCGACTCTGGATGTCGAAACGATGATTTGGGATCTTCCACTGCATATCCATCCAACCACTACTCCGCCGAACATGGCGCAACAGACGAAATACAACACCGTCATATAGGTATCATAACGTAGCATATATGCATGTTATTTAATCAGTGCGCATAAAAGAAGCGAAGTATCGGTGCTTTTGGTGCAGGTGCAATCAACAGAAAATAACTTAAACTTACAGTCAGATATTTCATGATTTTTATGTGGTAGATATGCGATTATTGTTATTCCATGATAGTTTAGAAAATTTGTATTCTGTATGATAATTTATTATATATGAGGAAGATATATTTTCATATAATTATGTATATATAAATAAAAAAGAATTATATGTAATAAAGGAGAAAAACGTTAGAATAATTTGAGCACTTTTGTATCTATGATATATAAATTTTATAATAGCATCTTTGACTTTATAGCATTTATTTCTATTCGGAGTGATGGTTTCTTCGGAGACTAATGACTTTGCAGAAATGATATATTACACAGCGACGAAGAAAAATAAACAGGCTACCTTAATCTTTATAAATAATGTACATTCTCTATAAATTTTTCTTTTTCATGATTCATGAGAATATTCTTTTTAACTGTACTTTTTTACATTTTCCTGCAATCTTATCTTTGCTATTTTTCTCTCGAAAATCTAAATATTTACTGCTTGTTATTTATATGATTCTTAATATCTAAATGTTTTCGAAGTCAATAGATTCAAATCTGAGGCAAAAATTGCCAAGTTTAGAGTAACTATTCTAATTCCTTCGTTCGTAAAAAGTCACAGTTAATAAAAATAAACCCCGCAAACAATTGATAAATTAAAAAAAAATTGATAAAAGTTTATTTTATAATATTATGGGTTTCTAATATTTCTTTTTCTTATTCTCTTATTGAATATTCCTAATCCTAATGCATACATGTCGAGATACATGTACATTTTAATAAAATAATTATTTATATGATTCTTAATATTTAAATGTTCTTGAAGTCAATAGGTTCAAATCTGAGGCAAAAATTGTTAAGTTTAGAGTAACAATTCTAATTCCTTTGTTGAAGGTAAACATTTTGTATTTTGGACCATGAATGTTTATTCCTTCTAAAAGAATTAACGTCTTGCTCTTAGAAATCCATAATATTACAAAATAAATTTTATCAACTTTTTTAATTCATCAATTTTTTACGAGGGCTCATTCTCGAAGCGATGAGCTAGTGACGTGCTTCGTAAGAGAACTGTCGGTCCTCTTGATCAACCGGCAATCTCGGCTGCAGAGGCGGTACCAAAGTCGGCGGCGATGGGGTGGCGAAGGGCGCGTGGTAATCGTATCGGTAGTAAAGGGACTCCCATCGGGCTGCAGCCGGATGTTGCACCTCGAAAGACGTCGGCGGACCCGGTGGAGCCGCGTAATAGCCGCCGGCACGATCGGGCATGCCTGGTACATAGCTGTACTGCGGCTCCAGCAGGCTCTGCAGATGCCTGATGTACGTGATGGCGTGGCGCAGCGACTCGATCTTGGAGAGCTTCTTGCCGGGCGGCTTGCATATCGGCAGCTTCGACCGCAGCAGCTCAAATGCGCGGTTCATGTCGCGCATTCGGGTCCGTTCGCGATCGCAGGCAGACTTCTTGTAGTCTGAAATCGTTAATTACGTCGGGGTTAACGACTGTTCTTGCTCGCGCGCACTCGTCGTCGTTGTCGGTGTATTGTCGCGCGACAACGACCTGCCCGAATGATGGAACGAATCGGTTCGGGTGTTTTTCCAGGACGGACAAGCTAAAATCGAACTTTTTAGAAAAGCACTTTAGCTTCATGTAGAGACGCTGATATATTACATGTGAAAATTTCGGATTTAAGGCGAAGGAATTTGGCTTTCGAAGGAATTTCATGATTTTAGTCATCCTAGCTAGCAGAAAGTTTTGAAAAACGTCTAAAGACATCACAAAGATATTTAAAAGACATAATTGTTCAGATATCTTTTAAGCGTTTTTAAGACGTTTTTTTAGAAGCTTCTGCTAACTGGGATATTTATATATTTCTTGCGAATAGGGCAAATTTTTTTTCTAATTTATGTATGGTATATAAAAGCATAATCTTTTCCCTTACAAAATAATATTTTTTTTATTTGTTTTGTGCTGAATTAATAAGACATAGGACAATACTGTAACATTTTGTATAAAATTGTATGAGAAGTTATTTACGGAATCATCTATCTTGTAATTCGCGAGACATTCCTGTTGCAAAAACAAAAAAAGGGCCAATATGACTAATAAAAATGAATATAAATTTTAGATATTTATCTTATAAAAATGTCAAAAGAAGAAACAAATTGCAAAATAAAATTGAGACAAAATTTTACCAGTAATCTCTTTTAAATGAAAGCAAATTTTGAAACGGGGTCGGGAGAAATATTTAAGAATGACGAACATCAAAGCTAGTCGCAAAGGTTAGAGTTAAAATTATATATATCTAATTCAATATATGTTAATTATAATATAATTTATATATATTAAATAAAAATAAAAGGAATCTTTGTGCAAATATTTTTTCGTAACATGAACTTATAACTTCTCGTGGCTTGTATATCTATTAATCTCGTACAGTCTTGTTTATTATTTGTAATTTATGCCTAAGCTTATCCTCCTACAGCGTGCGTCGCGAAAAAAATCGAGCAATAATTTAAGATCATGTGGAAGTAATTAAGATCACGATCTATCTCAAGATAACTGGTTATAGATATTACCGGTTATTATTACAATTGACGCAAAATGGATTGTATTATTCATCTCTCATTGTCAGATGTTCAAACAGCGTTAATCGAGATGTGCTGAATTAATTTATTTCGCGGAAATCAATGTTAGCATGACGTTCCATTTGGATTATATGCGCATATTACGTAGCTGCAGCTACATGTACAATTCCGCGTAAAAAGTCTGTGTAATAAGATATATTTAATTGTTCCTCTAAATTTCAGGATGTTGAACAAGGGGTGAAAGTTCGGTGATTATTCGGAGTAATCTAATTATATTTTATTTTATATATTCTATGTATTATAACGTTCAAGAGATATCGCGTGATTCGCGTAAAATACACAGACTAATAATAAAATAAAAATATAAGATAAAACGAGTAAAAAGATATGTAGAGTGCATGTAAAACAGCTGTAAAATAATGCTCTTTACTGAAAGGAATGCGACTGAACGACGCGCGGTACTTTCGATTGCCTTTGCCGCACACGCGTAAGAGGATGATGGTGATACGTGTGATGCCTCAAGGCGCGGACACGAATTATTTTCACGTGGTTCAGGATTCGACTATGAGCTCGAATACTGGACTCGGAACGAAGATCCGATATCACGGCAAGACATTGGAATCGAAGCAGAGCTCGGTCGAAATAGCGCTCGTGACGTGCAGCGGCTTCGAAGGCGTTGATCAAAGTAAGAAGTAAGAAGGTATAAAGCATCTCTCTCTCGCGATCATTCAATAAATCCGAACATCAAATAGAAGAATAATTATCAAATCGATCAAATCAAGTATATGCTATTACGATATTTTATTAATTTATTGAATAAAAAAGCTGTCTATAGGTGACAACAAATGAAGAAACTTTTATCATTAATTTTATAAACAAAAACTTGTTTCGAAAATTAATGATAACATTTATCTTATCTATTTGCCTTTCAAACTTACTAAAAAATGAGCATAAATTTATGAATTGACATTGTATGTTAATTTTATAAGCTGATGTACAAGATAAATTATACAGTTGATAAAATGTATAACATGTCCCTATTCCGAAGATAAGGAGGGCCGTCAGGACATTTGCGTAGAAACCGAAACTATCGGGCTTCTCAACGATCCATCATCTCTAACGCGGCGGGAAGATGTTCCATCGATCGTTCAGGACGATTCTGAGAAATTTGCGGAATTTCCGCATGCCGAGGATGATCGTCGGGAAACCGTGCAGAAGGTCGTGTGCAATTCGCAAGAATTGCGAAGGCAGGTGGAGCGCGGCTGCAAGAGCGTCGACCGGAAACGGAGCTGCGGCGATCGCGTCGTCGAGATCGAGGAGAAAGAAGAAGAGAAGTGCGGTAGTAGCTGGTGGAGGGACGGCGGCCAAACAATTCTGCAGTTTTTCGCCAAGATCCTGGGGAAACGCGGCGGAATAGGCGCCAGAGGACCGGCGGGCTACGTCTTACCTACCGGCAAGCAACCTGGCAAGCGTGTCAAGCGTGTCTCAAGGGGCGGCAAAGGCCATAACGGATGCAGAAGAGACGTCGATAGGGGTATACGGCTGAAGCGAGTCGACAACGGCTACATTGCGAATCACGTATATAGGTATATGATGGTTTGGCGAGTATACTTGTTGTTTAAAAATTCTAGAAATGTCAGAACTTAAAACAAAATTTTAGCTAAAGTGAAATTCTGCAGCTCTAAATAGCAACTGTAAGTTAACCCAGCTAGTAGAAAGTTTCTAAAAGACGTCTTAAAGACATCAAAAGACGATATATGTTTTCAGGCGTCTTTTAAGTGTTTTTTTGAAGAGCGTAGACGTTTTTTATAAGCTTCTACTAGCTGGGAAGTAGCGTCGAAGGTGGTTGATCAATCAAAATATAAGTGTTGAACTTCAAACATTTAGAGGAGAGAAATTAGGTAGAGAAAAATTGTCAATTGAAAGAAAAAGATCAAAGAAAATTTAATTTAAAGCTCGATATCGCGCATGATTCATTATTACAAGTTCATGCAAAAATGAAGTGCTATGTACACGGCATGCATTTGAGACTTCCGCCCGATTTGCAAGCTTTAAAATTGATTACAAAAGTGCGAGAGTCATGAATTTTCTGACTGATTTGTACACGCGATTTTTACATTATGTACAATTGTCCGACGCGATACGCATGCACGTCTGCAAATAATTTCAAACGCGTTACGCGACGCATTGGTATAAAAATGTGCCAGCGATGCCTAAAATCGAGTGCAGCCGTGACGCGAAAATATCTCGTCCTTTTTCCGAAATACGTGCGTACGTTCCGGCCGAATTGATATTCATGCACCATGTCGTACTCGCGCAGGGACGAGGGAAGCCGGCACGACGCCGTGACGGAAAATAAGCCGCGCGAGAAGCAGCAGCAGCAGCAGCAGCATCATCCCTCGATTCTCGTGCGACAGATACAGCGGACACGTGACAAAAATCTACGGGTCATGCTGCTGGAGCGGGAGCTGTGCACACGTTTGCCCAAGGCTGCTAGGAGAGACGCGCGCCTAACTGGGAACGGCGGTGTTAACGTCCGGCAATTAAGCAGCCCCCTCTGTTAATTCTCTCGCTGTAAGAAAACTGGTACTTGGAAAGAGATTTACTTTCATGGATCATTTAGCTTGATCTTCTCACAAATGCGTCTTAACACGTTCGCTTTACGATTTACTTCAACTCTACATATATGACAGCCAGAATTTTGCAATTCCATGTGTCTAAAACAAATAAAGTTTACTAATTGGTATCGACGTAGAGGGGATGGCCTGTGGCGAGAAAATTTTGAACTCTAGCATGTGGTAACGCGAACGTATTAAGGGTATCTATGACAGATATATATGATCGCCAATCTATTCGCGCGGCATTCCTAAGGCATGTAGATTAGTTCAATCGTGGATGTGATCTCACCAGGCAACGAGCAATTCGACATTGCCGCACCTTTCTCAGTCTGCGACGGCTCCCGGTGCACCGACTTAATGTTGGTCTCGTGGAGCATCTCGAGATGCGGATGGCTGCCAATTATTTCCGGTTCCGGTACTCTAATCACGAGCACTCCCTCGGGATTCTGCTGGCCGCGCGTCTCGAAGCTCGTCTCTTGCCATCTGTCTCTTATGGCCTGCGGTCGTGTTGTTTCGTCTAATGGGAATGTGATATACGCACAGTTAATAACACGATTTCACACTTACCATTAATTATACTATTTACGTGTCAGAAACTAATCGAGCAATTATGTCATTGATAATATTTGGGGATATGTTTAGCTGATACGTAATAAGAATTAGTAACTTCCTTCGTATTTTGAAGTACAAGCTCAAGTACCTCGTATGCGTACCTGCCGCCAATCTTTGATTCACCGTTGATGCGGAACTCGGCGAGCTTGCCTTTTGTTGCTGTTGCTTTGAGTTCTCGTCTAAATCCAGTAACACCGGCGAACGCGCGTAATCTTCATCGTTGCTCTCGTTTTCAGACTGGAATATAAATTCGCCTTTTTCTCTCTCATTCTTTTTCTCCTATTCTTTTGTGCTGAGACTTTAAGTTTCTTAATGCGCTGACCTTCTCTTCGTATATTGTACGAAACAAATCGATGTAATCGCGACACGAGATAAATGCGACACTAAAATGTTTTTCAGGAATACAGCGTTGTAAAATAATCGTTTAATAGGTATTACAAATTACTGTTGGTTAAGTTGTTTTAACAGTGTATTTTAAATTAAAATACAAGATAAATACAAGATACTATAAAAGACTGAAAATAAAGATGAAACATATAAGAGATTCTCGCAAAATATATATTATTTTGCGAGAAAAGACACGTTTCTCAAAATGCAAGATACATAAATGTAGAAAATTTTGATTCAAAATACGCAGTACGAAAGAATATTTTCCGTCACAAAAGTTTACATCGGTATTTGAGCCCAGACTCGTGCGCAAAGTAAATAAGTAAATAAGAAGATGACGGGGCTATCAGTTGCATTATTGGGCGATATTGCGGAGTTACATTTTTCGCGATAGTGTCGCATCGCACTTCGATTGCCTCTACCTCGTTCTTCGCCGGCTCGGCGCGATATTCTTCCGAATTCTGCTCCATCCCGGACACCCGATCGAGCACAAATAGCACGTCTTCGTTAACCCTGATGTCACCCATCGACGTGCCGAAGAGAAACGTCGTGAAAAACTGACGACTGACGTCCTTCCCGACCAAGTATCGGAAAGCGTTTATCACGTAGGTCTAGTCGGCTGGGTTTGTCCTCGGATAAGATGTGGATCAGCCACAGACAGTCGTTATTAATGTTAATTTTATCCGTTTATTAAGTATTCAGGTGTTCCGCGCCGGGGGTTCTCAGTTTGTCGCAACCAGGTAAAGAGAGGAATGTATCGGATATCATATGGGCCCTGCCCAAAGTGTATCGCGATTATACTATTCTTAATAAAGTACTTGATTGCCATATAAGTAAAACGGAAAGTTAGAAAATTATTATTAATATGACAAGAAAACATAGACACTCGCAAAAATTGGATTTTCTGTAAATATAGCAAATGATCATTATTTTTTGGAATATATTAAGCTAATTTTCAGAACTATCATAATAATGTTTATCTGCAGCTCTTGCATGAAATTATTTATATTATACGTTATTGTATAGAATTTGGTTACTTTGGAGCAACGATCGAAATTGGAGAACTCGCGTTAATCGTACCATACTTATTAATGCTCGCATAATAAAAAAATATTTAAAAAAATGTTTCTACCTCCCAAAGGAATTAAATAGGTAGCAATGGCGTTAGATATGGGTGTCCGCACCTGGTGTATAATATTAGCATGCGTATGAGAGTCTCTGGGATGATCGGGATAAAAATGGGAGTACAAACATCGGAACATAATAGACGCCCGGCCGATGGAAATACTAATGAGGTGGAACGGTGCAAGTATAACAGATCGTGAAGAATGACGCACACGTGGGTGGAGAGATGCGACGGGAATTACGAATGCGAGGAGAAAAAATTTTTTTGAAATTGCACCGTGCTTTCGTTCAGTTTGTAAAACGGATTCGCGAAGTCAGATATTGTATGTGTATACATTTTCAAGTGATCGAAACTCTTGTAGTGACAATCTTTCTGTGGATATCTACATTTCGTGGATATCTATATCGCTGGCTGTATCCTGGAAATATTTCTGTAAAACAGCGAGGTTCTTTGTTCGCAGGTATTTTTTAATAGGTTGTCCATAAATAACTTTTATTAAAAAGTCGTCATAGAAAGAAATTGCATGTGCTCCGACATTGTTCGTACTGAACGCATTTACACGCCCGCGAATGTATATATGCATCAACTATATTCGCGGTGTATTCTTTATATTCAAAACAGTCCTTCTCAAAATGCAAACTTTGTTTTATTTCCACTTTACCCGAATATCTTTGAACTCGCAAGTCGCGAGATTCTAGAAATAAACGACGATGTTGAAGAGGGTACACCCGACGCGTTCCGACGTGCATCTATATCTGAAAGAAAATGGCAATATAAATATAACGTTTTATACTTTCTCGCGACGCGAAAATGTTTGACGGTCGTAACACAAATACACACGTGGTACTCGTGGTAGAGCGAATCAAAGTGACAGATTATGATTACCGTAAGTCAACGAATAATCTTTCTTTCTGTATAAAAAACTTGTCAACGCCGCGCGTAATTCCTTGTTAAATGCAAAGTAAATCCAAGGATTAACGCAACTCGTGAGACTGTTTAAGAGACTTAGAATAGTGAAGGCAGCTCCTGCAAATTATAACACGTACAAGTACAATGAGATAAGAATTAATAAATAATTTAATGCCCTAGAGAAACATTAGATCCGAAAAATAAATACGGGAAATTCCGTTTTCTACTCTCGCATATGTATTTACACATTTTCCTATAACAATATAAATTTATAAATTAAGCCAATAATATATAATAATAAATTAATATTGTTATAAGCGTTATGAATTGTGCAATCAATTAATTGTAATTTCATTAAAAAGATATTAATTGGAATTTTCGAATCGCTGAATATTATATAATGACCAATATCACTTTCTAATTAATAGTATTTTTTAATTATACTGTTACAATTTGTTACTGCATTTGATAAGATATTTACCAGTGAGAAATGATGAAGTGGAAGCTTTAGGATCCCACGTTGCCCATAGCTCACACCCGATAAAAGGGGTATTGGTGATGATGTATAAACTAACCACAATGATCATTTGTTTTACAGTATTGATCATCGCCTTGGAGATAAGGGGATCTCGATTTCGTTGAAAAAAACTGGCCTTGTTACTTCTGTTGAGATCAACGACACCCGACATTTTACTGCTCGTCCATATCGATATGCATATTCTCGTGTAAGTATACACGAGCACTATGAAGGGTAATAGGAACTGCGTAACACTGTACCTATAATTAAATCCAGACATCACATCGCTTAAGTCTATCGATATTATTAAACGCTACGAAAAAATATATATATTTTAAAATATATATATTTTAAAATATAATGTAAACCATATGGATGAGTGGATATTACCAAGTAATATAAGCTCTCTCGCCATATTTCAGGTAAAAGGTGGCCCAACACTCCCAAACGCCGGGCGATATTTCCGTGTACGAGAATATAAAAATCTAAAATTATTGAACGAAAAGAAATCTGTAATTTGCCGCAACAAAGATAACGACGTTTACAACTGTCCGACAGCCGCGGGCCCGAGATACATTTATCAAAAACGTCAAGAAATTCGTGAAGCGCATAATGCATTTATAAGCGACAAGTTCCATACAAGCATTCTCATAAATTAGCGTGTCGACGCTATTGAATTTGCGCCCGCTGTCTACATAGGATAAAAATTAATATCTCAAGTAAACCGATTCACCCTCGGGCGCGAGGCAAGGTGGATCGTGTGAACGGAATACATCTCACGGAGGTGCGAATTAAATTTTCAACGGACCTGCGGTACGCACAGTGTAGCGGCAAGCGCCCACGCCCCGTACACCATCATTTTCGATCTTCGAGATGTGATGCTGCAGTAACTGAAGGGGTGGCAGATGGCATAATACCTGTCCATCGCGATCACCGTCAGGATATAGGAACTGAGATACAGGCCGAACGGCTGTCCGAATTTGATCAGTTTACAGAGCGCCGCTCCACCCTGAAATCTGACGGCCGTACCATCAAATTTGTTTAATCGCGCTGCTCTAGATGAGAGCAGATTTCTGCGATAGAACTTTACACAAATTTGTACGTCAAAGATACGTCGAAGTTGTGTATAAAAAGGGTCAAATGGATAAAAATGCGAATATGAAGCGTAGGTACAGAAGTTTAGGTTTGATCTTTGATTGAGATGATATTTTTTACAATATTTAGAACTAATATTAACAGGCCAATATCAGGTCGGAAATACCTATTCGATAACTGAAAACTGTCTCATATATTTATAGTGTATTACATCGATTGTTATTTACCTCTGTTATTTGCTTCTCAAGATTATTGGAATCGTGCCAAGTTTATATTTGTGTGAAAACAATAAAGTATTTACGGTAAGATTTTGATTAAAATGGCAGATGATATTGGGCAGTGAAAGCTAAACGTTAGAGAGACTCCTATCTGGATTAATCCTATCATTCATCATATCTTGATGGATAAATATAATTTTCTAACATCAATCAAAGTGTCAATATACTCGATTATGCTGGGAAAAATATCAGGTGCTTATACTGCTTTTTTTAAGGTCCGTCCTGATTTTAGAACTTTAAGATGGTTATTCGCCGTCAATCATTGATTAAGCTTGACTCAAAAAAGATTTCTGATTTATTTTAGTCGTTATATGTATTATACATGTATACATCACGTATTCTTTCATCAAGAGCTATAAATATCAACTTTAAAATTAATTTTGCCACCACTACCGTTTCTTCCACACCGGCTCTAAAATATGTGGGTCTCCACAACGAAAAATATAATTACAGTTAAAAGAAACTCTTCATCGTTCGAGTATATAAATCAATTAATATTCCTTTCTCTCTCTCTTTCTCTCTCAAAGTCGAAAAGTATTTAATTAATTTTCTTGTTTCTAAAGATTTCTAATATGTATTATATTTATAATAATTTCACCATGTAATGTGTACATACAATAGATATGTGAAAGTTATATAATTTCGATAAATTTTATTACATTCTGCGATTAGTTTTCTGCCCAATTTCTCGTAGCAACTTTTTAAATGTCCAGATTTAGATGATATAGATAATTCAAACACTTGGATTCGAGTAATCAAATAATCATTGTTTTGCATAGCTAGATATTATTTTAATTTTTACAGTTCCCGTATCATCTTTTCAAATGCGTTTTTTTCTAAATATAAAGTAATTGATGAATATATCTAAAAGAAGTGGTAACCAGTGCACTATCATAGTTGACATCGTATGTTGTTGCAGATAAACAAACGCGCTCGGTGTACTTCCTGCCTATCGCCTTCGACACGAATTTACGCATTGGTCAACGAAAGCTCATTAAAGAATCACAAGGTTAGCCGGAATGACAATGCAGCTTACCTGAACGTTATGTCCCAGGCGAGCTGCGGCAGAACGTCGAGCAGACCCGTCAACAGGTCGGCCACGCTCAGGTGCAAGATGAAAAAGTACATCCTGGTGAACTTTCGTCGCTGATAACGCCGCCGGACGTAAAGGGCCAGCAGGACCAGGGCATTGCCGAGGAGGGTGATGAGGAATATGCTGGTCAGAACCGCGATTTCCCACCTGGCGAGGTACTCGTCCCTCGCGTCGTCCGCCGACTCCGAAGACGACGTCAACGACGAGGAATTAAAATCCTGCGACATATCTCCGAAGCGTACTCCTCTCGCGCGCGATTCTCTCGACCCGCCGGCGCCGCCTCGTCATTCAGCCGATACTCGCCCGACGAGGGAGAGAACAAATAAAAAAAGAAGGGAGGAAGGAAAAGAAAAGAGAAACTCCGGAGATCGTCCGTGCGAATCCGCGCCTGCTACGAGCGCGCGACGTGAAACTCGTGCGACGATTGAATATTTATACGGTATTTCCGGTATTAACGGTAGCGTGACAACGCTCGTTCTCCGACGCGACGACGCGGAATGCCTCTTCTGGGAGGTGTCATCGCGAAACGCACCGATCGGGACGAAACGGAATCACGTGGAGGAAAAAAACGCGGTTGGAGCGAAATTCGCGGGGAGGCACCGACGTGATTCGTAATTGACGCGGTTTCTACGCAAAGACTGCGTAAATAGTCTCGTTGATACGCGCGAACTACGCGAGTTTCGCGCGCAACGTCGACACTGCGCTCTCGGCCCGCGTCCGCGTCGCGCTTTGCCTCGTATCGGCCAAGGCGCGGTGGAAGGATCGGCGAGTCCGACTGGAAGGATCCGAGGAAAAACAGCGTTACGTGATGAGGGTATATAAAATTGTACGTAGATTACACGTGCGTGTACATGATTGAGCTTCTTTTCTTTTCGACTCGCTGAATTGATCGCCCGGCAACCAATGGAAAGTTCCTCGTTGGATATTCAACGCAATTCTGATGGTCTAAAAAAAGCGTCTCAATTGTTGACCGTATTATTATACTTCGAGGCAACCCAAATTGATGTTCCATTTCGAAATGAGCACGATAATTTTAGGCAATGCGAGAGTTATCATCAAACTGTTTGAATAAATGAGAATCTTCGATGTTGTATACTGGTACTTTACCTAAAATCACTGTGTCAACATGATATTATGCTATTACGATAATGATAACGATAACGATTTTAATAATTATGAAGATGATTGTAATATTATTGTCCATTACTTCTATTTCTATATCGCACTTAAACGTACGGTTATGTCAACAAGACTGATCTTTAAATGGAATTCTTTGCCAGAGGGTGAAACGGATTAAAGGAATGTGATTATAATATGAAATAGGCGATCAGCTTTATTTTCTATTAATTATGATAATATCTGTAGACTAATCACAGAGAATAGCATTATAAAGAAGATCATGAATCCCGTGCTAATTATACAAATCGAAGATATTCTGGAGAATTTAAGCAACTTCTTATTAATTTTTGCACGTAAGATTGATAAATAACAAAATTTTTCGATGAAATATTTTTTATCGACAAACTTCGCATCTATATGTTATTTTACTGTTTTTTAAATGAAATTTAGACCACAAAACGTGCGCGCGTAACTCTACTTTATAGAATTCAGTAGGACAAAAATATTTTCATGTTCATAATCGTTCATAATTATGTTCAACTCGAAAGTAAATTTTCTTTAAAAAATAATCGTATCTCTCGCAGAAGTACGTAAGCATTTGATGATTTATACGCTTCGAATGTATCTATTTCTTGTATGACGCGTGGAAGTCGAGTTATAATTATATATTTCAATTGAAGCAAACGTTCTTATGATAATTACGATAATATGATGTTGTCCTGTCTGTCCAGTTCATAGAAATTTGCCGCTAACGATTCTCCTATCGATTAATTATCGTACGGAAGCCACGAGGCATCGATACTCGTCAAGTGCGTGGTGCAATCTCACCGTATCGTCGAAGACGCTCTGCCATTGTTTACGACGGTATCGAACTACATTAAAGTGCACGATGCACTTTTTTACGACGAGTTATTTATCGCATTCTCTCGCCAAGGTTTCGCTGAAACGTCCCGCAAAAAGCGTCATTCTTCGGCGCGTGAAGCGACACGCACAATCTTGCTAATTCATTTTGACTCGCGGCAAAAATGATCGGTTTTCATATCGACTGTGATTACGAATTGAGATTATTTATAAATTCATGCATTTCATTCCAAGCTAGAAGGCACGAATATTATGAGTCAATCGACGCTATAAATATTGACGAGAAATGAAAAACAACAACACAACTCAACTTGTTAAGTAAAATCTATCGATTGTAGTTAAAAAAACACCAAGAAAACTGTATCGTTATGTCACAAGTCAAGAGAAACATAACACGCAATGATATGCTATTCTTAAGAAAAAAAAGGTAATTTTAGGTATTATCGAGTATCATGTTCGCATACTTAAATATGCATGTATGTGCTTGTCTTTTTTGTCAAGGTAATTTACACTTTTTGCGCGAGGAGAAAAAAAAATCAGTATCAATGTTACGCTTTGCTTTCAGCCGTAGAAACACAACATCTTTTTGTTAGCGCTTTTTAATCCGTCCGGCGAGAGACAGCCGCGCGAGCATGACTCGATGATTGACTCGCGGCCGGATAGCTGTGTAGCTGTATAATTAATTAGTGAAACGCAATCTCGATGTAAATGCGTTCATGTGCGTCGGTTAATGATCGAGCGACAATGTCGAGCGAGCTGGGCGTGATCGCGACAGCTTCGGACGTTTGTTTGATCAAGGTGTGTACTCGGCTCGCGAGTTTATATTATGCGCCGTATGGCATTGAATGGTCAAACAGCCCACTTAAATAGGCGTACATGACCCCGGCGTTCACGCGGGTCGCGAAAGACGAGCGAGCTGAAAGATCTTGACACGTTAATTACAAACAATAACGCGTTTGAAGCTCAGATATTAACTCGTTTTTTCTCTTTAATCTGATAATTATTACAAGATTTTCGCGGAAGCGTATTTCGCGATAAATATAAGTAGATACAAGTAAGTCAGTATTTTTACATCGGCAGTTTAGTATTTCTCCTCAATTTCTTGTATTTAGCTCCATATCTTTGTCTTAATAATCGCTGTTAATTAAAGAAAAAGAGAATAAATAATGTAATCAATTTCTTTTTTAAGAAATTTTCCGTGTTCCGCTATATTTTTCCATATTTTATATGTGATCTCTCTCGGAGAGATGCGGCGCGGCCTTTGGAAGCTGGGGCACATGGCCCGCGTTGCTCTACGATTCTACATCGTTACCTACGATGCGTCACAGCGCATCTCTTTCGTCCAATGAATAATGTCAGACCAAGCTGCGTTCAGAAACATCACCCGAAGTGCTAAAAATCTATAGTGCACATAACATATGCTGTGCAGGATTTTCATTCGGGTGATGTTTCGGGACGCGCCCCTGGGGCCCGGCAATCATCCCGGCATCACTTGCTCTCGGATCGCAGCGCGGAGTATAGTGCACGAATCGACGGCGGCGGTTTAGATTACGAAGAATTGTGATACATCGAATTATTTAATACATTTGTTTCACGGAATTAATACGGATGCCGAGGTATATCGCATTCGATAATACTCTCTATTACATTCTTTCGGATGATTGGTCTCATAGCGAGACGCTTTTCGAATCTCAACCGCCAACTTGACTCGCGTCGTGTCGCGCGGTTTCGGAATGACGTCACACGGCACACGGACTTTCGGGGAACACGGATAAAGGAGCGGACCGTGAGTCGCGTGACGCCGCGACGTATTAATTAACGATCGCAGTCTCTATTAACGCCGTACGTCTAACTAATTCGTATTTTATCGTGTCTCGATATTTGGCGATCGTGGGTGATAGACCCAGTGTTCATATTGTTCATTAATCGATGATTTAATTGCAGGTAACCAAAATCGCCTGACAAGCAGCAAGCGTAGCGTCCTCGCGACGCCGCGACGTTGCTCCTGGCGAGTGAAGTTGGCCGCGCGATTTACGAAATGCTCTCCGCCATCTTAGCGTCTACCTGCGGGACATCGCGGGCGTCGAGCGGATCGTATAGAAAAGTTCGTAGCTTCTCCGACGTAATTCTTCCGTCGTCGTGTGATTAAGTATGCTCCGCGTCGCGAGATTAATACCGGGAGTGCCGTGCATAATGTCGAAAGTGTCGCGCGATCGTAAATGATGATATTTTCGTGCGTGAACGGGTCAAGGGAACGAGTGAGCGAGTGCGTCGGAGAAGGACCGGAGGAGAGGAGGAGGGGGCCTGGGAGGCATCGGGCGACGGCGGAGCGACCGTGGGGTGAGTATAATTATGGTATTCGTTTTATTTTGCTGTCCCGTCAGTCCTGCGGCGGATTCCGCCACTTTCGCGGTTTAACTCCGGCGCAATTTCGATCGGAGTTCGATCTCCGCATATGCGACGAAAGATATGTCGCGAACGTCGCTTCTGTCCTAAGGCCATTCTACAATACGTCGCGAACGCTCCGTTCTCCGTCGCCAGTCCCGAACGACGGCAACCGCTAATTGAAAAGTGTTATTTTCGGTTGCGCTTGTCAGGTGTGACACTTGTGATTGTCCAAAGAGAGTTGGTGAGGTTTTAACTTTCTGGCGACAGCAACTTGCAATCGGGAATCAGAAAATAGCACTTTTCAATTAGCAATTTCCATCCTTCGCGACTGGCGACGGCGACGGTGCGTTTGCGACGTATTGTAGAATGGCCCTTATTCGCACGGTCGTAATATAACTTAACAATTTTCACGAGCGCGATAATTATTTGCTATCGACTCTCTTGGACGCTGCTTTAATGTGAAAATATTTCTATGTTACAGATCAACGCAGGATTACAACTTACAACTCCGCTGTTGCGCATCGGCCGGTGAGTGATTTTTTTTATCTTATTTTAACGAGGCAATGGATTTGTAAAAATTATATTACGTAAAGAAAGTGTATGTATGAGAAATGAGATATAAAAGAGTTAGGCTCCTATTCATTTCGAGGCAATAGATTATAATATAATTAGTTTATTTGTAATATATTTATATATCTCTCAGTATTTAATGTTTTAATTGTTTTCTGTAATAACTGTAGGAATAAATAATATATTCAGATATTTCATGAGATTAAGTTATTAATACAGAGCACTTTACAGCCACATTAATTATCATTTTAAATACAAATTCTGATATAGCGTCTAATAATTGTTAGAAAAAGACTGTTCATAACTCTTTTATAATATCTCATTTCTCATTACATACACTTTCTTTACGTAATATAATTTTTACAAATCCATTGCCTAGAAAATATTTTTATAATTGATGTGAATAAAACTGAGCACACACACGTGCCTGGTCAGCCTACTCCCGCTCCATCCCGCCACTCATGTTGCCGAGAATCCGAGGCCTCATTCTCATCACTGCTTTCGGCCGGTGTCGCGCGTAATTGACTCCGGGAGGCAATCGATGCCCGTTCGACTCTCATAACTTACTCCACTATCGTCGACGCATTACCCTGCCTCTCGATCGACTGTATAAGAGGGAGGGCTCGCGCGATATCTTTACGCTTCCCTCGTGCCTACGGCCAGGCGAATCGGTGCCCCGTGCCGGCCCGGTCTTTTCGCCGGCGCGGCAAGTAAAGACGTTTATCATTGTCGACGCCGCTCGTCGCCTCGGCGTCGTTCACGGTTATTACGGGTTATGAGCGTCGGTGGGAGGCGCGCACACGCCGGTCGATATAAAGGGAGAAAGTGATGATCTCGAGCGCCGCGCGCTGGAAAAGCTTCATAAAGTAAATTACTATGTGCCGCACGTACATCTTATGAGGATTAAGGAGGGACGTATCAAGAAAGATCTCCGCCAAGAAAGGTCGACGTGGACTTTACCTTTCTCTTTCCCCTTTCATTTCATTCCCGACGTAGCCGCCCTAGAGATGCTTGAAAATCACGATGCTTCCTCCGGCCGGTGTATATACCTCCCCCCCCCCCCCGGCTCGGCTGTACGCTCTCACCGATAAAGAGGGTGGACCGAAGGTAAAGGGGGCCAAAACTAAGCGGAGTAACTCGTATAGATTACAACGTTAAGCGTCTGATAAATTCGACGTCGGGCTTCATTGGAATTTTTCTCGCGTAAGGACGCCGGAATTTTGCGAGACGCTCAAGGCTTTATTCTCTCGCCGAGGATTTGCGACGCTGTATGCGAGACATCTCCTTTACCGTGGGTAAATTCGAGCAATTTATAGTCTGTCTCGTTGCTATTAAGATGCAAATAAAAGATTTGAGAATAAACCGTGTTGGTTGAACTCGAAGCAGGAACGTTTCGAGTTTCAAGTTCGAACGGAGCTGACGGTCCGTCTGTTCGATTGAATAGAAAACTGAGCGATTGAATTGCTGGGATATTAAAAATAGTTTAAGTAAAGATAATATATAAAAATATGAAAAAATAAATGGCTTTTGTCTGTTTCTTTTTGTCTTATTTAAACAAACAGTTCGAATTGTTTGACTGTATTTTTTAGATTTGAACAATTTAAAGTGACCGGGAGGATATTTATTCGTATTTTTACACAGTCACGATCGTTGATTGATCAATAAAAAAAACGCTATTTATATATATATATATATTCGATATTTCTTGTAATAATACAGAATTGCTCGTATTGTATCGCGTATTTATTTAACTTTGCGTACATAGCGTAAATAATTTTATGTAAAGACAGTGTCAAAATTGTACGGTAAATTAAAATTAGAAGCGTTTGTTTTCAAAATCATCATATCACACCGATTACTCGCTCGCGAACAATAGTCCGGTGCAAGCAAGGTATTTAAGTATTTCTCATTTTCTCTTATCCTTTATGCAACGTTTTACATTAAAATAAATATATCTATATATATATATATTTCGGTCTTTCTGTATGAGCGTTATTCCATGACAGTAGCTTTGAAGCTTAAGTTTTATTAGTTTCTGTATAAACGCTGCAGAAAGTGAATCATGATAAACGCAAAGTTTCATATTTATAAGGAGTTTCTGTCTGTTGTACGTAAATATCATTAGCAGCCGGATGTCCGTATCGACAAGCGTGTTTGGAAGTATATTATTGACGATGGAAGTTAAATCAAACGTCGCGTTTGTTTCGCTTAAATGATCTCGCCAAATATTAAAACGCATACGAATTATTAATAGCACTGTCCGATGTAACAAAGTTTGACATCCAATAGGTACATGTCTCGAAATAACGATGTTATCGTGCTGTCTTTCGTTTCGCGCCGTTTGACTCGTCATAATGATGTTAAATTAGAAACCAATAAACCAAGTTCGACATCTTGTCACGTTCATCTATAAGATCAATGCTTGTGACTTTTTTTTTGTTTCATCGCGAAGCGAATTGCTTGCATGGATTTTCTTACGCCACGTAAAAGTCACGCGTGTCCTCGGATTATCCCGTTCTTAACCGTTTTACCTCTCGCGTGCAATGTGGTGCGAGGTGGCTCGAGACTCGGGCGTTTTATAAGACATAATTAATCGCAAATACGAGAAAGGTACGCGAGCGTAGTAAAGGTGACAGCGGTGGAGGAACTAAGGACGATGGCAAATATTGACAGATAAAAGAAGAGACCGGACCGGAGGGCTCGCGACGTGGCTGTGTGTGCAGTTTAATATTAAGGCTAGACTTTCCTCCGCAATCCCCCGGAATCTACCTTCGCGCGTTCTCGACTGTATTCTCCCCATTGAACCTGGTGCGCGCGTACTCAATACGCGATTTACCCCCGTAAAACTTTTAATTACGAAGACTGGAATTAATTTCGCGCCGTGACGACAGCTACGTATAAAATGATCGTTAGATTATAATAAAGCAGGCGTATTCTCGTGTCGCCGTCTCGATTATTGATCGCCAGTATAGCTACATGGCTGGCTTTTGAATGCACATATTTCTACTGGAATATATTACGCGCTAGGATTATTGCGTCCATAAACTGGATGATTGACTAACAACCTGGATGGCATAATTATATTAGCGATTTTTGTCCATCGATAGAGATATGTCTCACGATCTTGAATATGTGTGTTTAATTTACCTTACTTCCGATATTAGTCACAAATTATTAGTTAGTCATTAAAAATTTTAGTAAAGTTATTTAATTTTCTTCCTTCCTTTTTATAAAGATCTGTCGGGCAGTTTTCAATCATATTTTCTTGCAATCACATTTCCCGCTTACGTTCCATGATCAAGCGTAAACATTGCGCCGTTACGAAGTTTTTCCGCAAGATGCTCCCCGCCTGTCCCATGGGCCCTCATTTCAGACTCTTACTTAACTTAAGTTAATAGGACTAGGGTTAACAGAATATATATACATAGAGAAACAGAGGGAAACGTTTTTATTTTGCGTCGTTACGGCATTAATGAAATATGTGCGGTAATTGATCGCGAAAGAGTTAAAAGTATTTCTCGCGATTAACGAAAGTATTGTTCGCGCATAACGAAGCAGAAGCGTGACATATGCGTCGGCCAAATATAAACTAGCGAATACTGTTATCGTGATTTCACGGAGCTACGGGGCGGAGGCGTGGCTAATTAGATAACTCCGCTAAACTTCACGTATTTTAATAATTTCAACCGAGATTCAATAGAGAGACCGCCGCGCAATAATAAGCACGCTTATAGCGCGCGGCGCGCATTCGCGTTCCGGTTGATGACGGATCTCGTGCTCACACGCGAAGCAACTAAATTGGCCAAAGTTACTGTGAATTTCACGCCCCGGTGTAAAGCAGCTCGGAAGGAAAATTAAAGAGGATGCGACTGTGTGCCGGGGAGCGAAGCACGCAAGAAGCGGACGAAGAAAACGTAGCGCTGTAATTTCGCGCTTGGTAAGCTCTCTAGACAGACCACGACGTACTCGCACGACTCGGCGTCGGACTCGGCAAAAACCAGTTTAGTAACCGAGGTTTAATTGTCTGTCTTCGAGGGTCTAATAGTTCTCTCTCGCGCGCCTGTCTTAATCAGATAACGAAGAAAATTAATTGTAAATCGCGCTACGATTTCTTTCGCGTTTATCACGAGCGGGAGTACTCTCTCTCTCTCTCTCTCTCTCTCTCTCTCTCTCTCTCTCTCTCTCTCTCTCTCTCTCGGAGAAATTAAACGGATGAGATCAACATTAATCAGAACAATAGAATTAATTATTACTCAAGTTATATTACTTATATTATTAATGAGATCTTGCTACATTGATAAAGAAGATAATTATGACCAAGGCGCCGTTAAAGATGGTTAAATCTTCTGAATATATAGTTACTCGTAGAGCAGTATAATTGTTTGTAGTTTAATTCGTGATCTTAATAAAAAAGCGTAGAGAGAGAAAGAGAATTCTAAATATACGCGAAATAATGTTAATCAAGATACTTTGTCAGGGTATTTCCCGGAGCTTCTTGAGCTCGAGTTTTCCAAATGTTTACGCAGCGCCGAGGCGAGCAACGCAAAGATGACAACGTGTTGTACGTGTAACGTGTATGCTTTAAAACGACAACTCGCGTTGTCGCGAGCGTTTCTCGCGCGAGTCATGAGCCAGAGAGACACATCACTATATTAAACTCTCTACCCGAGCTAGACAAAAATATGTGTGCGCGCACGGCTTGCTCTTGTTAAGCGTGCAATAGGCAGCCCGGGACGCTTAGTCCGCATGGGGCAACAAAACACACGGGAACTTCTAGGGAACTTCCGACCGTGGCTTGAAATCTTGTTAAATAATTTAGCTCTTTTGTGTACCCTCCTCCAGCTTCTTCCTCAAGCTTGCTGCACGCCCGGCTTCTCTAAATGTAAAATACGCATGACTAAGCTCTTTATTGTGACTTGATATCCCATTTGCTGAAAGCGCTCTGTTGCAATTGGGATTAATAATCTCTCTCTGTACCGTGGACTCCCTTTGCGCCTTTGTCTCGTTACATCGCCGTCGAAAACTATTACGTAACCGAAAAAATCCGCGCAGCTTTGACAGAGATGTACTTATGAGAATTTTATAACGTAATGGATGCTCTTCTCATTTAAATGACTTTTAGCGACACTTGTGTCTATTTGAATTAGCTCACGTCAATAGCTTACGATAAATGGAAAGCATTTATTATACTCATAAATTGATGTCACATGCGACAATGTCTGCAATAACATAAAAATATTTTTAAACTTTTGATATTTTTTAAATAATTTTTATTATTTTTAATGTGCTTTTTTTCCAATTAAAAGAATAATAGCATTTTATTTAATCCTAATATCCATTACTTAATTTAAGAAAAATTTTACTAGTCGAAGTTTGAATCACTTATAATCGTAAAAGTGAATTAATTTTACAATTGCTTAAACTTATTTAGCTAATTTAATTTTATTTAATTATGTATTTAATTAAACTCTTCCTCAATTTAAACATAATTTTAATTTCAAGGTCTATATCTATAGATTTTTAGAGACGTGCTACGTCCAGAACGATACTTTTAGTCAATATTTTTGATAGATATTTTCATGTGAAAATTATGCCACTTAATCAAATTATTGATTTTAAATTATCCCTGATATTCTGCGAGTTATTACTAGATCCAGATTATTCATTGTGCTAATAAAAAGTGTGACAATTGAAATTATAACACCCTTGAAATAATTATACCACTTCGACACTATATATGTCTATGATTATATACCAAACTCATATCAGACTTTAATATTATGTAAATATCTAATTATATTTCGTCTACTCAGAAATAACTCAAAATCTATTTGAGCTATTTAGGTTCATGGAATTCTAAATTATTGGCTCTCACTATTTATAATATCATATTAAATAAGGACAATCCATTTAAGGACAATATGCGAATTATATTACATAATGATTTTTTGTCACAAAGAAGGACTAAATTTTTTAAAAGTTTTGGAAAGTTTAATGCAAGTTTTAAATTTCTTCTTATTCTTCTTTTATTAGATACAATGTTTTGCTAAACATTTTGCTCGATTATTCACTTTTACTATAAGCAAAAGTTGATCACAAAGTACTTAAAAAAAAATTATTTTATTGATTTCTACACTTTTATACATTGTTATAAAATGAAAAATTTTTTATGTCTTTATAATGCATATAAATATCAGCAGAGCGCACAACGAGAAAACGGCACGTTCAAAAAAATCTTTTTTTCGTGTGTATTCGAGATTTCTACGAGATGCAAGAAAACTCGCGGAAGTCGCCGGGTTAATTGAAGTTCACGCGAGTTTAGTCGCGCTAAAAGGGAGCTAACCCCGCGAGAGGCAGATGAAGAAACGGCGGCTGGGTTCCGCAAGTAGTAGCGGAGGTGACATAAGGGCCGGCGCAAATAAGGGATGAACCGTCTCTCAATGGGAGTTGCGGCGCGGCCGCCTCGTTGCATTTAAGTATAAAGTTACTAATGGATGTAGCGGCGTTGCGCGGAGGCGACACAAACAGCTGGCGGGTCTCGGTATAGACAACGACAAACGCGGTTAGCGAGCGACGACATAACTCGCCCGCTAGAAAATGGAAATGGCGAGAATCGAACGGCTGGCCGGCCGGCCGGCCGGGCCGTCCGTCCACTTGTAATTTCGAACTACTGAACGCGATACATCGCTAATTATATAGCGGCATGCGAGCGCTCGACGGCCGACCGCGGAATTTTATCGTACGAAATGTTGTCAGCGTTTAATTTCCTGCTAACCGCCAGTCGAACAAACCTTCGGTGGAAAACACATACGGAATGCGTACACCATGCCTTTTCCACATCGGAATGGGGAATGAATTGCGTCATAGATAACTTCAGATTTTTTCAAAGAACCGTGAGCTTTTTCACGAATCGATCAGTGCAGTCTAGAGTTTATAGCTGTCGTGTAGAACTTAACATAGATAAATGTATTTTTTATATCAAAAGATGAATCATGAAAGGTTGTAGCCAAGTAAATTTAGAATCTTGAAGATTTGAAGCCTAATCTTGAAACTTGAGCATTAATTTACAGAAGAAAAATGGAATAAAAATTCAAATTATTCTGCTCATAAACATATATCTGAATTTAATGTATATATATTATACGCTATAACTTTATTGTAAGATTAAAGCTCTTTTGAGAAACTTTCGGTCGGTAATCTCGCAGTATTTTGAACGGTACTGCATTATTGCTCCTTATATGCGCAGCATCCGCAAAGTTGCGGACGGAAAGTTTCCTCGTGTAATAGTGGTGGTCGCCTATTAACAATTCCGTATACACATTTTTGGGTCACGAGTAGCAAGATAGAGACTGCGGCCATTACGCGAGTCTGGCTCGTTGTGGCGTAAATGCACTAAGAAGCCAGTACGGCGGGCAGAATGAGCCCAACACCCAAGCCTAAGCTTCATTAAGAACTTACTCGGCCGTCCAATGGCCGTGTTTGTTCACTGAAGTTCCGGCTACGTGGTAAGGGGTCTAATACATGTTTACACACGAGACGACGACTTTACGTCGTTGTCCCGCCATTTACATTATCCAACGCGGTGGCAGCTCACATTACGGTGTAAGCCGGGCGTTCTTTAAAATTTAATTACGCGGCCGCGGCCGACTTTGAATGAATCTCTTGTGAACTTCGAGTAGGTGTGGCGCTCTCATTACGGGTCTTAAGAACGCCTAAGAGCTTCCATTATGTAAGATTTTTTAAGTACCGGCAAAGAGAAAGAAAGGGAGGGAGGGAGGGAGACGGAAAAATTAAGTTGCCGCGGCGCCGCTAAGTACGCTTAAGCGTCTGTAAGGAAAAATGGAATAAGAGCCACATCTCAGCTTTCCCGAAGTCCTTAACAAGCGCCGCGAAAAAGGCGCGAGAGCCGCGCAACGTGCTCGATAAATTACGCTCGTGTTTCGAAAATTCGTGCCGTCGACCGTCGTCGACGGAAGCCGGAAGCCGGAAGCCGGAAGAATGGAGCGATTAATGAGAGCCCCGTGTCGTGTGCCCGCGCTTTCGAGTCTTCGCACGAGAGTCGCGAGAACCACGAAGACGATGCAATCCAATGAAACTGTCGTTTACTTATACGTGAACGGCGTGTCAATGCTTGCCGATCGTCCCGAGATACATCCATTACCCTTCTCGGCCTTTCGCGTCATGATTCTGTCGGAGGGTGAAAATTTCCTCGCATTTTCGAACGATAGCAGAGGCTTGACTCGCATTCCCCTTATGGCTTTTTAAAAAGTTGACGTCAAATTTTATTATAAGGGAAAAAATTTCAAGAATTTTATAGAACAGTAATTTTTTAAGTAATTATTTTTAGAGATTGATACGTTTTAGAGATGGTTGTTATATCGTATGAATATATGAGAATTTGATATCGTGAAGCTAACGAATGTCACTACGAACAATGATTATTTTTCACCTCTTTATTTCCGGGTTTTCTTTGTGGAACTTATAGAGATTTTTGCGTTGTATAAATACCCGCGAGCGCATCCGCGGTAACGTAGTTGAAATTGCTCGATAGCTATCCCCCAAAGGAAATTTTCATGCGCGAAACTCTTTCCCAGTAATTGAGTCAATATTTTCTCCCTGACGTTGAAAAAGTTTTAATCGCCTTGTCGGGTGCACCTGAAATCGATAGCGACAAAGACTCGGCAATATCGCAATCGCGCGAGAAAAAAAATCTTTAATTTTAATAGATCGTTTTTGAAATAGATCTTTAATGTACTTTAGAGCAAATCGGTTTTAATATATTGTGAAAAAAAAATGTTGAATGCGTAACGGCATGCGAAGTTATACATTGAGGATAATATGTGAAACAAAGAAGAAATTTCAGAAACAATGTCTAGAAGTTTGTGCATCTAGAGAAGTTCTAGAAGTTAATATTATCTCTCAACCGGCTAAAATAATAATCCCTTTTTTCGACGCCAACAACTTTCTCAATTCGCCAACAGACGGTAGACTTTGTAAGCTTAAATGTAGCTGTGTCACAAACATTCTGCAAACCATTATAAAACAAAGTTGCGGTATTAATTTTTACGGGCCGATTAATTTTTAATTCAAACTAAAAGCTTATTTTTACATCCGACTAAACATACAAATATCAAATCCCGCTTAACCCTTCATTGCACACATTTTTTTATATAAAACATATATTTTGCCGGATCTTTAGTGTGTGGAATTTTTTAGGGTCGCTGATTGAAAATCTCAAGTCAAAAGGGTAGATCTAATATAATTGACGACCAAATTTAAAGAAAAATTAACTATGGCTTATACATTTGACACGTACATGCATACGTCGACAAGGGAGGAGACACGAGGACTCGGTATCGCGAAGGGGTTAAATTGAGCACGATTAACGTTCAGGCGATGCTCCAACGGATTGTAGTGAATGAATCACCGGGAATCGTATACACTGGTATTATGAACGACAAGGGGGTGCGTTACACGCTCGTTCGCCACCGCAACGAGCGACACGGGCAGAAGCGCGCTTGTAAATTTGACCGCAATATATTCGTGGAAATGGTGGAGCAATCACGCGACAGCGTCATTCGCTCGAACGTAATGAACGATTTAAGTTGGGTCCATCGCCGATCCGACTGTTGTTTCGCATTAGCGCTCTTTGCTCCGAAAAGGAGCCCGCGGTTCGAGTCGCGCTTTATTTCCTCGTTTTGTAATATCCACGTGTGCTCTGTCTACATATATTTCATAATATTATGCAAAAGGAGCGAGAAGAAATGTAGGTACATTTGCCGCTCTCAAACCCGGCGCTTTCGCCCAGGCTTTTAAGCGTCGTGCATCTTGCGCCCAGGCTGTTTATAGGCTTTGCTCAACGATATAAGTACGCACGGTACCAATATGTTTCTCATATTTTTCTTCGCTTCGCGGGGGCGAGAGGCGCGAGCGCGATGATATACTTTTCCGAAAACAGTGTTGTCCGACACCGGTCGGTCGGTCTATGTTGGGCGTATGTGTATATACAGGGGAGTCCGCATTATATATTTATACCCGTAAGCCGAGCGTTTGCTGGATATTTACGACAGATTGTCCGGTTAAGCGGCTTTTGCCGTTCCAATATTCTCGAAAGAGGCTGCGCCCCGACGAGCCTTCGGTTCGCTCGCCGACGCGACGTACGGGGGGAATATAGTTTTATACAACGTCGCATTATTGCAACGGTGCATTATTGCTTGCAAAATAAATCGCGCGGTCGATACCACGGCGATCCGCCAACTTAGCGATAACAGTCGCCGTTGTAACGATACAGTCGACATAGCTGGTGAAACAAAGGGAAATTCCACGTTTCGCAGAGCACCGTACTTGTTCAAATATGACGACCATTAGTCGTTACTTGAGGCTGTTTGTACTTGAGCGTAACATCGATAATGACATCGATATCAGCGTCGCGGATACAAACAAAAGTTAGCGTGTACATTCGCATGTCGACATAATACGGTAAAGATGTTTCTTTGATTTAAATTTATCCAACGTAGAAATAAAATGCGACAATTTTTTTTATCGAACAATCCTCTAAAAATTAGTGAAAAGATGACGATAGAAAAATATTTTAATTATTTCATAAATTATCATTATTAACCATTAGCTAAACAGCAAGATAACCAAGTTTACCTTGAAGAAACATGAAATATTTTGACTTGTGACAAAGTATATTGTTATTGCAGGACTAATCATCGATAACGAGACATAGATAAGATAAAGTGGCAATCTCCGTTGTCTCGACATGTTTGCCGTCAAAGTGGGCAATCTCGCGATATTACATGGAGAACAACGTACCGTTTGTTATTGCGCATTCATCCCTCGTCAAGGGAGAGAAACTATGAACGGCAAGAATACGTCGCCAGCAGTATTCTAGCAGCTGTTATTAATCCACTCATTTGTCACAGACGCTTATCTTGCGCGATCCTCCTCGTCCCGGGGTCCCTTTGCGGATATTTCCTCTTCTTTTCGCTGCTTATAGTCCCGCGCGTTGTAGTCCTGCCAGTTCGTTCGCGGCGATTACAGAAACATTGCATTTACATCGCGGAGCAATTCCTTTTCTGTAATATCTTCAGCGAGTTTATGATACAACGAGTACTGATGTCTCATGTATCTCGTATATATCTTTCTCGTTTTGACTGTTTAAACAGGTATTTCGCGATTATGTGTATGTTAATAAATAAGTATTTTTAGCGACTTCAGTTTATTAAAAACTAATAATACGAGTTTTGCGTAATGTTTGTTATATGAATCGCTCGGAAACTTTCTATTATATTTTTTTATACCCGCGCCTTTCACAATCGGTTCATGAGGTCACAAAAAAGTGACTTACTTGATTAAAGCACGGTGAAAAATTGCTCTCGCGCGATTTTATTGCTTCTCTTGGTACAGTAAAAAGGTTAAAGGGGTTAAAGAGAGAGGACATACGGCCAGCGTACGTTTTTTGGGGCTGGTAGACATATTTATTTCTCCACCCTTTATCTTCGCACGCGGCGCTGGGGGCACCGATAGCCACAGAGCGTTCGGAAGCGGCAGACTAGCCGTAATCGATCGGGTCGAGCCAGTGATTAGCGTGTAATCGAATAAGGCCGAGCGATCGTCGATTAGCGATAACCGATAGCCATCCCGTTAGGTAACCGATAAATTGCACACACTCACGTACCAACACTCACGTCGCTCCGGGCTGTTGTATAACCCGAATTGAAAGCGGAAGAGAAGGGAGAGAGGGGCACCGAGGTTGTGGAACCCCCACGGGTTCCGCGGCGAAGCTGTAAGTTGACGTCGGACGACGGAGCAGCTGCTGCGAGTCCCCCGTTTAATATTCCGCCTAATTCAGCAAATAGCAATGCAATGGGACGCAAGGATCCGGCAATGGATCGCCCGAATTGTTCCGCTCAACGGTTTCGCATTTACGTTTCGCGAAATGGGCATCACCTAGGGTATCAAGATCGACATTCAAGTGCAAACCAGTAAATCGCCCGGCAATCGATCGCGGTATAATATTCAAACTACCTCAGAAGTCGTGTAGCTTCTCTTTACAAAAAGATAATATCGCTTTAATAATAAGAATTAACGGTAAAATAAAAAAATCTTTGCTACTAAATAAGAATATGTGACTCAAATGTAACAATTCATGTTTTGATTGCCTCATTTTGGATTGCACTTTGTTTATTCTCAAAAAGTTTTTCTTTTCTGGACGGTTGATTGCATTTTAATCCAAAATGTGTTCTCCTTTCTTTCTTTTTTCGTATTCGATAAAGGTGTCACGTGAAATTCTATTCGCTGCGGCGGAATCTTCTCGGGATGCTTCGGGGGAATCGGCAAAAATCGGTCCGCACTTTAACGCTCGCAGATTAACAGAAAATTTATCACGACGATTTATATACGCGCGGTTTAAAGGGCGGACCCGCGAAAAATAGGGGAAAAACGAACATGACGGCCTTGGATACACCCTCTTACTCCCGGCGCGCGCTCCGTCATGGAGAAACCCGTAAGAAAACAGGAAACCGAACTCACTCACGCTTCTTCGACGTTTCTCGCAAAAACGAAGGAAAAGTGCTGCCAGGGGAGAATTTCAGTTCCTTCTGTTTGCTTGTCCCTAAGGGACACGTAAGAGGAACGACGGTTAAACGTTTCACGTCGACGGTTCTCGACGCAATCCTCCACATCTATAGGTACGACAGCGTTATTTTACTTGTTGTCGCGAGTATTATGACTTGAAATGCATATTATATCGCCACGAGTATGCCTGACTTTAAACTTTTAAAGTAATATTGCTACTTATGATGGAATAAGAAGTAGGATAACGGAGATCATTTATAACGTTGCTTAAAATTGCAGTATAGATAAGATAAAGAAAGAAATCACTGACTTTACTAACAATAAATTACACGAGAAAAATGAAAGAAATAGAAATAGAAATTTAAAAGCTGAATTATATACAAGGTTCAGGAAAACTTGGTGAAAATCTTGTTAGTTGTCAGTGATAAAAATGTAGATTATTTAAAAGAATATTATAACTCTGTAAATTTTTCATTTAGTAAGTATTTTAGAAATACGTTTTACGAGTTCAAACTTTAAGAAAATATAAAATGTAGAGAAACGATATCTTTTTAATTATTTTAAATAAAAATAGCCATTGATACTAAAAGTATTACTACAATCCTTATTTAAGATATTCGTGATAATGAATTTCTTAATTATCAGGAATGTTTAATTGTTATATCAAGATCTCCCTCGTTTTTTTTCCAGTAAAGTTTCCTAGATCAACTTACGATCTCATAGAGAATGTATCTTATTTTTTTTATCTATTCTTATTTTTATCGATATGCTCTTCTTTCGATATGCGGCTAATAAACACGTGGGCCTGTGCGTGCGCGACGTCGAGGCTCGAAGAAATTCACTTGTAAATTCACGAGACAATGGCGGGCAAGAGAGGCGACGCCGCGACGGCAAGACCGCACACTGTAATTCCGCTTCATTGTTTCCCAAGCACGACATCGGCGCAGCCGATGGAAATTTAGGTTTTTTTTCCGCGCCCCGTTCACTCAGTCCCTACCTTATCGCTCCTCTTTTAAACTCTTCATCTTCCTCGCTTCCTTCGCACCGCACAGAGGTGGATCTATGTGGAAACAACTTAGAGCTTTACAATGTCAATATTTGAAATTTATGTATATCAAGCGAGATAAAGTAGAAAAAAGCGTATGCTCCGTTTGCTTCGGACATGCAAAATTGGGACGCCTGAGAAAGCTTAAATTTTGTTTTGTTTAATTCCACAAAGAGGGTGCGATTTTATATTTTTGCAAAGCGCGTCGATATAAATATAGCTAGTTACTTCCCATTGAGAGTCTGAAAAAAGTATCAGACACTTGAGTTAGGATCCATTTCTGTGTCTCCGCTCTCTCTCTCTGCCGGTTCGTATTATCTCTTCTTCTCGTTGCACGTAAATTTTCCTTGCATCCCACGCGCTCTTTCGCCGTAAGCTATATATACTTTTTCCTTCTCTTCGAATTTCCCTGTACGTGTGTACGGAAGAACGGCACGATGTACCTACGACGAAGGCGATGCGATTTGAAATTCAACGATGCCGGACGCGACGGGCGCTGCGCCGCTCGTCCTTCTTGTGTCGGACCATTGTTCTGTTGCCACAGCTGTGGGTACCAAAGCTATCGCGTGTCCTCGCGAGATGTACTATCCTTCCGGTTGGATTCCGCGAGACTGCCGTTACCGAAGTACAAATGTTACTGGTGCCGTTTGGACATTTCGTACGCGCCGTCGAACAAGCTTTCGGGCAATTAAGCTTTAAGAAGCGTAAATATGTAAACGATACGAATGGATAAATTAAATTTTAATCGGGCGACAACCGCGATATTGATTTAGCTTACAAATGTTTATTTATTTATTAAGATAGTTCCTTTCGACAACACACGGAGTCGCCCGTGTACGTTCGCAACTTTTCTCCTTCGCTGCTTGAAAGGTAACTTCGCATCGCCATTCCCCGCTCATATCCTCACTGCATTAAAGTTTTCTTTTAGAGAAGGGCGTTACTCACATCACTAAAAGAGTCTTTTAGAAATTTATAAGGTATGAAATGGCACGAACATAAATGATCTATGCCATCTCGAGTTAAATTTTATATACATGTATATTATATGCACGATCTTTCAAAATATTAATTTATTAATGTTCACATTTCCCTCGTGGATATAAGAGATACAAGAATTTTTCATTTTCAATTGTCGGCATCATTATTCTCTCTCATTGTTTACAAGAATCAATTCTGATACGGAGAGTCACGTACATGCGGCAAAACGAATTGCAGGAGCGTGACGTATAACACTACTTTCGCCATTTATAATCGACCAGAGAACTTTTCTCCCCAAGCTTTATTGCATTAGCAATGCAACGTCGATCGGGTGCAGCGGCGCAGATGGTTTTTCGTGATATCGTATCGTCCTATCTAACGTCCTTGGCACGAGTCACCGTGCAAACGAAGACGAGAGTAAGAATGGTAGGGAGACGTACGAAGTCGAGGGGGATGAATGAGAGGCAGGGAGGGAGACGGCTCTCTCTTCGGGGTGATGGTGGTACATCTTCAGCTACATAGTTACTGAAGTTAATGGAAAGAAGTCGAGGCAGCTTCTTGCGCATTAACAATTCGAAAGGGCCTTCTATTCCTCTTTCTCCCCTCCCTCCTTCCTTTCCTTTCTCGTCAAAGTCGCGCACCGCTCGCCGTAAAATTCTCATTCGAAATGTAGAAAGGCAATCGCGATGACACACTTTGCTTCTCTCCTCACGGTTTTGCGCCGTTTCGCGTTTCGTTAGCGCCGTAATGGCTGATGAATAATCCCCGGCAAATGAATTAAGAAAAAAGATGTAGCCGAGCGAGCGGGCACGGGCCTCCTCCTCTCACCACTGTGGGCGGCTTTTTTCCCCTCCTGAGTTATAAATTTCCGGGCTATATGCCGGTAGTTAATAGAGACAATGAGAAAATGAGGTAGCCCGCGCTATCGTTGAAATATCGCGCTCGCCACTCTCGTAAATCTGAGATTCATCTTATTTAAGCGCGAGGCACGTTCAGTGTCACCCTCCTAAATAATCTTTTTCGCGCCTGGAATTAATTAGGTTGCTGCGAGCCGGCGCTAAGTCACGTTCTAACGGAGGCTCAACATGACGTAATATATACATTCGCGTGTTGCGTGTAAAAACATTGCAACCTTTAAATTTTTTAAAAATAATTTCAACAAATCGCATTTTATTTGAATATTGCACATCTGATATAAATATGTATACATATACATTTATATTATAGCGAATATGCAATTTTCTTTTAAAAAATATGTTGTTATTTTCATTCTTTTATTAGCATTGCATGTAATTTCCTCGATACAATTGGTTAAACGCAGTAACTCACATGCAGCAATATAGTTATTGAATGAGTTAATAATTTATCCCGGCAACAATCCGCTTCGCGTTGTCAAGCGCAAGACAAATGTGCAGACTGATTGTATTTAAGAGAATCATGGAAATCCGCCGCTAGAAGGGTGTGACCGAGCTCTTTTCCGTGGTCGATTGCGCGGAGGAGTGAGCCAGTACAATTCCTTCATCCCTCTTCATTAATTATAGAGCTCGTTTGGGGAGTTAATTGCTGCTACGATACGTGTGAAATGTTAATGATCCAGACGAGGTGACGACGACGCCAAGGTTAATACCGAGCTTCTATGTCGACGCCGCGCCGTGCAGAAACATTCAAGCCACAATCTGATGCTCCAAAATAAGTTCGTCAGTTTTAGTTCAAAATATTCATGTAAAATAGTATTTCTGTAATAATGTAATAACACGCGCCAAAAAGAAAGATTCGTATTCTTAGCATGCTGTCTTAAATTTAATAAGTGTGACATAATTTAAAATATCGCGTATTTAGCACATATATTTAATAATTAATTATACTTTTTCTGGGCTGATTAACTATAAAAAGGTTGGCAGAAAAAATTAGATTATTGTTATAATTTATTGAGTAATAAAACCGCGATTTAGTGTGTCACAAGAATAAGAAAATGTACACTGAGAAAAAAGCTGTTGCTTTAATTAAAGTGCTATCACGGGGTGCCAAAAACATAAGTAGTTTATTCAATTGTATTATTATTAGACCCAATATCTGGATTATTAAACCAATAATTTAATTATTCGTTTAATAATCCAGATATTGGGTCTAATAATAATACAATTGAATAAACTACTTATGTTTTTGGCACCTCGTGATAGCACTTTAATTGAAGCAACAGCTTTTTTTTCTCAGTGTATAGTGATGATAATTCTCCTTCAATTGAGATATAATTAAACACCTCTCTTTTTAGATAATTTTAAATAATTTTTACTATTTTATTTACTTATCTATAAATAAAATTGAACGCTGTAACAAGCATATATTTGTTAAGGGCCAGTCGTATTGCGACTTTTTGCAAGGATCTTCCACAATATTTTCGCGGGAAATTTCAATTGTTGCAGTAGAGATCGGCGAAATATCGGAGAAAAAATCGATGCAATCCTCGGCGCGATCGACGATATACATACTCTTTTTCCTTGTGATGATACGTCCCGCGTTACCGATTCGCGGAGAGTGTCGTTAAAAATTGATCCGTCGGAGTAAATGCCAGACGAAGTGAACAGAACGATCGACGGTTTTTACACCGGATTTTGGTATCAGGCAAATCCCAGATGCGTCAATAATCGACGTGCCCATCGTTCACCGTAGCAATTTTACGAGCCTCGTTATCACTCGCGCGGACCAACGCCGACGCGACAGTATCGCCGAAAAGCCTCCTCTTGCACGCACCCATCCACGGACAGAGTTGTGGTTCCGAACCGGGACTAATTCATGGATTCGAGAGAGATTAATTGGCAGAGAATCAAAAGTGCCGTCGCGCTGTCAGCATCGATATCACGACAGAAGAAAGCGCTTTTTTTTATTTCGATTAAAATAATTTTTTCTTCGAAACCATCGCGCTACGTTGAGTAATTCGTCTTTCGAAATCGATATGTTGGATCATTTATACCCATACAAAAATATTACATTTGTAATAATATTATAAAATTAAGATAGTAAAATATTTCCACAATGGATTTTTTAACGAGCTTAAAGTCAATTCTCTCTCAGGGCAGCGAAGAATTTTCGCAGAATGATTAAAATTTTAAAGACCATGTTATAATTATATGACACATTTAACATTATTAAAATTTTATCCCAAAATTCAGAAATATTTCTACGGACACACGTGAGCCCGCTGTAATAGAAATATGTAACGCGCGTAAGTGGACAAGTAGCGTGACACTCGAAGAAATGGAGCAGATGTATTTTCTTACGTAATTCGATCCAAGAGTGATGCATGGGCCAATTCATCATCGCATTCAGTTGCATACGTCGCGCTGATCGTTGTAACGGAACAAGTTTTACTGGCACATACGGAGCTATCTTTTCTTGCCAATTCTTCCTCGATTTTCTCTTCTATATGCTATAGAATATCGTATATCCGGTTGTTTAACCGCGCAATGGATTATACGAACGTGAGATTCGAACTAATGCCGAATATGTTCCGCATCGCCGATGATTTTCAGTTGGATAAACTGGCCGAGTGCTCGGCGGAAGGAAGCGACGCGGGAGAAAAGTTGCGAAAACGATCGTCCCGCACGGCGCATACTGTTCATGACCGGCCTGAGGAAACTTTGATCGTTCAGGACAAAGCGAATTCCAAAAAGGAAGCGGGCAGGCAAGGGTGAAGGAGAGAGAGAGAGAGAGAGGCTGTGTCGCGAGAAAAATAGAGAAACACTTGTACGCAAGAACGAACGTGACCCACCCTCTGGGATGTTCAGAAACTTAGGCAATAAGGCGACAGTCAGTTGCAGAAGGTCGTGCGGATAGTTTCGGAAACTTGCTGCGCGCGCGACAGCAGCCGTTTTCCGGCTCCTACATTTCGGTAATAATCCGTCGCTATTTATTAACCTATTCTCTTGATTCGCGTCCGTTCTTTCCGTCCTCCTAGCTTTTCTCACCTTCGTCTGGTAAAAGCAGTCGAGAGAAACTCGCGCATAGGTCGTAACAAATTCCCGAGTATTATAGAGTTCACAAAAAAGTAAATTAGAAGAGTCTCATTATTTGCTTGCACGTTGAAGATAATAAAAGAATATAGTTTTTAAATATTTACACGTGCGTCTAAAATTAAACGGCAATATGCTCCAAATATGCTTCAAACTGATGATAATTATTTTTTGTTAATTAATCTATTAATTATTAATCTATTCGTGAAGTTGTATGATTGTAAGTGGAACAAAATCCTTTTATTTCCTGTAGGGTCAGGGCCCTTTTGTTTCCTCCCTGTTTTTCACCCGCGGCGTAATTTTTATATTCATTATCGCCATTAGGGAAGCACGTGCAACCTCACCTTCCAACGGTAGAAGGGTCGGCGAAATGAGAGTCGACATTGCGCGACGTCTGACGCGCGGATCAGAACAAAGCGACGCTATTTCGAATAATTACAACTCGGCCTCACTGTACAAAATTTTTTTCAACCTCTGTCGAAAATCGCTTTCATTCTTCTCATACTCGTCACTGCAACGTTTCAAACACATAGATTGTTCTGCTACTAAACCCGGCTATCTTACGTAACGATACAAATACAGAAAATAAATGCGAGAGAAAATATTGAAAAAAAATATTGCAAGGTTTTTTTATCCGAGATTATTTTTTACAATTTGTACAAACACATCTATGGTTTTACTTGAACAATAGAGATGTAAGCTTTTACACAGTATGGGAGTTTATTCCGTCCGCAATTATAGATATTATTTTTAGAGCACATTCTATGCTTTTATAATGATCGCGATTAACTCTCCAATTCCGACAATTCTTAAATAATTTTTGAAGGTACCGCGAAAGTATCCCTATCTCGATTTGGATGTGAAAAGTATCATTCGTGCCAAAAGAGTGGACATCGCAGTAAATTAAATCGGAGAAGTGTGTTACGCAGGGGAAATAAAAGCAGGTAAACTCGTTATGCAAGTTGCGCCGGTGGTCACGGTCCCTCGCAGATCCGTTTACGACGGGAAAGAATGACAAAAGGAAAGCGGGGCGCGACGGATAAGCGGAGGAGAGAGCGCACCTAGTTTGAAATTTCAAATTCATTTACGGTCCCGCTGCCGAGTTTTAATCCGCTTTAATTATGAAAAATCGTTGAGTGCTGCCGACCTATCTACCAACCTACCTTCCATCCTTTCGTCTTCTCTGCACCTAGGCATTCCTTTGCGTCACTTTTATCGCCGAAGCGAAGATCGTCAGTCTCCCTTAACTGCCATATTTTCTTCCTTTTACTCACGCGACGTCTCATTACTGTAATTACTTCATGCTCATTGCAGTGTATAAGTGTTATTATAGATCGTTATAAATAAAAATGTAAATGTAGAGGACGTAAAATTTGCAATAATTAAACGCATTTAGAGTTTCTTTCACTAAAACTGTTTTAAGATCTATGAGATAATATAGAGTTGAATTTCCATGTGTAACAATCTAATGTTAAGATCTGTGAATGTTGACGGAAATATTCTATCCCCCTATCTCATCCAGACGTTCCATTTCCTTCGCTGTCATGTATATCTCCTGTTTATCGACATATTCAATTACTTTGATGACGTGCACATTAGATCCTGCGACATCCGAAAGTATATATATATATATATAAACGCATTCCCTTTTCTTCAGATATAGCGATAAGAGAATTGGCCGAGAATACCTTGTTCTTTCCTTATAGTGCTTTTATACCATTCGGTAAACTTATAAAATCAGGTTATATTTGCGGACCCTGGGCTTTACTTGTTTCAAAGGTGGCCATTACAGCCGCGAGTAGTACGGTTCTGATTAAAGGAATTAAAAGGATGAACCTCTAAGAGTAAACTTATATGACGCTGCGCGCGAAGGCACGTAGTTTCATTTTCCAACAGCGTTATTACGTTAGGCCATGCATTATCAGAAATGCAATCAAAATTATGGATGTAATTTCAAAGTCAAAGGCAGAAAGAAATGGTTATAGCTCTGAAATATATTAAGCCACGACTGAAAATTCGTGAAATAACATTACAGAATTATGATACAACATATGTAATTATCTAAACTTATCGAAATTGTTGTACAGAACTCGCTGTGTGTTAGAATATCAAATTAATTTGCAGCAATCAAATTAATGTGCAGCAAATTCTTTTCTCTTCGCAAAGCTAATGAGCAAAAATTGTCTATATAAATCTGAGTTATAAATCTGGCATCTCAGAAATAGAAAAACACAAGTCAAAATGTAAAATAGAGATGTATCTTTGTACATGTTTTATACGTTGCAGGCAAGACGTGATGCATCGTTTACAGCACCGTCCACTTTGCACGTCTTCTTCGGCCTGTTTAACTTCTTGAGTTCGATGTCCATCGATCTTCTCCTTGACTTCCCTTGCGCAAGTACTTTGCGCCAGTCGAACGTGCGTTCGAAAGGCGTGCTCTTTAATTTGGCCAGAGCCTCGGCTTGCACTTCCAGAAAATTGTATATAATTTCTTCCTCAGGATCGGCAAAAACGCCCTTTAACAGAGAGAATAATTAGTATCTAATGTCATTGGCATACTTTGTATCTGATGGAGATAAACATTTTGATACGTGCAATTTTTACGTAAGAGATAAAAGTCTAGAAAAAATATATTATAAATTTTTCTTTTATACACGCAAGAAACATTGACGATATGGATGTGAGATTAAAATACTTTTCTTTGTACCGTTTATTTTCCATTTTAAACAAATGAAGTATACATATATAATAAGTATACTCAGCAGTTAAAGAACATTATTATTTTAAAAAAATATCGATTATATCGATATTTTATCACTTTCCATCGTGATGTTTTTATTCGAGCGTATATGCTTTTTATATTACAATACTGTACTAATTATTTGCAAAGGATTGCAGTAAGATTAATTGATTCCCTTGACGTACTTCTTTTCGAGGAGCGGTTTCCTTCTTAATGAACTCGTCGATCGTTAAGCGTCTGTCGGCCGCAGAGACTGGCAAAGGCGGCAACAAAGTTTCTCTGCGCTCCTGCCGCTGCTGCTCCGGGAAGAGGTACACGACGGTTTCCTCAAAGATTTTGTCCTGCAGATTCAAGATCTCGCGTATCTTACGCTTCTTTGCCCTCGCCTCCTGCCGCAACCTGAGAATCGGCGCGCGCTGCCTCTCGAGGACATCTTTTCTGAGCCCCTTTTTCTCCAGGATCAGTCGTTGCATGCGCTTTACTTCCATTGACATCCACCGTTCCTTGGCTTCTTCGAGGAACTGCCAGGGTTTCCGACGCTGTGAATAGTACGAAATTAACTTAGCAGAAAAAGGGAGATCGGTTTTCTTCTCCGCGCGAGATGTGCCTGACTGAACCGGGAATTCGCCGTTATTTACGTGACTATATAATCGTTCGACTCGTTCGGGTGCGGTTATCCGCGTAGTGCGAATTGCCGACCGAAGCGTGGCTACGAATTGAACGAAAATCATTGAATTATTTATCGATGTGGAATATCAGAGTGGTCGTACCGCGGATCTCGTAGGTGTAGTCGCGCGACCTGCCGCTTCGACCGTGTCAGCTTTAATCTTCTCCTCGGCCTCCAAGCGCTTTTTCTCCCCCTCCATTTTACCGAGCTTCTTCTTCATCTCGATATCCTCGAGATTTGTTTCGCGCCACATTTCCTGCCAGGCTTGAAACTCGCTTATCTGATCATATGCGGAAATAGGCAATCGTTATAGATAGAAGGAATGAAGAAATTTTTATTACCGTTAGTAGTAAAATTACGATAAATTACTACAGAAATGAAGAGAGAGGATCTTTTTTTACGAACACGACTCCCATTAAGTTTCGGTATATTTTCGTCTTATAGAAGCAGAAAATTTCACGAAGCGAATGCGTATAGAGATTCACATGCTGTGTGAAATGACATTCTCGTACGTTCAAATATAGTATTGTTAGTGAATGAAAATTCGGCTAATTGTTCCAAAACATTTTGTTGCAACGGAATAATTAGATTGATAACAAGCATGATTATTGTCTTTACTGTTCTAAATATATAATGTAATTTCTTTTCGTCTAATAAAGACATATTTGCCTTCCGGAACATAAATTTCGAGTTACTTCGTTTAGACGTTTAATCGATATCGCTCTCGATCTATCGTTGTCGCGTCCCTTTTTATCTCACCCTTTGAACCTGTCGGTCGATGAACTTTTTCATCCACTCGACGTCGCCCACGTCGTACGTCAGTAAGACACGCGGCGCCGTGAACGTCCTTAAAGAGCCGTTGAAGTCGCAAAATCCGATACACTGCGGCTCCAGCGGCAGCTCGTGCGTGTAGATACCCGTAATTATCCGTCCGGATAGACTCTGCACGAAGCTCGGCTCGTGACTCTTTACTATGAGATCCCAAATTTCTACGGTGCCGTCCATTCGTCCCAAGATCAAAACGGTCGGACGTATAATTCCCCATGAGCACGCCGAGTATCTGCGTTTAATAAAAAAAGTATAGCAGGAAAAGTAGATCGATGATCTAAAAATGATCAGCACTAATCCGATGTTGCTTTCTGTCTTTGTACGTTAATTATACAGCGGTTTTATTAATTGTCAATGTTACACAATACTGGAGAGTTGATTTTTGAGATAATTTTAAATGCAAGATATGCGTTGCTCTCTCTCTCTCTCTCTCTCTCTCTCCCTCCCTCTCCAAAATCAATAAAAATATATAGAGTTAATGAGACAGAATGGACCGTTTGTCGAGTGCTCGAATCGCGAGAGCATCGGCTCGACAACGCTCGATAATGACTGTTGCGGCGGGCCGACCGCGCGCGGCCATACATTGGAAATAGCTTTCATTAACGGAGTAGTAACAGCACGCGGGTGCTGTAAATGTAAGTTATGATCGTATTGTCATGCAGATCATACCGAAAGTTCGACTCTCGCCGTTCGAAAACTATGCGCGGCGCGTGAAACGCGAGCAGCGATGAGCGCGCGAGCGGTCATCGGCGCTCGTGTGCGCCGGGCAATGAGAAACGCTATCGTCGCAATTACATGCTGTACACCGCGGCAATTTATCGCGCGGCCTCGCTCGTTATTTTTATTTCCAATGAAACGCGAACGAAACGCGAACGAGCCGCGCGTACTGCCGCGTTTATGTATATTCATGACCATGTTTCGTTAACTCTCGCGATATTGACGTTTCTCCTCGAGGAGTAATTTCTCAGCGCGCAATTCCCGCGATCTCGCTCGTCCGCGGTTATTTCAACGCGAACAGCTCTTCGTCGCTTCCTCTCTTTTTATCTCCTCCGCCATTCTCTCCTTTCCGCGAAGAATCACTTAGCTCCCGGCGTTTATTTTTGACGCAGGAGGGAAAGTTCAGTTTGCTCTAGTCGGACGATAGTTCCGCGCGCGATTTTTTCCACCCACCCGACGTTGGACTTCTTCCAAACGAGCGGCTCGCCGAAATCGTCCCTCCATACGGCGAAGATCTTCCCGCCTATCGTGACCACTACCTGATGGTAATAATTGGATCTGACCGAGTGCGTAACCGGTCCGTCGTGCAGCCTCTTCATCCAGAGCCAACGTGCCGTCTCGCGATTCACGCTCACGTCGGTGGCGAATTCGTAGCCGGTCCACGTTATGCACCCGAAATCACCTGTTGCCGTCATTTACGCTTTAATCCACTTTACGCCGTTGATATTAAATTAGATCAATCTTATTCAGGGGGATTTAAGTATAATTAATTGTGTTTAATCGCGTGCATCTGAATTGCATTAACATTAATGAACTCGGGATGTAATCGTGCCGTGTCTCAGCCCCGTAGACGTCAACGGTCGGAAATTGAGTCGCGGGAAAACGTTATACAAGTCGTCTTACCTTCGACGGTTCCGACGAGCATCTTCGGCTCCATGACGTAGTTCGCCTTCTCGATTATAGGTTTGTAGTACTTTCTAATTGTGAGGTCGTCTCTCGCCACCGGGAACGGTTCGACTTGTTCCTTGCGAAACTTTGGATTGTACATGCTGAGAGTCGTTATCACGAGCTGCCGGCTCTCGTCCGGATATTGAATCACGAGGATATAGTCGGGCTTGAAGATGCGATCGAGGATCTTGAAGGGCGACGCCGGCTGCGCCATGGATTTCGAAATATCTGCACGAATCTTCTTCCGTCTACGAACTTGTCGAATGTCCTTCTCCGAGGGTTGCGATCTTTCGTACCAACCAACGTCAGAGATAAAAAAGATGTCTCACGTTATCTCGTTAATAATAACGAAATAACGTTAAAATAAAAATAGATTAATTATTAGAAGATTATTTTGCGCGATGTGTTTTCATTGATTTAAATATTATGCATAAAGGAAAAATGGAATTTTGATGATCGATGGTTACTAAATAACTCTAAATCCATTATAAGATTTTCATTAATCTTTTGTCCGCGCGGAAATTGATCTCCACCGGCGCAGTTTCGCGCAAATACGCTCCTTTCTCTCGGCGTGGCACAGAATAGGATGTAATCTCGTAAATATCGTACCAATTTCGTATCAAGGGAGGAAACAATTCACTGGTATTGGAGCATCTACATAGCCATTGTGGCACGGCCGAAATGAAGATCGCTTTCCCTCTTGCACCCCACTGGGCGCGCACAGAGATCGACGAGGCCAAGGAGCTTGGGAGTTAGCAGGTCCGGAGGACTACTCTGGACGGTAAGGGACGGCGGGGAAGGGTTAGGAGCGAGGACTGAATACCGATCGACGATTATAGAGGGATGGTCTATCCATTTTCGGACCATATAAACGCCAACTTCGGAGAATCGAGGAGCGACGGAGAGTCAAGTCGCAGGACCATTACGGTTCCGCAGACCGGGAGAGTTTCTCGAGAAGGATGATGACGAGGAGACGGGGGGAGGGAGGAAGCGGAAGGCGGTTCGTCGTCCCGCGTCCGGAAAGGAGGACTCGAAAGGCAAGAGACGGTGCTCGCTCTTTAACGTTTCGCTTGCGACAAGTTTCGCGCCCGTCGAACATTCGAAGTCGCTAACTTCCAGTCTCGGGAGATACGACGGCACCGTCTACCTTTCTCGTGGTTACCAATTGCTGGTTGAGATCGACCGGAGGCCGCGTCATGCGCCAGCCGTTCGAGTTGTTCTTGGCATTTTTAAGAAAAACGACGTGACGTTTTCGCTGGACGACGATGTCGGGTGTCGCGAAATTGAAAGATAAAGAAAACGGATCCTCTCCGACTATACGTTGGGATCTCTTGAATATTCTATTTCTTACTCTTGCGAATCGAATGGCGTCGTAGGTCGTAGTTTCATAGGAAAATTCGTCCGAATCGAGACATTGATTCGATGCGACTCCGCGACGGTCACGTTTAGTTCCTTAACGTTTAATTCTTAACCGATGGAACTATTCGAGCAACGCGACAGGAATATCAATATCCTTCTTCTGATTCTCACAGGACCGTTGATAATGCTAAATCCGCAATGTAAAATTTTACTCAGTAACAAAAAGTAATACATATAAGTTTTTCTCTTTTAAAGATTTAAAGTCTCTTTCTTAAATTCTCAAGTGAACTTGTTGCAAGCGTGGTAGAATCATGTGCTTGATATCTTTATTATAAAGATGTAGATCATATTTACTCAAAATGCGTTTTACACCACATTTTTTCCAATTATTTCTGCTGATTGAAAAAATCGTCCTTTTTTATTTTTTAAAATTATTTCATTACGCATTGCTCTTGAATACAAAAAGCACTATTCTCATCGGTAGATTAAGACTTGTTCAAAACTAAAGACCATTATATCTAAGAACTAATAGCATCTGTTAAATAATAAATGTGTTAAAGTCAATAGGCAAAGGCGATGCTTACTTAAGATCCCAAAAGGCGACCGTGCCATCCTGGCTGGCGGTTACGAACTGATAGCTTAGATTGTCCAGGGGCGCGTCTTCCGGCAAAGACGAGATCCGACCGTTTTTGTCGACCTTGTGATGTGAGGGCATCCAGACTATCTGGGTGATGCCCGCCTTCTGGCTGTACTTCTGGGCGGACATTGCCGCCGGACTGATCAACGACGTTGCCGTCGTCTCGCGCATCCATGTCATCAAGCTCCTCATCGCGATGCTGTACTTCACTTGGGCGCCCGTCTGCGCCACCACCGTCTCCACCTGCTCGATTTTGCCAGGAATGTGCCAGATGGCGATCTACGGGAAGGATATGGATGGATTTTATCGTCATCCGCTTGTCCGCCCCTCGTCTCGTTTCACTACAGCCTAGACTTTTACGTTTCACGGTCGCAGCTTGTAACAGGATGTTTTCCCGTACGTTTTCGGAGACGTTTCTTCTCGTCTAAAATTTGCTAATTTGAGCTCGCAAGTAGTGTCAGGCAATTAACAAGATGCGCATAGAGTTTTTAATTAAAATAGTAGAGCGTTGATAAGAAATAGGAATAAAAAGTAATATTCGCTAATAAATTCAATAAAAATTGATATCTTTTTATAATAAAAGAAATTAAATTTTATTTTCTTTAATAATAAAAGTAAGTCTGGACTAGTAAGTCGAACTCTGCACTGTTATTTTTGTGTTCGTCGCATTGTAAGTTATTAAAGAAGAATATCTCGAATGCGATGTAATGTTTTATTATAATCTATTTTAATCTTATTTTAGTATTCTTATTAATATTTTAATAAAATGCCGTACGTCGCAGAAAAACGCTAAATAAAACGAGTCATACTAATTTCGAAACCGTTTGTCACTTTTATTAATATTTTTTAAATTTTTATTAACATTTTATAGTTGCAGCGTGTATGTTAGTTTATTTATATTATTTATATTAGAATGCACAATTTTAGTGTGCTTTTAGTTTCATTTATTTAAATTTTTGATATAAATCTTTATGGATTAAAGTCAGAACGAATACTGAGAGCATAAATAGTAGCATAAAGAATTTAATAATATGCATAATTAAATACTGCATAAACAAGAAAATCTTTTTCGATATTTGGACGATTGCAGATGATTATTGTATCGCATGGCATTAACTATTTTGATCCGCGCGAAGACTACGTGTTCAATCCCTTTTTTTAGGTATTTAAAATTTAAACATATCCAAAAATTACTTTATATAGCTGGAAAATGTGCAGGGAACAATCTATTAAAAAAAATATATGAAAAGTTTGACATTTTCACCGTTTCTTTTGACTTGACTTCTTTTGACTTTTGCAACCGGGATAAGCGCATTTCCCGATACTCGTGTTCGTCGTCTCGCGACGTTTTCTAATACACGTGTTTCACGATATTCGATTGCCCGATCAAACGCGTGTCCCGGGTGTCATCTGATATCCAGAACATTGTGGAACATCGAGAGGTGCGGTGGGAGGATCGTCGCGATGGATTAATGGAGACAGGTGATCCCGCTTGCATACGATATTCGCTTGCATACGTTGCGTTCGTTGTTCGCGTTTGCCATGATTGCCGATGCTCGGCACTTTTCGAATTTTCACGTCCGAAACTCTGCACGCGGTGACAAGTCGGGGGTAGTACCCGGGCAGATCCACGCGATGTGTTTTTCGATATACGTGATTGATATCGATCGTGTTCCATTTGGATTGAACGTCCGTCGGAAGAATTTGTTTACGAATAACGCGCGTGTCGCGTTATTCATTCGCGGGTATGACGTGTCGAGCGAACGCGAATGCATCGGGGTGTATCGCGGGGGATCGGCAGTAACGAGTTAATCGACATTGGTGGATTGCCGTTTGTCTGTGAAATGAGGAAAATATTCATATCCGCTTTTACTGTCGAATTATCTCACAATTTCTGTTTTCTTCTTAATTCTACGACAGCAAAAAAGAAAACGTATGCTGAAGTGGGAAAAATAGAATTTATTTTCATCACCTGGCCATTTGTACAGCCACCTATGATGATGCTGCTATCGAGAGGGCAGACGGAAACGGATGTTACTTCTCTTGGACATTCGAGGATGAGTTTAGGTGACAAACAGTCAGTGAAGGACCATATCAGGACGCGATTGTTGCCTTCACAAGCTAAAAATACCTATTTATAAGAAATACGATTTAAATTATATTAAATTATAATAATTTTATTACGCGCGTGTATTTACGTAAATAAAAAAAAATACGTTTTGCTGGTTCCGCATTAATGATAAAATGTTCTTCAAGATTAATTTAGATCAACCTTACGAACAAAATAAATATAATTTTTAGAAGTAATTTGCAGGGTAATGGCAAACCTCGTCGTAAGTTTTGGGACCTATTAGATGCTCCCCTTTCCCATGTTGCGTGTAAGTAGCTATCGCCGTTCCGGTCCAGAATGGATGCCAGCAGAGATCGTTGATAACTTTGTCTGCAATGAGCTTTCCGTCGTAGTAGCTCTGATGTTCCTCGTAACCTATGGGCACCGGTGCCTGCGTATCCTTTTCATTAAGCACCAGATTTGCATAATCATTTGTATATATATCCCACGTGGAGTTCATTAAAATCTGTGACAAGACAGTAAATAAATTAGAAGTATTTGCTATCCATTAAGCTCGTGTCTTAAAAGAAATTAAATATTTTAATAATTAGTCTAGCTCATAATTAAATTATGATAAGATATATATATTATATCCCAATTACACTTATATTTTATTATTTAAAGTATTGTAAAAATCAATAAATTTGTAACATTACCTGATCGCACATTTTGCTGGTGTAACGTTCCAAGAAATCCTTCAAGGACTCTATCTTTTCCTCGGTGTAAGTAGACAAATCGACTGTCTCGTATTCGTACAGATATTGGTACCAGGAATTGACAGGTATCGATGGCGCCGTTTGCGCCTCGTTGTGTCGAACGATCGGCGTCACTTGCGTATAGCTGCTTACCAATTTACGCCGTACATTCTCAAATATTTGCCGGTTATCCGGTAGCAGCTCGATATATCCGTCCCTCTGATCGTCCGCCTTTCTGTCCGTTAGATTTATCGGCACGTTCAGCAAATCGGCGGTAGATGTAACCTGATTGTAATTAAATGCGAAAGATATGATCGTTCGGTACATCATAAACGGTGTGGGCTGGGCTGTACATATCACATACCTCTCGCAAATACGATTAAACGATCGCGAGATTTATAAACTGCTTCTTGCCCGATCGAAATCAGGATAAAGTGATTAATTTATTTATTGTGATTTGTGAATGCCGCTGCGATATTATTGTCAATTCGCCGAGATTAGTATTTATAGAGGCAGAATTATAGTAGAAATTTACGATAATCAGTTTAATACTGCGGCTTAGAATTAACGAATGCAAACTATCAATTTCCACTCTCGCACACGCGCGAGTTCATGCGTTGGTAATGCGCGCTGTCGAAATGTAATAAACATTTTCAAAAATTCACGGACTATGTTGCTCGAATGTAAATATGAACTTGCTCGAATAGATATGCAAGTCGCGACCGAAAAGTTTCGACGACGGCGGAGTGAAAAGTCGCTTCAACGTCGTTCGACGAAAGCTACGAGAGAACACTCGAGTCAGGAATGCGATATGTAACATGTCCCATCCATATAATGTTTATTAACAACTGAAGAAAAGTGGATGCAGTATTTTGCATCCACTTTTTTTTACTAAAGGATTAGTTCAAGTTTAATTTCTACAAAGTTTAAGATTAATTTCGCCTCTCTCTCTCTCTCTCTCTCTCTCTCTCTCTCTCTCAAAAGTAATAAAATGTTCTTAAGATATTAAATTAGATATTATTGCATTAAATCTTCTAATTATTTATTAGGATATTATTTTTTGCACATTATATCAATCGCAATTAATTGAAAGTGGTGAAAGGTTAACCAGACTATGATTTTTTAATGTTATAACAAACCGCAACTGTAACTTTTAACACCGAAAACCAGAACTATGACTCTTTAATGAATCGGACTATGATTCTTTAATGCAAACCTCAATCTCGAATAATGGCCTTGTGTCCTTGACGACGTTGGCATCGACCACGGCACCGCTTCCCAAGTCGTGCCATCGGCCAGGAGATTTGTAGATCGCGTTCCTTACGCGATTCTCGTGATCCTCCCTTTGCTCCTGTATGTGCTTCACTATAGCGTCTCTACCCTCCTCGGTGAGGACAATGTAGAATTGGCCCTCTTCGGACAGGGACGGTGCGTAGCCGATGAAGACCTTTTCATCAGGAAATGCGTGAATCTCGTCCTTCACCGGCAGGAAGTCGCTGCTCTCAGAATGTAAATCTATATTATCCTCTATAACATCCTTCCTAACGTGCACCCATGGATATTCCGCGGTTACGTCCTCGCCAATGATGCAGCCGACGATCTTCTGTGTCAGCGGCGACAGATCGAGTCTCGCTATTCCCGGTATTCCCTAAGATTAAATCAATATACGTTCTTCTTTTTTCTCTGAAAGAGATGTCCCTTTTATGGAAATATTGTAAAAATTAAAATTACTCGATATAAATGCCGATATATTAGATGCATTTAAGACTAATGACTATTTTTTTTATTCAGGCTTAATTCTTATTCAGATATACTTCCGTTGAATTCCTTTAAAGTCTTACGTCTGATAGAACAATTCAATAACTCGAAGTTTTGAAAATAGAATAAACCGCTGGCATGTTGAAATATTCACCATCGACGCGGAATATCGAATTTTCTTCGATGGCTCCGCGGTTATCTGCGTCGTGTTAAATTTCCAAATGTCGCTTACTGACGGTCGAGAAGAAGCGTAAGAGTTGAGATCATAGATAGTTCTCCGTCTTCGCATTGATGGATCATCCATATCTATACGGATTTTCTTCTTCGCCTCTTTTTCCCAATCTTGTGTAGCTGACAGAATAATAAGACAGATAAAGTAACTCACGAGTAATTTTTCAAAAATAAGAAAAATTATGACAAACGTAATTCCAGTTTTTACGATAAAATACAGCAGGGTTTTTTTTATTAAATAAATAAATTATGTTGTCGTATAACGAGATATTAAGAACTCTTTGACTAATAAACTTTAAAATGGCAGATTGATTAAAATAATAAAGATATTGAGCCAGTTTATTTTAATAGGTTATTTAAATACATCAATCGACATATTTATCAGATTCGCACGATTCACATTTTAACAAACCAAAATCAATAATCTCTTTCATTATTTCTGCCAACTCGCTGCTTTAAATCGCGTCATTCATATTTGAACGTATTTACGCTCGGCTAAGTTTACGTTTTATTGTTAACACAGTGCGTACTTCCACCCGACACGCGTATATCCCGTATGCATCATCGGTCTTCGTTCGGTACATAATTTTAACCCATTCGTTACAAAGTTTCAATATTTTTACATTCGACGTTATCGATGTTGTTCCTTCGAATGCAGCGCGTTGTATTTCAACAGAGCGTATTTCGATTTAAAGGATATATTTGTTTTCGAGTTGACAAAACAAAATCTTTTTGTTATATGCAAATTCAAAAGAATACACTGCACAATGCCTCACAGCTTTCGTATTTAGTGTTATTTGAATTGAATTGAACGATTACTTTATTTGCCCCAAGGGGGCCTTAAAGGGCGTTTTTGAGGAACGTTCCCAAACCTTTATTTAGTGTTATTTTAACTTTAGTTCCTGTCGGAGAATACCGAAGTAAATAGACGTGTGCATCAAGATATCATCCGGTATAGGTCTAAGAAACATGCACATACCCACGTCGTTGATATCAAATATGTACATCGTGAAATATTCATCATGGTTATTACGTCAAATTTTTTCTCGGAGACTATATAACCTACGCGGTTTTTTTTCCTCTTCCCATTCCCTCTCCTCGCAAGGTTCTTCTTCCCCCGAGCTGAGAGATTGTTCCACTTCGAAATAGTCATCGTATCTGTATTCCCGCTCGGTATCGACCTCCTGAAACTTTTCATTCCCCGTCATTCTTTCCGCATTTGCTTCGCGTATTTCTCCCTCCATGATGTAAACTGCCCGCTCGATTATTTTACGTTTCCAGGGACTCCGTTGTCTCCGTTGATGCGATCGACATGCAAAGATACAACTACGTGCGTTCGCGGATACGTACGTATACGTACAACGTACACGTAATACGCGTATGAATCGATACGACGCCGACGTGCGGTGAATGTAACCCGAATGCGATACGAGATGAAAGACAGAAGAAATCTTCACGTCCGATCGGCGAAACGAGCGAATTGGCTCGATCCGTCGATTGTTACGTCGCGTCGCGTCGGTGTAACAAGTTTTTAATCCGAACTATATAACTGGCTGACGACGCACGTCGAGGCTTAACGAAATTTCAGTCGGGTACATTTGCAGTCTGATTGAACATTGAAATTTCGATTCTCATCGTCTGGGGGGCCCCCACGTCCATCGCGTAGCGCGATGTGGATATAGATGTTTCGGAATATCAATTTTTTCCCTCGAAATTTTTACGTGCGAACGCAAGCGATGAGGGCGATTTAATTGTTTTTATATCAGGCGAATGAAACGGGTCGCCCGTGCACTTAACCCATTTCGCAAACTCGATATACCACAGGTATTGTCAACGTTAACGGAACGTTTTGTAACCCAATGAGCAATTTAATTGCTCAGCGACCAATTCGTCGTTTAAATGCGATACATCGTCAAATTGATAATATAAATTAAACAATAGATTTATTGTAACAAATAATGGTATTAGGAAAAGAAGGTATAATTCGTAATTATATTATTATGCGAATTAGTATTCTTCACTGCGAATATTCGTCATGTATTTTTCAAATGCGGTATATATATTTGTTTAAATATAAACAACTGCAAAGAAATAAAACTTTCTTTATTTGAATAAAAGATAACGCAATTGCAGCGTTGGAACTGGCTCGCATAGTATCTTTCGTAATTAAAAGGTTTCCATCGGCCTCGACTGTTGAAATGCAATTACGCCTGGCACAAAATATTATTCGTTTGCCGAGGCAAACTTTTATTCGGCAAATATAATAAATTATTACAGTATAATATTAAATGCTATCTGATACCGATAATACAGTGTACAATGAATTTGGCAATATCTTTATAACCAAAAACAATATAATTGGCATTAATTTATAATTCGTGCATGTAATTTGTTTTACCGGGAAAGCTTTGTTCCCTCGATTTTATCGATAATGCTGGTCTTATGTTTAAAATATTATGTTGTTTATGCATCTAGTAAAATACATGCAAGAAGAAATATAGAATTATAGGTGTGTATCGTGAAAATGTTAAAGTGACTTTAAATTCTCTATTTTTAACCAAATTATAAAACTTATCGCCCGCGATATACGGCAGCGAGATAAACGGTTCTTATACACCCTCATACATACTTTGCACACATCTTAATCCCCTGCCACATTATGATGTTATGATTGCACGAGAGTTGGTCGTTCTCTACGTTAAATACGAGGCAAATATTTATCCAAGATTATGGCGACGTAGATGACAACTTCATTCTGCACGCAATGCCGGATATTCTCGTGGTACTATACGTGTATTTATACATGTATACATATTTCGAATAGACAGTATGCGTTTGCGCTCTAATTGTCAGCGGAATTTATGACTTTCGCGAATGCGCGCGGAGCCGGTTCCAAACAATGCGTTCACTTGTCAAATATTCGACAAATTCAAATGCGCTGCATTTACGTGTAATGGATTTAACATTGTATTGTCACGCACAATTAGAACATTGTTACGCCAACATGCGTTATCGTGTCCGCATGATGTGACGCTTGTCTCAACTTAGCGAATATTTATTGAGTTTGGGAACGAACAAATAAATAAAAGCGAGAAAAGAAATGAAAATGAAGAAAAACTATAACTCTAAATCATTAGAGGCGTTTAAAGCTAAGGGGTCAAAGTAAAGCTGTATTGAATGATAAGAATAATGTAAATATGCACCAACAAGATCTATCTTGAGTTTAAAACATTGTTCGATGTGCACTCGGATACTTCGCGCATTTCTCGGTGCATATTCATTACATCATTCTACTTTCGAGTTTGAAGTATTCATAACGCGCGGCCATTAGAAGTAATAAATATCATTTTTACGACTTATCTTTGCGTTTTCGATTTCTTTTGGCGCGCCGTGCCAGGCACTTCCCTGAAAAATGTATCTTGTACCTGGCGCATGTCGGTGAATCGTAAAAGAAAAGAAGTGCCAGTCACGCCTTTTTAAAAGAGAGTTTTACGCAGAACGATATTGCGTAACTCGCGGCTTACAATTTCGCGACTTTTTATTTGAGAGTTTCTTTATATTGTCCTTACTTATGCGTCGTAAAAACGCATGTATTACACCGTAAGACGGATCAGTTTCGTGAAAATGGAAACTTTGTCTGCTGGCTTTATCATTTATCGCGTCGTCGCGTGTCAAAGCGATGCGGATGTATCTATATCGATTGAGATGTGTCTAATAGACAAAATTTTTAATTAAATTATTACTATTTTCGTGGGCATACACGACGACCGCATGTTTTGTATGCGCGCGCGCGCTTCGACGATCGTTATTTTCAGAGTTTGGACGGCGGGCCCGGTAATCGGCGATTCGCACGCCCGTTGGAAAAATAGATTCCGGCGTTTAGACAATTTGGCTTCGCGGCCGGGCCGTACGGCGATTAATCAATTGCAAATATATACCACACATAGATTGGAAATACACGCTGCCTATTTCCTGTTTAATCGAATCAAATTGAGATGGTATTTTCCCTGTGTCCGGTCGCCCCATTTATCGGGCCGAAATGTCGAGTGGTGCTTTCCTCTTCGCCCAATGTAGAATTGTAGAACGTAAACGATCCGAAAATGCGCTCACTGACGATTGATCGGTCAAAGGGAAAACCGTAGAAAGTCCTCGCCATTTTCGAGAGCGAGAAATGCAGACAAAATAGCGCGGGAGAAATAAAATCTTCAAGACTCATTATTCTCATACATACTATACACATACTCCCTTTTTACGCGATTTTTTGTACGTTTTTTACGTGATTTTTTTATACAGCTTTTTTAAATAACGCGGGTTTTTGAAAAATTGTTCTAATTTCTCATGTGTATATGTAATATAGACCTTAATATTAATTCCTAATAATAAATTAATTTCCATAAATAATGCGATTTCTTCTCACGCGGAACGTATCTACCGTATAAAAAAAGAGTTGAGTGTATTAATATTTTTGTAAAATCTGATTGTGATAGTTTTTCTCTCGTAAAAGTTTAAAAGTGGTATACCCTTGCCACTTTTAAATTATATCACGGATATTTCCTGTTTTATGTAAATATTTCCCGTGCACACACGTGCAAAGCTCTTCTACCTTTATTCTCGTCATATCTCTCCGCCGTTAATTTATCACTATAACGCCACAAGAAGCTGAAGATAATTTATTTATAACGAAGTGGTGTGTGTGTGAGAGAGAGAGAGAGAGAGAGAGAGAGAGAGAGAGAGAGAGAGAGAGAGAGAGAGAGAGAGAGAGAGAGAGAGAGAGAGAGAGAGAGAGAGAGAGAGAGAGAGAGAGAGAGAGAGAGAGAGAGAGGAAAGAGAAAAAAGAGGGATGGAAGGAGAAAGGAGTAACCGCGCTTAAGTGGCACTTTCTTTCGCGGAGATGCAAAGGATGTTCCATTGCGAACGGATGTTAAAATACCCGGAGTCCTACAAGAGCGCGCAGCATTTACTGCCGCGTTTATTTCGAAAATTTAGAATAGAGCGCTTTTTTTAAGTCCCGCCGGACGGAACTTTTACGCTGCTTTTGTAGTAGTCCGGCGAACACTTTATCGTTCTAGCTTTCATTCGGCGCACTCGTTCGCCTGCGCAAATTTGGTGTGCTCCCTGTGGATATAGAGAATCGCTGGGACAAACGCGCGGCGCGTTGAAAATATTGGGTTGTTTTTAACGCCACCGTTCATCCCGGTGACATGAATTTTTACGACGATCTGACAGCCGTGAGATTTTCATATGAAAGCGTCTCTCGTCGAGCCCACTAGAAAATTATTTGAGAAATGGAATTTATGTTCTTGGCCTGAATTTTCGGAAAAGGCAGTGGCGGCAAACGGTATAAACATTTCGATAAAAATATTATATACTGACTCTGCTTGGCTGTGAGACATTTAATGAGCTAATATTTCAGAAAGAGATTCTATTTTTCTAAATTATAAATTATGAATAAAAAATGTATGTAACAGGTAAATTTCGAAGGGACAAGCAAGTAAAATAACTTTATTTTTTTGTAATTACATAATATTATTTTTATTGCATAATAATTATTATACGCTTGCACATATGTGTATATACAAAAAGTTATTTAAATCACAGACATTCGAGGCTCTAATTATTCAATTTCTGATTGCGTGCTATCCACGTATCTATTTCGACAGTACTGCATGTCGTACAAGCCTTTGCTTCGTTTATTTCGCTCGCGGTAAAGGTTTTTCGAAATTGAATCGTCCCTATTTCGTTGCGAAAACAGACAAATCGCGGAGTCGTCACTCGTGCTTCTGAAATTTTTATCCGAAGCGTTTCGAATGTCTGACGCGAAGCGACGAGCCCGAAATATAGTGCAGAGCAACCGATATACACCGAACAGACGACTGATTTAATTTTGTTCTGTCACTCGCCATCGCGCGCGCCGACATTTAGCGAATCGAGCTCTATTTTCATCTTTATTATGAATAATGTCGAAGCAGTTACATGTAAAGGGTACAGCATCTTTTTATCTATAACGACGTTGACCGAAGACAATTTCGCATTTCGGAGAGATTTTACTGCGAAATGTCAAAAACGATATTTGAAACGTAACAATTTTTCTATTTTCATTTTATATCAAATTAGTCGGCAAAACTTTTAACAAGAACCACAGAGTTCATATTTTAACGATAAATTTGAAAATACAAACAGCCAAAAATACTTAGTCTGCCTTCAAAACGTTTTTATATACAAATATAGACTGACTATCTCGAACTAGAGGGATTAACTATCTCGAACTACTCTAATAGAGATATCTACTAATTCTCTGATAAGTCGATAGTAAAGTATTATAAATAGAAGTGTGTGAAGAATTCTCGTGTCGGAAAGTAAAGGAATTTGAGATGCCAGAATATTTGGCAAAGATATTTTTTGCAATAAATTTGTCGCCAATAATAGAGAATTTCAAGTAAAATTTAACATCAAATTATCACATTGGCTATTAATACCGATTTAATTATGTGAGAAGTATTATTTTAGCAGAGGGTTGTTATTATAAGATCGAGTAATAATGGGTTTTAATGTGTTTAATTTAAAATTCTCTCACATACAGAACAAATTAATATTAGTGGCAATCGATTAAAAATCGATTGCCTAAATTATCTATTTATTTTGTATTATGTACACATATTGGTCATTATCTACTTCTTATATGAAGAATTTCGAAAAACTTATACGACAACGGTCGAAGAGCGCTCTGAAAAACTTGCTGCATGCGAGCCGCGTGGCCGAAATAAGACCAGCGTGCATTTTACGGAGGAAGATGCGAGCGATATAATCCTGAAAGTCTCGGATGCAACGACGACGATACGATGCAAAAGTAGCGCGACATGGTGTAGCGTGGGCGCAAGGGTGGATGGGGGGGGGGGGGGGGTTAGATAGGACGGAATCGCATCGTCGGCTCGTAAAATCTCATGAGGTCGCTGTCTCGGTATCGGAAGATGTCTCATGGGCAAGGTAGAGAGGCCGGAGAGGCGGGATGGAGGAAGTAGACGACGCAGCGAGGACGAGGGAGGGATGGAATGTCGCGGAATGTATATTCGATCTGAGTGAGGTAAGTCTGATCGAATGGGCAGGATGGCGGTCCATCACAATTTCACGAGCTGTTGCTGCTGCTGCTGCTGCAGCGAGCGAGCAACGGGTATTCTGCCGCATCTGTCGTTCGCTCGCGGTAGCGATTTCCACGCGAGTTCCCGGGGCTGAGCGGATATTTTAAGGAAAAAGTTCGCCGACATGCCGACACGCCATATCCCGCGTTTTCCTGCTGCAGAAAATCTCTTTTAGCCTCGCAGAGAAGAAGTCGTCGTCATTTTTTGAAATCTAATCCTGTATTTCATCCGTTCGTCTCTGCTGAACTCGCACGTAAAAATCGCGCAGATGAAGATGAGAAAAAGAGGTAATTGCTCCTAAAGTAATTTCTATTATTTAATCCGAGAGAGTTATGCTTGTTTTATAAATTGGACGCATATTGCATTCGTACGTCATATACAAATGCGAATGAAGATAGATTTATGTATATATGTAGGGTATGTATGTATGCATTATGTATGTGTAGGTATATGTAGAAATGTGAAGATAAAATACTGCATTGGCCATTGCTATTCTGTACTATTTGATATAAATTATTGGTGCGGTTACTGACATATCTATTCTTGTAATAAATTGTAATAATAAAAATAGATTAAAAAAATTTTAAATTAATAAAGATAATAATGAGGAATTAAATAAATTTTCAAATAAATAAAAATATAAAAATAGACTCGCATAACGATGATAAAATTTAGGACACAAGAAGTATATTTAGACACATGTAGGGAATCGTTTAAAAAGGAACGAGAGAGTTATTACGGTGATATCGATCGTATTAACGACTTTTCTATTGAAAATTTGATACGTTTCTCTTATTAGACTGTTGGTTGGCGTTTAATTGTGATTTGTCCTTTGTTCTACGAACGAAAAATTGCCGAGCATCCGTATAACTTTCTCCTCACAATATTTCTACGGTTGATCACGTGCGCGCACATACACAAACAGGCAGGTAGGTAGGTATCTCGTTAATGACGGGAGAAAGAGGAGGCCAATCCCTGATCATCGAGATGGAAGCCGGATCGCGTAACACGTAGGTATCTGCGACGACGCGTAAGCCCGATTTACTTATCGGCGCTGCGAGGGCCCGGTCGTAGGCAGCGGATGATGCATATCGGGTTAACGAGAGAACGTGCAACCGGGAGAAACGTGATTAGAGCGCGGGTGGAGGCCGCGTGCACAGATGGACGACGGTTGGTTAATTTTCAATTAACCGAGGGAGAGTGAGCGCAGTCTCTCTCGCTGCGCTGGACGGGGGACCGGATTATATCCGACGACGGCGATCGGCACGTCGGATAGCCAGGTGACTGCCGACCTAGGCTGGCTGTGTAATGTACACCCCCGGGTGTACACTACGCGTTGCGGGCTCCTCTTTCCGATCGCAGTTTCCCCAGGATTGATTGGACACAGCCGTGCACGCTGTACTCGATTAAATCGTCGCGCGAATACGGACTCGCGCGCTTCTCTCTCTCTCTCTCTCTCTCTCTCTCTCTCTCTCTCTCTCTCTTCCCCTCTCTGTTTGTCCTCTCTCTCCTCGCGCTTCTCTCTTATCCGAAATAACCTTCCCAAAGCCGAGTCTCTTCAAAGCGCTCCGCGCGCATCATGTTGGCGTAATCGCTAATTCATCGAGGGCTCGTGATCGGCGTCGCTATCATCTTCGCGTAATACCGCTAACGAAGTAATCGGGTATGTGGCAGAAGCTATAACGTGATATACGTATTACGCGACGCGACGTGTTGCCGTTATGATGCCGTTTACCTTCATTTCCCATCGTTTATTAATGATGCGATACATTCAGATGCTACGTAAATTTATATGCTGAATAAATATGATAGATAAATAATTATTCATTAGCATGTATTTACACGTTACCAAATATTTTCAATGTTAGCTTTATCGATTTTTCTTTTCTCTAATATTTAGTTCTCAAGTTACATTATCTGTAAGGCAGGTTACATTATATGTAATTTACATTATTTAATTAGAAATAAAAAATATAAAACACAAGTCGAATTATCTGCAAAATGATTAATTATAAAATATCTTACAATATATATTTGGCATTTCTTCAAATAAAAATATAAATGCTTTTTCATGATAATTTAAAACTAATTCTCTTACTTAGTCGTCGTGTCCATTAAAATAAAAGATAGAGTACGGAATATTCTTTTTCTTGTTCCGGAGATAATAATCGTAAGCATTTTGAACACGTGTCCGATTTTGAGAGCGTTTCCTCGACGACCTCCGGTAGACCGCCATTCTTCTGCTTCCGATTTCTCGTTACGTTTTATTTTTCCTCCGTCAGTCTTTTACACGGATCCTTATTCCCGCTGCTTTCTCACAGCCCGGGCGGAAAACACACCCTGGCCGACGCCGTTCAATTTCCCTTTTCTTCTCTCGCGAACAACGCGCGAGTCAAGCCGCTATCTCGTTAGTAACGCGATCTTTTTTACGCGCGAGACAAGTAATTTTCCCGTCTTGTTCTTTTTTTCGTCCATCGCGCCGAAATTGCCGAGACTCTCGCGTTACCGCAATTAATTTTCCGCCGGGTAGAAGCGCGACTATCAATCGGGCGACGACGGGCGAGAACGTCCTTTTCCACGGCGCGAACGTCGCCCATCCTTCAAGCGAAACTGAATCTTTATTACAATGAAATACTATCCTCGCCCGGTAAGACGGGAAAACTTGTTTCGCTGGAACTCGCAAGAAAGATCTATATACGCGATGTGCCGCCAATGTCTTCAGTTTCGTCTCGGATCTAGTGGATGCTTCGCTGGCGGAGCGTAGGATTCTGTTGTTAAAACAGGATAAGCTTGACGAAACGATAACTTCGTCGACAAGCGCGAATATGGACACGCCGTAAAATGAATGTAAACCTGACACGCAACGATAAAATTGCAAAATTTAACGCATATTCGGATCCCGACAAATATCCCGAAGTATATGTAACCCATAAAAAATCTATAAACGTTACGAAAATTAAACTTAAAAAATCAAGAACATAAACAAATTTACATGCATTTCAGTGAAAGAAAATCATGAGAAATTTATGAGAAAATCTTTGTAATATTTCTACATTTTTCTTAACTTCTGTCGTAACTTTCCTCTGCCTATTTTAGTTACTACTATGATAAAATAAAAAAATTGAAATTTTGAAATTGACAGAAATACGTGAATATCGCACCAGACTCATCAGAATATCGCATCGAGCTGGAATAATCATCGGAGTTCCGTTTGCACGCTAAACGCGGGAAAGTTGCTTTATAAATCGTCGTTCGTGCAATCTGCTACTCTGTTGTCGTTTTACGAGGTAACTTCCAGCGAGAGGATCCTTCAGGAATTCCAGTCATGTCTCGTCGATGGAATGCCGCATCGTGAAGGCAAGTCGGGAGGGGAAAGCGGGCGGATAAAGGCGATCAACTACGAAGACGACCCCTTACCGCACCTTATATGTACGTGTAATAACGATTAACATCAACGGTGCACCTGTCGCTTCTGTATATTGTCGCAGCTTACTCTCATTGACGGCGCCGTTAGCTTCCGACGTTATCTCCGTATGCAGCCAGGTATTTTCGACCGACCTACTTCCGCATAAATATTCAGCTTCTCGGATCTGTCAAGTGTAGTTGATTAATTTCTACACACACACACACACACACACACACACACACACACACACACACACACACACACACTCTCTCTCTCTCTCTCTCTCTCTCTCTCTCTCTCTCTCTCTGTCTCTCCCTCTCGTGGTTTGTGAATATAAATATTACTTTATTGGGAAACCACCATCGCGGTTGAATGTGGCAATAGCAGAAGTCCAAGTTGAATCACGTTTGCGTGTTGCGTTTTTTGCGTATTTAACTTACCCCCCTGCCGGTAGTGTGGTTGTGCGGTATCGTTGGAGCCCAAATTTTAGTTTAATAGACATTTGCGTGTTACAATTACCGGTCTGCCGACTGCCCTATTCACACATCAAGCTGACTCTTTTGTATCAAACTTATTGATCTTAATATATCTAAGTGACAAAAATGGCAAATGCTATGTGGCTAATTTCATATTCAAATTTTAATGAAATTTGAATTTAATTATTGAAATTCTATCGAAATTCCCTACAACTCGTTAATATTTTTATCTAAATCAATTGTATTAAATTATGTGATTAGTGAAAAATTTACTCTCATTGACGAGTTTAAGTGCCCTTAGAAATATCTCTTAACATGATCGTGAAAGTGATTGATAGATCATTTCCGATATGATGCGCATTTTACGCGATGAAAATACCCTCTACTCTGATTTGTTTGAAGTAACCAGTCTGGTGTAACTTCCTCTCGCATGGAGGAATATCGAGTTTACAACTGATATTACCTATCTCAAGTATACGGCTTGTGCTTGGGAAAGACGGTGGTGTTGCCTGATAGTTGGCTACACAGATCAATGGCGTGTAGAAAGCGTATAACGCACCGTGTTTAAACATTTCACAAACGTGTTCACACTGCGACAGTTATTGATACTGTTAGCGTTTGAGTCTAAATCGATATTCTTCAAAGTAACGATATGTTTGCACTCGAATTACTGTTCGAATTACAGGAAAGAAAGAACAATGGCTAAGTGAAATGAGTAAATATTTTGTTATATCGTTATACTTTCATTTATCTAATAAGATTATTTAAAATTATTTTACAGAGATATCTAGTTTTGTTACTTTGAAGAGAATTAATTTTACTATTTTACAAAAGATACATAAAAATATCTTCTGTGTAATAAAAGTAATACAATTATTTTACAAATTATACTCCTGCCAATGAGAATTAATCGCGACACAATTCATTGACCAACTCTATTCTTTAAAAAATATCATATGCTTTTTTATTGTAAATTGAAATATTTTTACGCGGAGCGAGCGTGCATAAATTACACTGATATAACTAACGGTTCAATGTTTAGATAATTTATTCGCGCAAATGTTTCCGCATATATGAAACCAAATAAAACGAATTAAATGCGAATTAAATTCAAAGTCATGCATTTAGTTTATTAAAATCCATATACATTACTCTAATTTATTTTGACGGTAATAATATCTAATTTAACGATATAATGCAAATTATCGAAGATGAGCTAACATTTCGAGCTAAAATCGTCACACACGTTGGCGTGTATACGCGGGCACCTGTTCAAATATTATTACAATTATTTACAATAGTGGCGGAGATCACAGCTCCGTAGCGAGCGTTCATTTACTTGAGCAGACGCTCTGATTACCATACCCTTGATGAACGGCGCCGGTTTCTGTCGTCGTGAGTTTGTAAACAGCCGGTTCGTGGAATACCGACGCACCATCAAAGTGATTAGGTGTTTGTCATTCGTGCGGGCGATAGTTCGATTGAATTCCTAACTCCAAAAAGTGGTTTTAATTATCGACTGCGCGCCCGTCGGGTGCGGAGGGATAGTGGAGAAGCAATTAGCTTTTTGCGCGCTCGAGGTTGGCCCCCTTCCCACATCCACCGTCGCACAAAGGAGAGAAATTCTTGCGAGAATTAAATGTCAATCAGCCATGACGTTCATTAAGCGGCGCCGTTTGTTCTAGTTGTTCTATTTTTCGCCGCGCCGTGCGCGAAAGAGAGAGGACTCATATCGTTGTCTATATGTATATTCTAATCTCGAATCGCCGCTACGTTCCAATAATTTCTTGGCAATATTCCTGAGCAACATACGTGGTCAGCTTTCATTTATATTTTATCAGCAATTTAGCAAATAAATCGATGATAGCTGAATAAAAACGCGACGTTCGTCAGACAGTTCGTTCGTCGATTGAGCGTTTGATTTTTTTTGCTGAGCGATTCCCGCGGTTTACGGTTCGCGCGAATATTCTGAACGGCTACGTAATGCAACGATACTTTCTAGAATTTCTTACAACAGGACGAACACTTACGCTGTACGGCGCAATATAGACACGTTGTAGCTTTGATAAATGGTAACGCGAGAACAGCCATTTCGCGCTGCGGCGCTTCTTTGCGAGCTGCCTTTTCACGGTGAGGTAGGCTGCCGTTTTCCTTTGCATAAAACATAATTACTTAGAGCGAGAGAGTAATGCCGAGTGCTCTCGGTACACAAAAGGCGACGAATACACGCTTCCAAGGTTTCTCAGGTAGTGAGCGCGACCCGAAGTGTCTCTTAGTGAGAACATAACAGCGCGTTCAAGATCAGATGTGCATCTATTTCCGCGGAAACGAGTTCGTTCTGTTTCTGTAAATTTCGTACAACACCTGCGTCCTGGGTAACGTGTCCTAATTTACGATTCGCCGCATATCAGAGTGCTTTTAAGCGAAATGTTGCATCCCTTGTACACGGAGAGAATTAGAAAGACTGCAATTTAACTTCAAACGACTCGTCGTTCTCAGTTTTATTTGAGGCCCGTAAAAGACTAATCGCGGCTTCCAACGGGCTTTTAAAAAATTCCTCACGGATATCACGACCCGAACGGTATCCTCGGTGACGGGGAAACACTTCCCCGTCATTTCAACGTCGTCGTCATCGATCCGACCTTTCTCTCCGCAGTCGAAAGTGTAGAAATGGCCGCGCGTGCCCATTCGTATTCACGGTTACGTCCCCGACGGCAATTCTCATAAGTTTTTCCTCCAACTTTGCCGTATTCAATTTGCGTGCCACGTTGCGGTAGTCCTTCTCATTTTTCTCTATACCTTCGCGAGAAACCGTTCGACGGCAACTCAGGTAGTCAGATATCGCGTATTCACTTTCGGCGAGCGCCCGTTCCGTTTAGGGGGTAGCATAAGGGAGGGAACCAAGGAGAATATATCGCTCACCGCGCTCGCATACAAGCCATCATTCTCTCGACCTTAATTGTATCGTAATGTTAAATTACGAATCCCGAGAGAAAGCATCGTCGAGAAAAGAGACGTTCTCTCTGCATGGAGAGAACTTCAGACATCCGTCTGCGAAAATTTGCTACCACCGGCGCGAATCTGACATCCGCCACGCTCGTGTGATACATCGACCTTCGCTTTCGTCTGCGCTTGCGTGTACATGCCCGCATATACGCGGAGAATTACGTATCGTCAGGTATACATTACGTACACACACACACACACACAATACCTCGCCATCCGGAGCTTTTGTGCAAGAACCTAAGTCCGCCTCCCCCGCCGTTTGCGGGAAGAAGCGTCGCTCGTAATGGATGTAAAACGTATGCGGCTTGGTCCATTCTTTATCTTATACGCTCCCGTACACATACGCGCGCGCACACAACACACACGCACATACATATACATGCGACTGGGGATGCCTCGAAGTAAGCGTGCATTCGTGGCAATATACTTCGCTCGTGGAAATGGAAATGGAATCGCTTCTGCTGCGCGGCCCCAGACTCGTATCGTGTTTCGACACTGTAAATGGGCCGGTCGGCAAATTTATATGGCCGTCATGTATATATGTATATACATATATATACATATACAGTACCGTAAAGGAAGCTCAAGCATTGATAGTGTTGTCACACCGTGTTCAAATCGCAGCTTTGTTTTTATGAAACTTTCCAGCGATAATTTGCGCGCGGTAACACGGGTTTTTAAATCGAGAAATTTTAGATTAATATCCCTTGTTGCTATCGTAGTACGTAGAGAAAGAAGGCATTAGAAACAGACTCTGGAATACAATACGATAAAATATAATAATTGCATCTTTATAAAAACTTTTACTTCGTTTGTTAAGATTTTATTATATCAGATTAGATATATATTCACCGAGGGACAACTTAAATTCGATTGAAAATTCCTATCGATAGTCAACATAAAAGGCTTTCATTGTAGCGAAAGTATTTTATGTGAAACGAAATCATGATATACAACAAAGAGCAGAGCGTATCGAAACGTAAGAATATACGATTCAATAGTTCAATTTTGACATTTATATTTCATTACGATTTTCATGTTCTATACATCATTTTTATTCGGATAATTATATCTTCATGTATAGATAATTTTACAATTTATTGTTCATATATAAAAGACACCTCGATAATTTTTAATATAAATAATGTACGCTGTCATGTGCGACAAATGCACCATTAAATTATAATATCGTTTTAAATAATTACCTCAAATAACATTAATGACTTATAAAAATTTTGCTGTTACGATCGCGAGCATTATATCGCGGGTAATGAAAACATAATGGCAATGCGTTACAGAGGCCGATTAAATATGAATATAGTATAAAATAATAGGAACGCGATAAACGGTAATTTAATTTAAAGCTTTTATGCTATCGTTGATCGCTCATTGTATATTAGCTTCAATAGCTTCGCGGCAGCTTTGTTCGCCAAATATAGACTATAAGTTCATTAGCTATTGTTGTGTACATGTATGCACGAATTCATAATATTTGCTCGCAAATTACTGCTGCAAAAAAGGAGGGGAAAATTTTTTTTTCTTCGAGTGTACACCTAATTAAAATATTGATTATCAAGTTTGTTAATGATATTTCTATCATTATCCGTGTCGATGTACATTCTGTTAACGGTTTCGGTCGCAATCGGAAATAAAAATTCACGGTGAAAAATGCAAAAATTCGAGATACCAAGTTACGTACTATTTCATCTTCGTGCTTCGGTATTTTCCTACGCGAAACGAAATATATACTGCCCGTGCCTAGTAACAACATAAACAGAAACTCTGAAACTTCAGTCCGTGTTACAATCGCAAACAACAGCGGCTAACTCTATTATTTGTTGGAAACTCCTTTCATGTTCTTAAATAAATGCGAAAAAACGGAATAGTGATGTATTAAAGATGATTATTCTGAATCGTCCGACAGTTTCTTAATTCCGAAATGTCTTTTTCATTATTATGTTATTTAACTATTTAACTTATTTAACATAAATTCAAATACTGTATGTGAATGTTAATTAATAATATTAATACGATATTAATATCCTTGCATTAGAGCAACTCAAATATTACTACTAGTTTTAAATCGTTTGGCATGATGAAGACGTTTAATTAATAATTTCTTTTAACGACTGAGAATATTTTAACGGCCACCGTCAGTTCGTTAGACGTTGCGTCGCTATTAACAAGCATGATATTATTTCCGCGATGCCGCGAAGCTTTCTCCCTTTCTTCCCCCGTCGAGATTTCCCAACAAAATTAATCTCTAGTCTAAAGCTTGAATTCATCTTCCGCGTGTGCGCAATTTTCTCGGCATAACTCACAATCGTTGCACTTCAAATGTCACATTGTTTCTCGAATTACTTCATTTTCTCGCGAGACAATTACCCGCGGAGGTTCGCGCGACGCGAACGTCGACAGCCGGCGCGGCGCGGCGTCTCGTATATATCGTCCCTACAGCCGGTCTGTTTATTACGCAAACATAAATATTAATATTAATTCTCTGTACACGCGCGGGGGCTCGCGCGTACAGAGTAGGTAGCGGTAGTTATTGTTTCTCGCGTTTCACGTGTTCCGCACACAAACCGCTGCGGCCATCGCGTCGCCGCATAATCGATTCCGCGCGTATCTGCGCTGTGATGGATGACTTTGGAAGAGGTACTTCGGATAAATAAACATTTTGCATTGAAAATATTACCTTAAAGCCGTTGTTGCCGTTGATCGATGCGCGGTCTGTTCGGTCGACAGCCATACGGCGTATATACCGGCGAGCGTGATAACTAATATCGGCTCGAACAAGACGTTAGCTATTTTCTCTGTGAATAAAGACGAGCCGGGGGTTGTAAATGGAAAATGGAAACAGAAACAGAATAGGTCGGTCTTGTAATTTTACGTCACGCACACGTGCCGCTGCCGTCCTTTTCTTGACGCGTGGATTTTTTTTCTTTTACGACCACTTGGTTTTTCCGGTAATAAAAATTCTCCCGAATTGCATTTCGTGCAAATATTACGCGACGGTCATGTAAGCGTGCGAGGGGAGGAGGCTCCGAAGCAAGTGTTACCAGCCACGGCGTTGATCGACCGATGGCGAGGTGCCAAGAGGAACCTATCGTGATAACACGCTGGAACATAGCGCGCCAGTATGCTCCGGGAAGGGAATAAAATTGGTCGAACGCCCGATAAATGTATCGCTCGGAAGAGACGTGGGGATGAAATTTAAGCCTTTGCATCGGAGAGACATCCCTTCTCTCTTCTGTTCCTGAGCTCTTCTGTGAACCAAAGAGATCCTATTAATGTTTATTTAAAGGGTTACACGCTAATGACTTTTCACGTACGGCTGCATATCTGCTATATTTGAACTTTCCCCTCCAGTGAAAGCCGCGCTCGTGACTTAATAAGTGTCTTAATCTCAGCGCCATGATCAGTGTTGATTGATGACCGCGTGCAAAATCGCTATTACTATCATTTATTACGGTGGTTAGCAGCAGCGTTCTCCACACACAAACACACACACATACACATGCACGCAATACATTTGGACGTATTTCACGGGGGTGGAGAACAATGCGCGGTCGGTTTTTCTCATCACGAACGAAAGGGATGAACGAGGTCCCGTCTCGGGGGGGATACAGTTGAAAGAGCAGTCCGGGCCGTCACAACTGTAACTTTAATTTCTCGAGGCGACTATCTCGACGCTCGCGACGGGACGCAGTCGTGGAGGGACTTGGACAGGAGGATGGCTGCAGAAGGGGAAGGGGAACGGGAATGTTATCCACATCGGTGGTGCTCGGAAAAGGTTGGTCCGCGCGTCCTTTCGGCCCGCGCGTGTTTCCTCCACCTGTTTCCACATCCGTATGAAACTTATCCTGTTCGGAAAGTTCCGATCGCGTCCTGTTGTCGAGTCGTTTTATAACGCTGGAACTTTTGCGCGGTGCGCACCCCGATATCGAGTTCGGTAATTGAACTTTGGAACATTATCACGTGCCACCGCTTTGATGGCGAGCTCCCCGACCAGTCGGCGGGAGAGCGTCGTATTAACAAAAACGTCAAGAGAGAAAGCGCGTTTAGTAATGAAAGCAGTAAAACGAGTGTCCACTTGCTAAAGATCCGAAGGAGGAGCGCGAAAACGGAGGAAAGGAGGTAAAATAAATCTCTTTTTTTAAATATATTCGTCTTTTGCAATTTCTACTTTCATGTTTTCTTTTTCTAATTGCTTTTTAATGCTCGCTCTCGTACTTTAATTATGTACTTTTGTAATTCTTACCTGAAACTGTCTGCGCTTCTTTTAAGATCCACCTCCGCCATGTACCTCGGAGTATCATCTTCGAGGAAGTTTAACGTGCTAAAAATTTAGTGGCTCGACGGTACGAAGGTGGAGACGGAGGAAAAGTAAAGAGGATGAAAAGGTCGCATTCGACTTTCCCGGATGACTTTGTGAGTCTCAGCTGTTCCGCGTAAGTGGCGGATAAGAGGGAAACCTTGTCGGCAAATCTACTTAGCTTAATCTCGGCTGTAACCTGATAGTTATTCTTTTTAATATGTAATGTTTAAACAACGTTACAGTTACATTTTAATGTGCAGGGCATTGAAATATGTCTTAAAAATTGAACTTTAATACATATTCACCGAAAATACTTAAATTACATAATTCGCAAACTAATCTATCTTTTTTATTTATTTTTAATTATATTAAATTAATTTCAATCTTTTTGTATCTATAGAATATACGAGTCAAATCATACGTCATCGATTCGCGACTTATCTAATTATTGTTACATGCCTATTTAATAATAAAAATCTCACAGATTCGTCGCGCAGAGATTTAATGAAAACGAGGGCAACTTCAATTTTATTATGGAAAAAAATTAGCAAACACACGCGCGCGAATTGCGTACCACCAAAGTTTATTCCGAATCACAAAAGCACATACTGAAAATTTATCGACTAGCGACTTTTCGTGGACTAGGTGACTGACCGACCGACCGCCTATGTCGCTCTGCTTTAGCGCATTCTCTACGTCGCCGCCATGAAAATTAATGAACGCCGAGAACTCCGACGAGAGCTTCCGTTTCCGGTCGTCCAGGCGTGCGCGAGCGAGACGTTGCGGCGGCCGCAGGAAAGGGAAGGAAAATCCAGGGCTCGGTCAGAAAACGTAGTGTTTCGCTCGTAGCTCGTTAGAACAGAAGAAGCGAGAAGCATAATTCCCAGTTTAAAACATTCGTTCTCATCGGTCGTAGTTCCGCGCCGAGAGTTTTCGACGGGAGGGTCTGACTATTGCCGCCTGTAATGAAATGCAATTCAGTAATATTTTCATAACTATTGAAGCGTATTTCCGATTTGGATCATCGCTGTTATGTAACGAGAACATACGAAGTGTCCCTCAAGTTTCAATGCAATTATCTGCACAGCGAAAAAATAAATAAACCTAAGGCGACGCGTATAATCTAAAGATACGGTTGATACGGTTTTTATTCTTTAGGTTTTCAGAGCGCGATGTCTTTTCCTTCGTTTTGCAATGTTCTCTTGAACGGGTATCTTTAAATTGCTCGATATAAGTTCAACGTATACGTATCTCGTTTTCTCGGATTATCCCCGAGATTGGTCGCTGATAGACCGTCAGATATCGTGATGATATCAAGACAATGTCGGTTGCCGCTATCAGGGCGAAGTGGCCGATATTCGTATTGTCTACATTTCTTGCTAATAATGCACTGATATTGGTTGCCGATACCATGCCGATATTCGTTGCCAATGCGGGGGGACAAAGTTGACGTTGACGGTAGGTCCATCGTTATCATTTCGACTTCCAGCCAATCACGTGCCAGTATTGCCTCAGTACCGAACCGATTGTAAATATCTGTATTGCTAACGACGAGATATCTTATCGTGGATTCTTGTTTCTATCCGCTTTTTCAAAAACGGAACAAGTCGCGAACCTTAAATCTGAGTTTATTTATACGTTACGATGAAAAACCGTGGCATTTTGGTCATACTTAAGTCAGCTTTCCTACGGAGTTAATCGCGGCTAAGGGCAAAGAGACAGGTGGAAGAGAGACGAGAAGGACAAAGAAATGGAAAAGGACGAAATAAGATGACTCGGTTTCCTCTTTGAGATTAAGAAGCGGATAAAGCTGGGGCCAGAGAAAAGGCGAGTTACCACCGGTCGAGCTGGGGGTCTTTAAATGCATAACACGTTTAATCCTTCGTAATACCTTGCCCCTTATCGTTCCTTATCTTTGAGCGAAGGCGAAGGCTTTTCTCTATTCGCGTCCACGTTGCTCGCTGTTGCTTCCGCCATCATTTTGCTTGTCCCGCGGGCCTCTCTATCAGTCGGAATAGGTATACCCCGCCCTCGTTTCTGTATTTGACAAACGTGGCCGGCAGAATAGCGACGTGGATAGTAAGGGGAAGAAGGATGAAGAAGTGAATGAGCAACGGGGAGATCTCTGTCTCGGAAAATAAACCATCCGTGACGCGGTCGCAGTTTCGAGTAAAATTTATCCCACGGGTGCAAAAAAAGAGCGGAGAGATGCTCTAAATCCGCTCGCCTTTCTCCAATCGCAACGAAGATGGAAAAAGCAGGTTTCGTATTCCGCTGATCGTAATTATTTACAGATTATAGAAAACCTCAACTCGATTATTTTTTAGAATTATTACGAGTTAGTGGAAAGTTATGAAAATTAGAGCTATACAAGTAACATTAGAACTACCAAAGGGATCAAAGTGACTTGTTTAACATTTTTTAAAATAATTATTTATTTTTAAAACATCACAATTTCTAAAATTTTCTCTGACTTTTATTGAACTATACAAATAATTAATTTTATAAATTTGTTTTCTCTTTTTCTGTTTTTTTTTTAATCTCTTTGATAGAAAAGAAATAAGGTTAATCTTCGGTAGTTCTAGTGTTAAAATTTCGGTCAAGCCGAAGTCACTCTCGCCGCGAGAAAGAAACGCTCGAGACGGTAAAATATTTGCAAACGATTTTGCCATATGCAGATCGTTGACGATCAAAGCGACGACGTCCACGGATATAAAGGACTCGCGTGCTCTTTCGACTTTATGATCGGAATAACACGAGCGGATTTAACTCGCTCATATTCTATGAAAAATTCGCGTTTCGCTTACGGGTTTCCTAACGTCTCCGACGTCTCTACGATAATGGGGATTACGTGCCAGCCGGTCTCACGTGGATGTAAAAAATAGAAGAGACGCGTGGAGAAAGCCTCAGTCGAGCTTTCCGCGCGGTGCCCTAGCGCCCGTAAAAGGGAACTCCGATATTGTAGTCCCCGAATGACCGGGAAGTGATTCGTCGAATCGGATGCGGCCTCAATGATGCCGCTGATCGTGTCTGCCTCGCTATTTTACGGGGAACAACGGCGGTCGGTGAATGGGATGCGCCGCAATGATAAAACAAAACCTTTCGTCCTCTTTTCAGTCAACCAGGCATTTTCCGTCGAGATTACACAGCGCGAAAGAATCTCGCTCGCGCGGTTCTCGTCTCTGCCGACCGGATGCTGCCCGATCGACCGACCGGATAACATTATGACGGAGGGATGCATGCGCAACGGTAAATCCGTGTTATTTCGGACGTAATGGAATCGATAGAGCGGACGGGCGCGTGTTTACTCGCGAAACAAGCGGAGTCAACGAAAAACAGAAGATTAAAATGGGACGCGGCCGGGCGATCCGTGCGTTAAACGAAAATATTTTTTCGCGAGCAGCCGATAACGTGATGAACTCGATATGTTTATTCCCGCCGGGCGTGCGCGCGTGATGCGCGTTTTTTTTTCGCGACCAGAAATGCTCGCCCGGACGCGCGTACGGCCAGCCATTTTGCAAATATATGTTCCTTCTTTCTCTCCGTAAACGCGACGGGAGGTAAGGCGATTGGAAGAAAGGGGGGAGCTGGGGAGAATTATCTCGATCGACGCAAGATGAATCCGCGCGGTACGTGTCTCTCCCGCGACCGGACGGATGCCGGCGTTGCGCGAGTCAACGCTGCAGCGAAGAAACGGATAAAAGGAAAATATATATATATTTTTTTCTCCTCGAAATGGCGAACAGTTCGAGAAACGTTGCGGCGATCGAAGAAAGGTGGAATTGAACTCCGGGTTGGCGTGTGTCCGCGCAGTTGCCGCGGAGGCCGCGCGCGTAAAGTACAATGTCCATTAAGCTGCACTTACGGCGTCGAGTGTGTCAGTGCTTCGCTTTATCGATATTATCGTAGCGCCCATTTAGGCGCTATGTGCGTACAACGCGATTACAATTCCAGTCCACGATCGTGTTTGCAATTCCAACGGCGGGGCTTAAATTAATTTGACCGTAGCCGGGGAAATTGCCGCCGTAGGCATAATCGGTGGAATTTTTAAAGGGGCACACGGTGCGGAGAGCAAGACCGCGTATGGACGCGAAACGGGAAATAAACGTTCTGCCCTCTCTTACAACACGGTCATAACGAAATACGCATTAAACGAGTGGCCGGACTGTCTTGCGCCGCGCATACGTGTAGACAGCGGAAATAAAAACAGGGAGGAATTTGCATAAAATCGATTTGCTGGATTCGCCGTCGCGGTCGCGCCGCCTCGGCAAGCGTCCCGGCGAACGAAAGAAAAATTCAGGGTAAATATATACGAGGACAGGGTAGACAGAAGCGCGGAGGTCGCACATGGTTTATATCCGGTACCGGCTGTGAGAAAAGGGGCAATCGGCTCTGACTTACGGTCATTTAACATCCTTTAGGCAAATAAAAATTGAATGTAAGGCAAATGTTATTTTAACGCGACTGGGAAAGAGAAAAATCCTGTTATTTCTTGCGTCCGTCAAACGTGTTGCACAAGCACCAAATGTGGTGCATATAAATTTATCCTCGGCTTGCGCCGGTATCTACCGTCAATATTGTGTCTATTGCAACGTTACATTCGCCTGTGATACCGCTCGCTAAGCGACGGAAGCTGACACTTCCAGTCTGATGTCGTAGAATGAATCGTCAATAGTTTCGCTCTTCATATTTCGCGCAGCACCGACTCGGGAAATTCTAGGAAACCACGCGGCGACTGAAGCAATCTCTCGCGCTCCGTGAGATTCCTCTTTTACGTGTACTCTCGCGTATGGAACATGTTCATCGCGACGTACGTGATACGTGAGCGCGAGAGAGCTAGGAAGGAAAAGAGGGAACAAATCGTAGGGTGGGAGAGGGATAGGAAAAGACAAATGGAAAATAGAGGTTGGGGTCAGTGCTCGGGGAGAAATAGGATTTATCCCTTCCAAATAACCGGTACCTGTCGGTGCCCGTCGTTCGCAGGTTCCAGTTGTAGGAACTTGTCACGAGGAACGACGACGTCGCACCGTCCGCTTCGCGGGGAATATTGCGCGAGAAGCGGAGAAGGAAAAAAGGACGTAGCACGAGCGGAAAGATTGAAGAGTTAGCGCGGGTGGACCAGGAGCGAGGAACGGGAGGAGCGGAAGATGGAAACGTTAGATTTTTCGTGTTCCTCCCGCAAAAGAGAGGAAGTGGATGGAAAAGCATTAGCGGGCGATAAAACCGTTCTCTCGTCTCCCTTCCTCTTTCTCTGTCTCTTTCTTTTTCGCTTCTCCTCACCTTTCTCCGATCGTGTCGTCTTTTTTCGCCGTATGTACCTCTGTCTCCTTTATTGCCGCGGAGAGTGCGGCGCATTTTTGTCGCGCATTCAAATATTGTGCGAAGAAGTTCGATCCACTTTCGAGAGTGCAGCGACTGACGCGGCGGCTGGGAGGAACGTCGATGGCGTGAGTAAACGAGTGTAATGTACCGTGCAGAATAGCTGGATGTGAATGCGCACGGAGCAACGATAAAAGTTGATAGCCCCCTTTGACGTCAGTAAGTTTCAATCTCGCACAATTTTGAGGTATAGTGTTTATAATATTCCGTTAGACCTCTTCGCTCTTGTTTCTCGGTGGTTTCCACGCGTAAGCTCTTCCCACAGGGGCTCTCTTATTCGCGTGTAGCGACCGGAAGCGATTACGTAAGGCTTTGGCCAAGTATCTCGCAACGTGGAACATTATGCTAATCGCCAACGAGCCAATACAACTCGTCGACGATTCGCTCTGCCCGGGTCCATAGATTCTGAAATAACCGAGTCGCCCCGCGACAAAGGCGTCGTCCAGGTTTCATTCTTTCGAATTTCCAGGGGAAAATTGAAGCACTCTCTCTCGTTCGCGCGGTAAAGGGCACTTCCCGTTCGCGAAAGGCCGCTTTGCAAAAGATAGAGAGACCGCCGCTGCGGAAGCCAACCGGAGAATAACCGGAGGAATCGACGAATTCACTCGGGCGTAGCGCGGACACATCCGCGCGCATCTCCAAGATTTCTTCGACAGTTACCGCTTCTGCGATCTTGAATTCGCAAAACCGCGGGCATTCCATCCACTCGTGTTTTATCCATCGGTGTATCTGTGTCTTCCGCTTACTTTGCGAGCTCGCGTCGATTTGTGCAGGATGAAAGAAGAATGAAATGTGCTCTTAATTCCAAGATCTATTTAAGATATAATTTAATGTATTAACGCGTTCGACGCGCTTGTATTCAGTGATTAAATTTATCTGTAATTCTTATTTTTTTCATTTACATAGTCAATTGCATAGTCAACTGCTTCGTGAAGCATTTTTGAGAATGCGCAGATACCATTAATGCACCCAATTGCTACACTTAGGTAAAATAAATTTCAAATTTTAATAGATTTATTATCCATCTGTATTGAATTCTTTAATTGTCCTCTATTTGAATTGTTTTTTCTCTTTAATTAAGCTGTAAGATAACGTAAAATGTTAATCTTCTTTTATATTTCTTAGACCTCCCTCGCAGCTTTGCACACACATATACACGCACACGCGCGTATGTTTATTAAGAGAATCTTCAAGAAGCCGGATGTGCCCTTTAGCTTAAATTAGATGATGCGCCCAAAATTAATCCGACGTAGACGGCGTTTTCCGCGTAATCGCATTTGCTTAAGTGACACTCCAAGGCTCCCGAGCCTTTATTGGTCCTCGGCTTGATTCAAGTACCAATTATTTTCGGGAGATTAATGTTAAGCGCATGGAAGTTGCGCTCGCGAACGACCCACGGAAAATTTACCGCGCTAAGAGAAAAACGGATATGTTCGACGATTATCTCGTGGAGAGAGGGAAAAACGTACTCAATGCGTGGCGAATGTCGGTATCCACTTGCGATTACTCGCGCTTTCGCGTTTGCACTCTGAATGCACTTGTGCAGTTGCGAGAGTCAGACGCGGTATTTGCGGTGGAAAAGCATTTCTTTCTCCATGCTCTTCTTTCTTTGCCGGCGTTCGTTATTTTTTCCGCCAGAACACCACTATTTTGGTACTTTTTTCCCCCTTTTCCTTCGTTCGTTCTTTCTACTTTGCGTGGTTCACCGTCCTGCGGAAAAAGCTTCTTAAAAGGTGGTATCTACCTCTTTGTGCACGCGCGCTCTCTTGCTGCTGGTTTCCTTCTCTATTTAAAATTCCTCGAGCTCGTAATTTTTAATAATGTTTATACAAAACTGTATTAATACAGAGCCGTTGCTCTGCAGTGTTAACGCCTTAGCTTTACTTTATACTTTTCCCGGAAAATATAATTGTCTCATTTTATATAATCTTCAATAGATGATCCACATCGTGAAATATTTTCCAGAAACTTGATACGCTTAAGAGATGACAATTATTTCTTATGCGATGTTATTTGACGATTGATTAATCTTTTTTTCTGCTTCAGTAAATGAATAAATTTTATCAATATTTTAAAGATTGATTATAAAGAGATATATTCGAATATATTTTTCTGATATAATTAAATGATCTCCATGCGCATTCTACATGTAAAAGATCATGTATTATCCTGTATACATGTATTATGTATTATGCATCCTCATTGGGATTTGAATTATTATTTCGCGTATTGATAAACGGAAACGAAATTGTCTGGTATTTCCATTATTCAATATTTATACCTAAAACGATAAATGATACATGAGATAAATCAATATCGGGCACTCGCCGGGGATAATTATCCTGGAAAAGAGTAATTAAACGCGGCCTAATATTTCTCCAGTGCGCAGCGCAGATATTTACAAGCAATTATCGCGCACTTGTGCAGCGCAGCATTATTTTTGTTTTACTCGAAATTGGTGTATAACTTCGTATCAAGTGTATTAGCTGGCAGCGGCGCGCTGTTAGCTTAATTGTCCGCGCTGCAACGCGAATGACACGATTAATCATTTTGAGCCGGTGCGTATCAAACAATTGAAGTTGCGAGCTACGCTGGACTAAATGGACTGAAGTAACCTGTCGTGTATCTGTGCGAACACGTGCAGTACATAATGGGAATGTGAGTAACGTGACGCGTTGCGATATGATGATGGACAATGTGACAGGCGGACTAAGTGGAATAACTTATAATATCCTGAATCAAAGGTGTGAGGGATGCTCGGAAGTGTTTACGTGCGCAATAAATATTATAAGGCACGTTTATAATTCTGGGAGACTACAGTTACATTACTATTTGCGCTATGTGAAATATAATACCTTTATATATTTTTCCTGGGGAAATAATATCGCCATAATATATATAGTTGAAGTTTCACAATGAGTAATCAGATATTGTCAAAATACTGCTTGTTTTATACGGATATCAGATACGTTCTGCTCTCAGTCAATATGTCGCATTCATTAAATTATTAGTGCCGTTACTACCATTTTGTAATTATTATTATATAAAATTAAAATTATAAATTGTTATTTTATAATACCTTTCTGTACATTTACATTTATAATATATTATTATGTTAAAACTTTTGGAGTGCTTTCCTATAAAATTATGTTTTTGATCCTTTTCTTGGGGGAAAGTACACTAAGCCAATTTTTATAAGTTTATTTTAATCTCTTCGGAGATGAACGGACTATGATTTGATCGCTTAGTTTTAAAAAATTATAATGTTATTAAAAGTTACGAGCAATCAAAGTTTCAAAAAAGTTAATTTTTTGCAAAACATAATTTAAAACTAGGAAAGAGCTTGTTACAAAAATACATCATATGAAAAAAAGAAACGTGAAGACAGATAGCCATATTTTGTTCTATGATTTCATAACTACATCCTATCCTAAGAAGGAAAGAAGTTATTTATATTATCGCTAAAAATTGGATACCTATCTACAGATTAATGATTTGTAATAACGTAATCTTTGCACGACGAAGTTCAGGCCAACATCGGACGTCTGCAACGACGTTCCACCGTTGAGATTTCATCATCGGGTAACTAAAGGGTGTCATAAGCAGCTGCTGTGGACAAGAGTACTTGAGAGCATCTCCTGCCGGTTCCAAACTCGAAAATAGCTTCGCTTCGTGCGTTAGTTTCATCTCAAGATGGGACGAAACTGATAATAAGATTCGATAGCACGTTAAGTTTTAAGAATCGTGTTAAAAAGCTGATTTCATATATTCGAAAGCAAATAAGTCTGATATAAATCATTGTGAATTGTGACGGGATATAAATTATGGAATAACCAATGAGTCAGGAGATACGGTTCACAAACACAACGATTTACGAAGAATTGCAAAATTAAATTAAATTTTAATAATTTAAAATTCACGCTAATAATCGGAGCAAAATTTAACGTGTATAAATGTCATATATTTTTACTGATTTTATTCTTAATATGGTACACACACATTGAGAGATGTACGTTATATTTCTTACAAATCTATGCAGCGTTGTTGCGCAAACATCGCGTACACATAGCGAAATTATAATTTTAGATGAAATCTACTGCGGGTAGATCTCGGTCGGCGCGCGGCGGGTGGATTCGCGAGCGTCGAAAAGCTGTCGCGTCAACGAGCGGATCTCGGTTGTATTATCGAGCTCTCTGGGAGATTACTACGATCGCGGGAAGAACGCGGTCGATGTTTTGGAATTTCGGAGAGGATCAACGGGATGGCCCCCGCCTGACGGTATAACCGACGGATAACAGACTAACGCTTCGTTATACGCGGACAATAACTGCACCTACCCGGTTATACCTGCCGCGCTCGTGTCCGTTGAATTATTTATGCAATTAGGCGTCATCGCTGCACGTTATGCGTATCCACCGTGAATCTACGCCGCCGACACCATTGGCCGGCCGTATATCCGTCGATTGACGGGCGTGGAAAGACTGCGTTCGATAGCTGATTTCGCATGAATCGATTCATCGCCGCCGCAAATTTCCGCGTGGCTAAGTTACAAGAGTGCGGCCGGATACGCGCCTCCGCCTCCGACGCAGCTTCCGATTTTATCTTCTCCTCTCCGCGCCACGATAACGATAGGCGCTACATCCATTTATATCGCGAGACAAACTCAGATATATGTCGCGCGCGAGATGTTAATTCTTGGATGACACGGTGAAAAGTAGTGGATAACAGAGAGAGCGGGAGAGCGTGAACAGATTTATCGCTGTCGTGCTAATTGACAGTGAATTACGCTATTTAACGAAGTCGGCAAATCGCGATCGCGAAATTGAGTTGATAGATAATATTTTGTATGTAAGCATATATGAATTATGCTTTCGCGTTTCAGAATGCAACACACATATGGAACACACACGGATATTAAATTTAATTTTGTTTATACCGCATTAAACATTCAGTTTTGTTTTGCCCTCAAAGTACGGCGGTGTTTCCCAGTGAAAAAGGACCGCTAGACCCCGCCGATATATTCGCCATTAATCGCTATACCAATTAGGAGCATCTCGGCGAGGAAGTAATCCGGAAAAGTTAGAGGTAAACGAGCTGGCGCTCGCGAGCTCTAACGGCGAGACTAATGGCGGAAGTCGAATAATTTGAAATAATGTACGAAACTTGGGCGAGCGATTTGTTCGGCGAGTTTGTAGCCCGTGAAACACTAATTTTTCCTCTACGTGACCATCCGACCGGCTCGTCCGTACTATAATTCGTTTTAGTAGTCGCGGTTCGAGCACCTCCACGGCGATTTATTATCTCGCGAACGAAAAACTCTTAGATCTCCCCTCCCTTCCCCGGTTGGTTCATTCGACGCGTGATACGCTGGACGATCAGCGAACTCGTTGGAAAGTGGAAATCTACTCTAAGTACGTGACCGGTGATTTTCGCGATTTATACTTCCCCGCTACTCGTGCATAGAGTTCTCGCGCAAATGCCTCATGCGTTTTTGCGCTTTAAAAGGCCGAACGTGTTCGCGAAAGTCCTCGCACGCGCGTACCGCCACGTGTCCAAATGTTTTCATCGTTAAAGCCCTTCGAGAGTCGGCGCTATTTACGCGCGTAAGAGGATCGCAAAACCGGTAAAACTGCAAGCTGCGCCCCCCGCGACTGCGACGGAATTGTCATGCGCCGAGATCTTGGCAACGTGCTATTTTCGTTACAGTCGCGCTGACTGCAAATCGCCTTTGTAAAGTAAGCCCGTTGCAAGCCGGGCATGAATTCGCGACGCGTCAGCGCGACGAATACGAAACTGATTGCTTTACAATACCGGCAACAAACGCGCTTCCCTTCCCACCCCTGCCGTTGTCTCGCGTCTCTGTTTACACGTACCTTAAATCTCTCGCGCCCTCCCGTTACACCCGTTACGCTATATTTGCGTATCGAGGCATGCTCCACTTGACAAATCGACCAGCTTGGAAAACTCTTGGTCTCTTCTTTCGCGCGTCGTCAGCATCGGGACACGCTGGTTCTTTATTCGTGTCTTTTCTGTCTTTTTTTTTTTACTTATTTTCCCGCGCGTAAAATATTGCGTTTACATAAAGTTTTCATTTATACATTGTGTAGTCAGATTTAATATTTAACGTTTATTCGGTCTAGTATTACGCAAAATATATATAATTCTCTGTATTTATTTATTTACGGTGTAAGTTTCGCATAATTCTTTTACGCCGCTGTTTGCGACTCCAAACGTTTGTCGTATTGTAAATTGATAATCCTGTCGACGAATTTTTGATATCTCTATTTGCGTATATATTCACAGCGCGTATTCTAGAGACACGCTACTCTCTCGTTTCTGTGTATATTTTACACGCGGAAAATATCGCGCGTGCAATATCATATCTGCTTTCGCACAAAGTTTATATCAGCTTTTACATTGTTTTGCGTATAATTTGAAGTAAAATTGCATATAAAATGTATCGGTACCTTTAAAATTTTGATATTTTACGTTAATTACTCCATTAAATTTTCCATGTTCTATCGTATAATTGCCGCTTGTAAATTGTGAGTTTGTTGAAAAATTGTTGATTTCTTTATTTGTGCCTGTTTTCAACGCATTTCTAACGCGACGCGCCATTTCCTGGTCCATGCGTGATGGTCCTGCAATATTCTGCTGCGTGTAACGAAATTTAGCATTCCTTTTATTATCTTCCTAGTCGTAGAAATTATGCAAAACGTACACTAAACTTTTTTTTGCTTTTTCTTCAATGTTGTATATGCTATCTTTTACGCTACATTGTTATACTATGTTCCACGCGAATAAGTTCACGTGCTCCATTTGCCTGAAGAAACAAAAACGGCATATGCTTTAACGTCGTTTTGTTTGACATGCTTATAAATACATATTTTTTAACTGAAACGTGTCGTATTTTGTTATTTATCGTTATTGCCGCTGCTATTGTATCTTAGGATAAAACAGAAAGAGAGAGAGAAAGGGAAAGAGGAAGGGAGATTATTTTTACAATTTTACCACCGCATTACTATCGAAGCGAATTTCCGGAATCGTTCTAAAATAGAATGGACCACCGACTAACTAGTCGTTCGCGCTTGTATAATATCGAGAGTCCGGGAGCCACGTCATTATTAGTATGCTAACGTAAACATTACTGCCCGTGGCTATGCAGAGTGCTAGTGTAGTCGGTAGCGTAATCCGATACTGTTGTAGGTTGTGCCGCGGGTAACTACCAAAACTGGGAAGTCTACTGTAATCACAATTGGTGGTAGAAAGATAGGGACAGACAGAAAGGGAGAGATAGAGGGAGGAAGCGAGAGAAAATAAAACATATATTGTAGTTTGTAATTAATTTCATACAAAAGAGATAAATGCGTCATAATTTGCGAGGATTCTCCTTTGTATCTGAGATTTTTTTAGTTTATTTGTTTAATCCGATGAACGATCTGTTCGAAAAATCTAGATGGAAAATCACCGGCGTGCCAAGGAAACCTAGCGCGAAATAAAATATGTATCGACCTCTCTCGTTTCTCTCTAGCCAGTCCAGTTCGTGCTGCAATCCGCCAGCGAATCTATCGCCCTCGATTTATTATCCGCAAAACGAGTCTGGCTAGTCGTAAGTTTGCCCGCAATCGAATTTGTGGTGGACATTGCCGAACTAATCGATAGAACAAAAATAGGGACATGAAACCTTCCTTAGGCGTTTAATCAATGATTAAGTAGAACAAGAAATTGTGAAAATAAACTTTCAACTCTCGGCACTGCAGCATTATCAAATTTAATGAATTCTTCTAGAAATACAAGATTATAATTCATTTTGTTAATTAAATGGATTGCTACAGATGTCAGATCCGTTTTTGTAAGATTATTAATTTTTAATCATTATTTGATTTTAACATTATTTCGTTTCTCATTGGATTAAGATTATATTTTAAAGTTTTCTATACCGCGTATATTACAGCGCGCACACATTGCGCTTAAAAACGCTGCAGCTCTGATCCACCAACGATGGCGGATACATATGTCAAACTGTGACGGCTAGTGGAGGGTTTAAGCACGTGATCGGCGATTTCTTTGAATTATGCTCCAATTCGTTCTCGCGTTTCGTTCTAAGCGCCTCGAGGTAATCGAGCGTCACGCCAGATCGCGTTACAAAAATCGTTTCTCGAGGCGTGAGGATCCCGCGCCGTTGGCGTTGGCCGGCACTTTATTGGCCCGTCCGTGACGCGAAGACCGCTTCTGAGTCTGACTAATGGCGGTGGCTGACTACTGGCGCGGTCTGACTACGGCGATCGAGTTATCTTGTTAGCGCAATCGATATCGGCCAACTGTGAAGAGAGGAGTTATCCTGTCAAATGATGCCATTTCAGTTCTTGACCTGTTTTTCTTCTCTTTTCGTAATTGAAGGAACAAGTGGACGAAAGAGGCATGTCATACTCGTGATATATTTTAAGATTAAAGCACCTAAATGGAAATAATTGTCTTTTTATCAATATTCTATAAACTATATTTTAAGACTGATATATTTAAATGTTCAAGTATAAAGTTTTTCACTTCTTATGAAATTATTGGTTTTATTCTCCAGTCAGATATGCAAGAGATATTTATTATTTGTGCCTGTCACACTTGTATTTTCTTTTTCTTTTTTAAATCAGCCAATTTCGCTTCGCGCAAAAGTAAGATAAGTGAACTCCGATAAGAGTCATCGCGCAAACAAAATTTGCCTTGCTTATACAATGGACTGCAAGATGTATGATAATTTCCTGCGAATAATTCAGCAAAATGACAAAAATAAATTACTTATTGTAGTCTTCCCTTTGCCATTTGTTATATCTCACTGCAATTTCGTACGTCGTTGGAGATACGACGAAAGGATGCCATTATCTCAAGCAGGCACTTTACTCACGCATGTTTGCTTTGCGCAAATAAGTAGATACGCAAATCAGCAGCGAGCGCGAAGGAGAGCACGCTCTCGCTTCCTTAATAGCCCCTGGCAACTAGCACATTTTGGCGCGCCAATTGTGCCAATTAAAAATTTATACTCAGACTCTCGAACGGCTTTAAATCGGTGCTATCGATTGCACGGAAGGTATATTAAAACGAATTTGTTCGTTGCGCATTAGAGAGAAGATAATGTTAAACATAGCTGAGGTCGAGGTCAAAGCTGCATTTGACGACGCGTAAGAAGGTCACGATCGGTCTCCGAAAGGTCACACATCATGAAAACTTTCCTTCCTAACTTCCGTAGAAAGAAGTTTCACGCAAACTTCTGCCGCGAAGAGCCGCCTAATTTTTCTCAGAGTATTTACTTGTCCTAAGATGTTTGGTCCTGTGTCACTCCCTAGGAAATATCTATGGAAACGCATGGCGGAGAGCGCGTTACTGATAATTTCATGGAGATCCTGAAAATTCTGTGCCGTGGGGTTCGCCACTGTACGAAAATATACGAAGCGTTTCGGTGCTCGTCCTGCCCGAAGAAGGAAACAATATTCTTCCTCCTCTGTACCTAATAGGGGGATCTTGGCTGAGCCGTATTATCCTTGTGAAAAATTCACGGTCTCTAAAAGCACGACCATTCGGCTCTTCCGGAGCCCCCGGTCGATCGTCTTGTATATTCGTCGTGTTCCGCCGGTCCGGAATCCACATTTCCATAAAAGCACCGGCGTGCCGCGCCACCACCATCGCACGGGAATCCCCCGATCGAATCTTTTATCATTCTGCCATCTCTTCGAACGATCTCGCGTGCCTATCCGCGGTCCCTTAACGACGTTACAATGCGCCGATCGATGGGCATAATTCACGAACGGCAACGTTCCACAACCCCCGGCGGCTCTTTCATCCCTCGCTCCGCGTTCCGACATGGACGCGCGTTATACGCTCGCGTTAAGACTTAAATCATGCGCGCCCCACAGTCAGAAACGACGTACACGGAGGCACGACTGTCGCCGCGTTGTTACGAGCAGTAATACAAACGTATGATAATCATGCGGCGTTGGAGATACCTCGCGACATTAATGGGTAGTTAGCAGAGAGCGGAATAGGCGGTTTACTCCCGGAATAGCGAGATTACACTGTACCATTGAAATACTTGTCGCTTATACCGTGCAATTCGCGGAAGAATTAAAATAAACCATGAATTGCGTCATCAAACTATTCGCTATGCTTGTTAGCAGACATTCTGCCAACGGTACAAGTTTCATAATATATACTACGGGGCTCAGAATAAGGGCTCAATTAAAATTCATTAAAAGTTTCCATATAAATAGATTTGTTCCGTATGATAATATGTATTTCATGCATTATATTGAGTTCGTAAAGTTATATCTAAAATTAATTTCGCTAAAGCAATATTAAAGCGAAAATATTATTCAATCTGTTTTCATATCTATGAAAAAGCTTTCGTGGTCAACGCGCTGCTTTTTACAGATATATCTGCTGTCTTGAAAAAAATTGACAAACATTTATCTCCTGTCGACGCTGCAGCGCTGCAGGGAAAATTGACAGATCTTTTTTGTTCTTGAGTTTTACCGCGCCCGGGATAGCCGACGTATTCATCGATCTGCTTACGACGCCAATTACGATGGGCTAGATACGTAATAGAGGCATTACTCTAACCGGTCGTTCTTCTGTAGTCGTAAAAAAATTCAGCACGTCGTAAGAATATACTCATCACCCGAAGTTTCACGCTCCCTGCCGCCTCGCACCCCGGCCGGCTGTGCAATCTTCGTAAAAATAGAGGAAATAAATTGCCGTGGAAAATGGAGGGACGGGGCCCCGACTCTATCATCGCTCATCATTAAAAATTTTATATTATGAGGTTTACATCGCGTGAGACTTGGCGGAAATTACAGCGAATGCGGTGTCTTATCTGTAAATATTTTATCAGGTTAAATTAGGTATTAATCCTAGAGGTATCCTTGAGCTTTCAGTGCGAACTGTCTGCAACTCATAGGTTCTATAATGATAATATGGGCCATATGTATTAAGCACAGAGTGCAATTTAATATTAAATCCGGAAAAATATATAATTTTATATAATTTATTTCCCTAAAATTCGAAATATTTAATGTTGTTAACTGTTAAAAATATAAAGAATTAGTCAGAGTTGCACAATTGTGTAATTTGTAAAGCGCATATGTGGTAAAATAATAACAGAAAGCTCACAAAAACACGCGCTCTTTTTCATAAATGCATATTCTATTTTGATTATAAAGTGGCAATTAAAACGCACATTATGCGTATTTTTCATATTATTTTAGCATGCACTGGTTCATTCATAACATAACGATGAAGACTACGAACTGTTTCTGAAGACTATGGCGAGGACCGTTCTCTCAAATATAATTTACATAATGCATCCTTATTCAGTGCAAACGTAATATATTTTTAATTAAAATTTTAATTTAAATTTCGTACGTAAGTTTTAATAATATTATTTTTAATCAAATGTAAAAAAGTAATATTAATAATCACATAAATAAAATTAAATGCAACTTCTAAAATATGTTTTCAGAAAAATATGTAACTACAATACATACGTCGATATTCCTCCTATTCGTGTTGATTGTTTCAAAATTGAAAATAATATTTAAAAGAAAATCCAGCGCCGCTTTCTGCTCGGTCGTATAAGTGCTGGAGCTTACGTTTTACTTGCAGCCTTATTTGCCGGGTTCCGTGCGAGGCACGGAATTTAAAGGCTACTTGCATAATTTGGAGCGCCCTCGATATGATAGCGACATATTTCATCTCGAGTGAACGCTCTTTCCACCACTTCCTCCACGAATTATCGGTACTTGGCCGACACGGCACGTACGTGCAACTGGCTCATGACTTGTGCGTATTTTATCTTGGCATATTAATTAACTCCAGAGCGTCGTCGGGGTTTTTACACAGGCCGGGGCCGGCTTGCGCTGCGTGGAGCATCGCGAAACTCACTTGAGCGATTATAAATGCGCCGGAATGAGACAAATAAAGGATAAGGGTATTCTAGAGCCGCGAATGTTGCTGAGCTAGATAGGCGATTATCTTTCTCTTTATTTATTTCGAGTTTCAGTGGAGTAACACGCAGATTTGTGTGCCCATTAAATATTGCTTATTAAAATAAACATGATAACCGCTAACCGCGCTACATTGTTCTCTGATATTTGTATCTCGTTTCATATAATTATGGTAAAATGCAAACGGTCAATAAATATACAAACACTCCGCAACGATATCATAGAGTGATTCTTTGTTGTCCTACATTGTTTTATCTATGAATATAAAATCCAATAAATCTAACTGCTAACAATAACGTATATAATTCATTTACGATATATCAATACGCAAATAACAAATTATCCACGGATATCAAATTTTATATTGTCGTTTTGTGTCCAACGCGTTTGTTTCGCGTATTCCCAACATCGGTTTTTGAACACGTCAAAATTAAGAGAAACGCTAGAGGAAATTTGACTACACTTGAAATGCATATTGTTATAAAATATTATATACTTTTTTTGGGAAGGGCCACAATTCTATTCCCTGTGAAATAAATATATTTGTCGATTAAGCGAATAAAACGACATCGATATGATTGTTACCGATCTGTAGAGCGCCGGCGTATAGCCGGACGCATATAGTTGTATCAAGAAGCGGAGTGTTGTCATCTGGCAACCCAATTTGTTGTTTTAACAAAATAAATTGCAAATTCGCGTAACGCGATTCTCTCGCCGAATTGGCAGAATACCCCCCGCTCTCAGCCCTCGGTGTGAACTGCTGTTCAAATTGAATAATGAATCGCGTCCTGTTTTTTCGCTCCCGGGATGCGTCGCACTTCAAGATTAATTAAAAAGTGTCATTATTTATTTAGCGCGTAACTGCGCTTATACTTCGGATGCAATTACGTTGTGCGCACGGACAAACTGTCAGGCAGGCTGCCTGTATTTAAAATCCTTTGACGCTTAATTTCTATGCTCGTTGATGGGGAACAAAAAAAGTTTCGTTGAACACGCTGTAATCGGTGCACCGAAAGATTTACGTCGATTTTCAACATTTATATATCGTTCGGTCAACGATCCGATAATACTCCGATAATGTAATGCGAGCGATTGTGCACGGTAAAAGAGCAAGAAAAAAGCCATTAAACGTAGGAAATTTTTTGACAGGGCGAAACAAAAAAAATTCGATAGCTAAATCTCAGGTAGAAGCCGAGCTCGGAATAATTTGTTCTACGGCGAGCGGGCGGAACCGTGGGTAACTTAATACCTCGTCGCGTTGTCGTTGCGGTAAGTAAAGAAATCCGACGTGTACTTAATAAGTTTTCGGTAATAACCGCGAAGCTCGGATCTCCGTAGCGAGACGCTTGACTTCGCCCCGACTTGCCACGTCAGTGCCCTTATTACCCTCCTACTCCGCTGAAGCCTTCCTCTCGCGCCAGAACGCGTAATCTTAATAACTGCCGAGTCGGGACCCGGGCAAGGCGGGCAATAACTATCAAGTGGAATTTACTCAGGATGTTTTTAAATCGCGAAGCGATAGCGAAGTTCTGATTCTGTTGAAACTGCCGCTTGGAGAAGCCGGCTGAAAATTCAGCCCTTCAATGGTCCCGGGAGTATCTCTTTCGACGATGAAATAATTTGCTTTAACGAACCATCAAGTAGCGCTCGTGGATGTAATGCATATCCGCAATATTGACGATAAGTGGCAGTTTTGTGGGGAGCCTCTCCGGGATGGATTATTCGAGTGGAAATCACGTGACGTATATCCGCGTTTGAAATCTATGAGGGAGAGAACTCAGGTGAGATCATAGCGTTGAAGCTACCTTTACGCCGGTTGAATTTTAGCGACGCCGGTGATGGCCGGAACAGTGAAATATGAATCTCGGTCGGCGAGCAGTCAACGAAACCGAGATAATCAAACGCTGCTATCTACCATTGCTCTCTGTAAATCCCAGAAGCAATAAAGTTGCGGTAGGGAACGGCAGGGAAGAGAGGGGTGAAATGGTGTACCTTCCGTTACCTTCTTCTTCCACGGTAGAATGGCTGCCACTGCGAAAAAGAGAGGGGGTGAGGAGGGGAGAAAGAGAGAGAGAAAGTGGAGGTTTTCTCCGACGATTTTTTAATTACTCGCTCGCAATCTCGCGTCTCCGCCCGACGTAAACGCCATTTCGCGAGAACGGCCGGCAGACAATTGGCAAGAGAGACGAAAGGCTGGCGCACGGAGATGCCTGTCGGAACGATCCCAGGATTTATGTTATCTCCGGAGGACTCGCGGGACGCACGGTGCACGTGTCGGGGAAACCGGATTGGCGGAAAAGGGGGAGGGGGGGGGTGGCGAGGGGCGAGGGGCGAGAAACGTGAAGGTCGTTTCGGCCGATATATATACGTGGAAGGGAGGGAATCTCTTTCGGGGGCTCTGCGAATTCTCACCTCGCCATCCACGTAATCCTGCCTTTCCCGGGAGTCGCGCATTACCGCGTGCGCGCATATAGGTTGCATGATAAATGAAATAATGAAACTCGGCGTCTCTGGCTCTTCGTGCTTCGAGCTCCGCGTAATTAATAGGAGGAAACGCGACAAAGTGTTCGTTACGGTGACACCGTTTCTAATTTCGCCGTAGTGTAATATACAGTATTAATTTTGCATGCTTTATTATGCCACGTTTTTAATAATGTCTAACGCAGATATACACTGCGTACATTACGTAATTGGCTGGATGGCAAAATCCTATTATTTGTTGCACGTCCAGAAGAGTCGTTCTTTGAAAATTGAAAAAGAATCGAAACGCTCGTTACAAGGATAAACCGCGTTAATAATATCGATGACACTTACCTGTAACTGGATTATGTCAGATGTTAAAGATGTACATTTTCACGGAGCTATATATAAGGGTCGCAAAAATTTAATTTTCTGGCAAACGTTGGTTGACTTTAAAAACTGCGAAAATTAAATTACGGACACATGAAAGTGGAAAGAAAGAGAAGGTAGAAAGACACTTGGCCATAATTGATACCGCAGATATCTAAAAAAAAAAATCCAGGCCAGATTAAAGTTTTTAAAGCCATCCAAAGATCGACAGCGGTTCTCCATCCTGTCGGTTTTTATATCAACACGTTTATTCTGATTACGTTGAGGTGTGTATATATTTATAGAGAGAGATCTATAATTATTGTAGATACACGTAGTATGGTCGTCGCAATTTCAATTTTTGACACACTCACGTTTCTCTCGTCAGGCACACCAGATGGAATTTCACTCGTACGCACATACACATATACAAGCGCGCGGACCTCAGAAGAATGTACAAACAAACACGCACACGTTTACTCATTCAAAAGATTATGTACAATTGAATATAGACGCAATTCCTCATTGTCGCAATTCTCGTTACGCATAGAAAGGGTCACAGTTTTGCCAGTGTCAATCGAAGGGTAAAAATCAAATATCAGTTAAGCTTCAAAAATAATATCTAATAAAAAAATTTTGAATTTTGAATTTGCTAGAGCACCGTTTAGTATTTTAAGCTGTCAATTTTCGCACTTGATTGATATTCTTCTTTTTAATTACTCGTCGATAATAACGATGACAATTGAATTGTAATTGTAATAACATCTTGTGTGTAACGTAAATGCAAAGTACTTGATTACGATGAATATCATATCCGGGATGAACGAACGAGGAACGAGTGAACCTCGAATGTGCTCGAGAGTTGGGACGAAGGAAATTTTGTATCGTGCCAACCACGTAAATGGGCAATTAATGTTTATTCCGTATTCCAAAATTCGGACATTGTGGTACACTTCGATATCCGATAGATATTCAAAAGAACTTGAATGGGGTATCTGTGCTGCGGGGATGGATTACGGATTTGGAGACGTCGGGGGAATTGTGTGGCGGTTATCGGTGGCAGTGATACGTAAGCGTCGATGAATATTCCGTTACAAAAGTGACTTTTGATGCTTTTTAGGGTTAGGCTTTTGGTGCTTCCGGTACAAGCTAATAGACTCGTGCCGCGGAGTCCAGCCGCGGAGGCGCCGGGGTTCGGAATTGACTTTCAGATTTGATAAGCCGATGCAGATTTTCATGTAGGGGCTTCTTTTGAAACTGGGCGAAAACGCGGCTCTGGGCAGATCACCATTTAGCCGCCCAAGAGGCTTCTCACGGGTGCATGCACGCCGCAATGCAGACTCTGTACAAAGTGCAACTGGAAAGCTGTGGTGAAACGAATGTGCCCGTTCGAACGTGGCGATTTAACGGGCAGTTCTTATTTGCGGAATTCCCTGTGAACAGTCTACTCCTTTTTCCGACCGCGTCATTGATTGAAAAGTGCGATTTTAACCGGAACAAGGATAAAGTGTAATTATATAATAATTCGTTACGATTCGTTTACAAAAGTGCGTCTTCTATCAGAATTTTCTCATCAAATTATTTAATTGTATCAGGATGTTATGAAAAAAGAAAGCAAAGTTTAAGAGTAAAATATATTTTTAAAAAATCGGAAAAGAAAATAGATAGTAAACTGACTATTTAAATATTGGAATTCTCAGAAATGACAAATCAGTATTTCAACAATAACTAAAACCTTTTTTATATTTGCACATTTATTTTGCAAAATGTGATTATTTATACCATGATATATCACATTACTGTGATATTTCAATCTGTTAAAGAATAATCTGAAACGTGTTAACGCAATGGAAATTTAGCACACTCGAAACTACTTAAACATCAAACTAACTAGTCGGAAGTACAAAATAGCACTGACATGTATCAGCCTGTAATTGCTCATTACGCGCGTTCGTTTCCCGCACGAACGCGGAAATTGGGTCGCGTCGCGAAACGCGACGTTGGCCATCGTTTCTTTATTACCGTCAAAATTTTCGCGGCGTTAGCGGAACCGGCCGCATTCACACGGTATTTGACAGAAAACGTGGAATGTATTGCAGCATGCGAGAAGCGAGAATTTAGGGAGGAGACGCGAGGAGAAACGTGCGCGATCGTTAACGGAGCGCGTGCTTAAAATACCTGCGAAACCGGAAGGACTCCCGCCAATCGAACTTTTGTACATATGTACACAGGCACACCGGTATACGTACCGGGTGATCCACTGCAGCTACTGCACTGCAGCTATTGTATGCACCGTACGTGATACGAGTGATAAGTTATAACCTTATCAGGCTGGGTTGCATTATTGTGGCCAAACGTGTGCATAGATATTTCAAGCAATAAAGCGTAAGATTATGGATCTCATCAAAAACAATGGAAAGAATTTTAACTTGGAAATCCAAATAAAGAATCCACGTTATTTAGTTACAATCGCGCAGGATTTTTTTGTTTCTACGAAGAAATACGTAATTAAGAAAATGGTATTGCTACAGAGGTAACAATAGAAGATTATGCGTTATCTTCAGTACAATAGAACAAGATATAAAAGAGAGCAACAGTTTAAACAATTCTATGTCTTTTCCGGGAGAAAAATCGATTTTACGGAGACTCAATTGGAGCACTCGAGGTATAATTCTCTTTTCTCTGTCCACTTCGATCTCGTTCGAGCAGCCGGACGTAAAATATAAAAAAAGAACGGTCTCATCTCAATCCTTTCGTGAATTCTTGAAAATCCTTTAGTGCGACGCAAATAACTGCGACACTCTAACTATAATGGAAAGAAAAGCGAGTTTGAATACTCTAAAAATAACTCAAGTGTAACGTGACTTTCGATGTCTGTCTGCGTTAGTAAGATATTTTCTTGTAAGATCAAAATGATAGAGAGGAATCAATGTGTTTTTCTGCAGCAATAAGTTGCGAGAAAATCATGAAATAACAGCAAGCGCATATACTCACATATATATCTCTTTCGTTTTAATTATTCTTAATCCTCGATCGCAGATCGCTACCACAATCACGTTAACGTACATACGGTGAGAAATTCACGTGTTTGCGCTCACGCAGGCACATACGCATATACACATACAGATGCGCGCGCGCCACGCACACGTACATATACATATATCTTTATTTCCTTGTCTGACCATTAATCGTAATCCAATCGTTTAATTATACAGTTTCCGCCCTCTCTTTAAATGGACCCCGCCTAATTGGGCGCCCAAAGACTTCACGATATACGCGGAGGTAATGTATTACGCACACTCTGAAAAAATATCTCGGCGCTGTACATCGGAGCATATATCTTACAAATTACGAAGGGGCGTTACACGAAGGAACGCTCGTCACGTCGACTTTCTTCGCGTTCGTCGACCGACGACGGTGGTCAATAACGGTCAATTACGGTCGGGTACGTTGATGTCAATTAGCCACGAGAAAGAACGACGAAATACCGGAGTAAGGATGTAATTAATATACTCGGTTAGAATAAGAAACTAAATAATAATTCATGCCGAACAATAATCCCGGAAATTCGGAAAGTTCTATTACTTAAAGGAGAGAAGATTTGCACGCCAAGATCGTTATTCCTTTCTCGTGTGCTACTATTACGATTTCCCTGCGAACGTACCTTGTAATGTCGTTAACGAATTCGTCGATAACGATCCTTCGTGCCTGTTCCGTCGTCCCTCAGACAAGTAGGGGTTTCACCTCGGGCATCTCGCAAATAAAGTCTCTCTTTTCTCGATTTTCCCTATGTACAAGGTATTTACAGTCTGTCTCCGCTGCGTAAATGCGACGAGGACCTATATATATGCATAATATATATATATATCTCTAAGATGTACACGCGTGTATATTTGTACGGTGCACAACGTATGGCGACGCGCGAAAAATACTTTTCGATCGCTCTTCATCATCTCGATGGCGAACTTAAAATGAGCGCGACATGGCAGTTGGGTTGTGCGTTTTGGCAGTCCTAGGATACACATTTGTCTTTACAAGATTTCATTTTACGTCACGTCAGTCTGCGTGTTCAATGGGAAGCGAAGATAAAAAATCGGCCGCTTAAACGGTGAACTACACGCGTTTATTATGCCGCGACTTGATATAAATTATATTTTCAAATTTATTTCTCATCTATTCTCAAGCCTTTCTTTTCTTTTTCATGATTTTCATCGTAGAATTCAAGTTCTTTTAGCATTGCAAATTTGGATAGTCAGTATAGTTTTAATATAAGCGATTATATAAGTAAGATTGTCTTGGTAGGAATATAAAAACCGATAGCCGATTAAAAAAGCATTATTCCGGACTGAGGTATCTCAATGAAGTTCAAACTCCAATTAAGTTTCGAAGAATATAGCACGATATAATTTACCGTCGGCGAGCCGCTTTTAATTTAACAGTTCTGCAACGTTATTGTCCCCGATCCCGTCGCAAAATATTCTCCGATCGAACGAAACGTAATTACGGGTAATGCGTGGACGCACGTCGCTATTGAACGATGCGCAATGTACAAGGTACGTTAATTAGAATTAATATACATTTTTTCGGAGCGCAGCAGGCTCTTTATCAACGCACACGGTAATTTCGATAATAGTCTAAATTTACTCCGTGTCCTCGTCTCCTCGAGGAAAAGTTGCTATTTACAGTGCTTTACGGATATGAGGATGTACGTCAGGTAATCTTGGAAGAAACTCTCCTTCCGCATTGTTGTTAAAACTTTGACTCTCGCTAAAATTTCCGCGCGAATATCATTCCGTTCACATGTCGCGCGGTTAGATATACGAAAAGTCGCGCAAATAGACTAGAAAGTTGTAACGATGGAAGGATTTACACAAAGAACAGATTCCGCGCGTTCTTTATCCTTCCATCGTTACCGCGAAAGAGAAGATCGATAGTCCGGATAATTTAATTTATAGTTAGCAAATTTACTCTTACCTTGAAAGTTTCCGATAATATGCGGCATAGGGTATGGTGGGGCAGGTTAAGACGGATTTTTTGTTTGGGCACATATTTCCTGAACAAAGAGAGGTAAATTAAAGATCGGGATATCTATAGATAGAGGGACCTTTTGCGTACATGAAAGTAATTTTTAATTTTTAATATGTTAAACCCCATTCGAGTGTGATTAATTATCTTCTAAACTCCTGCATTTGTCTCAATGTGCCCCATGAGCGGGGCACATTGAGACAACCTATAATAATGACTCAAACACCATTTTTTGACATATATGACATATGACTGTCCTTATTCAGAACAAAAAAAAATGTACACAAAAAAGCCAACATAAATATTCATTAAAAAATCATAAAGTATTATAAAAAAATATTTTTTTTTACTTCTATAGCACAGCCATAACTTTATGTTATGGCATTAATATGTACCTAAACTATTAATATGTAGGGGAGACCAGGACAAATGCGGTATATACATATATACCTCTCCACACGTAGCAGTGCCCAGCAATATTTGGTCAGATGCTGGACTCGAACCTGAATCCTCGCGGTTACGAGTCTGGCACTTATGCCACTAGACTACACTGCTCTCTCGTTGGTGATCCCCCGTAGGGGAGGAGGGCGTCGGATCTTGCGTTCTTCCTGTGTTGGCTGAGAGAGGAGAAATCGATGTACCTATGTCTCGTAACAGCGAATGTAGATTTTCTATCCCGAGAGTAGGTATACTTTGTATTACAAAATAGGTATGAGGATAAAGAAGATCGTCGCGTTGAGTGTATTTTCGTAGAACGGCGCGTCTTTATCGACGATATGCTCCCTCCGTCTCTCTCTCTCTCCCCTCCCCCCCTTTCTCTCGGAGTGTCGTATCGCGCCGAATACATCGCGTCAAGTGCAACGGTAAATTTCGGAGAACGGAGAACCGAGAACGGAGAAGATCCGCGCCGCGAGAGAAAGATCGACTTATTTCCGCGAAAATCCGCAAAATATTTCCGCGCTGGCAGTCGCGACGCGAAACAAGTGCATCGTATAAAGCACAGTTACGAAAATCCGACGTGAAGATTTTCTCAATGTTGGACACGTTCTTGTCCTTTTTCCATTACCATCTGATTTTATTTTCCGTTGAAAAATACAATTTTGCGAACAATTCCGGTTTTATCGTAACGTAACGTCATAAATAATTAATTTCATTTGTATAGTGTGTAATACTTAAAATTCTAAAATGTCACGTGAGAACTGATCTAATTAAATCTTGATCTGTCGACGTTTTTCTGAATTTAGGTACACATTAATGCATAAAGTTATGGCTGTGCTACAAAATAAGAGAAGTAAAAAGAAATATTTTTTTATGAATATTTATGTTGGCTTCTTTGTGTAAATTTTTTTTGTTCTGAATAAAGACAGTCATATGTTAAAAAAATGGTGTTTGAGTCATTATTATAGATTGCCCCATGGGTGGGGCACATTGAGACAAATGCAGGAGTTTAGAAGATAATTAATTAAAAATTACTTTCACGTACACAAAAGATCCCTCTATCTATAGATACCCCGATCTTTAATTTACCTCTCTTAGTTCAGGAAATATGAGCCCAAACAAAAAATCCGTCCCAACCTGCCCCACCATACTCTACCTTTTCCCGAGAATTCGAGGACGTTACCAGGGGGAGCGCCGCAAGTCCAGGAATCAAAAGGTCGCGCACCACGAAGACGCGCACGATCGCCACGAGCCGGCGTATGCCATATCAGACGTAGTACTCGTTGACGTTGAGCGCGTCGGAGTCGCGTCCCTATACGCAGCTCTCCTGGGTCGAGATCAGGGGCGTGCGGACGGTGACGACCTCTCTCGCCGGGTGATGCTGCTTGCCGCTCATCACGGTGGCGACAGTGGAGTCCTGGAGCACGTTCGCCGTCGACAGAGGGGTGGTCGCGCATGACGGCGCGTTGGAGACGTCCAGTTTGGGTGGCCTGGCGTTGTGGTCAATGCAGGCGTAGACCGTGGCTTCTTTCGTGTACGGCTTGCCGCCTACGATCACCCCGAGACCGCTGCCGTAGCCCTGAAGACCACCCAGACCGCCAACTCCGCCGCTGAGACTAGCCAGTTTGGGGTCAGTCGCCAGGGTCGACAGAGTGGTGGGTCTCGCTAGGCACAGCTCGGCGTACGTTACCTCCCCGGATAACTGAAAGAGGAAATTTAGGACGTGCTATCCACAAAGAACGTTCGAATGCAAATGAAAGGGGCTGTTGCTGCAAGAGAAAATCTTGCAAGCTTTTTTAACGAGACGAGATTAATTTGTAGCGATGATCATCTAGCTAAGTGGCTAAAACGTAGATGGGAACGTAACTATGTATACTTCAGTTATGAACTAGCAGGTATGCGTTAGCGAGCAGGACACTTTTCTGTTAACTCCAACTGAATGAGATTTATGGAAACGTACGATAATCGCCGGGTTCTACATGAGCCTTGAATCCGATTAGGGATTAAGTACGTGTATTGTTTCCATCGATCGAATCTGCCGCGTATTATGCAACAAGTCCGCTCGGATGTCTAATGACACGTGGGTAACAGGAGATTAAACCAATTTCAATACATTAGCGTTGGTTTATAGATGTGTGCGCGAGGCGTAATCCGCCAAAGTAAATGCAACCATTGTACTGCGACGCGTACGACCGGACATTTAAATAATCCCACGTCCGCGAGACGGTCAACTTTCGCGATAGAGCCGGAAAGCGTTCCTAAGAAACTAGGGACGGTTCTCGCGTCGCATTTCCTCCGGTTCCAGGACTTAGATAATACGGACAGGTCTAACTTTCGAAATTTTCACTCCTGAATATTCTCGAGGGACCGCCTGGACTAGTTGGCTCGTATTACGGAAACTTTTGACGGCGAGAGTTCCTTCGACTGTTTAGGACGGCAACCCTCGAGTGTCCGACGCCATTTCCTATAAATTGGACGCAAAACAACGCGGGAAATGTTTCCTCGCGATGGAACATTCAGGGAAAAAGTACGATGCAGACGAAATTGTCCACGGGAACGAGTCAGGATTTTATCATGTAAAGGATCAGGAAGAAATCGCAAATTCTATAGATTTTCAAAGCGTAAACCGGTTCCTGTATCGCGTTTTATATACATCAGGCTTTCTACCTACATTCTCTATGGAAATGTATATTTTATCGAGACTTGGCGAACTCCAACAATTTTCCACGAGTGCTTAAGGTTAAGGAGGGATTCAACGCCGATAATCGTCCATACCGCCAATTCTGAAAACGTTTTCAAATTCAGCGAAAAGATTTGAACAATCGGTATTTAAAGAAAAAGCAACAATTAACCGAGGGGAAACGGAATACGAAAATCCTTAGCGATAATCAAAGTTTTCCACTCTGGAGTTTTGTTCCTGCCGAGGTTTTACTAACAGAACTTTAGATCCCCGCGGTAATTAGCAATTAATTTGGTGTGAAATTGAGGGTGAAGTTGCAGCGAATCGTGACGAAAAGAGCTCAAGAGGAAATCGGGGAGAATTTGAAAAGGGAGTCCGCGCGAACGTAACGAGGAGAGTGCGATATTTCGATTCTGATCGTTCGTCGTTGCGAGTTACGAATGTAAAATTTCTCTTTCGCGTTTACAACCCGTCGGTTAATAATCGTGCCGTGTGCAAAATAATTTCATTCGAGAGGATCGTTATTTGCGTAATCGTAGCGTTAGAATTTCCCCGACCTCAGAATGTATCCCAAAATCGAGAGGAGAGACGTGGACAGTGCAATTTTCTAGTTTCGAACTGCTGGAAGCGTTGCTTTCCGGTTGAAACTTTACGCACCGCCATCCTCCCCGGATGGATACTGTTATTTCAAACTACACCGCTGGAGGACTTTCTTGAAAACGTTGGCCGAAGCTTTTCGCGAAGCTCGAAGGGAAAAAGGAAACGACGCGACAGTACGACAACGGCGCGATTCGGTGAACTGCTTTCGCTTCTTCCATTTCTTTGCACTCCACTTCCTCAGTTTCCCATCTCATTGGATGAACCTATTAACTTTATTAAAACGTCCTTCGCTCGCTTGTCTAACGAAATTCTCGTGATTTAAACTATCGACTTTAATTGTTTAAAGTCTCTCTCTTTGTTGCAAGCGGTTCGTATTACATTCATTTCCCTCTCATGAAATCAGAACATCCCTTTACATGTAATGTCTGTAGCAACTATACTACGGTATATAGTTGTACCGGGCGGGACAACAAAGTATAATTTAACATAGATTCTGGAGGGAATTGTTAGAGTTTGTTAGAGAATTGGCTTTTGCATTTGGCGGTTATTCACTAAAGTGTTTCGTATGATTATTATACGCTATTCAATTTCTATATTATATATCTTATATATCAAAATGTATTAATATTAAGGCAATTGGCTTAAAATACAGTTATACCAAATATAACATCTTCCAAATCATGAGGAATTTCACGTGAATGATGGGACAGAGAAAGAAGTGAGAAACAGAAACGAATGTACGTTAAAAGGACAGAAGAAATTGTTGAAATATAGATATAAAATAATGAACATAAAAAATATATCGATATATATATAAAATACAATTTATAAAATATTTATTAACACAATATAATAAAAACAGATACATAATATATTATTTTTATTTATTTGCGTATAGCTATGTATATGCACAGGAGGAGTATAACTCAGTGATTTGAAAAACCTTGGCATATGCATTTTTATGAAATTTCAATGACATTCTTCATTTTCGTGTTCGCCATATTGGATTTGTAAATTTGAAATTTAATCATATTTGACATCAATGACCGCAAAAATTTTATATATGCATTTTTATGAGATTTTGATGAAATTTTCATTTTCGCGTCCGTCATATTGCATCTGTCATTTTGAATTTTGAAATTTAAACCCTCGTATTTGACATCAACGCAATTTACAAAAATCCCATATGCATTTTTATAAGATTACGATAAATTTTATTTATTTATTTTTGTTTACCTTTATTTTCCCATCAGCTATATTGCATCTACTCTTTTAAATTTTACTACCAATTACAAAGCGTTTATACATGCATTTTTGTAGTTAACCAATAATTTTTCAAATTTGGGTTAAATACTTATAGTGTATTATACAATGTATCTTTGGGAATTAGTCTTTTTGTCGATATAAAATCGAGGAAATTAATCAATTTTTCTAAAAAGAGAACGCGGTACTTACCGGCAAGGTTGGATAATTGTTATAGTCGTTATGCGAATAGGCGGGAAGTCCTTGTAGATGATTATTCGTCTGCTGGGTCGGAAGGGACGACGGTGGAAGACCGTCCGGTGTGTTTTGCGTTGCTAACGGTGTGCCGGAAGTCGAGCCGGTCAGCTGATAATCTGAATCTTTCGTTTCAAGTACATTAAAAATTTCCACTTTGCTTTGCAGCAAAATATTATCGAGTATGCTCTTGTTGAAAAGTTCACGTCTGCTTTTCAAAGGGATCTCGACGTATCGATTGGAACTTGCAAGTAAACGTGAACTTTTCAAATAACATGGTAAAGTTGTACGAAAAGCACTTATTAAAAATAAAAATTTATCCTTGACATATATTACTACAGAATAAATATGATGGTTTCTCTTGGTTCCTATAAATAATATTTAAATAAATCATATATGTACATTTATACAAAAAATATAAGTAAGAAATAAAACATTTTTATTCTGCACTCCATAAATTAATAATAACAAATTGTGCTAGTTCCAATTAAGATTTAATAATTTAATCTATTTCATTAAAAATGAATTAGATATTGTAAAGCGTTATAGCTACGCGAATTATTCATAGAGTTTGCTGTATCATTCATTGAAAAGAAAACCGCGATATAATGTGTTCGTTATGCTATTAAACTAGTTGAATCATTAATTCATTTCGTGATGACGCACTGAACTTTATCGTAATAAACTAATAACTAGGAGGCATTACTAATGTATATCGATACCCGGCTTAATTCATCGAGGAGCAGTATGCTAATGCGATATGTTAATTAAATAGTAATTTGTACATAATCAGATATCGTTTCGATCGTTATTAAATAATTAACTAAGTAATATCGCGTCCAGAGTAATTTTCTTCATTAAGTTAATACTATGTATCTCATTCAGACGACAAATTAGCGTCCCGGATATATTTCGGTCTCAGTTACAAATATAAAATGACTGATAATTATAAAGGAAATAATTTGCCTTCTTTTTTTTAAGAGAAATTCGTGACAGTATTTTGTTGATTGCGACAAAAAACCGAGAAAATATATGCGTCTATAAAAAATTTAATATCAAAAAGATAATAAAGAATTTATTCACAATATTGCTTTAACAAAGCTCATCAGCGCGATGGTAACTGTTCGAATACGTTGTGTATCGGATTCGCATAAGCGAGCACGATGAACAAGTCTCTCTCGTAATCGGGTAATTTATTAACAAGTCCGGGGTTAAGTTCTATGGTTACCAGCTGTATATTCAACCATAACCGCGCGTTCGGCAATGCTGTTCTCGCGGTATTACTGCGAGCGATGTAATGACGCATAGCATACCGCTGTGCGATGCTGACGCTGTTAACGAATCGCGCCGCGTTCGCAATAGAGTCCGCTGAATTTCCGGTCCCGAGTACACTTGGTCAAGTGTTCTCGATCGCTGTCAATCAGATATTACGCTTGAAAGCCACCGGCGGGCAATGTAGCTGATAAAATTCCCATGTCGAGTCGAACCCTCGGAACAGAAACGTTAACCCTGCCGGTTCCTTTCTTGTTTTTTTCTTTTTTCGTAAAAATTTGTTTGAGTAAAACTGCACTTCTCTATATGATCTAATATTACTCCAACCGGATATCATTTACCTCTATAATAAAAAAATAAAAAAATTTCATTAAAAAATTCTATATTTAAAAATTTATAGTTTATAAAATCAAAAAATTTAAAATGTTAGGAGCAACGCATACAGTGTTGTTTTATTAAAATAAAGATAGATTAAAAAGATCTAAAAGGAACAAGGGGGTTAAACAGTTAGAAAAATCGCGTTTTGACTGACTCTTTTTAATTACAATACAAATTGAAAGCCTGGTACGTCTAAAGTAAATTCGCTAAAGCGTACGCAAAGAAAAGTGGAATAACCAGACACTATCTCGTTCATATGATGAGAGTAATTAAGCGTCTAATTTTAAAGACAGAGGATAAAGCAGAGGAAACTGAAACATTATTCACGTACAATTTTTAGATTTGATTATAGTACTTCGTTATTATTATCGACGGCACGAAATTGAGAGTTTCTCTCGACGTCATTTGTACCTCATTTTTCTCGATCATTTACGTAGTAATAAATTTACGTGCGATTCTTCGACTTCAAAAGAAAGAAAAGTTGTGATAAAAATATAGAATTTGTTTTGTACGAGTGGAAGTTTTCGCGTTACCATTCAAAAGACAGGGTGTCGATAGAAGTAATCTTGCATCGCGTTATGTCTTGTCTTTAGTCGCAGAGCGCGGGATACCTATACATGCGTTAAATATTTTCAGAGCAAACGTGAATTGAGCGTGCGTCAATCGACGTATATCGCGCAGCGATATGCGTTACACGTTGCTCGTCGTTATATATACAGCGAGCATTGCGTTACCGCGCGCGATTTACGCGGCCAAATAATTTCGTGCATTGTTCGAATTCTCGCAACCGTGCGCTCCGCGTCGGATATGCATAGGATACTTCCGAATTTTTTATTTACGCATTTCTCGCATAAAGCGTGCATCAAACAACGCAAATATTAAACAATTCGGTGATAAAAACCGACAGGCGTGATACGTTTGATCAATGTCATGTAATTTTTCGGGTACACAAAGCATTTGATGTTCGCTTTTTTATTAACCATTCACGTTCTCGTACAAAGACGGTCCCCTACCTTTGTTGGTCGGCACAACGTCCGGATTTCTGTCGTCCGCGTCGTAAAGGTCCTCCGAACTCGGTGCGGTAGCCTTCTTTAGAGGTAAATCGCCCGGCCTTTGAGCTCGCCTCTCGCTCCTCATTTTCAGGGCGGCTAGGATGGCGACGGTGATGAGCAGGAGTGCGGCGACCACGCCGATCAGGCTCCCGAGTAACGGAGTGAACTCGAAGGGTACCGGAGTACCTGTGAACAAAACGCGCACTGCTCTCGTGCAAGTACGTCGATGGCAGTTTTTCCGCTCGCGCGGATATATTGAAATATTGCGGTTACGTTGAAAAAAAGAAATAGCCTTTCTCTCGGAGAATCTATCCAAACGCGTCGGTGGGATCGATAAAGTACGGGTAAGTGTGGCGGCAAGCGGCAATATGTTTGGTAAATAATGCGAATACGTCTCGTGTATTTGTGCGCGAAACGCTTTTGTGCCCCGAAAATATTTCATTCGCGCGAAACAATAAACCAGCCTTCCGAGGGAAGTACCGGGCGGGACAATTTTCCGGACGGGCTGCGAGGGTAAACGGGTTAAACGAGTTAAAGTCACATTACGCCGTAAAAAGATTCGAGATATTTGGCCCGCGCGAGAATGGAGCCATCTGACTACCTACCTACCTACCATTTCTAAGATTAATGAATTCGAATCCTTTTGATATCTCTCCACGTTTAAACACCGCTCCCGGGCGACGTTTAATTTTCCACGCCGGCCGTCTTCCGCCACGTCTTCCCTCCGTACTCGCGCGCGCTCGCACACCACTCGCTCGCTATACCCGCTCTCCACCGGTCCGTTTTTTAATCTCTTTCCTTAGCCCGGACCCTCCTGAGAGACATCGCTCGTAATTGCCACTCGTTTTAGTCACGAGCGACCGAGTGTTTTTACTCCGTGCTCCGATGCACAGCCAAAGTGCACGTTAATTTTTAATCAAGGCGAAAGTGCACCGGGGCACCCATGATATTTACCCGCCATCTACCTTCGTCACCTCTGCTTTTCCCCTATTTCCGTTCTTAACTTTAGTTGATTTTTACATGTGTGTTTTTGTTCGGCGATTTGTCCCTGTAGTTTCCTTGTAAGGTATTTCAGGATAGAATATTTGTAATTTTATATGCCACATAATTTTGACACATTTGACGAGTGGACTTTAGAAAATTGTAAATTGTACTCGTAAATTTTCCATAATTTCCATATTTACTTTAATTTGAGCGAGAAAATGAGATTTTTTCAATTACAAGGATTTTAATTTAAAAATATCACTGAATGCTCAAATTTTGGAATAATAAGATGAGTAAAATCAATTTGCACGTAGAGAGAGAATATATAGTTGACTACTATTTCAGTTGCAAGGATGCTCGTTTCTCTCGATAAATTAAATCCTGTTGAGTTACAGAAGAAGCGATATTTTGTTGAGGATGTTTTTTCCTTCATTCATCATTGTTTTGTTTTTCGAAAATTCGGTTAATTTGACAATTCGATTGATTTAAATTGTTAGTTTTATTTACAACAATCGTTATTTTGTCGCTCGTTATTTGACTTTCCGCGGGGAATGTCGTTCCGCAGGAAAATCATACTCGACTAGTTGCAAAACAAATACCGCGGGGTTACCGTTAAAACCGACGATACTGCACGTGACGATTTATAAATTACAATTTTTGTCCCGTGGGTATCGAATCCTGTTTATTTTTCGTAACGTGAAAGAACTTTTAATATACACACTCCCACCAATAATATTTGCCGAACCGCGCGATACGGTGCGGTACAGTCGTAAGCCGGAAATTTGCACATCGCGGAAGTTTGCGTACGCGGTAAATGGAATTAAGCTCGCCTGCGTCGCGAGTATTTGCGTATCGCGGAAATAGAGCGCGCCTTCTTTTTTTTTTCCCGGGACCGATCAAATTAAAAACTATGGTAGAGAGATCTCGGGCGAGAGAGCTGGCCGGCTCTCTCTTCGCGGCGTATTTACTATTTACATCATATAGGAATCCGCGCGTGGCCTGTATCGCCATGTATATGCGGGTTGCGCGCGTTACGCGCAACGTGTTAATTTGTATTTCACGCCGTGGCGCAATATCGGGGGAGCACGGTGGACGACGAGCCGAGATTTCAGAAGCGCTGCTCCAGTTAGCGCAGCCGTGCCGTGGTCAGGCGTTCATGCGGACGGGGAGGATCGCGAGATCTTCCTGCGTTTATCGCGTACGAGGCGCAAGAGCGAGGCGACGACGACGGTGCACGGGCGACCAAGGTAGGTGGCTGATCCCGGAATTTTATTAAAGTTTCACACTCGCCCGGCTCTCGCGGCGAGAGGATCGATTTTCGAACCGACTACTCCGCCCGCATACGTACCCCGGTTTATATACCCGGTGTATATACACTACGGGTAGTGCGCGGCGCGACGGGTGCATTCGCCTGAATCGCACCGTGGAAACTGACCGAGAGAGCAATTTCACTTGTAAATTCGTCCCGGACCGATATATATAGATATACATATGTACACGCGCGCGCATACACACACACACATACGTGCATGCACGCCCGGGTCGAGTATATCCGTTCTAGGAGAGCCAGTAGATCCTGAATCTCTCCGCGTCGGTCGAGATCCTACCACCCAGAAATCTACGGAATGAATGCGCCGGGCGAGGGATGGATTCGACGGGATTCATCCTCTCGGGCGTCTGGACCGGGATCAACCGCGTGGGATTCGTCGGTGGTGGCTCAGCTAGCGCGCGGCTCGCCTTTCTTATGGACACGTAAGTCGACGTACCCCTCCTCGCCCCCCGTTTACGAGATCCCTTTGTCTCTGTAGCGGAATATACGATGTACGTCTAGTGCGCTCGGCTGCGCCGAACGCGCGAGAATCGAGAGTTAGGTATATGCAAATGAATGTTCACGAGAAGGGGCGAGGTTTGTCAAGGGAGTTCTCGTGCGATCGAGAGATTCCCTTGCGAAGTTATATCAATTTTCCGCGATTTTACGGTGAGTAATCGTGCGAGGATTCTATCGGCGCGTTACTCTCACAGAGACGTTCGTTGAGACGATTATATCGCCTGCGGGAAGTTTCGCGTCACTCTCATAGATCTTTCCCACTTTCGTAATTACAGGTGGACGACGAGATTAATTCTCGTAATTACTCATGATATATCCTGTCTCTGACTACTCGCGCCTCGCAAATATTATTCATCTCCTCTCCTCGGCAGGATGGAATTTCTCTCAGTCTTTACCGAGGCGCGGGAAATCCTGGCCTCCTTGGCCGCGGTATCGAATGAGAAAAATAAGCCGGGCACCCCGTGGTTCAAACGAGCCACGTTTCGAAGGGGCATTCGTGTTTCGAAGGAGCACGAAGTAAATCTGGCCAGTAGCGTTTTACGCACCGCCAGAACTGCCGCCAATTTTTGGCCGAAACCGTTTCGTGTAAGTGGATTGGAAAACGTCGGAATAGATTACCATTCGCGGCGGGCGGACGGCCGTTCCGTAGAACAATCCACATACACCGGTACACGTGACGTGGATATAACTTACGTAATATCCACCCAGGTGATCGCGCGCACGTATGTGTGCGTATGTGTGCGCGGGCTCCGCCGATTGAATTTCTCGACCCAGATGCTCAATTTTCGCGGTGAAACCTTTCGCATGGTCCAAGTGCTCTTTAGCTGCGAGAAACGACCGGGCCGGTATATCGAGTTCGACTCGGGGATACGGATCGGATGAGCGGATTAAAACGTTACACGGACAATCCGCGCGGGTCCGTTCGATTTAATTCGCTAATTCGATTAACCCCCGGCGTCCTCCGGTCACTCTCATAATTTATAGAGCGACGCTGCGCCGGTAATTCGTATACGTATACTCCTATCAAATTACTTATTTCGGTGATGCAGAACGCGATCGATAGCGTCAGGGCCCGAAGCGACTGGTTGTCTAATTCCGACATTGTCAATCATCATTAATCCCGATCGGACTAACGTCAATTATGGATCTAGGTAACATCGTCTCTCGTATTCCGCAGGAATAAAGTTTTCTCGATGGATTATTGTCTTATTGCGAATTCTACGCGCTAATAGAATTACTTACGTTAAACTTTTCTAAGCAATGTAATTAATTCGTCATTCAAAGTAATACTAATCGCGGAAGGAACGTTTTTTTTTGCCCATATTTTCACAACTCTACGGATTCCGATGAAAGGAAATATTTCTAGCACAACTTACCAGTCTGCTTCTCGGCGACTTTGAGCGTGAAACCCTCCAGCAGCGCCGGCTCGCTCCTTCCCTTCGCGTTCACCGCGTACAGGTTCATATTCAGCACCTTGCCCGGTTCCAAGCCCTGCACAGTGAAAGCTGCATTCTCTCTGGATGTGACGTTAGCCTGCAGGACCTGCGTGTGCTGATCGAACACTTCAAGGAGGAAGTGTTGAGGCTGACCACCGTCGAAACCAGCGGTGCATTCCACCGAGAGAGATTCGGTGGTCTGGTTGGTCAGCGTGCAGTTGTACGGCGCTTCCGGCTTGCCTGCACGCGCCATTAACATTGTGTTTACAATTCTCTCCTTCCCTGTCTCTCCATCTCAATGAAAATTATTTGAGAGATACTGATTTAGCAACAGACTACGCTGTTCCGGCGCGGCGCGGCGTTGCGAAACTGCTCGGCATGCAGATTCGCAGAACGCTTCCCGGAACTTTTCCCGGAAATCCTTAGCGACTCACGAGAGGTCGGAGCGCGGGCATTACCGGTCTACACCGCGTGCGTATACTTACCCGCAGGAATGATGTGAAATATGCAGGCATTCTTCTGCTGGCCGGCCGTGTTGCTCGCCCAGCAGAGCACGGTGCCGTAGTCCATTTCCGTGACCGGCCGGTATGTGAGGATGCTCTGAGTATGTCTAGTCGAGTTCTTGTAACGCGCCTGCGGCACGTCCTCCATCTCTTCGGTATTGTTGAAGGTCCAACGGAAGCTCTCCGGCGGCGGATACGCCTCGACCCTGCATATCACCCGCGCGTCCTCGTGCCTCGCCACTCCGTAGATTCGCTTTTGATCCGGCACGCAAATCGGTTTGTCTGGGAAAAGAACGGACGCGAGCGACTTTATTAAATCAGCCCGAATGGCCCCGAGTGGCTTTTGTTCTATTTGATTTACCAAACTTTGAGAGTCTAAACGTATTTGGTGTAGCTTCTTTAAATTGTATTTATTCTTATATATATCTATCCGTTTACGTTGATATAAAGACAAATGTACATTTCTCTTGTTTTCTCCACTTTGTCTCTCGACTTTAACACATTCGTGGCTCAACGTCGTGGCAGAACGTTCGAAATCCAAGGTATTAAATGTAATGGCTAGCGAGTAATCTCGGAGAGTATAAAAATTTACTGTTGATAAATCAAAACGGTCGATTCTTACAGCGCATACAGCGAACAGAGATAACCGTAACATACGATATGGAGACCGAGAACCGAGAAGTTTACGCGCATTTATTAAAAGTGCGAGAGGTGCGCGGCACGAAGCGGGATGACCACCGCCCGGCTTTTCGAGGGGAGATCGATGGGCATTATTCGCTCGCTCGCTTGAATAGTTTCCCCATTTTTTCGCGGCGGAGTGAGTAAACGAAGGTCGAACGGGAGGTATGGGGGAATCCCCAGTTTGCCGGTTCGGAATAATTTGTTGGTTCGCTGCGGATCGCCCTATTTTTCTTCCGCCACCCCCCTCGCCCATCCTTCATCCCTACGCCCATTTTCAACGTGTTTTTAATGAATAATCATGCCGACATCTTGATATTTGACGTTTATTCACGAATAATATCCCCGAAGCCTCATAAACCCGGTGACCAATTACGCGGCTAGACTATCGCGATTCTCCCTAAAGTCACCTCGAAGGCGCTTAATAACGTCGCTATTTAAATGTCAGTCATCGGTTACATTGCCGTGTCGTTTACAGTGTATTACGTTGAAATATTTGTGACGTTGAGCACCGCTTTGACGGGCAAAATAATTACGGGGATTTTGGGCGGGAAATGGGAAATAATCGAGGCTGGCTTTGTAAAGACCAAGAGAAAAGGCAGAAACGATATTTTCGGCAAAAAAGGTCGGAGAGAAAATTTAAAGTTGTTCGAAACAAGATTCCTTTTCTGCACAAACGAGAGGTATTATACATTTTTGCTACGCGACGGATATCTTATGCTATATATAATATCAATGATGGTATAGAACACTTACACATGATCTTGAGCTCCACGATGTTGCTGTAGCCGTCGCCTTCGACGTTGCTGGCGACGCAGGTGTAATTTCCGGCCTGGGACCGATTCACCTCTCTGAGAGCCAAATCGTATTGCTGGACTATCACGCCGTTCTTCGCGTTATTCTGAATCACGTTTCCCTGGAACAATGCGCATTCGCGATTAGGTCGAAATGCCGTTACTATCTCTCGACTAGTGTCTTTATTATTTCCAATCTACATGGTAATACAATCATCATTGTCATCGATAACTCATGACTTATTCTTGTGCGAATGTGTGCTTGGATCAAACGCTTTAATTGATAAATACTTAAATATACTTATAGAAACAAAGAGACGGGAATTGCGGGGTTTCACAAAGCACGAAATAATTTATAACCTTTGTCCAGGTGAAATTCATGTTCAAGGTGAAAGTAGCTTTGCAATAGGTGGGTTTCACTCAGGACGACGGGGACGGGGATTTTACTTAATTAAATGGGGTTTTATTAATATCGAGTTAATTAACGGCTACCCCAACGACGACGACGGTAAAGTTGGACATTTCGCGTATTTACAAAGCATTTATGGACACCGTGCCATAATATAACGTATTATATTAAACAATACATAATGACGTCAGCGACGTTGGAGGTAGAAAGGACGCGAAACGTGAATAGACATTGTCGGCGAAATGCAAGGAGAAACGACGCGTAATGAGATCTGCGAATATAACGTCGATGTAAAAACGGCGTCAGCGGAGCGAAGGAGTATTATACCACCATTTATATCGGTACACCGTTTAGCGTCGGCTACGGTACACCTTCGGAGGCGGAGTCTTCGAGTAACGTTGAAGATCAAGCTTTCGTGCTACATGCAAAGGAAAACCCCGATACGCCCGAGATAAAATTTATCGAAACGAAATTTATTACTAGGTGTTCCATTCGGAAAATCACGTTGTAGCCGTTTTAAGTAAACAGTCGCGAAGTGGTCAGTGAAAACGGTACGTCCACTGCATAAATAGAAATTTAATTAAGATAAAGGATGAGTCTAATTTTATAGATGCACTTAAGATTACATCAAAGGATACTCTTTTGCGTAATTGTGTTATGTTTGCGTTCCACTTCGCGAGTCGGGTAATATTTGGAGAGGTAGGAAGAGGTTTTAGGCATGCGGAAAGTTTGTTTCCTATTTGTCGGTTACGGCTGCAATAGCCATTATTCTGAGCCAACAGTTTTAGGAACTATTCAAGCGTAAATATATCACTCGCGAGAGAATCCAGAGGTCATTGTTCAAACTCAAACCTCTGGGCTTTTACCCAATTCGAATAATGCATTTTTATCCACGATTCCGTCCCGCACAAAAGTTTCGGTATCGGCTTTTTCGCATTGCCGTGCTTAACATTTTTAACGACGTATACACGAATACGGATGTATTCACAACAGAAAGCTTTTCTATTTCATACTTTCGTACTCTGTGTTTCATATTTGATATATACTATAAGACAATTTTGACTTACGTTGTGCTTCCACACGACTTTGTAGGCACCCGGATTCGCGTGAACTTTGCATTCGAAGTATACATCATCGCCTTCCTCGATGTCATCCGGGTTCATGTTCGAGCCGAGTTGCAGGTGTAAAATTGGAACAACTGTAAGAAAAACGACGTTCCTGATTATTTCACGAGTCTTGCTCGAATTAGTGTTTCGACGATAAACATGTTTTCAAAAGAAGCTGTAGTTAGTTTCAATTATTAAGAGAAATTAGTTTTAGCTACATTGCATCGCGCGCATGATTTTAAACAAGATTGAAACAATCGATTCGATATTTATTTAAGCGTTTGTAATTTATAGAAAACTCTACATATGTTGCATGTGTAAACGCAAGTCGATATGTTCAAGCACTCGTTTTAATTTAATGAAGAAAATAATGAAAAAGAAACAGACCTTCTGTAGGCATTACAATTAAATTTATCTAAATTCAATTTCTCGTTATTATTACTAGAAAGTGCGAAAGTATCCCTTCAGTTTCAATATCTAAATTAGCGGAATGGAATTCCTAACGAGTTATAACATAATCATCTTTCATGAGGATCCGACTTGTTCGTCGAAAACGACACAGTGGAACTTGTCTCGCAGCGAACTTTCGAATTTGCGAGCGTCGAGATGCCGCGGCGGGCAAATAAATCGGGTCGCGCTGGTCAGCCACCGGCCACGCCGAACGTTCCATTTTGGCCCCGTCGTTGACGTCTCGTTATTGTGATTACATTCGCGTTTGCGCGAACGTAATCTATATCGACGGCCTTGTTTCGGCCTGCCAAGCTTTTAACCCGTTTACCACGTTCGATATACATACGGACGGCGTATGGTGCTGCACGGTCGGCCCCGGCCGTATCCCGTTATGCATGTACACGTGCACGCGTTGACGTATGCCGCGCACACGAATTTTCCGATGTGTCGATTGTACGGAGAGACGACACCCGCGCGATGCTCCGCTTATGAGTTTACGGCTTTGATGAATTACTGCCAGCTTGTTTTTGCGCGGTGATGCGCGCGGCGCGGCGTTTAATGGGCGACAATTCTGATTTAAATCTCTGAAATGTCCGTATCCCCGGCAACTTTCCTACTAAAAAATCTATTACGTTTCTCTTATAAAGGAAAAAATTCCAGAAAAATATTCGCAGTGAGCCTGTTGAACTGAAATTTCTGGGATAAAGATAAATGTTTATAGTACGCATATAATTTTATCCCCGGTGGACTTAATGTTTTATCTTCATAGTCGTATAAAAATAAAAAAGTAAGTATTAAATATATATTACGCCAAGAGATATTCCTTATTCATATTTTATCGCGCGGTAAGCGTAAAAGAGGGAAAATGGCCACTCGTTCGTTATTATCCTTTAATACGGATCGAGTACTGTTTATTCGCTTGCATAATATTGATGACGGTGTGTTAATGAATAATGATATCAGTGATAATAATGCTGGCTCTGCAGAGCATATCGTGTTGCTATTACTAATATGTAAACTCGTGGTCTACCTCAGCCATCGGTTTGCGATCTGATATTATCCTCGTGCAATTTTTTATTTTACTGCGTGTACCAATATCATATATGCAGTGGATCGTAATTATTCCAATTATGCATATGATAGCATGCAATATGTTCTCGGAATAATAGCCAACAAAACAAATTACGTTATTGTTATGTGTTAGATATATACAAGACAAAATGTATCGTTTGTATGTAGGTGTAATTTATACAGTCGCTGAATATCGTTTTCCTTATCGAGCCATCGCAGTTATAATTGAAAATCGCCGGAAAATCTCTGATTTTCGTTGATAGTTTGCGTGTAACTCTATCTTATATCTGTTGTACATCAGCGAGGGTGCATACTTACAAAAAACATTCAGTTTCCATGTGTCCTCTGCTATACCACGTTGGACTTTGGGATTTTCAGCCCTGCACGTGATAACTTTATCGTGATGTGCTAGAGTAGGCTGAAACGACAAGATGGAACTCGTCATGTTACCATCCTGCGACACCTGCAACAATCGAATCGCAATATCCGTTTTATTAATGCAGTTGTTAACAATATTATTTATCATTATTTAAGAAGAAATATATTTCGCTCATATAATTATAAAAAATATATAAATATCTATAGATAATTTAACTTTGTTCCAATTTCATGTAAGCGGTTGAATAGTTAAATTTATACGAGAATTGAAAATTATGATCGCAAGATCATTCAAAATTGAAAATGATTCAGTTCGATTTCATTATTTACAGTCGGAATTATTGAGTCTAAATCTGTTCGAACCAAATCTGTTCGTTAATATTTTAATATCCAGTTTCTCAAAATCATTTAAATATTAAATACGGTTTTTCTGCTATTACAGCAGTTTGGGTCTTATCTCCAGACGAGGTCATATTAAAAGTTGTTAATTTAATATTACATTAAATTTTTCAACAATCTCGAGTTTTAGTATTATCGGATTTTTAAAAAATTATTCCCATAATCAACCATAGTGAAATCATAATTACGTATTACATATTTAAGGCATATGCGCCTTATATCGCGCCCGTTAATTGCTTTCCCGATATTTTTTGCTACAGCACGCCTATTAAAGTGCGCATTGCATGCAAGTACGAGTAATTAAATCATGTGTACTGTAATATTGGTTAATATTTAATATCAAAATACTATTTATTCGTTAATCGGAATAACAATAAATGAACAATCTGCAACAACAGCAGCTATATCCATTCATTGTCAGCTACGATACGGCATCAGCATTTTATTGAATATTTCGCGCATATTGTTGCGAGAATTAATTTGCAGGCGCTTCATTAAAGTTTCGTTGCTAATTAGTGTCGGAGCCAGATATCGCGTATGACAAATGTAGAAATGTGATACATGCATTTTAATATGTTCATTACGAGGAAAGAAATGATCGCACATTATGATCGCACCGAGATAAGCTATTTTAAATGCCTTTTTGCAGATTCATAAATTATGCGCAGTCCTAATTTCTAAAAGGTAGCTTCGGCCCTCAGAAGGATAGCTCTAGTAGGTATAATTATTCGTACTCGCGCAAGGCAGCATGCGTTTGAAGGTTTATAAGCCAAGCGTTAATCCAGCGATAAGTTTTAATGACCGGACGAGTCAGTTCAGGAGGCGTTTATCACCCACCTTTGCGGGTGGTGTAATAGGATCTGGCTTTCACGTAGAGTACATTTCACCCTTACCGCGAACGCAACTTTAACGTGCACGAAACCGCCTACTGTATTTACGCAAATGTACGCGAGCTAGGTGTCTCGTCAGAAAACATGTAATTATCAAACATGTAGGTATATGCACGATTACTCCTTGATGCGCGCGACCTCGCTCTGTTTACATGTAAGAATTCCTCACTACACCCTGTAAACGGCGTATTATATTTTTACACTACACATACTTATAATGCATTATTTTAATATTTGTACCATGAAATTAATCAAGGACAATCGCATTACAAACATCTCTGGATTACAATAGTTTTTAAATTATAAATCATTCAAATTAGAGAATAATATCGCACAGAATTCGCGCGCCTCAGGTTTTTAATTACGCTTACATTTATGCGTCTTGACATCTTTTATCGATTTGTTACTGATTTTCGAAATTAATATTGATTTTGACTATTCAACGCTGATTTGATCATCAGCATAAATAAAATTTATTTACGTTTTAATCGAAAAATATTTATAAAATTTAATTTCTGATTACCGTCTTTTCAATTTACGTTTCCTGAAAGAAGTAAAATTGTATGAATTTAATCAATTAAAAAGAAAAAAGAAAATCGCTACACTTTTTGTGACTTTTTATAATTATTTTCAGCCTTTTCTTAGTTTATTAAAATCACACAATTTTGCTTCTTTTGAAGAGTAAGAATTGGGAAAAAAGTAATAAAAATAATAAATTAATTAATATAACTGCTTCTTTAATAAAAGCGCAAATAAATTTTATAAATAAACATTAACATTTTTTGTAAAAATTATTTTCAAATAAAATAATTAATCAATTATTCAAATTTTTATTTAAAAAAGATTAAATTGGACGTTTGAATTCCTTTTTTATATTACGGATGTACTTATCATATATATAAATCAATCAAATTACAGCACATTTGTCGAATTAAGATTCAAGTAATAATATCGTTAGCATATGTTATGTATATGTGGTCACTTTGCTGTCATTCGTGTGATGAAACTCGAGCGGGTAAGATGATGACTGATGACACGAGCCGCGATGTATCATCGCATTACCCCTCGAAATGCGATCAAGTATCAGAAGATACCAAACACGATCATTCTCTATGAGCAATTAGCGATTACCGTGAGGTTAATTACTTCTCGCTATTAACGCCGAGGCTATTTTTCAAAATAGATCTCTTGCTGGATTTAGCAGCAGGAATCGAGACGGTTATATATTATTGTTTAATTGCACGATTTACGGATGATAATTATTTCTTTAACGACGCTTGAACTCGAATGTACTCCAAGCTCGAAATTTTACGTCCATTTATCTGTAATTTGCCCGTATTTTCGGATTGAAAGCGCGGAGTAATGCGCAACTTGCCGGATCGAGTAATCCAAGTAACAGAAAAGCTCTGGCGTATATCGATCGTTTATTAATAATACGTGTGTTCTAAATGTGTTCTAATGCACAATGCGCGCGGACAATACTGAAAATTTTGAATGTGTATTTTACGACGGTTTATTGAGTCTTAATTAGCCATAAGCTTTATTAATCGCATCATATGTTGTGTATCAGAGTGAAATTGCATTTACAAATTTTTCGTTATTAACGAAATATCGCGGGTATGGAACGGATCAACTCCGAATTGAGTGGCGTTACGATGCGTTTAATTAGTTCTATTGTAATTAACTTCGTATTTTAATATTTGTTGATCGCGTGTGACATATATACATTCGATATTTGTGTACCGGCGATTTGTTAAAACTTTCCACTGCAATATAATTGGATTAGTAAGTATATTAAACTCTGGAAATGAGACTGACTGCAGATATCATCATTTCAATTCAAACGTGGAAGGAAGGAAGTACGAAATATGAAATGTGTTACTGCTACAGGAAATTCATTTCTTTACATTACAACGACAATAAATGGCACAACGATTAGTACAATTAATTGATTTTATATTAAATGATGCTCTCATACCGTACTGTAATACATATTAATTAAAATAATATATTGTAACGAATGTAGAATAAAGGACATAATTTTATTTTGATGTAATATTGAATATCGGTGCGTACGTAAAATTACACGAAAAATTGTCATTTATAAAAATCGTTGTAAATTCGATGGCAAATCTAATTGTTTCCTAGCAAAATAATAATGTTCCTGATGATGTTGCCAATAATTTAAGCCACTCTCTTATTGAAATGTGGCTGAATAAAGCCGAAACTATAAAATAAAAATTAACTAAAATTTGTTGAATTTAATATTAAGCTCAATAAGATCTTCGAAATTTCAGTTGTGGCTAAAAATATATTGACATCTCGTTGCTATGTAAATTTTTTTTTTTTCAATTTACGAATGTTGATTTCGTCTCCGAAATACGAGTTTTATGGAAATAAAAATAAATTATTTATAAAATTATCGTAAAAAAGGGACGAAGAGAATCTATCTGAAATTATTTTCATGAAATATTTCTAACTTTGAAAAAATTGTATTCAAACATTTTTCCGTATAAAAACTCCACGCGTGATTCACCATACTTTAAATTTTTCAAAATTCGAGAATTTTAATATTCCATAATATTTAGGGAAACTTAAATGTAATGCACAACTTGTGTCAGATATACACATATGTATATGCCAGGTTACATTTACGCTTATCGTATTTGTCAGGTCGTTCCACCATTTGTCTTTCTTTAACATCAGTCGTTTTAATGGAATTTGTATCGTTCTAAATTCAGCGAATGTACCGAGCATGTGTAACATAAACTTAGAATTTTGCATTTTAGAAATAAAGGAAGAGATAATGGTTTCATGCGCGTAATAAAAATGCCGCCGGTTAATAAAACGGCTAGCTCGTACCATTAAAAATATAAAAATTTACAATCTTGCAATTCTCTCAAGAGCGCGATTAAAATCATGTTAATACGTTTTTGAAAAAGCACGCAACATTCCAGCTATTTTCCCCAGAAAACAGACTGTAATAAAAGCGTGACACAAAAGCGCGAGATCATTTAAAAAGAAGGAAAAGAGCATTGATTTATCGCTATCTCCAATTTATAACACGCAACTAAAGCTCACTCGGCGTACTTGCAGTTTTGCAATTCCTAGCGCATTCCAGTCGATACCTTTCGCCAGAAGATACGGCGATCTCGACGAGCAGATTGTCCCGGCGAGAAGATCGAAACTTTTGGACCGCATTGTACGTACGTACGAAGCCCAGAACGAAATTGGCTCGAAATTCGTGCGGCGGTCATAAATCGGCGAAGTCGAATCACCCACTGCCAACTGTACTGTCCACCCTCTCTTCCACCCCTGCCGCGACTTCCCTCTCTGCGTCCCTCTCACCGTGCTTCACCTCTGTGTCCTTGTTCTCCCTTCCCCTTTCTCTCTCTCTCTCTCTCTCTCTCTCTCTCTCTCTCTCTCTCTCTCTCTCTCTCTCTCTCTCTCTCTCTCTCTCTCTCTCTCTCTCTCTCTCTCTCTCATTCTCTCTCTCTCCCTGCGTTCGCCTCGATATGTCTACCGGTACCGAACTTCATTCGACACCGCGATATTATGACGTATAACGCGAGATAGCGCGAACGTGTCAGAACTGGATGCCGCCTGCCTAGCACCGACCAACAACGTGATCGTTATTTGCGGCGGAAAATATCAGCCCTTTGGATCTCCGCCACTAGCGGATCATCGTCGATCATGGCCGGTCGCGCGACACCGATCGAATCGGCGAATCGTTATTGCAAAATCCACGTGTATGAGCGGCGGCGTAACCGGAGCTCTCGCGTACCTGCGCTCATTTTTCATTCGGAAGGTTTTACTGCATCTCGATTATGCACGAAATAGCCGGCCGGCGAGAGAATAACGTTACATGAAATTTCCGTGCACGGAGATCGTGTATCTCTTTAGCATTTTCTTCCATCATAATTTATTGCGAATTTCTGCGATCGGACAATTCGCACTTTTTTCATGGCTTTTATATCTTTAAAATTGTGCAAATTATTACGTAAATTCAATAAGAAGACAAAACTGCTGTTTGTCAATGTAAATATGTTCAAATAATGCGCGTGAAATCGCGTTCGTAGAAATCTCTGTGAATTTTTCCAAAGAATCATGGATAAGACAATGACAGAGGAGAACAATTGAAGTAGATACAGTTAACTTTCCAGGGCTCGTTTCGATTTCATCCGACGAATTGCGCTCTAGAACGATTTTCTGGTAAAAGCGTTCAACAGATATAATGATAAATCGATGCTTTACGAGAGTTCAAGTACAATGGCAATTTCATCATCGTTGCGCGAAACGACCCAGATAAAAAGTGATGCTTTTGACTTAATCGTACATTTTTAACGATAAGTTTTAGAATTGTGTTCAATACGAAATGATTAACGTAAAAAGTATATCCAAATAAGCTTTATTTTCCATTTTATGAATAATTTGGAATTTCTCAGAAGTCTAACGAAGGTTGATTAAATATCAAACCGGAAGAACATTCTAAATCTAATGAAACGACTATCGGTTTGAAGTTTACAGAAATAATGTCAGCGATTAATAAAATCTGGGATTACTATCTTTTGCAGTAACGAGCTAAAAACTCAATCGTGAAAGAAATAGAAGGAAGAGCAATAATAATAAACTAGTAAAATACGTTCGTGCGCGCTTGTGTTGTTCTATTCCCGCTACTATATATCTCTCTCAACATTCAGATCTGTCATAGAACTATTGACAAGTAGTGGGATGATGGATGGTAGCCATCACTTCAGCTACATATGTACTATGCTGTCTATATATTAGATAACTTCGTCCTGCTCTTAGGTCAAAGAGGCTTACTTAACGCCATTTCGAAATCGCATTTATCATTGCTCGACTTGTGCGATTAATTGGGGCAGAATAAAAAACGGAGATTCCACCGCGCAATTCTATCGCGAATTGCTCGATTGCATATATTAAAATATATAAAAGTGTATTACATTTATAAAGTAATTTTTACAATATAACATTATGAAATACATTGCACCTAAGTTTGCTAAAGCCAAAAGATGTAATCTGGACTATAATATGCATTTTGACGCTATATTATGCTATGAAAAAGAGCAATTAAGTTTTTCTGTTCGCTCGTAAAATAAGTCGATTCACTTTGTGGAATGACGGATTCAATTACGTACGTTTACAGTCTGAACGGAACACTTTAAAACTTACATACCGCCCGAGACGAGCGGGGTGTGTATCGAAATTCGAAATGCAGTTTAACGGAGGTGAGAGGGAGAGAAGCGCGGCGAATCAAAGAATCACGTTTCAGGAAGAGTTCGCCGCGGAAACGCAAGAAGGGCGTAGATCGATGTTCGTACGCCGGAGTTCGAGTACGTATAACGGAGGAGTTTCCGCGTCGTCCGGAATGAGCGAGGATCGAGGCGGAAGGGAGGAAAGGGGCACGCGCGCGCGAGACAGGGACGAGGCATCGAGCCCCGAGGTGAATCGGAGCGAGAGCGAGAGATCACGAAAGCATCGCCGCTATCCGGTAATTGCGCCATGGCGTGTCAGAGGGGATGCTTAATGGCAACGATGCAAATACCGATACCGGCGTTAATGCCAGTGATTTCGCGGAGAACACAGATCGAAGAAGAAGCTCGCACCCCTCGGACGCGGAGACGCGCGGGTTTTTGAGTCTCTCCTTCGACCCGGCAGACCGTTAATTCTCAACGGAATGCTGCTTTTTTAATAGCGTCATCTTTTCGTTCATACGTGGGGAACGGATGCTATGTGGGACGCGACGTGTTTTCGCCGACGTTGAATCATTCCGCGACAGGGTTGGCGTGACTTCGTCCCTAAGACGAAGTAAGAGTTCCGCTGAATAAGAATTTCGCATATTTCGAAATACGCGATATTGCAAATAGAAGATCGGCGAAGAGGAGATAATGGAGATCGATCGCCTCGCTATCGACGGATACCATTAGCGTAGCGCGAATTAAATGGCGAAGAGGAAATAGCCGTGCAAACCACGATGAATTATTTTGTTTTTTTTGTTCCGCTTCGGCGAAGGCGGAATAGGAAATTATTTCACGGATCGAGTCGTTTGTCTCCCTTTCTGTTACCATTTTGCGCCGACGACACTTGTCGCGACACAACTTTACTCGCGCGGAACCACCGTTTTATCAATCGAATCCGAAACGAGTATCGAGTATCGAGCGTTTTTTGGCACTCGTAACGGTTACGTGAAACCGAATGCCGAAATGGAGTGGTCATTGTACAAAGAAATATGAGTTAACATTTTTGCTGAGTAAATTTTTTAAGTGCTTCGGAGACTAATTAATTATTTTTTCTCGGAAAAGAAACAGATGTGTATTACATCTGTAGAAAATATTTCTTATATAAAATACACTGAAAGGTTACAAGTGTCTAGACTGCACTTTATTTGTAATAAAGTGCAGTCGTAAAATAAAGGATCTAATAATAAGTGAGAATTTCTTTTCCCTGAAGACTTAGATTCTAACTACATCGCACGTATCGATCAGCTATAGAGACTTACCCTTTCCGTGGAATTGGTGAGCTTCCTGCCGTCCATGTACCAGGACAGCTTGGCTGGCGGCCTTGAACCCACTGTCATGCAATTAATGTCGTACTTCCGATTGGCGCTGAGGGGCGCGTGCTCGCTGCTGAGTATCGTCACCTTCAGTGGCCTCACTGAAACAGGAAAAGGACGCGCGATCACAAAAGCGTACGAGGGCGAGATGGGCGTAGAGCGGTCGAGGGCGTTGATGGCGCTTGATCAAAAAGCACGAACAAGAATTGCGGCAGCTGCGGAATTGCGGTGCTTAGAGTGGCCACGGACTTGTACCACCGTCCGCCCCCTACCCCTCCCTAATGCGTTTTAAACGAGTGGTACCGCTGCAGTTACCACCCCGAACGTATTGCCGCAAAACCTACACTCTGATAGCTTCGAGGGAGGGCAGTGGCGCGCGCGTTCGCACGGACCGCACCTCTCATAGATTAAGGCTGGTGGGCGTACGTGTGGCGTTTCACGTTGATTAATTGAGACAAGTATTGAATAGTGCGAACAAAATGGAGTTAAACATCAATCTTTAGCCTAATCACAGGGTATTACAAAATCGTAATTGCCAACGCTCCGATATCTGTCTCCACGATTATACTAGTAAGCTAATAACTCTCCTTCTAACCAGACTCGAAGGAAATACATGTAAGAAATCTTATCGAAGCAATGTATATAAATAATTAATTATAACGAATAAAAATTACGGTGTTTTCAATACTAGGAAATCAGCGTTTTAACGGAAATCCATTTCGGACAAGAAATCAAGTTACTTAAAAATCTCATAAGCGAAGCGCACACTAGCAATATTTACGAGACATTAAATTGCCTTCGCAAAGGCGTCACGATAAGTGGCGGTATTGACAACTCGACGAGGGGGAAACCTGGATGTAAGTGCCGATGTATTAGTCGCTCGATTCAACCGCGAAATAAGTCTCGGCTAAATCACTCGCACCAAGCCCTTCCATCGAATTTAATCGGCAACGGTTCGGCAAAGGAACGTCTTTCTTCGCCGTGCCGGGATACGGAAAAAGCGCGAAAGCGCGACGGCCACGACGGAGGCAGACAGGGACGGAGGAGAGCGGGGCGGGCGGTAAAGGCAGAGGAGAGATTTTTCATTCAAGCCGCACCACGCCCAGAGAGTCTGGAATTAAACTTTCAGTACGCCGAACTTTTGACTCCAATGAAAAATTCTCCTCTCTTCCCCGCTCTTCCGCGTCCACCATTACCTTCACCTTCGCTACCTTAATCTACCGGCTACAATCACGCTCGCCGCTTCATCGTGTTCAATCGGCATTGGTGCTAAAAGCACGATTACCAGCATAAGCCGCCGGCACTCGAGCGTCTATACAATCGTGTTGCATATTCGCATCACGCAATTCCGTGCTCATGCGGTGAATGCGGCATCGTAATTCCGTTCTTGAACGCTATTCAATTTTCCGATCTTCAACCTTGTTTAAATACCATTAGACTCTCGGATATTCAAGGCCTCTTCGACGCTGTATCTTACTCCCGATCGCGATTTCATATCTAGCAAATCTTTCTTTTAATACGGGAGAGAATTTTTCGGCTTTAATTTTTGCAAGCTAATCAGAAATTAGTACTCGCCTTCATCCGCCCTTCTGGCACGGTGCTTATTATGTGAGTCGAGTCTTTTTATCTCGTCCCCTTTTTTTCTCATGTTTATTATTTCGTTATTACGAATAAAGTAACGTGCACGCTTTTTGCTTTCTCGTCGTTACGTGAGTGGACTAGGAAAGAGACGTGACCAGGGAGCAACATTCTTCTCACGTTGTATAAACGTTCGTCAGCTTTTTCCCCGGTTGTATTGTATACACGCGACGGATGGTCATGACGAATAGCGCCGTGCGAAAAAGTGCGTCGGCGGTGTCCATTAGATGACCACTGAGTGCCCATCGAGCATGCGAACGTGTCGTGGTCACACCGATGGTCTAATGGGTGTCTGATGGATGATGCGTTTCGCGCATGGATCAGATTTATAACAAATAATGTTTCCGCCTTCCTATAGATTCATTAGACAATTTTTCGCTTACCGCAAATTTAGTGGTTAATAATTTTCACACTTACTGACGTTCACGTTTTATGAGACACTACGTATCTATTTATGAGAAATGATTTATTATGATTAAATGTGACGACTGTTCAAGCTGATATTTAAATTCTAGGATTTTTTTCATGTTAAACTAGTAATCTTTTAATATCGTACAATTGATAAATTTTATTTAGAAAAAAATGTCATTCAAGCATATAACGTCTAGTTTAAAATGGAGCTCTTTTAATAGTTGTTTTAATAGTATTATACTTTCGATCAGAAAATTCTGTATCATTTCCATAATGAATCTGTATCTTCGGCCAAATATAAACGAGACTTTATCTCGTTTTATCTCATAAAATAAAATTTTAATTGGAACCCATTGAAAAAGAGAAAATAGACTATTATAAGAAACCGATAATATAACGTAAAGTATCTATCGGAATGCAATATCGAATGCTTATTCGATATTAAAGAATACTGATAATTCCGGTTCTGACAATTATTATTTTTACGATAATAATAAACGTATAATATCCCCACATACCTACAAAGTTCTGGAAGTTGCTTAGACAGACAAACTGTAAATAACGCCAATAAAAACGCCCGATGGGCGTCAAGGACGATTGTTCTTTGGGATTGCCGGCAGTCGCAAAAGGATTCGACACGTTTCAGGTAAGAGGCACGAAACGACGGAATAAAAACGATACTAACGAGATCGGGGTGCAAAAAGGGGTTAAAGAAAAAGGGTGGAGAACAGAGGGGAAGAAAATGAGGAAAAAACAAAGGGGGGGAGAGAGAGAGAGAGAGAAGGAGAGAGAGTGGGTGAGTAACGAACGAGCGGACGAGGTTGAACTTATTGTTATCGCGAATTGAAAATACGTCCGTGCTTAATCCGGCGGGGCTTACGGTCGCGTTTGCATATCCCGGCTGCCTACTTTCGCCCGGACATCCTGCACCACCATCGGTAGTTTTTGGCGAGTCCGCCGCGCCATCCTCTCTCTGTTTATCCGTACTCGCTTTATTACGTTTCCCGGATTAATGCAAAGTTACAGACAAAAAGATTGTAGGTATCAAATGTACTGGCGCACGCATGGAAAAACAGAGCGAGGCTCCGTATCCGAGCGAATAATGTTACGTAGATGGACCGAAACGGCTCCGCGCGACCGCGGCGAGCGCTGGCTTTTTACCGCGCCGCGAAAAATGCAAAACAATCCCCCTTCAACGTGAGGCTGGCAACACCGTGTGTCATCCCCGGACAGGACGCTGTCCTAACATGACGCACTATGAAAGATGCATGTTAAAATGCTTCCATTCAACCGTGCCTTTTAAACTTCGTCATTTAAGCTACGCATCGCTAAACGTCGGGAAACATTTCGAAATTTACACATCTGCTTTTTCACTCTATATAAAAACATAAAGCTCAGCCATTTTGTTTTAAAATAACGTATCCACCTTGTCAGTATACGCTTAATATTTCGCAGACAATAACTGATATCGTGATAACGTGATCCTTCGATGCGCTGAGAAGATATTACCGATTTTTTAATTACACCGTTTTTATGTATGAACACGACTGCGCGGAGAGACTGCAATTAGCATTGAAGTTTGCGGAATTGCAATATTACATTGTGCGCATTGGCGCTCTAATGAGTAACTCCCAGCAACGCGTCGTGTAAATTTGTTGGCCGACTCTCGTGCATTAGTAGTAACGGACGGAGGGACGCTAATGAGTAGGCGAGGCAGACCGACTGAGCGTGGACGCTGTTTGAATAGAGTGGAAGACGAAGTTAACTCGAACTAGGTAGATGAAGAGTCCGCGAAATAGCGTCAGCGCAGCGCGGAGCGGAGCGGCGGGAGTCCGGCGGACAAATTAATAGCGGCGACTCTGATTCTGTTTGCAAGGAATCGCGGTCATTGTGAACCTGAATCGCAGCGCAATTTCGATCACCGAAATACGTCCGCCCCCCTGTCTAAAGCCCCATCCGGCTCGAAACTCCGGGGAAGACAAGTTTCGCGACGAGGCCACGCGAGCGGCTGCGGCGGCGGATGCGTTTCGCCCGGGTCGTACAAAAGCGTCGTCGCGGCTGCGCTTTTATTTGCGTTCATTAGCCATTGCGCGTGTTATGAAACTCTATGTAACGCCGATCGAAAACGCGGGAGTTTCTAGAAACTTTGTTCAATGCCCGAGTTCGTAAACCAATTACTCGTTATTTCATCCGTGAAATGATTGCGGGCGCGCCTGTGTAAGTTTCCCACGGACGCGCGTATCGATGTTACACCTGTGTAATTTATTTATCTCGCAGTATTTTCCGGTACGCACGGTACGTTCTATAAATCGAGAAACCCGAGAATTTAACGTTACGCGGAAGTTTCGTCCCAGATATCGTATGTGTGAACACGCTTCTAATTTATCCCGATAGGAGACGTTGGCGGTTATTGTTATAACATTCGTTTTTCACTGTCTTTTTTTCTTCGTAGGACCCGAAACTCGTCCTCGTGCGTGTCGCGCAGCGTTCCCGGGGATCAAAAACAATTACGTAGACGCTGTCGGTGGCCGATCCGTCGGCGCGACAGTGACAAACCTGCAGCAGGGAACGTCCGGAGTGTCCTAACCACTTTCCTTAATTCCATGCTCCCTCTGGACCAGCATCTATCCCGCTCAGCAATGATCACCAATAACATTAATCAAGAACGTTCCTCGCCACGCCCGCATGTCGCTCGGCGATCCTGCACGGATCCTCGGTTCTCGGAACATTTACGGCTCTCTCGTTAGGTCGGCGAGAGAAGGAAGAAGCGAGGGTCGGGCCGAGGGAAACATTTGTAAATGCACGGCCGTCGTTGTATGCGCGTTCGTATATACGCCCGCGCATTCCTACGGTTGCGGATTGTTCACGGGTAACGCGGCCTTGTCCCGAGGTCACACGAGACTCACTCGACTTCAGTCATAGTCTGAGAGGGCTCTCCCGTCTCCTTCAAAAGCACCGTCTCCGGTATACAATCAAGGCCTCCAGCCCAGTTCGAGGACTTGCGCCTCTTTCATCGCTCTTTCTCTCGCTCCTTCCTCCCCGCCGTCTCTTTCTTCTCGCCTGGTTTGCTCGGCTATCCTTCCGTTCCCATCGGTGGCTTTACCCTCCCCCGTCAGCGTCCTGTCGTCATGGTAGTCGTCGCGGTCTCGTTTCGCGCTACGAGATATCACAGAGGAAAACGCAGAGGCCATCTCGTAGTGGCCCTTAACTATCCGCGCACGACTCGTATTTCTACTTTTATCCCCTTCTCACTACCTTTGTACGGCTCCTTTCCCGTTCCTTCGACGCGGTTGCGCCGCCGCTGCCTTTGTGAATTTCTATGCATTTCTCGTGGGTAACGTCGTTTGCTACCAACGGAGCCGAGAACTTTGTAAAAGGTCGAGTTTTGATGCTGCGGCAATCTGATTTCGAAATGATTACGAACTGTATTAAGCTTAGACAGAGAAATACGAGGAATTAAGAAGGAAATGACTTTTAAGTCGATTAAAACGATATAATTATAGAGACGCTTATTTACGTCTCTACGTCCAGATCTAGACCCGAAATAGAGTTTTTAATAAAACCTGTATTAATTCATTTATTATTTAATTTAGTCGCGGTTTTCGGGGAAACGTTTGTTAAACGTAAAATTTATGAAACAAATATAGAATAGCTGAAATTTCATCCCACTACTCTTCTATATTGGTTATATTTGTCTATGTTGAGGGAACTTTAAATACATAAATAGATATATAAATGGATTAACAAACAGAGCGTTTGGTATTTTTGGACAAATAATATATACTATTATTGTCTCTGACTATCATTTCATTTCGTCCGTATAAATATCATCTTTATACAGAAATAAAAAAAGTTTCCCTGAAAAAGTAACGTCGTCAGGGCGAAAAGAGGAAGAGACTCGAATAAAAAAAAAAATCGCGCCTAATCTCAGAAAATGATATCGCGGATTCTCGCCGACGTAGTACGCCCGGGAGAGCCACAAAAACGACCGAACAATCGCTGATCGGACGGGGGAGTAAAACGGGCACATCTCCTCTCCCGGGAGCCGGCTTCCCAGCGAAACTCTTCCCCGAAGAGTTTCTCAATTTTCAATTCCATGAATACTCGCCGCGCGCGCGAGCGCGACGTCCCCTACCGAAAATGGCTACCGTGAATCCCATCGATGTGGATCTTTTTGTCTCGCGCGACTTATCAGCCGCGCTCTAGGAAGGAGAGCCGCATTGAAAAATCACCGATTCCATTAAAAGTTCCAGCGGATTTCCGGGGCTCGCTCGGTGTGATTTTCACCCGCCTCACGTCACGACCTGAAAGATCAGCTCGGCGCGGCTGAATGCTCGAGCCGTGTCGTAGAAAGCGACCTGATCACCAACGGCCAATCCAAAAGCTAGCGCTCGTCGATATTACCAATCTTTTTCCCGATTTTTTTATCTCTCTTTTTCTCATCTCTCTCCCTTTCTCTTTCCGCCTTACCCACGATCCACTTTCGAGCTTTTCTGTTCCGCTCGTCGCGAGCTCCTTCTTACCCTCACACCCTTCGGCGCCCAATTTCCAAGTCTCTCGCACTGTAAATCAGGCCCACCGTTACCCAATTTCGCTGGCTGACTCCATTACCAGCCTGCCCTCTAATTAGTCAGGCTCGATTAGGTTGGGGTGGGCCGGGCCGGGCCGAGCGAGGTAGGTTAGTGTCGGGTTTGTTCTCCATTCCCCTCGAGAGCGCCGATTCAATCCCAAGATCGTTCTCATCCTCTTCAGAATCTCTATCACCTCCATATTATACGTTCTCAATCTCTTCTGTTTCCATCCTCGCTTGTGGCGGCGACGCCATTCTGTCGCGTGTAATTCTACTCTATCTCCCTCTCCCTATACCTCTCTCGCTATCTTTCCTCCGTTTCACGTTTTAATGAAGCGATAAAACGTACATGTGATTTCGTTTCGTCCGCTGTCCGCGTTCGCTCGCTTTTGATAATCCCTCATTTGTATTGCGCTCGCATCTCGACATTACGCTCGGCTTTTTGGTGCAGTGACCGCTTATAGCTCCAGCTAATTAAATTCGAATGTGTGTATATGCAAGTTGGTGATCATACAGACGGTTAATATCGTTACTCTAAATATTCAGTATATTGTCCAATGTAGAATCGCGAAGGTTTAATTTCGCGCGATTAACCTCGTTTAACGCGATTCATATGTCGAAAATGATCCATTCTATATAAGATCCGTCGGAGGTACATACTTCATCAGATAAAAGCTGTGTGAAATGGAAAAAGAATCGACCCTTGTTAAGACAAGAGTATCAACTTAGCCCTGTAAGCCCAGAATATCACGGCAGATTCAATCAAACGTTAGTCAGACTGATTCATTACATTAATCTTCTTGAGTTTCACCCTTCCTCCCAATGAAAGGTTGACCTTTCTTCCGCAAGCAAGATTGAAACCTTTCACCTCACGTCCGATTTCATCGATTCGGATTACCCACATTTAAAATTGTGAAAGGAGGGATCATTCCCTTTTTAATTACGGATATGCATTATTAATGTCAGATAAAGAATATTTTTATGTGTGTGTGTGTGTGTGTGTAGAAAATGCCATGCAGTAGCCGTATGAATAAAATATAAATACTATCTTTCCAAATATAAAAATAGTATATTAAAATATAGAATATTAAAAAATGTATTAATACATATACATAGATATTCAATATATATTTATGTCATTTGCAAGTAGAGCATTACGCATTTACGCAACGTAAATACTTTTAGATAAAGCGAATTCAAGATATCTTAAAAAGCGTATAAACATTTGAACAGCTCGCTCGTAAGGAACCTAAGACAAACGAAAAAGCATTACTTCTGCAAGGCGAAGAGATAAGTTTAAGGTGCCGTACTTTACGATTGGCTAGCAGAAAAAAGATACGGTTCGGTTGACTAGCTTCGAACTTCTCGACTACTCCGACGAATAATGAATACAGTTTTTTTTCCCTTAAAACCGCACGAAGACGGTGAAGAAGTTTCCAACAAAATTATCATTACGAGATTTCACTGCGCGACGCTCGCATTAGTGCGCGACAGGAATAATCGAAAAATATTCGCAATTATTTTAATTTCGCGCCGCGTGTCGTATCGGCCACCCCTTCACGTTTCGCGCGGTTTATTTCCATTTCTCACAGCTGCCAGTGAATGTGCGTCCCGGTGAAAATAATTCGGGCGATAAACCCCTGCAGGGGAAAAATATGCCATTACCGGGCGCTCCATTTGTAAATGCGACGATTTTCGAGCGCGCAAGCGTTAAATATTAATTTTCTCGGAATAATGGGATTTCAAAACCACGGTACACAACTGAATGTGACACGCGATGTACCGACTGGCGGTCGGTACTTCGGAATTTGCGCAGAAAGACTCGATGAACCGTAAAATAATAATGATCCGCGATTAAACTGCGTTATACACACGGCCATCGTTCAGCGCGCGGTACGTTTTGATAATTTATTTCGCAACGTTCGTGCGCACCCTCCTGTCACGGTTCATATTAACGGCCGCGGTTTATTTATTATGAAACGTTTGCTAGCTGACCGAAGGGCCAGATCGATTTACTCTTCGATAGGCATGTCGGAAATGCTTTTCGTCCATAAATCGCACGGATCCGGTCGCAACGTGGATGCCTTGATTTCCCTTATAATATCAAAACGTTGCAACATTGACATTATATTTTATGCTAAAAACAATACGCATAATTTTGTTATAAATGTTACTTGGATTTCCTCGCGGAAAATCACGCTATTTTTAGACCACCAAATTTTGAATTTACTCATTTATTTCTCGCCGGAGAGCGTGAGATCATTTTAATTGTTACCGCATCGCTTATTGATTGTTAGGGATAGGTGTAACATTGACTTGCGCACCGTCAATCGCGTTGAATTTTCAAAGCTTTTTTTTACTTGTTAATTTTGTTATCGAGAATCCCTTGTTATTTATCCAATTATTAGAATATTAGTTTCGCTTTTTTTGTATCTAAAAATTGAGTTTGTTATGAGATATGGACTATTTTATATTGGAAGAAAAAAAAATGCGTGGCATTTATATAGCATTCCCTATAAAACTCAGTTAAAAAATATATTTTTTCCACTTTCCTTCATTTGATCTTCTTGTTGGAACAGATCGCACAATATCCCATCTATTTTCTCTTGCCGGACAAAGAAAACCCAATCTATCATCAATTTAGCGCGCATAATTCAATCTGTTATAGAATGCTGGTAGATCTTTCGTTGCAACAACGCGGGATCCAGATGAGTTTTCGCGGCTAGGAAATTGCATTTTCCGCACCACTCCGCGTCGTGAAAACCTTCGCGGCGTTAATACTTTCTCGTTCGTCCGCGATTCGCGATCCATCCGGCGTGCAGTCATGCAAATAACACCTCGAACGTATGTTCATAAGAATCGCACGACCGGCTAACCGGAGACGAGAGGAAGACGGGGATTGGATATAGGGGGGGCGAGGGTGGAAGGGGGGTGGGGATAGAAAGCATAAAGTCGCGTGGAAATCGCTCTCGTTTGTCGAGTCGTCCGTAAAAGGCGGCGGAGAGGCGGACGTAAGGCCGCATACCGATAATTCCACGGAGTGCTCCGTGGAATTTATGAGGTTTAATCCTTTGCGGAATCCAAGAGAGGCGGCTCCCCCTCGTCTACCCCTTCGTCCCCATGCCACGGGCATACGACGGCTTAAGGGGATGGGTGGAGCCGGGCCCGGCCCCGACGGCGGGGGCCGCACGCCGGAGACGCCGGGTTCAAAGTGCACGGAGGAAGAAAGCCAGCCCGCTCTCTCGCGCTCTTCTCTGCCTCACGGCGAAAGAGCGGGCTTTAACGCCGGGCAATAAAACCCGTGGAGTGGCGTAATGCCTATACGAGTGTGATGCCTCGCGAGTATAATACCTGAGAGATACGTATATTCCCCTGCCCTCCCCCTCTCTCCCCCCCCCGTAGGTGCACGGCGAGGTTGGTGCACTTATTTCCTGCGTTATTCGGCGAAACGTAAAGCGGAAATTAAAGCCGATAGACCGGGTAACAGCCCGGCACAGATAATTATGTTCGTTTCGTTCGTGTCTCTCCATTTTGCGGAATCGGCGCGAGGAGTTATTTGCATAACGGCCGAGTTAAATCGCCGCGGTACGAGTTACGTGTCCAGTATGTATTTTTGACATTGTCGCGTGTATTTAGCTCGAGGACGGATGGAGACACGTGATAATTTAAGCGAACATTATTCTGATAGAAACTGTTATTGTTAGTAAATGATATTGAGTGTGTGCACGTCACGCATCGATGAATTACGAAAGATGCGAGACGACGGATTTTGGAAATGAGGTGACGCTTCCTCTTCTCTCACAGTTCCGCGGAGTACAATCGCGAATTATCGTCCGCGAGTCCGGCGCGAATCTTCTTCCCCCGCGGTTCGCTCGATATCGATAAGCGCGAGGTTACCGTTTTTCACTTAATAATCCGAATCCCGCGCGGGACGTAACTTCCCTGCCTCCGTGCGCGCATCGCAGCTTTTTTTTCCGCGGGCACGTCGCAGCGCGAGCTTCCTCTCGCCCAATTAAAAATAATTGAATGCAAAATCCGCTTTAATTCGCCAACTTTTAGACGGCTTGTGTTGGGAGCTCGTAATTATGCGCGCGGACTATAAGGCGCGCACTCCACTAAAAACGCCCTCGCGTTTTTATCATCGTGCCTTTATATTTTTACGACAAGTATGCGTCACTCGGCCATGACGGATATACGGCAAAAGATGCGGGCATGTGTCGAGCTTTTATGCCGAAATGAGGGAAGAGAGAGAGGAGGGGAGGGAGGGACGGCGCGATAAAAGCGACTTCGCGAAAAAGCGAAGTGCTCGTACGCGATTTATTGTAATCACCACTAAAACACGGTATGCAACAATTTGCAGTGACGTTCAACGTTGCGGATTCAGTGCTCATCGATCGCGTTCGCAGTACGCGACTAGACAGAATGACGTTACGGCGCGGCGGGGAGTCTGCCGTTAATACTTTACGCCTCTTGCGGGCTAGAAAAAAAAAGAGAGAAAGAGGAAGGGAAAAAAAGAACGTCCGATGCTCTTATCGATCGTGGTGCCGGGCCTATCGTTCGTTCGTCGCTCATTTACCGCGAGAACGCCGGCTTGGTACGCGTTGCTTGGTACTCTGCCAATCATGGACGATAAAGATCGGCGCGGGATGGAAGACGCATAATGGGTCGTCGCATCACTAACGCGCCATTACTCGAATATTTGAGCAACGTTGAATTGCGTGGCGGACGTAGGTGCGCGTACATATATACGCACGATGGAAAATTGGGTCTCCCCGAGTTTAATTGAACGACCGCCGGCGCGCGCGGTTTCCGGATGCTTGTCCGTGAACGCGAAACGACGAAATGATAATTGAGGCGTGCTTGTGCTTGCAGCATTCGTCGGCGAAACCGTTCGCCGCACGCGTAATAATCGCCCGCTTTTGTTCATCGTCCGCGTCTCGCAGTTTAGTCGCGTGTACGACGCAGTTAAATACACGCACCCTATAAAAAGGATCCACTCGCTCGCGAACAAAAAGAAGGATGGATTTTCGATAATTTCCCGAATGCAGTAGACGTCCGCCAACATTCGACTTTGCCGCCTCTCGTAAATTCCATTCCTCGATGAAAATCGTGTTTTTTTTTCTTTTTTTCCTAAGGTAGGGAGAGCACGTATTATCACTTTGCCAAAGAGTGCCATCGACATTTTTATTACCGTCCTCGTCATGTACGGTGTTATATGTGAACGAACGTCACCGCTAATATTCCGCTTATGCCCGCGTCGTCGCTTTCTCGTTATTTCGCGTGTTATATAAAGAGTAAATCTGAAGTTTTTCATTGTTATCATTGTTTCGTCTTTGTTTCCTGCATTTCCAAATGCGCGCTTAAGGTTTTTTTTTCGAAAAATTTACATTCTCTTGTGCATTCCTGCTACAGAAAGGATTCCCTCGCGAATTACGAAATTATGCGAAAAAAATTCCGCGTTATAATGATACGAATTTTGCTCTTACATTCGTATACCTTCGACGAGGAGAGAGAGCTTTTTCTCTACTAGAACCACTAATTCTCTTTGCGGACGCGATAGTAGCTTTCCGTTGAGCTTGAAACATCGAGAAAAGCGGAAGGAATATCCAATTCTGAAAAGATAATAAGGCCGCGACACTGTCGATGAGCATCAGCGAAATGGGGTGAGCCACTTTTAGGGGCGGCTCGTCGCTTCACGACGAAAACGAGGTAAAGCGAAGGAAACCGCGATGACTTTCCGCGCGACCTCCGATGCCCCGAAGCCCCTCTTTCTCCTCGGAATTTAATAAAAATCCGAGAGCTTCCGGAATCGAGCTCCCAACCCGTCGTCGCTCGCTGGGCTCCACCGGGAAACATTATGCGTTTCGACTCTCTCTTCGGTGCATCGCTCTTCGATTCTATTTCGCCTCACTTTCCCTATCGCGCTTCTCGCCTTTCTGTGCATCTCTCTCTCTCTCTCTCTCTTGTTCTCTCCCCTCTTCACCACATCACCATTTCATCGAGATGTTTCACCCGTCTCGAGTAACTTCGAGACAAATTGCGTCGCTGAGCGGTGCTTAGCTTGACTATTTCGAGGGAATCGAAGTATTTGTTATATAAATATCGATAATACAAGGCACTTTATTATTCGGGATTTGTTATTCGGTCAACGTATTAATTGCGCGTCGTATCGCCAAGATTGACTAGCTGAGTCTTAATTTAAATCAATCTCGTACATGAATATTATGTGTGTCTATATGCTTTCGTGTGCATAATATATAATTCAGTCTAAGCTCAAAATAGTATCGGATCCGCGACAACTGCATACTTTATACGATCACAAAAGTATAACAGTTCGTAGGAAAGAAGACGAAAAGAGATACATCGACATCATGTAAAAATTTAAGTTAACTATCTTTTGTTCGGCTGCCTGATTTAAGATTGCCCCGCGATTCTTCTTCGTGACCAAAACGTCGAAACCGAGAGAAAGAAGAAATTGGAGGCACGTGGCTGCGGGATAAACGGGATTGCAGAGCCGGAGCCGAGGCTCTGGGTTAAATACTTTCCCGCTTCGGTATTCAGCTTCGTTTACTCGACAACGCAGATTTTCCCTTTGGCCCGATTCGCAAATGCATTCCTTTTGCGCCGATTCACAGAGGAAAGCGGCGGGCACGGCTGGGCGGATCGATTGTACCCTTTGGATTTATCCTCCTGAGAGACCGCAGGCGGTGTTACACTTTGTAACTACGGCGCAACAACGAGAAACTACGAAGCTCCGTGAGTTTCAGCTATCTGCCGCCCTTTAAGCTTTGCGCGTAAAAAACGGGGGATGTGCTTATTCGATAATATTTCACAATTTAATAATATGAACGCAATTTCTTCATATTTATGCGTTATTAGTTGTGCATGTTTCATTGGGAAAAGTCGCGCGAGAAATTAAAAAATAAATATCATCAAAATCGCACCGAGACAAAATCGGTTTCTAGTTTATTTAAGAAAAAAATGGAAGCAATTATGTGATAAAAACGCTGTGCGATAAATGATATACTTACGATGCATTTCAATCGCTACCGATGTCGACACGGGTTGACTGATATTGTTGTTGGATGCTTGACAATCGAACACCGCATGAAGATCCGCTCTTGACAATTCTCTGACGACTAGGGTGTTCCTACGAAGAGCAGGAAACTCGCCCGGCTCATCTTTAGAATCTAAAAGCGTTTCTCCGCGCCACCATCTCACTTTAGGCTCGGGGCGACCTGAAAATAATCACCATAAAATTCATCAGTTTTGTCAGAAATAAAAAGTCGATAAGTTCAAATACCCTCGTGTGTTAAAATTTAATAACATTTTTTTAACTTTAGTTCATAGTTTTTAATATTTAATTTCCATCGTTTTCTATACCTAATTGAATAATAATGAAGATATATATGCGTATTTAAAATAGAATGCTGTTTTTACCGCTTGCAATCGTAAACGAACAATTAGACATATAAAATAAAATTATTTATAATGCCTTCAACTTTCCCTATTTTAAGTACCAATTGATATGTACTCGCTTAATATTGGATTATTGGAAAATATCACGTTATAGAGTTAATATAAATTTCAATAAAATATATAGGTACGTGTATCTATAATAACAACTTTACCTTTAGATAATATCTTCTTAATAGAGACAGTGAAATTTTTATTAAGTGCGACATTTTATATCATTTACTTTGATTCCAATTTTCCCGAGAATATACAAATTTTGGAATTGGTGTTCTCTTCGCCAGAAAACCACGTTACAACGGCATCGACATGTCGGCCACGCTATCCAGTGCAACATATCACGCGGGCCCCTTTCTGTCTTACTACTTGTCCGCGAGACTTTGCCAAGTTCCGTGCATATACGTACACTTTGCCCTCTTTGCCCGCCCACATCGGTGTAGGCTGCGCGGTGCGCGTTAATTCATAATTCATAATGGTCGTTGCGTGCGGATAATCCCCCGAGGGTGAATATCCCGTTAAAGGGAAGCGGCGAGTCGGAGGGGCGGTCTAGCTTGTACCGGAGCGACCTCATTATTTTTTACCGGACCTATTTTTGTTCGAGAGGGACAAGCAGAAAAACACGCGCGGCAGCGGAGGGCGGAAGGGGGATTGCGCGAACGGTGGCACCGGGAGGTAGGAGCCAGTTGTAGGAGCAAAGTGGTGGAATTGTAGGCAGTGGTGAAGAGCGGTATAAGAGCGGCATGTAGCACTGTCGTGTCCCTCGGGTGGCGGCATGCGAGGTAATAAAAATAAATTTATTATCGTTATTGCCTTCGCCTTGCCGACACAGCAGCGCGCGCCCGGATATTAAAATGTAATAGAATAAAGGGGAGCGCCGAACGAGTGCATGCACCGCGACCGCTGTTAAAGCACTCGACGTTTTGTCGAAGCGTTTAACGATCTGGGCAATGGTACTCTTTTAATTCTGTATTTACATGAAGATAAAACGCGCGAAAGGGGTAAATGGCGTTTCAGAAAATCTATATGGTAGTAATATAGTAAGATGATATTTATTCGTTCTCCTCGCAGCAAATCCCGATATGTTTTCGTCCATAACGACAACGATGTAATCGAGCTATTACAATGACTGCGGTGAGATCAAAGAGAGAATTATCAGACGTGAGATAAAGAATACAAAACGCTGAAAGGTTACGTTTGCAATTTTTAGAACTTCTCGCGACCGCACCGTCGAAGTTCGGAGAAACGTTCTTTATCCGCAATATCGGAATACGGTCGTGATGTGAAGTCTTAAAATTAGACGCTATAACTAACAATAAGAATAACACGACTCCGGGATGAACGAGATCGTGGGCTGTTTTACATGCGCGGGCGAGAGAACGGGTTAAGGAATCCAGAACAGAGTCCATTCCCATCGGTCACACCAATTATTCTACCAGCTCTTCCGGCGGCGTATATTTACGAGGGCATGCAGCTTCGAAAGAGAATACTCAGACGTATTTTCATTCGGCCTGTCTCTCATTATAGAAAGTAGGACTTACCACCAGAGACGAGGCACTGCAGTCTCATGTCACCACCTTCTTCGTAAGGGCCGGCCACCGCTGGGACGGTCTTTCCGCGTTCGTCGATAATGTTCGGCTTCTGCGGCGGTACTGTAACAGCAAGAGAAAAAAACGAATATAATAAAATGCCAATATCGTGATAAATACAAATAACTATGAATATTACTTTAGACTATTAATACTTAAAGAAATGCAAAGAAAATTTATAAACAATTTTATTTAATAATAAAATAATAATTTAAATAATAAATTTCGTTTATCAATCGTATAAAATATAATGCATTTCGACTGCAATTCCATAAAATCATCTAATTTCGTATACGCCAATCTAAAATTTAACAATATTATCTTTTTACAGCGTTGAGATGTATATCGGTAAACGATAGATTCCTTATAAAGCATAGTATAATTATAATTTACAAAAACTTGACAAATTGAATTAAGTTTTCATTTTTCATTTCGCGAGTTAGTTTCACATCGCGAGTTCATCGCGATGAAAAGATACTCATGTAAAAGATATCCACGTTATTTCGAAACTTGACCGCCTTTGCCAATATACGACCGCGTTTTCTCCAGTCGAGGTACAACGCTCGGCGCAGCCAATCGTTTGAGCGGTTTCGAGTTTGACCGCCTCTGACACCACTACGAGCTATTTAAGCACAGATAGGAAACTTTCCATGTAAGTCAGCGGCGTCCGGGGAGGAGTAATTCATGATACTCGTGCCACGAGAGCGCCGCACGAATAGTCGAGCAAGCAGGTGTACAGGTGTTACAGGTAACCACTGGAAACTCGTGCGGACGAGCGAGCCAGCACGAAGGCGCGATCCGGATAGTTTGACGAAAATTTCAGCAAATCTCGGTACCGCAAGATGAAAGCTGCAAAGCGAGACCGGCGTCTTTTGCACCACCCGGTCATCTCATATCTCGACTGTGTTAATAATATATGTTAATTAACAACGTGTACATTTTTATGCCGTTTTCTGGAACTATTTCAGATATTGTAACACAAACGAGAGGAGCGCTCTTCGTAATTGGACTGGTATCAGCTACGATCCTTCCGAGATAACTTGCAACCTCTTATTATGTCGGTAATCCGTACACCTACCGCGCGCAATAAAGCATTTTGCGTGCAAGGAAACAATGCGCCGCGAGGTATCAAAAGGGCACGTAAGGGGGGTCACGCGGGAATCCCCCGGTCGTGTATAGTTCGTTCCGACATGCGGATGGGTGGAAGGGTCGGTCTATCGTGGCGTGTAAACGCTGGCAATTGAATATCGGAAATAGCGGCGTGTCGGAACGTCAGAAGGTGAGTGGCGAGCGTATTGCCTCGAAGATAGGCTGCAGTCGCGGTTGGGATGTCGGATGTCCGTCCAAACGAAACAGGTTGCCCTATGAAAATTCACGAGCTCTGGATAAATCGATGGTAACCCGACCTGATTCCGTAACGCCAGAATAGCTTTTAATCTTTTAACAAATTCAATTTTAACCGAAACTCCTAAAATTTGCCTTTATAAGACACTTTATAATTGACCGAATTTTATGATCTATAGTTGAGACGTGTTACGTAATCAGTTCTTTTATATATGATGCGTTATTACGCAATAGTCGCGTTTTTATGTAATTATTACATATAATTAAGGACATGGCCTTAGAGGCCCGTAAAGGCCCTAGATATTTTGAGCTTAAAGTTCATCCGTTCTCTCTCATATAATTATTCTCCTGGACGAACGCATTCGCAGAAAAAATTGAACCGGTGAACCGAATGGGAAATAAACTGGATTAACACGGATGCGCAAAGTTAAGCCGTTGGTCACGATATCATGCAAGTGAGAAAGTCCCGACGTGAAAACGTTACTCGATACCATCCGGAAATAACGACGAGTGAAGCACCTCTGAAAATAGGATTACCGCACCCTCTATATTTTGCATCGAGTGTAATCGATATATTAGCGGATCCTTCAGTATTAACCGCAATCTCTCTCTCTCTCTCTCTCTCTCTCTCTCTCTCTCTCTCTCTCTCTCTCTCTCTCTCTCTCTCTCTCTCTCTCTCTCTCCCCTCTTTCTCTCTTATAATACCCACAAAATATCAACTTAACATACGGCAACGCGAACTAAATTATCAAAACGTGTGCTCTACGAGGTACTTGACCTCTCGCATTTGCAAGCGACGCGGATTGTGCCGCGGATAACGGCCGGATAATTGATTACGCGAGAACATAATAAACAGGGCTCTGTTTGCACGCTTTTAACTTAATGCACCATTATAATATCGAGTGATCTAACATAATACATGGTAAGCTCTCTATGAGCAATCTTTCGGTCGCTAGGGAAGCTAATCAGAAAACTAAGTCCTTGACAACGTAGCAGATTTAACACAAGAGTTACGCCAGAAAGTTACGCGTTTGCGAAAATGTTTATAATCATCTTAACTTATGAAAGCTTTGACCACAAACAAATTAAAATTAGGGATTACGTCATGTAGCTTCTTTAACCAGAAGATTTCCGTATAACAATTGAACTTGTATCTTTAAATTTTACTTGAAATATAATTTTTTATTTTTCATTATAAATATTTTGTGAAACGATGTAATACATTTTATTAATTTCTGCGAAGCTTGAGAAATGGTTTTGCAACGGCGCCTGTTTCCATTGTTCGGGAACTTCATGGAAGAACGGAACATTTCCAACGAACATTTTCGCGTGACAAATGACATGCTGGAATTTAACGGGTTAATTTGTAGCACCTAAGTTTCACATCGGCGGGAGTTGATGTGTCCTCGCGAGTCATGATGTTTGGTACGTGACACGGAAGAGAAATTGTTAGAGCGTATCATTCGCAGATACGAGTATTTCGAAAATACAAAGATACGTTTCTGCCTCGGGACGAGCAACCGCGGGAACAAGAAATCGCAATTACTCCACGTTGCTCCAAAAGATAAATTCCTTTCACGCAAGCTTTAATGCCGGAATTCGACATTCAGTTGACCAACTTAATACAGCACCTAATTGCTCAGTGCTTTCGTCCATTCGTTGTACACGTTTTATCCCAAATGTCCCCTTGATAAAAGTTGCATCAAGCATGTTATTAATTGAATGGCTTTTTACACGCAAAATACGCGTTGTCGCAGCACGGTACATATATAAACGCATTGTCCAAGTCTTGAACCTTGGCAAAAAGTTAATATTTAATTTATCATGGCCTGATATTGTCCCGACGGCGAGTGTTTCGTACGAAAAAGGTTTTATCTGTTAATGCAACAGTAAGATTCCTCCAGGGAGTGACCGCACTAGTAGTTTTTCCGAAGGGTTACTACGTGAAACGAACATCCAGTAAATTGAGGAATCATGTAACGAAGTCCTTTTCCTAGAAAAGTGCGCTTTGCACGGAGAAGTGCCCTTTGCCGAAAGAAATGTCCAATTCCGAGGTGGACGTCGCTTTTGTAAAATCTCGTGTCCTTTCTTTCCAGGATACATTAAGTTTCTCAAAGTGTATAGTCGACACTTTAAACGGAGATCAAACGTTCTTTGTAACATAAATGGTGTTGCGTCAACGACTACAAGAAAGGACTATAAAAGAAAAGTGAATTGTAATATAAAGGAGGCGCTACAATATCTTTTTTTACAGAGACTCTCTCACGCTCTTTCTCTCTCTTTTACACAGTAGAAAAATAGGCTTCTTCAATATTCCAACAAAACAATTCTCTTTCTAAATATTACACTGTATTACACCTAATAAGAGTCACGGGATGAATCGTCGATTATTCTGTGAACGGAGATAAAATGGTAAAAACGCGTTACCCGATACCATCTTCATAATTAAAATAATTCAGTAGAAATTACTCTTTCAGAAGCGTCGGATAAGAAATATGCAGAGCAACACGATGTCGGAAAACTGACTTCGCTAGATGAAACTTGTATATATTATAACGCTCGTTAATTGCACGGAGAAAACGCATTGAAACTTAATTCTCGAGTCTGGTATAATAATAGTTGTTTTAGCATATATGAGAAGTTAAGAAATACGAATGATATAGCACGAAAAAGGCGAGGCAACGAGGCAACGAGGATTGCATGCTCAACTATCCTAACTATGTGAAACTGACTAACGGAATTTGCTTGCACATTGTTTTCCACTGAGTATGAATTTTCACAAGTGGTGGCATAATAGAATTGTATCGAAGTTCTGTTCCGACGATCGATAAATTATAACTTCGTTGACAATAACGAGAGCATCATTTTAATATTCTTCAATAATCGCGATATGAAGTTATTCATTATTAGCTACACAAATCTACTTTAAAATATTAAACGAAATTACATTAATACGTGAAATGCAATTTATTCGTGCGATCATTCGCATTAATCGATTCACGTCGAGCTATCTAAAATATTGACACGGTGTTCTGCGCATGACGGTTGAATCAATGACATGCTGGCGTAAAAGTGAACATTGAAACGCGATAAAAGTTTTGATGATCGTTACAAAATAAGTGACGAGAGAGAACGTAATATAAATTATGTTAAAATAATTAGAATGAGATATTTTTTTAATCACACAGAAAACCAGATTAATCTTAATTAGAAGGTAAATTTGATCTTTATGATTATTCGTAAATATATTTATTTTTTCGTGCTCCTTATTTTATTGCTTATCAATCTTACTTCATGCTCATTAAACTTTGAAAGAAAATTCAGAAGTAGAAAAGAATAACATATTAATGCTCTGCACCATTTACATTTTTTAACATAAAAAATTTTGGATTTATATTTTGATATAATATATGCTATTAAACAAGATACGAACCTATCACCGTCAACTGGATTCTGGAGTTTCTAGTCGGACTTGTAGTAAAGTCCACTCGGCACCTGAATTCGCCTTCGTCCTGCTCCTGTACGTGGTTAACGCTCAAAGTTGCTGGTTCCGTTGTTGTCCTGAATAACGCCCGATCGCTGAGATAGTCTTTATCCTGCCAATGCAACGGTTTTTCCGAGTGCTTGCCGCGCAGATCATAACTGAAACAGATATTTCCTTTACTTACTTTACATTCCTTATTTGTCACAGGTGTGAGAATCTGACAAAAAATGTGACAGTATAGATCTGATATTGCAAATTGACGTTGATGCAGATACATGCTTCTAACCAGGTATTCTAAGAGATTATGTCATCTTGATTATAAACAAGAATAAGATGTGTGCGATATACCCAAGTGGTCTGATCAATTTTTTAAATTAAAATCTCTAAATTAATCAGATTGCACACATTATAATAAAATATCAAATTGTATCAATGCCATATTTTCTGAGGATAGATTCTTACGATAATCGTATTTTCAAAAGAGACTGAAAGATTTTAACTCGAAACTTAAATCTGCGATATTGTTATAAGAACATTTTATTCGAATATTTCGGTTGCAAACTTGGTTAAACATTTCTTTCGCATTTCTATTATAGGATTAAGACAAAATTTTGCCGAGAGTCCGGTAATCTAGAGAAAGCGCGTAGTGTTTGCAGTGCAATCTCGTATATAAACGAAAATCGCTTCACGAATAACGTGTGCTCGGGCATGACTGCGCCATATGTCGCTTTATGTTTTTTGCTATTCCGCGCCGGAGAGTAGCGTGGATCACGATGGAAAATAAAGTGAAACAAATGCAAAACTTCAGAACTAATATTGCGACAGGAAGAGAATTTCGTTAACTCTCCATTTTTTAATGCACTGAACGCCTCGCGCATATTTGATGTAGACGACGAAGTTGGATAATAAAGGACACGTACGACATAGTAGAGAAGAGCATAATTTCACTAATTAATTTAATACGATATGAGTCCGCTTTTGTGAGAGATAAATTTCACATTTAAAATTATTATATAAATTATATTATATTATTCCTGTCACGCTGAATAATATCAGTAACAAATTTATTTCAAATATTTTTTTTAGGCTACGATCTTATAATTTCATGACAAAGTTAATTACGCGATAAATTATTGAATAAGATTATTATACATTTTTTAAAACATTGTCGGACTATAGTATATTTGAACGTTCCCCAAATTTTTAATTTCCTATTTTCAGAAATAAATGAATGAAATTAATTTTACGTTCGTTTTGTCATCGATGATGCATAAAACGACACAATAAAAATCATGAATCGTGTACGCTCGAGGTGTTAATTAAGAATGTATCGACCAGCTGGTCGTTCTCCACACTCGGACGGATCGGTTTTACAAGGGAGCTGCGCTTGCAGCCGTCTCGACGCTTCACCGCAGATCGTCCCGCAGTGCGATCCACCCACGCATACCTCGCCCCCGAGACATCGGGTGAGCATCGAATTTGCGGAAATACCACGAGTGCCTCGTCTGGTACCAGATTCGGCCGCGCGTAGAGTTGGAATGGATGACGGAGGACCAAAATGGGGAGGGGGACGAGCAGAGGAGGATGGTCGCGAAGGGATGAGCGGCGCGGTTAGGGCGTCGTGGGCGGGGGTGGGTGCCGCCGGGTGTACATTCCTCCGGTGTATTACCAGAGAGCCGGTACAACCCGCCAGCTGGCAAAGCGTATACCCGCCGCGCGATCGCATGCTCTCCATATGCTGGACCGAACAACAACAACCCTTCTTCCCCCTGGCCTGCAGTGCCGCCGCCGCGCCGGTACTACGCGGCGCGCATTCCCCCGCTAGTTGCATCAGAGAGCACGTATGCGACGTAACACGTGTATGCGCGCGTTTACACACGCTCGCTCTCGGCGAGCGGAGAAGCGGCGGATGAAAGTTAACCGAAACGGGAAAGTTGGCGCTACGCAATGGCGCGAGCCCGGCGAGATATAGAGCGAGAAACCACCCTCCCGTACATGATCGCGGGCAACGCCGGGGTCGAGGGTTCCAAACAACCGTCTGCTGGGGATAGACCAGCCGAAAACGATTACTTATACAGCTCGGTGCGCCGCCGTTGCCTGCAAATTGCACCGCACGTAGCACGTCGTTCGAAAGTTACGGAGCGTAGTAAGGGCGTGCAAGCGGACCAAGGGATAGCGTATATTACTCTTTGAATTTGTCAAGAGTACTTACATACACGGCAACGGTTTTAAGGATATTGAATGCGCGTTGTGAGCGGGACTTTTCGATGTCCACCCTTCGCATCTCTGTTTAATTCAAGTAACATGTTTATATCTCACAAGAAGTTGAATGACAAACGATTATGTGAATATAATAATATATTATATATGTATAAATGTATTATTATAAATATTATATAAATTGTATGAGAAAGTAATTATGAAAATATTTCTTGCATGAAAAAAATCGAGAAGTTAATGTTAATTAATAAACAATAATTATTATAATTAATAGCATTTTTTTATTTACATATTCGTAAGGTTAAATGCTTGACTACCAGATACTGCAACGCATTGCGATGTCGTGTTAACGGCGTTGTATATGATACAGCGAGGTATAACAGATTAGTGGTCGGACGTCCGTATCGGGACGTGGTTATGCCTGTCACAAGCCAGGGCGACCAATTATAGCGCAACATCTCGTCCTCTCCATCTGAATGTACTATGTAACGTTTCCAGTTGCGCATGTACACCGCGATTGTGCAAGAAAGTTGGCCGGGAGTTTGAGATCAATCCTGCGTATAAGCAAAATACAGCTAGAATTGTGGGAATTGGTAGTAAAGGGACAAACCGCGTTTAGGCGAAATACATTTCGCGCTGCTAAATACTTTCTTCTCTATATCTATCAGAACAATGATAAATCACCCCCTTCGATCACACTTGAAAACGAGATCTCGTGCACCTTCGCAATTTGAATCTTCGTGCTTAAAAATGAGATCGCGTTGCAGCTCTGTCAACCATCGGATATATAGCCGTACGGTATACTTTGTACACTTCGGAATGTGAAATCAGTATATTAATAGAGGAGACACGATAGCCGCATAGCGTGTGATTATAGTATACGGTGAAAAGAAACAAGCGTACGACACCGACGAACGTTTACCGGCATGTCACGCACGGTCGTTTACCCGTATAATAATTTATGTTGGATTTATGCTTGTACTTCACGTCCTATATTTCTACTTTAAATTTTAAATACGATTTTTAAAATAGAAATTTAATTTTTAAGTTTTATATTATTTTTATTATTTAAAAAATTGCAAATATATTAAAAATCTTGAAACTAATAGGCATAATCAGCTTATTATAAGAAAGTGTTTGATAAAAGGTACCGCGACAACTTTTTTCCAGAAGATTTTCCATTTCGAATCCGAGTTAACAGCAGCGCGCAGCGTCGCCTTTTCCCGAGAATCATGTACGGTTCTTTGTAAACTGTAAATTCTAATTTTCAAGATGTCCGAAAGTTTTACAGTGCAGACGCACCATCGGCTTCGCGTGAAGTTTAAGCATCGCCGGGAAGCGTTACAAAAATGCGCGACTATTTAATGCGTATAAATTTATTATAGCGCGCAGCAAGAAGTTCCGACGGCGGAAAGTGGAGTCTGTTTGTGCGCGGCATTTCCGAAACTACCTTGAAAGTTTTGAGCTGACGTAGGAGGTGGAAGGCAGTTTGCAATGGTAACGGTGTTGGACCGGGCCGAGCCCCGTAGCTGCAGCTCTGCGGCGTTTCGTCGTAAATTCCTACAAATGCTGTAACAGGTCGGCGCGCTACGACGCCCCGATGCTCGTTCGTCGTTATTACGGCGCTGTACGTCGTTATGAATTTTATGATTCTGCGTTATAAGTAATGCCGGAATTTATAATCCCGCGCTTTGAAAAGAGACACCGCTGCCTTCGCGAAATTCACCAACACGCAATCGTTGGACAGTTGAAAATTATACAGCAAACTGCTAACGAAAAGATCGCGCGTACTCGTGCCATTCAACATTATTAATGAGAAGCTTCGTCCATTTGAACCGCCGAACTTCTGCGGCCTTACAAAACGAAATAAAGAGCACGTGTTTTTTAATTCGCAGATATATTTTCAATTCATGCGCTGTATATCGTCAGAAAATTAAAATAATATTCATTAAAATTTATCTTTAATTAAATAAAAAATATTGAATTTGTTTCTACGTAATTTATAACATGATATTCATAGTATAGGTTATAGATGTTTTTTATCGCTTATATGAGATATAAAAATAAATATTGGAAAATTCATCATCTTTGTTTAGTAAGATTACAGCAAAAATAATTGATACTTTAAAAAGACTCACTTAGCTCCGTTATCACATTTTTACACCAAGGAAAATATTCGTCGATAATGTATCGTGTAGGGAAGCTAAAATATCCATTGAATAAGGCAACGTAATCCGTCCTTGTTCGAAATTACATCCCTCCCACGTAAATCGTATTATTAGCCAACAGTACATACATATATATATCCTGGTATGCCGCGATCCAGCAAGGACAGTTCCGTCAAAGCCGCTTGATCCCATCCGGGGGTATTAAACGGAAATCGTCGACAGATGCGTCCGGCCGGTTAGGTCGCAGACTCGCGCGCGGATTAATAACCGAAGATCCCCCGAGTTAATTAGCGCTCCGGCTTAATACGAAATGCCACCACGGCACGTGTCGCGATAACTCGCGGCCCTGGGGCCGCCGGCATTTGCGACCGGTCGGAAGTCCGGTTTCTCTCTCCCCCCCCCCCCTCTCTCTCTTCCTCTCATTTCTCTTTCCGCATGGGCTTGTGGCGTGCGCACCGATTCTGCACGCGTTGCACCGCATGGACATTGGACGTGACGATCGTGCATTCCTAGTGCGTGGCTGGCCAGTGCATAAAGGACGTGGCGGGCTGCTGTCCGTTGTACCCGTACACCGGAAGCCAATCCGATAGAATGCGCAGACAATGAGGAGGGCTTCTCTGGCGGAGGAAGCTGGCTGGCATCGCGCCGTCGGCTTCGACGCGTCCCATTGATTGGTACGCGCACGTACAGCCGGCTCCCTTTGTGCCCTACCTTACCCCTTGCGCAAGGTGCATTCACCTTGGCCATATTACGGTTTAATTGAAGTTGATGCCGGCCGCGTATAAAGGCCTGGACGATATATCGCGCCCGGGGATCTTGGGAAATGTAATTCGCGAGATTAAAGTGGAACGTAGGTCAAAGGGGATGTTAATCATTTTTAGTGCCGAACCTCCCGATGTCCCAAATTGTCCCACTCTTTTCGTATGCTCGAACCAATCGCGCGCGTATCGAGCGGAGATTTTGCGCATGCATGCAAGGAAACACGACTTCCGGAATTATTTTGTATGTGTGTGTAATGGATAAAACATCTTGGGGGTCGCGTGTACTAAGACATTACGTGTATAATAATATATAAACTTTTTTAATATTACAAGCAATAATTAAATTTTGAACTATCGGCCGATATTTCTATTTTTATAAAATGACGCCTGCCTAAATCTTGCACATTTTTATTATTTATACAGGATTGTCGCGATAACGGTTATCGATATGAAAAGTCTTTACTAACTATTGAATACCACATCGTTCAATATATCGAAAATCCGATTAAATCGAAAAGGTCAATGAATTAAATTTAATCGAAATAGTCGAAAATACGATTGTCTTTTCGATTATTTCGAATAATTCGATTTTGGAAACTGAATGGTTTTCTAGCCAGTCATCAATCGAGTAATGCCAGTTCTAAAAACAAATTCGGTAGAGCGCGAATAAATCCGTAACGAAGCGCCCATTTAAATTTTCATTAAGAACACGTTGCGCCTGCAAATTTATCACATTCCTGCTATTAATTCTTATGTTATACAACGTCAGTGGCAGACGATTCTTCCACAAATAAAGCTGGTAAGTTTAAAAATTCTCAGCAATATACAACGGTAACATAATTAAACGGGAAACAATTCGAGCGTACGCGCCCTTCTATTTCACGCAAAATGCATGGCTTGAAAAATTGGCAAATTCCTCCGCGCGAAATTATTTCCTCCACGGCTTGAAGCTTAGATCTCATTAGTTTTCATTTAAATCCGCTGTACGCTCGGCCACGAGCCACGAGATGTGCCGGTCTCGCTCGCGAGCGGAGCGGCCGTTCCAGCGGCCCGGAGTCATTATTCTCGGACGTCCCTTCGGCGAGCTCGTAAAAATTGATCCTTATCGCGAGAGCCGCGCTTCACCGCGGTGCTACCGGATATTCAATTAAAGCGGGTCGCTCAAACGCCCGTACGCGTAGATATACGGCGCGCTTGGATGTGCAGTCTATCCTGCCCCAGCGCTTCGCATCGCAACGCGCCGCATGCACGCATGCCGCCGCACACAACTTGCGTCTCTTATCGATTTCAGTGATATCGGCAGCGCGCTCGCCCCGCTCGCCGGTCTATGGCAATTTCCGCGTTCTCGTATCCATTTGAATAGCTAGGATAACTTCGGGAGCTAACGTCGACGGAGAGAGTACATTACTCGTGCGGGCGGGTGCGCGCGCGCGCGCGCGATCGGTATTCTGGCACTCTCTCGGCCGAACTACTTCCGATCGGGAGGGTGGGCACGAACGGGCGGGCTGGTCGAGGGGTGGGCCTTGGAATTCATCGACTGCCGAGGCGCGTTAAGCGTATCGCTTCCGTTCATCTGGAAACAGCTTCGATATAAATCGAGGCCATTTCTGCCGAAATGAACTCGTTGCGCTCTGAATTCCGTACATATTTCTCGCACGTCTCCTTCGGAGATTCATATTTTTGCGAAATCGCTCGATTAGGTACGTGTCCCGCCGCCCTCCGCAACGCAAGTAGGAAGCATTGCGGATTATCACGCGTCAAAAACTAGTTTTGCGGGGGCAATCCATTGCGAAAGCGAGATAACACCGGCGCGATTCCGAGAAAAATGGTGTAATTCCAGAATAAAATTTTTTCCTTTGTTATGATATATGGATATTATCTATATTTGCAAGAAAATGTATATCTAATTTATTGCAATGTCAAATAAAAATCAAGCTAAATCAATAAGTTACGAATTGTGCCATTTTTCGCTGAATCATTATATAATACGTAAATGAATAAATTTACAAGGAAAATATATTGGATTTGATGTGCAAAGTTAAATAGAAAGCAATCAAGTTTACACAAATCAGTAAATTATAAAATATATCACTTTTTTTTTCATTAAAATATTGTTAGAGAATATTCTCTAATAATATTTAAATTCAAGAAAATACATATATATTTGATTTAATGCATAACCAAATTTACGCAATCAATAAATTACGAATTATGTTACTTTTCATGTTACATATAAAGAGAGAAAAAAGAAAAAAGAGAAAGAGAGAGGTGTTTATAACGAAGAAAAGCTTTATCGTAAAAAATTTTTTGAAAGGTATGAGAATCAAGTAGAGGCACACTAAAATCTATCAGACATGCAAGCGTGCTATAACCATAATCGCGAGAGGGGCACTACTTGTGATGCTAATCTGAAAAGGGCAAAAACATAAAGACTGCTTTTAGACATATTGACATTTAAGTATGTTGCATGCCGCGCACGTGATCTGGTATTAACGACGCTGCACTGAATTTTAATTGCTTCGATAGTTGGTCAGATTAAGCGTTTCGATTTTTCTCATGATTTCCGCGCGAAACGAGGGACAGACGTTTGATCGTACTCGGGCTGTGGCAACGGCACTGCTTGGCGAACGTCGAGAAATTTCAATTAAACCGGTATTGGATGCCACTGTTGCCTTCGATCAAGAAACTCCTATCGACTATCCATTGAGTGTCTCTGACCAATCGCACCTGCTATGTGAGCATTTAAGTCAAGCCGCGCTCCAAGGAACACGACGGATTCGACAAGTTTTTGACGAGGAAAGGATTAAGGTTCGTCGCTCGCTCGGCACGCTCATTATTTACGCACAAACAGCTAAAGTCCAGATTTCTCTCAACATAATTTTCTCGTTACTCACGCAGTGCAATGTCTATCGTCGGAACGAAGTGAGATTAGGAGACAGCGTATAAACTATGTAACACGACGGTCTCTCTTCAGGACAATTTCGAGCATTCGTGTGTTGTCGGAGTGCCATGTAGTGGCGTCAGGAATTTTGCAGGCGTCGCCGTTAGCGGCAGCAACAGCCGCCAACCATTACCATCGTCGTGTCACCAGCGCAGCGGCAGCAGTAACAGCCAGCAGCAGCGCCAGTAGCGGGAACGTCACTTCTATCTTCTCTCCTTCGGGCAACTACGGCGAGCGAGTCGGGGGAGCAATTTGCATATTCATTAAACACCCGCGGAGCCTACATATAAGTAACCACTCGCTTCGCACCCGTTCGTCTCACACCGAGCACACTTTTGCATCGCCCGCGGATGTTTTCGTACGGAGGATGGAGAACGCGTAACGTCCGACGAGCGTGGAGAGCGAGTTGAGTAACGGTGGCAAGGGCCAAAGGGTTGTCGTCGCCGATAAGAACACCGACCGTCTAGTACCAAGCGCGTCTGTCGTTAACGAGCGAAATTTAAGACGTATTTGCATTCGGACTGCTGCCACTTGGCGCAAGTTGATAACGACTCGATCCGCCGTTGCTAGCCCAGGCATCGCTAGACCGTTTTGGGCAAGTAATGTATGTTCGCAGCAGTGTACTTGCGCTTAGGATGGCGCGGTAAGAACGTTTCTATCTCCTATGGCCTGACGTTGCAAGCGGCTCCACGCCTTTCGAACGAACGCTCACCTCTGTTCGTAATTAATTCGAGAGTTGCTGTACGTATCGCGTTCTCTTCGGCGGCGGCCGGAAGTAAGTTTGAAAGTGAAGCGAAAGAGCGGGGCGTGCCAAATGGAGAACGTGGTACTGAGGTGGCAGGGGATGGCACAGGGCGCAAGGACGAGAAAGCACGAGATAAAAAGCGAAGAAGGGAGATAGAGGGAGAAGGAGGGAGGGAGGGAAGGAGAGAGAGAGAGAGAGAGAGAGAGAGAGAGAGAGAGAGAGAGAGAGAGAGAGAGAGAGAAAAGGGCGAGGAAAGAAGGGGAGATGAGAGAGAGGAGTCGGCTTTCTAGCCGTAAGACTTCTACCACGATGGCAGTCGGCGAGCACCAGCGCCGAATTATGCATTTTCTTGTCGTCCCGTCGAATAAGAGCCAACTGAATATTAATGCCACCGGTGTAATAGTTTGTAAACTAGGTCTCCGGCTGTTAGGGGGATCGTCGTTCGCGTCGTTAGTGCGCATAAATGTGCGCCCGTGGGCGCTGTCGTCCACGGAATACGACATTGCGGCGAATGACTGATATCATCAAGCTCCCAGGAATACCAGAAAGATGAATACTTAGATAAATAAACAAAAGAATTCTCAAACATTAAGCTCTCTAAAATTCTTAGTAAATTGTGATAACAATTCCAATAAAGATAACTGAAGTAAAAGTTATGAAAAAAGAAGATAGAAATTTGCTCTGTCTAACAATATTATTTTAATGTTGCTAACAAATTTAATAATAAAGTGATACTATCATCAACATATTAGCGATAATCAATAATATAATCATAAGAACAATAGCAAAAATTATAGGAGATATAGTCGTTGTTTTATCGATTTCTTTAAATTAACCTCGATATAGCATCTCTCTGATAAACTTTAAAAATGAGAGATATATCTGGTAACAGATAAACAGATTTCTAGCAGATGAATGCAAATAGATAAGGGAATTAAAATGTCAAGACCGTTTATACCATTCGCATACAGATTCATGAGACAATCGATTTCTGCATCTCTATTACTTTTTTCGATATCAAGAAATTTCTATCAAAATATGCGCAAAAGTTAAAACCGTCAAAAAACTTTGCTGAAATGCCATGTCAAATCCAAGTAAATTGAAAAATAAATTGAAAAGACCATTAAATGCATTATCTTTTCCGATATATGTCGAATGCTTCGACAGGTAACTCGACGTAAATAATGCCGATGCACGGTTCGAGCTGTCGCGGCATTGTTACGATAATTTCGACAAACTCAAGTGGCACGAGACACTTTTCCCGTCGCGTAATGCATGGCTGCAATCGCGAGAGACTGGATCTCCGCGGTATTACGGTTCATAAGATAATAAGAGCATCCGTTCGATATGCGGGAACGATCACGACGGCCATAAGTACTCGCTGATAACGCTCAACCATGTTTTCGATCATGAGCAACTACGGCCTGTCATTTGCAATCCCATTTCCTACGCTTCCGCATTATCTATCTATTATGTCTTCCCGCCGCCTCTTCTTCGTCTTTCCGCCAGGTTCCCGGCGCTCTCTCTCTCTCTCTCTCATGTTTCGTTCCTGCCGGCAGTCGAACAACCCATACAGCATACAGCGCGACGCCCATTATTCATACCTATTTTTGCATCGCCACTTTCCATCTTGCAAATAACTCTCCACTTTCCGACGACGCATCCACGCCTTTCTTTCTCGGTTTCTTTCGTTTCTACTCACGTTCGAAAAAAGCCTGGTTATTGTCCGATAAAAAAAAGAAGCTAGAAAAATAATCGCAATGCGACCATTCGAAATAATGCAACGATGTTCGCGAAAAAAAGGACTTTAAAATTTAAATTAATATTTCATATTAAAATGCGTCACCCCAATATTTGCTCGGTAATTATAAAAACATCAAAAGCTTCAATATATATAGCTATATTGTAGGAAAGTTACGTGTACGTTTTATGAAACAAGATGTATTTTATTAATATCGCGCACATATACCTTAAAATCTCGAGTTGAGTAACGCGAATTGCCGAGGCGAATTCACTCGCGTGTTTTTAGGGCACGCTCTCTATATCGCACGAGAGATGGACTTTACGGTAAAATTGGTGTTTGTAGTTAGTGCCGTTACCATACCATGCTGCATAATAATAATAGCGCATTTGCGTGGTTCGTATTGTGCTTTCGGACAGGTATTATTACATCTATGTTCTCTACGAGTGGCCGACGTTATTACGTTACTATAACATAAAAGAGAGTCCTTGTTTCGCCCGAGTTACGCGTATGACAAATGATTTGTTTTACATGTCGCGTATATTTATTTACATGTAATTAATGCACTGCACGCGGTTGACTCGGATACTTTACATCGACCATTTGCTCTTTATTCTCCATTATTTAACTTTGGACAAATCACTACCGTGTCATGCTAAATTATCTGATATGATAGAATATTTCTTTTTTTTTGTGTCATATACGTCATGATACATATTTTTTTCGCATGCCAGCCCTCTCGTTTGATACAATATATTTGTAAAATGTGCCAGGGATTCTCTTTTTAATTTTACTCCGTTATAATAAATGGCCAATATGTAACGCAAAAATATATCCTATATTTCGAAGAAGAATACGTGAATAATATGTGATAATTGATGAAAAATATTTTTTTTTATCAAGAGCATCATAGTTATTAACATCAATCCACTGATGCAAGTTTATATTTTTTTTCTATGACAAATGGAACACCTTATTTGCTGCATTGTAACAAAAAAACTCCAACTTCCTCCTAAAACTCTTCCATCGATTAGCCTTCCCTGACAAATGTGGAAGATAATGTCGTGGAGAAGTATGCAGGTGTGCGGGGTCAAACTTTTACGAGTAGTTTGGGACGTCAGTCATGTTTTCGTGGTCGAAACAGGACCTTTTCATGCGGCGCGGAAACCACAGGGGCAGGCCGCTCTTCGCTGCGCGTCGTAAACGACTGGAAACTTTCGAATTATTGCGCACATACCGCGTATACATGTTTCTTCGGAGCTTTCGGCAAGCTCGTCGGCGAATGCACACGTCTGTGTGCACACGGTCGTTATGCCCATACAGAGGGACGAGTACCGTCGGGAGAAGGATTTCCACCTATCGTCGCGCGCCATCCCACATTGTCCTCGAGGACGATCGTTAAGCCGCCACTCTCTGGCCACATTAACACGTCGACTTCGGTCCTGTCATCAACCCGCGGAGTTGATACGTCCCCGAACTCGTCCTCGCCGCGGAGAACACTCATAATCCTCAACAACGAGCGGTGGAACCGTGATTAACTCTTCATTGCTGTCTGCAGACTCGGTTTGTAGACTCGAATTACCTCGCTGTCCCTGTCTTCATCGCTCATTTTCAAATAGTAATCATGTAATGCATATACCATTAGTCAAGACTGCACGAAAATCGATAATTTTCGAAACCTCAAGCAGAGAGTAATATATCTCTATTTAAAAAGGCCTCTACTTAATCTACTTTAATCTACTTAACTTCTCTCACGCGTTAGAAAGATATTAGTAATCTGGTCATTAACCATATTAACTAGCAATGAAGTTGATATCTCGCGGATTGAGAAACACTAGTGAGATTACAAAGAAAGCTCCGATTACTTGTGCCGATAATGTCGGACAGATTAAACAGATTTCTGCTTACATTATTGATAAATATTATTCCCTATGTGTTTAAATATTAGATCACTAGTTGGTAAAATATCTCTTTGTTATTCTTTTGACATTATTTTTCCAACTCGATCGTTATTGACGTTCAATCATAATAATTATTTTCATTAATTATTGACACATAATTAATCCATTATCTAGCACGTATTGTTAGTAGACGCAAAAGGCACTTGTGAAAACACTGAGTATCTCTTTCTCCCGTGATTGATTGTAATTCCCTATTTGATTGATATAAACATGAAATGGCATTTGATCCGCTGGGGGCTCGAAAAATCGAGGTAGTTTCAATCATGCAATATATTTCCGCTGGAAAATACGCGCTTCAGTTTCGGATCAATCCGTTTCCCCGGGAATATGACCGGCGTATTCAAAATAATCGGTTTGCGCGACTTTAATTCATACTAATAGCGAATCCGCGTTGTAGCTCAAGCCCGTTATATCGTCGACCGTTGGTTGCGTCCGCGAGGCGTTTACCTCGCGGCGTTTACCTGTTGCCGGAAAATGCGCGTGTTTGGTTAATCGCCGCGGAAATTAGCCCGAAATATCCCGAAGCAACAGCTGCTGGGAATGAGGCATAAAGGTGCGATTATTCGTTGCTGTGACCAACAGCCGCGTAGTTATGATTCCGGGGGCTAGCGTCTTCGCCAAGTTCGCGATTACTCCGAAACCAAGGAAGCGAGGAAGTGCGAGAAGGAATACGGGGAGGGTAGGATGATGTAGCCCTTTTGATCGCGGTCGGTATACTGAGCCTTTAATTTCGAATGCGAATGGAAGGGGACAACCCGGAAACTTCCTCTCTCTCCCTCTCTTCTCTCTGTTACTCTACCTTTCGCCATCCACTCGACCGCCTCTACCCATTTACACGCCTAATACGATGGCTGGTAATTAACTCACGAATTACGAGACCGTGACGCTGGAACTTCCGCGGTTCCAAGTCGACTCCAAGGGCCGCCGGTTTATAACTACGAGGAAAGGAAAAAGATGGTAAGGAGGGATGAGGAACACTTTAAAGTCCACAGAGCGTTTCGGACAAATGGTATATAGAAGGGAGACGTTGGTACCGATAAACGATCCGAAAGTGAATTGTCGATTATACGCGCGCCGGAGAAATTAGTTGTTCCATTCCAAGACGTTTAGAGTCTTTTGTTACAAATTGCACCATATAGCGCAGATGTACCCGAGAGGGGTGCTACAAACTTTGACAACGCGTTCCTTCGTCTCATCTCGCTCGAATTCGCATGAAGATGACGACGAAAACGAAACGTTAAATCGATTCCGTGTCGAATTTCCTTCTACTCACGAAGAAAATGACACATGATTGGCAACGCGTCCCTTTCAACGCGGTTGCCACCGAAAATCCGATGATGCGTGATAATCGCGAATAGCAGATATTAAACCACTCTTCCTTCGTATTATAGCCACTATGAGAAATTTCTTCTTATGCGGGATATCGCCCTCTTTCCAAAATTTCACGACAGGGCGTTATCTCGGGAAACTATTCTCGAAGAGAAATACTTTGGAGTCAGTCGAGCTGAAGGGTAACTCAAGTGTTTTTTTTTATGCTCATATCAACCGTTTATGGGAATCTCGTGTCTGAATCGAGAGCAGCACCTGCCGCGCGATTAAATTTTTTTTTTACCAGAATACTTTACCAGGACCTTGTCTTTATGTGAGATGGGAAGTGGTGACCGAAACAATTGAAAATTCTTGAGCCTTCAACGAAGTCGGTCGCAAAAGGGTTGTAACAATTAATTATGTAGGTTGCAGCAGTAGATTAATATCGATTTCTTTTCAATTTTTGTGCAGTTTGCGCGCACGGCGTATTTCCGCGTACAATTACGATTTAAAGAGGACCAACGAGGGTAATGCCGGTTGCGGTGACGGTGCAGGTGCAGGCAATGGATGGCGAAGGGGGTGGTGCGAGACAGGGGTGAAGAAGCTAGTCGTAACAAACAAGGCATAGAGACAAGAGCATTGTCCCTCGGCTATATGCAACTAACCCACGGTATAATATACTCCTTCCCCATTTCCCTCTGGGTGTCGCGTGACAGCGGGGAGGGGGTATACCTACCACCTTGCGCTCTCGCAACCATGCTACAGATCCAGGCGCCGTTACCTTCTATTATACCGTTCCTATACCGGGTAGCGTCGCTGCGAAACAACCGACTAAATGAAGACACATTGCTTTCATTATGAGCTACCTAGTATACGACTCCACCAACGCAGCCACCACCGCGGCTGACATCGCAGCCAACCCTTCCCGTCCCCTCAGACCTACGATTATCTTTAGGAATGAGCTAGCCAGCAGATACACAAACTCCTCTTGTTAGGATAGTATCCCGCAGGGTGTTCCAGAACCGTCGCATAAATCTTCAACGACAGACCCTTGATTTGACGACGAAAATTCGAACACCCAAGTGTCGAGGTTGCGATAATGCTCGCGCGACAGGCGAACAACTTCAGTCAATTGATGAGTCAAATCAAGTCGCAAAATTTACAATATAATTAGTATTTAACGACACTGATACGTGATAAAAGCTCAAATAATTATCTAGCATCAAAATAAGTATCAAGCAGTGAGATTTACGTGATACACATACACATACAACATCTCCATCACGAAACAATTTTCATTGCAAAATTGCTGGAATCGCCTGGACGCTACACGTGATGTTTCAGATTCCTTGCGTTCTCTTGCTTCTATACAGATAACGGAATAATGCGACCATTGGTAGAGCCTAACCCGAGACAGTGTATATATAATGACTAAAAAAAGTACGCGCAAAAAGTACACATCGAAACCACGACAAAATCGCGAGCTGTCAGGAACAACGGACGCCTTCGTAGACCTCGCTTTCCCATCCCTCGCGGGACGCGATTTCTTGCTTTCGTCGTTATCGGCAACCACCCCCTGTTGGCTCGCGTCCGCGGGCGCAGCAGTGATTCGTCAAGTATAAACACGCGGGGCGTCCGTTGTCCGCGTCCCGCGAGAAAGCAATTTATTAAGACACAAAAACGGGTCTTTAAGAACGGCGGCAGCGTAGAGGCCCTCTACTAGAGGGCAACACGAAGAGGGGGGATACTGGAACGTCGCGTCGCCACCAAAAGACATTTGTCTTATTCAAATGGCAACGAGTGGAAGAAGTTGAGGAAGAAACGCGGAATACGAGCGGGCGCTTGAAGGAGATTGTAGGTAGAATGTGAAACATCGTAACGCCCGCATTCTCTCGCTGCTCATCCCCCGTCCATCCCCCTTTCGTTCCCTCGCGCAATACCCTCCGAGCCTCCAGGTACCACCGTCCCACCCTTCCCTGCCCCTCTGTCGTCGTCTCGTCGTCCTCTCGGCATACTCGTCGCTTACAAGCTCACCGCTGGGACCGACTCTGCAGTTTCCACTGTTTTTCACGTAATTAGAAGCCGGATAATTTATTTAACAACGCTCGGCGCGCGGTCGTGGAACTTTTATTGTTTCGTGACTCCCGGCGGGGCCGACGGACGGGGGTCGAGAACGCAAGAAAACTAGATTGCGACGTGGATGCCATCGTGCCGCTCGACGGTGTTTCGCGTGCACACCCGTCCTCGGGGGCGGCGGGGACGCTGCTGGTTCGTAGTCAACCTGGAAATGATTACGAGGGATATAGCGAGTTGGATTACGCTCGCGTAAAATGTTGCATGGGTATAATGCGTGTAGTTTTTTCCTCTTTCCTTTAGAGAGGTGGTCACCAGCTGTTAAATCGACCAGTTTCGTGTCATAACAGTCCTTTACATATCTCAAAGCCGAAACGTTTCGCTCTGTGACAGCTTTTTTTTTTAACTTCAGGAGCAAGACATGTGTTGCGCGACATTGTTCGTCAACGCGACCTACGGATTAGAGTCCCCGCCGAAGATAACCGCCAATGTTTCACTTTTTGCACCTCTGTGCGGCCGTATCCGGGCCATAAAGCGCGCGTGTCCATGTGCCGATCCGAACAGTGGGCTTAACGTTGACAACGTCGCGTCGTTACGCTCTTCTCAACCCGAGTGTTTCAGCGCGCTCGTTAACCGAGCGTGAAAATACACGACGTCGGTCCGCCGGTGACGAGGCAACTCTCGCGCCGCCGCGCCGGCCCGCAATTTTTATTGTTTTTTTTTTCTTTCTCTTTTTTTCTCTCTCTTTTTCCCCGCGACGAAGTTCCGATTTCCCGGCTAGAGGGTCGGCCTTTATAAATATGCATGTCAACGTAACGCAGGCGGATACGACGGCGTCGTCAGGCCGGTCGGCCCGGTCATTAGGCCTGCGTGGCATCGGCCGGAAGTGCGGACTAGGATGCGAACGTCGGTAATAATAATTTATCACGCGGATTATCTCCGAAGACGTACACGCGCGAATATCGTTTATTCTCGCGGTCCTGGAATCCCAAGCGCATCCGAGATGACCGCGACACGTCGCAATTCTTGGTCCCGCGATTCCATTCCTCCGGATGCGTTTCTCTTGGCGTTCTCTCTCCTTTCTCCCTCCAAGTTCACCCAGTTTCGGTCTGGTTTCGGATTACGTTACGCTTCCACATGTATAAGCATAAGCGTAACGACTACACCCCGTTGTTCCAATGTCATAACTCCATTATGCCAAATGACCGCCGCGTTTTATCTCGCGAGCGGCGATTACATATTTCGCCTCTGTGTAAATCGAGCGGACGGTGGAAGGGGGGGAGAGAGGGGACGTCGAGTATAACTATAACCGTGACTTTTGCGAAAACCGTAATTGCGCTCGGCCGGTGCTACGCGATAGCGCGACCTCCGCCGTCCCGTAATTATCCGGAAAGCAAACAGGCGAGCGGCAGATATGCCGTACTACGCTCTAACTTCCATCGTTCCAGCCGTTCTTGCGCTACACTTTTTGCGCGGACTTTGCTTTGATCACTTACGTACGTTCTCTCCAATTTGTGGTACTTTTTCCGAGTGTCCATGAGAGAAGGGTCCTCCCTTCTCTCTCCCCCCCCCCTCCTCGATGCGCGTGATGCACGTCACGTCATCGTCGCAAAGCTGGAACGAATAATCGCGTTACGTGCCACGTTCGGCGGTATCAATGTAATGCGAAGCGTCGTAAAATTACCGCCCGCCACCTTCGTGAATCGACGATATTTCACAAGGAATTCTTCTACCGGAGATTTTTTAACCATTACGCGCGGAGCATTTTATCAAAGGCCTTCAATGGTAAATTCAATCAAAATCCGTCGAACCGAAGCGACGGCTTCCGTGCGTGTACAGACGGCTAGACGGACAGACTGGTAGTTCGTAGACGGACAAGCATGGCCGAGCTAATAGCAGTTACGAGAGTAGCCCGGGCCCCGTGCAGCGTAACTGAAAAAACGTGATGAGACTACCAAATGACGTTAGAGGAGGAGTTAGACTCCCGGAGTTACATTTGGAAATATCGACAGGGCAGTTTCGCCGAGAGTTTCGAGAGTCCGAGAGTTTGAGAGTTTAATTAAACGATTTTGTCAGCGATGGCACAACAGATGTATCGAAAAAAAAGAGAGACGTATATCGCCACCGTAATATGCCACTGTCTTATTCATTATTTATATTTACAGACTTTATTATTTTCATTCCATTACTTTATGCCAGAGTCTTGGTTATACTTTGTAAAACTTTACTTTCTGTTTTTAACGTTACACAAATAAACGTGCTCTCTTTTTGCACGTTTAATTAAGACAACTAAAACGTAAACAGAAATTAAAAGTTCTTTAAGTCTTTTTGCGTCTAGTTTCGTAGAGCGTCTTTTATTTCCTTTAACTTGAAGCAGTCAAAGAAGATTTTAATTTAAAAAATATAGATGTATTACAAATTGATTTAAAATTAATTTGAGAACTTTTTCTCGTATTTCCACGATATTTAAGTCCAGAGTGATTTAAGGTTCGATTTTGCAATTACGTTCAACTACACTTCGGTCCTACATCGGAAGAAGCAAACATTGCTCGATGTGGTCGATCAATACGCTTAAAGACTTAAGACTTATATTTTGCATTGTCTGGTGGACTTTACCCAAAGTCGGCGTCTGACTCAATCCGTTATAGCATCACTGTGTTTGCCTGAAATTCGGTTCTACTACTGCCAAAATCTTTACTAAAACATACACTGCACGTACGTAACCAAAATGTACTAGACAAACATATACGTTTGTAAAAAGATGAGAAAAATCGTACAAAAATAACAATGTAGCGTGACATTTTTTTATAACTTTTTAGATTAGTGGGTATTTTTGAAATAATATAACATTGCATGTTGAAAAGGTCAGCCGTTTTAACGAAGTATAGATGATACGATGACCGTTTTCTCCCTATTTATATATAAAAATATCGATTGATACTGTAAAATAAATCAATTTTTTTTATTTTTATCCATTTTCAAAAAACTCTAGTAAGTATATAGGTTCTTGTACTGAAATAGATCAGCTGTTGAACAGTTTCGACTTTAAATATGAATCTATAATAGAACAAAAATAGAAAGAAGAAATTACGATAATGACGGTTATACTAATGTAATCTTTGTTTATGGAGTAAATATAACTGAAATATAATAAAACCACTAGACATCTCGAGAAACGCGCAGCGAATAGAAATGTCAATATTTCCTTGAGTATCTTGCTTGAGTATGATACATTAACCATAATATAATGAACTTGTAACGTCAATGTTAGCTTTCCGTTCGTTTCATTATGAATTTCCTCTTTTCGAGGGCACACAATAGGCATTATGTATGCGGCACTCCCGTCAATTGATTTCCACGTTATAAAGTTTCAAAATTTTAATTCGATCGCAAACTTCCGCACGAGGACGTGTAAGATGTTAAATAAAATAACAGACATCTCCATTTTGCAGCACGCTCGAATGTAGCAACCGTAGTTCTTATGCAATATTTATGCATCGCGGAAGAATTGTTACGTCTTTCGTTTGCAACGTCAATCCCTCTGTCTAGAAGCGGCCGCCTTTGTTTCTATTTTCGAACATTCAGGTGTATACGATCGCACGTGTAACGGCTAAGGAACGAGATCGACGATAATTACCAGTAAAATAGTAATGCAAATGCGCGATAGATTAGCATGTTGGCGTACGCCGGCTGGGCGAGATCTGACGCTTCTTCCCCGTTTGCACGATACGGTATAATGGCTTTCCGATATTTATAACAGACGCTCGGAAGAAAGCTATAGCCTTAGAAATCTCTATTTTTAATCGCAATGGAGATTACCAATTCGCGTTTGTGTAAATATAAAAGATATCATGTTCAAAAAAAAATTGAGTGTCTCTTACATCTAAACTTTAAAATTCTTTAATGTTAGTGCAGTATTAAAAAATGTCTATAATAAATTTTTCCGCAAATCAACTCAAGAGAGTTTGGAAGTAATATAAAGTGAAGAAATCTGTAGACGTTTTATTTCGATGAATAGTAATCTCGAAATTAAAAATGTATTTTGATCCGTCTGGCAGCGGCACGATTGTTAAATGTAATGTTATAGCCCCACGTCAACCCCGACACTTCTAAAGCAGGCAAGTTGATATCATCTGTGATTACGAGATACATAACGAAACGCGTCTCGTAATAACGCAAAATGCAACGATCGCTACACGTCCGTACACGAATGTAGCGCGCATGTAGGAGATTTGACGTTAATGAAAACGCTCGCGTACGCCAATTCAACTTCAAATTGAATTCGTTTATGACATTTCGTGACTTCACAGAGAGAACGGCACGACAAAATACAACAAAGAGCTGGCTGACTACAGCGAAATAGCCGTCGTGAAATGAGGTTGCAATATCAGAAATTGGGATACAACACATGTTTGCGCTAAGTGTACCGCAGAAATAAGATATTTACGGAGTTGCAAGATAATTTGTTCAACCGGCAAATCAAACCGGTTTCGGAGAATCAATAAGCACTCCATTTTTATTCATACCGTTATATTGATTTCGCGACCAGAAGTTGAAAATTCGAAATTATATCTTGCAAATAACGAAAATATTTTAATCGGATAGAGTAAAGTATTCATATAAAAGATCAAAGTTTCCAGAGACTCCATGGCTCTCGTGGTTCCCAGGCATTTTAATAACGTTGAAATATATATTGACTTCGCCAAAGCGGCGTTATAACAAGGTGCTTAAAAGTTTGCGGGTTGCAAAACAGAATTGCGCGGTCGCGTAATGTAAATATAACGCGTAATGTGGTCGGCCCATGTTAAGCCAACTTTATGGCGAACGAATTTCAAGCCTTTCGACATCATTAAAAGGTGGCCGAGGAGAGGACTGAATGATTAAACGACATAATTTGAACGTTAGCGCGATAGCAACGTCACGTCGTAATTTATTGCATCTAATATTCATTACACGATCGCGCGCGCGTGCAATGTATCTTTAATTGATAACAATTTACTTTAAGCGTCTCACGTGCAATGCTCAACGCCCTGCGTTGAGCTCGTCAAATAATATAAAAGCGATATCGAGATTTTGAAGATTAATGTTTATGCTCGCGGACCGGTGCACAGTTGTATCGACTTTCCGTTAATATCGTTTTAATTAAACTTATCTGGCAGTCCTTATCGGAGTATCGATTTGTCGGCATGTCTGAAGTAAAGTGACTGGCAAATTACGTATCCATGAATAAAGCCGATAATAGCTAATACAGAGCAATTTTCGAGACTGAAATACATTAACCGAGGCAGGAAGATATTACCCGTTGACACGCTCGTTTGCTATTCTAGTTAACATCTAGTTAAAATCTAGTTAAAATCTAGCTGAAATTTTACTCTCTCGCGCGCTTTCCCCAATCCTCTCGTCGATCGACGAATAAGTAAGAAATACTTATCAAAGTTTTTACACTCCATACCTGCGTTTAACGTAGAAATGTTATTCTGATTTTTATTTTTCAAACGTGCGAGTCGCGTTTGACGTCAACGGAAGATGAGCGTAAAATTTACCGCGGTATTTACGTTCGGTTAAATGCGCGACGAATATAACGATCGACGTCTCTTTCCACAAAGCGCGCGAACTTCTTCCCTTCGGACGTGATCGATACGACATACGGAGACGTACAATGTCATCGTCCGGATATATATTTATCGACTTGCGTCAATTTTACAATCTAACGTGATTTACGAGGCGGATTCTCGTGACGTTTTCAATGCCGGGCGAAAGCTGTTATAGACAGAAAATCGGTTACGTGACGAATAACGTACATACCGCGACCGTGAAAAATGACCGGCGTTTGACAAAGCGGCTTCCCTTAAATCGCGCCACCGGCGCGATACACCATTATCTCGCGGAACGTCTTGGCGCCCTTCCGCCTTCCGCCCTGCCTTCTATACGGCTCTCTCCTGTCGCCCTTTCTCGCGCGTCTAGCTCTTTCCCTTTTACGAGTTCCGCAGCATGCGACTCCATTATCTCTCGACTGCGCTATAGCGAAGCAATTCCGCGAGAGACGACATACTCTCGAGGCAAGTGGCTCGATAGAATTCATTAAGAGCATCAGCACAGCCGCAGCGACCGTAGACGGATATGAACGGTTTACGATTGTCGCTGGAATTAACGGCGGGAGGTACATCGATGTTTACTTACGCTTTATGCACATTGTAATTCCCACTGGCTGCCCCGGGCGCGTTTTCCATTAGTTGATAGCGACGTTCGCATTACCGTAATGAAAAGAGCGACGGGATCTCCCCGACACCTCGAGGCGCGATTAATTTGATTAAGATCGCGCGGCTTCTTTCAATCGCCTGTAAATTGATAAGCGACCGCGAGGACGGCCGCTTAACGACACAACACTCGGCACGGGCATGTACACTTATGTCGTAGCTTGACGCGGCGTTCCGCGACCCCTTTCAGACTTAGACACGACAAACAGAAAGTGCAAAACTCTGTCGTGCAACGAAGCGACATTGAATCTAGAACAAGCAACCGCAACTATGGACTCTAATTGTTGGTTTGAAAACAGTTACTTCAACAGAGAGAGTCAACCACTCTTGACACTGTAAACAGTAGATTCCAAGATCTAATTTGTATGTATATGTCCTACCGACTAATCTGCGGATGTATACGTCGAACCTAGTATTTACAGCATCAATCGTGGTTTCCGTTATGATTCACAAGCCGAAGCTATGAACTTCACAGTTAAAGCTCTTTATCCTGTCAGAGATTCCATTCAAAAATTCGTGATCATATTGACAAGCTCAATTTTCATATTACAGAATTAATCTTTTCTACTTAAATACATGTGTTTTCTATCTACAGCTATCTTTATTCATCTCTGCTACTTTGAAATTTAAATGTGCGGCAATGTTTTATACGTTCCAAATTTCAAATCCGCGCACCTTAAAATGTACAAGTGCTCGAAAGAGAGGAAATATTTTAATTTTGTGAAGCTCATTCGTTCAAATTAATTAAATTTTTAGCTAAAGAAAACAGATTTTCGTTTTTAAGGCTTTTGATATACACGATTTCAGGAAATGGAATTTAGAATTTATCCTTCTATATTTCTTCTATTTTAAGTAAAAAGTATATATAAGAAAGAGGCGCGCGAAAATGAATGGATCTGACAATGGTGCGCGTTCGTCTTGTCGGCAACTTTACATAAGTGACAGACAGCGAATTGCATGCCGAGTATGCCGACAACGGAATAGAGAAATCTATCTGACGAGTGAGTACTCCTGCCGATTTGATTGCGGTTGACGTATTGAGGAAAATGTAACAAACAGTCCATCGCTTTTTCATTCGGACTTTCAATTCCACGTTGTGAATTGTGACTCGCGATCCGACGATTTTATCCAGCACCGACGTACCAACGAGCAATCTTTTAGTAGCCTGGCTTTCGTGCGAGTGCTTTTCCTCGTGCGATCGAAGAATAATATTTGCAATATTTTTCGTGTAACGCGAAATGGCCCTCAAACTACTATTCGCGAGTTGTCTAGGAGCGTAGCGCGCGTTTTCAAACATCCATTTTATATTTAGACCATTATATATTTATGTTTCGTATCAGTTTATATAATATCAAAGACGCAGGAGACATTTAGATTTGAAGCTTTCGTAATCGACTCAGGGAAAGTTTAGGAAGTCCCAGTATAACCGATTCGTAACTCAGTTACTATTTGTTTTATGCTAACGTAGAGTTAATTACACCGATGCCGGAGTTGATGTTTGAGATGCTTGATTATATTTCGCGGAATTGCGTTTAATTCATTTTCATGCGATTGCGAGGAATTTACTTTGCCATTAGGATGATGGCTTTTCGGGTACTAACGCTAATTATTTTTACATAGTCCAAAGAAAAATGATCAAAAAACAAAAAGGAAATATATTTTATTTTATTTTTTCTGTACGCAAAATGTATAGTATACTAAAAAATTAATAAGTCTATATGTGTGTGCATTGATGTGTATACATATATTGAAACTTCGACATATGCAACTTTGGATATTAAAATATATGTGAGTGGCCCATACTCTTTCTATATTTTTTCTATTAGACGTACATACATGCAAACTGGACTAGAACTATTCTGTTATTTCTTGATAACAACGGATTTATAATTTAAATTTCATTAGTCGGTCTATTCGGGTACCCCTCGTATAATACATCCACAATGATTACTCGACCGGTGGAATGTTTGTGGAGAGGCCGTAAATATGAAAGTCATCTTTAGCCACCCCCAGTTTGTATATTTTTTTGCCTCGTCGGATTCGTGCTCGGGCGAGCTCACATTTTCGCAAAGCGGTTGGCTGGCCGCCGCGGCCGGTATCGGGTGCTGCCATCGAAAAATCGACGTCTAGCCCGCACACGAAAGCGGACCCCCGGCCCTGCTTCGCTACACGCGAGTGTAGTGGCCGCACGCGTGAATATCGCTTACGTGGACCAACCTCGCCCGGGACTTCTTCCTATCGTCGCCCTTATCGTGACATTTAACGAGCCCAGGTCACGTTGTATATCCAGGGTGCTCGCTTTTTATACGACCGTACCGCAATGGTAAGTTAACTCCGATACAGAACGAGGAGATAAGTGATAAAGGTAGGCGAATGAGCCAGCAGGAAGAAATAATTATCCACCATGCAATGAAACACAGCGACTCTATGACACGACTAGCTCGTTATAACATTCGATAATTACGTAATGCTATGTCTGAGGCTATGTCTTTGCTTGCTTGAAAACACGTCGTACATTTAGAATACTGACTTTTTATACAATCCTACAGTAATGGTAATCTAACTCCGATATGAAAAAAAAAGATAAATGATAAAAGTAGACGAATGAGACGATAGGAAGAAATAATTAATCATTATACTACTGAATAAAACATTGGATCCTCCTCCTTCTCCGCCTCTCTCTCTCTTTCTCATTGATTCGTATACATCTATTATTTAAACAAAATTGAACGAGATATGTAACTAAAAATACAACATTAAATGTGGATACAACTTACATTTTGAAAACATGTTAACGAAAATTAATTTCGTTATTTTTAATTTGATTTCGAGATATAATTAATTCATTAAAGATTAATGTTATTTCAAAGATTCCAATCTGAGAGAACATTTTCTTGGGTGTGTGTCTTAATAAAATCTTATTAATTCATATATTATCTCAAATATTATATTTGATTACCAAAGTCTGGAAAATGTTCTTAGAAGGATTTTTTAAGAGACAATATCAATTACCAAGAGTTCTTAGTAATATTATTGATATTACAAAATTACATATAGAGTATATTTATCGGAATAAAACAGAAAAAATGCTAGATATGCAAAAATTATGACCTTATACGTATCTCTTTTATTCAACGACTTCTCGCATGCGATGTACGTTAACTGAGTTAACTCCCAAGAGTTTTGCTTAAGAACCATAAAAAGCAGGAGTTAAGAGCTTACCTGTAAATCGGAATGACGTCACTCTTGTACCAGACGACCAAGATAGCGGAATCGTTGGAATGAGGTGGACGAATATCGCATGGCAGCTCGGCCGTTCCACCGAGGACCGCTCTTGCAGACAATGGCGGCCCTAGAACACGAAATATACTTGATCGAATAGTTGCCACCTGCATCTCCCGTCGATTCTACGACCGGAAGAATTTTACGCGATAGATCTTTTACTGTCAGCGACAGTTGTTTAAAATCATTGCTTTTAATAAACACATATTATTAATGCATTCGTTAACGCATTTCTCGAATCTCTCTCTGTTGTTTTCATTCATAAATACATTGTAAAGAACTAATGTTCTTTACAATATTAATTAAAAATTTAATACAAACGACCATCAGGCTCACGCATAAAAGGAAAAAATAATAGATACATTTAATTTATTGAAGAATTTATTGAGATTTTATTTAATTTATTGAAAAATTATATAAATGCGAGAATAAAAAGAAATTATTTTCTTTTACCGACACGTGTAATGGCTAATTCGATGCCGAGTAATCGCATCATCGTGACACAACGAGCTTCATGTTCAATAAGATCCGCGTTATTACTACCCTTACATTGCGTTACCGATAACTTTGAGTGGTCATTTCCGCGACGTAGGAAATCCGTTTTACTTACAAATAACAGGGTTGACTGACGTAGGTGCGACACGAAAGGTGATGGCGTTTCATAGAGAACCCTGTTCTTTACCAAGAAACGGTCGCGTATTATCGTTATTATCGTTATTATCGTTACCGTACACACAGCGTACATCACATTTCAACTCCAATAATTTTCTAAATTATCCTTTCACATTAATGCTTTCGCATTACGCGACTTACTGCGAAGATATGGATCTCAGAATTTTAGAAAATCAACGATTTGGTTAAGGAAGCTTTAACAAATTAATACTTTAATAAATTAGTACATCACTATTATCGATTTTTTCAATTAAACATGAAATTGCTGTAGTTATTTCATATTTGATGAAGTTGAATCAAATACATGGCAATCACTCAAAACAACTTAATCTATTAATTCTAATCGATTTAAAAAACAGACACGGTTTTGTTTTCATGATGCGCAAAATAATAATAGCAAGTGTTGCTGAGAGACAATTCAGCGATTTATACGTCAAGTCCGACGAAATTTGTGATAACATTTTGCCTCTTTCCCTTCAAGATGGACGATTGAATGCTTCCGAGATGAAACGAGGAAAAAACCGAATCCGAGGCGAAGATATCGGCGTTATGCAGAACGGAGAAAGGTCACGTCACAATTTCGCGCTCCAGAAAACGCCGTTTCCACTGGACAGCATTTGGTCTGGGTCAGGTATTGAAGGATCGGCGAGAATATTTGCGGAGGAGATGGGCGACGGAAGAGGATGCCAGGGGAGGACAACGCGGCCGGCCGGTCGGCCGGCGCGCCGGAAAACGGAAACGGATGTATATATGCCGGTTGTCCGAGCGTATTAAAACTGAGCGAATAGCGAATGGATTTCCTTTCCAGTCTGTCGACCGTAGAGGAAACGCGAATTCTCTCGTACGTGAGCTCTCTCTCTCTCTCCCTCCCTCTCTCACTCGAATTGGATTTTTTCAAATTCCTCGGCTCTCAGTTTTCGAATTGAACGTCAAACAAAGCGATTCGCTGAGATTCTCGAGCGTTCTATGATTGATCAAACTTATTTCAAAGTTTCGTTTGAATGCGAGACAGAGAGAGACAGAGAGAGAGAGAGAGAGAGAGAGAGAGAGAGAGAGAGAGAGAGAGAGAGAGAGAGAGAGAGAGAGAGAGAGAGAGAGAGAGAGAGAGAGAGAGAGAGAGAGAGAGAGAGAGAGAGAGAGAGAGAGAGAGATCCGATTGGTTATTACCGATTCACTTTTTTTTTAGAGCTGTTGATTTTGTAAAACACCGCTGTGTGATATTCGTGGATGTCGTATTGAAAAGAGTACCGAATTTTTTTTCAAATTAAAGCTGCACGAATTGCTAGAAAATTATGTTTTTATTCCCTAAAATATTTCCTAACAATCCATTTTATTTCTTTCATTTTTAAAACATTTTTTCCTACTAATTATGTGATATCTATTTTGTTTTGTATCATGAATTTCTTATTAATTTCTGAAGGTTATAATATGTGCAAGCACATGTAGACGGAAATTAATACTTTGGAGAAGAATTAATAATCTGAAAATTTTCAACAGAAAATATCTTGTAAAGTAAAAATGAATGGAGAACAACAGTTCTTTTATATCTTAAAAGCGTAAAATAACATTCATTATTTTCGTTGTATAGGTACTCTCGAAAATGTTACAACTCTTCCCTCATTTACAGAGAAACAATATGATATGCAAAACAAAAGTGGCGGGCATTCCATTATCAAACTTGGCGAAACCTTTATCTTACCTCGTCCAAATTTCTGAGTTTCTGTCATAAGAGTCATTTCTCTTCCTTACATTTTCAGCCCCATGAGCGATAGTTCGCACGGCGCGCATATTAGGTCTCTCGTTCCAAGTTTTGAATTTTTAAGCAGAATTTTCACTCTGTGCCGCCGTCACGGGAGGGAATATATTATGCAGTCCCTAATTTACCGTCCAAGAGCTGGTCGTTTTAGTCTCGCAGAACGGAGAAACGAGTTTACGCGGATGAACAAATGGAAAGGCTCGGCGGTGTCTATTTCACCGTTTATTCGAACATCCCACGGCTGACGGTGATACGTCCGAATTTAAACGCAAGATTGACGAACGTTATTAGAAGACAGCGCATTGGCTTTAATTAATATTTAATCAATTATATTTGTAATTGTAATAGAAGGGGAGGCACACATTAATTACATCGCTCCCTGTTATGTATTTTCATTATGATAATGTACCTTTTGCATATCATTGACATAGAGTGATAACAGTTAATTAAATTTGACTATCAAAATTTCGGGTCACTTGATGTGTATTAATTTTAAACCGCGCCTCGTCAATTTGATAATGTTCAAACTTTTCAATGTTCTAGTAAAACTATTTTTAATTAGATCTTCTGCGATTCTCTTCTTTTACAATAATATCCATGCACAAAACATACAGTTTGAAAAATAACATATTAACATAGAAATACTAACATATGGGATTACACGATGTACGATGGGATTTGAAAAATTGAAAATTCATTAAGACACAATAGAATTACTATCACAAATCAAAATTTTCCATTAAAAGAAATCTATATATTGGTACGTATAAAAAATTTTTAAAGAAATATTATTTTTAAAAAATTATAATTTACTCCTCACTAATTACATCAAAACGTCAAAGTCAATAATAATAAAATTAGTTTCAAAATGTAACGAAACCAAGAAGATGTAGAACACATTGGTTATACAACGAAACCTTTATAAATGTAAACCGAAATGTTCTCTAGCCAGTGCAAATAAATCGCATAGCTTAAACCAACACACAGCGTTGAAACTACCTGTATAGTCACACCATATGGAATTCTTCCTAGTTTCAAATCCGGGGCAGTATCAGGCGGATAGAGAAAAAGTGCATTGAAATTTCACTCTATAGATTTTAAGCCGGAGCGCGCGCCGATAGGCGCCAATCCCTTTGGCGTATTCGCGATATAAAGTACACACCTCGGGATTCGTCGCGATAGGGTTTTACATGCCAGAGAGAGAGAGAGAGAGAGAGAGAGAGAGAGAGAGAGAGAGAGAGCGCATTGATTTTCTTGATTAAATCATCCGTATTCAAAATTTCTATTAATCGATCTCGCGGGATATACGCGAGCGCGTGTACAAACTCGTCTCCTCCGGATGATCAGGTGAGAGTAATCCCGTTGCGTCGGGGTCAATGCATCCGGCAGACAGAAACGCTAATTAAATTTGCAGGCAACCGAAGTGGCACCACTCCGCCGCGCGTGTGCGCCTTTTTTTCGCGTATTATACATTTATACTTTCCGAGAGACGGGAGGTCCGCGCCTCACAGACATCTTTACCGCGTGCTCTTCCATTTTTCTTGCGTCCCCGTAGCTCATAGAGTTAACGTTAACGGTATTATCCGGCGCCGGGAACGCGCGGGAATGCTTTTTACTTCCCCTACCCTATATCCTACCCTGTCCTATACCGCACGTATCTACGTATACGTACGTAGGATCCGGTCTCGCGTGTACGCCGGTATAAGCGTACAAAACAACGGTTTTCACGGCGTCCGCTAAATTTCCCTTGGGCTACCCGCGGTGCATTATGTGTCCTGAAGGGTAGCGGGCAACTGCGGATCGCCCCTGTCGTCCCGTCGTGTGCCTTGTCCCCCGTCCCTCGCGTGATCTTCCCTCTGTTGCCTGCCCGGAGGCAAACGGCGCGCGACAGCCGCGAATCGCGCTGAAAAGCGTTTTGAAAAAAACGAGAGCCCCTGTGACGCGCCGTCTGCCTATTTGACATACTTTTGAAAAAAAAAAAAGGATAACGCGAGAGCGTGAATAGCGAGCCGGTGCGATCCCTTTCGCCGGTACGCGCGAGCAGGAATTCTTCCATAGGTTTCGCGTTTCATTGATGATTTTTTCAACGACGGGCGAGCATTGTGCCCGTGGAGATTCGTGGAAGTTGTATCGTTATCCCGACGAGAGAGAGAGAGAGAGCATTTTTACACTCTGACTTTCGCTTTGCAGAAATCGTCACGTTGGAATTAATGAAATGTTTACTGCAAAAAATTATCACGCGGTTTTTATTCCGTTATCGACGCTATATCGAAACATTCCACCTTTTCTCAAACTGATTCGAAATTGGGCTTCTACCTCGATAAAAAACAAAATTTTCGTTCTATACACGTTGCCAGGCATGTTGGAGTGAATTTCCGCCTCGACGAGAAAGAATAACATTGCGTACGTGATACTACCCGTCTCGCGCGAGAGATAGTTTCTTCTTTTTTTTCCTCCCCGGGGATCCAATTTCGAAAATTTAATACACGGCGTGTAGCAAACTAGCTCGCGAAGTTTTGAAAATCGCAGTCCCAATGATTAATCTTCGGGAGCCGTGAATCACGTCAACCGAGATGTAATCGTGCGGCTGGCGCGAACTATGTAAAAATATATTTTTCAATAAATATAAAATATTCTTAACGATTTAGCCTAAATATATAGCATAAAGTATTGATATGAAAATGCTCGGAATATAAATGTATAAAAAGTATCTTTTTGATAATTCAAATTTTTGCGTGAAATATACACACATAAGAGAGGTATCGACCAGCCACGTATTGCACAACGTTGCTGTTGCCAATAGGTGGAATTACATACGTCAAAGTGACGATTCTTTCGGAGAATTTCGTCGGAAAAGTGTACACCGCCAGCACGGATATTTACTATGTAACGTGGCCCTGCCGTATGTCGCGGCGCCGGGAGGAAAGTGATATCGTCGACGCAGCGGAAAAGCCGCTCTTTATGAAATGTTGCTGAATCGACGGTGCGGTTTTCATGTACCTGGCCCACGGGCGTACGAGAGTTTACACAAGTTTCATGTGCTTCGGGAGGAAATGAGTAACAAGGAAAGGTTGTGCCAAAATCCGAAAAGATCGATGGTAAACGATAGAGGTCCTTGCGCGAGAAACATTTTGTTCGTATAAAAAACTCTGCAGCCAAATTGCTCTCGAAACCTGTTTCAAAAGCGTAACGAAAAACAGACTCCAAATTTGTCAATGAATTCTTCCCTGATACGGGTCCGCACGTTATGATACATCCTGTATAACTGTAATGTATTCGAAGCGTTAATTTACAAGGATCTCAATTTGCACGATAGTTTCCAAAGCATTAAAGCAGCAACAACGAAAATTAAGAGCTATTTGCGAGCTAACGATCGATATGTGCATATGCAATTGCAACCCGCAATAATTATTAAGTCACAGCATGATGTAAATATCACGACGATGTACCAGTCAAATTGGAAAGATTCTCAAAGTAGAAGAATTCTTTTCTATTTTTGATTAATTTCTTCATTGTCCGGTAACAAATAAAAAACATTTATTACAGCTTTGCGCACACGATGAAAATAATCGAGCTAGCTTTAATGACAATTCACTTTAATGCCTTACACAATTCCCTTAGGTACTTTACGATTGCTAATTTATCTTGCTTAACTGATTAGCGCGATAGCATATTTCGCAGTCTTTACGTTGCGGAGGGAGCAAGATACGCGAATATCTCGCCGATAAGGAATACAGGAATGCGGTGGCCGCGCTGCCGAAGCTAGAGGCCGGAAATCAGTGTTACGGCTACCCTCGTCTGGGCAAGCCCTTACCACGCGCAGAAATAACCCAAACGGGGGCTATCCGACTAAGCCGATAATCCGCGGGTCAGACAGTGTCGAGAAGCCGTACAACTTTGCTTAGCCCCGTCCTTTACCCCTCGGTCGTCCGTGCCCTACGGCCGTCCACGGAAACCTGCGGTTAGCTGGGAGCTATCGTTTCTGCGCTCTGGCCACACCTCGTAGAAATCAATTTACTCTCGGGCGATTCCACGGGATCGGATCGGCGGGGAAAGATCGCCGCTGAGCGAAGACGAGGATTAGGGGAGAATAAATACGAGGATTCCGCGGAGTCTTTAATAATCGAAGACACGTCGATATATGTCGCGGCTCGCCGGTTTCGATTGTAGGTAATTTAAGCAACAAGGTTCAACTAGCGTAATTTCAGAAGAGAAGATGGGCAAATACGATATTTGATGATCGAAGATCCATTTAATATTGAAGTCGACTTTATCATCAGTGGTTACGTATTATTCGCAACAGCATTTCATTATTTTAAAATTCACTTAATTAATGTATTATACTTGCAATTGAAAGATAATATGTATATTTTTAAATTGAAATTTTATTCAACTTGGAAAATTCGTTCCAATCGTTCGTTTTTACATTCCATCATATTCTATATCTTTCTTTTTTAATACAGAATAGAAAATTTATTTAATTCTTCAAATCTCACTACTAGCTTTCATATTTTACGATTATTGCACTTCACTCTATTTCACTCTATTTTCTTCTTTTTTAGCATATAATAAAAAAAGAAGTAAAAACCGAATGCTAAAATCAAAGATCTAAATTTTTGTATTATGAAATTAGAATGTTAAACAAAAGTTTATTTTAAAATTTGTATTACACATCACACAAGTCAAATACAGAGTACATAACATTCACACAAGTTAAAAAAATGTAGGATCATTTTTCCATTTCAAATGTTATAATCTCACTCTACTTTCCTGTCGACATCGATTATGCTGTTCACCGAAAATCCGATCTATTCGTTTTTCCAATCACGCAGGTGTTTCTGTAGCTTCTTCGCTCACGGGGGAAAACAACCCAGAAACAAGTAAACTGTGAGAACTTCGTTTAATCGAGATCAATCGCCCGGGCAACCGTCCCCGTGTCAAATTGTCAGGAACGAGCGCCACGTGTGTCACGTATTGCGTGGGAGAAAGGAAGAGAGGTCATTTCCTTCCGATGACCACGTGGTCATCAGATCGCTCCGGTCAGAGCATTCGAATAATAAAATTGGAAACGTCAACTCCCATGCGTATATGTGTGCGCAGGCGAAGATATACGTTGCTCCGAGCGTGCAATATCGTCGAGTTTTAGGGTTTTCGCAGCTGTGACAACGGCTGGCCGCAAGGCGGTGTCCCGATTTCCCCCGAAACTTTCGCCAATATCATCATAACCGTAATTCCACGATTCCGTTGGGAACTTTTTTCCATTCGTACCGTATGTGGTCCTCATTGTCGTTCTCATCCTGGGAACACGAGGAATCTTTCGCGAGGGACTTTTTGCGGACGGGGCGCTCTCCGTAATGCGGTACTCTTTGCGGTAGACAAAATTATTTTGCGGAACTTATCGCCTCCTTTTCGATAAATTGCAATACGTTCGTACATCGCGATGTAGATATCACATACAGATATTATTCAGTTCTGTGAAGTAATCATTTCGCATTAAAAGCGAATATCTTGATTTATAGAAGTGGACGGAAAACAAATGGCCTTGTAAGTTGTGTGAAAATCACAAAATAATATAAATAAAAGCAAGCTTATCTCTTCGCGTCCAGCAAGCTGGGTCAATCGCTTGCTTATGTTGATCTTTAATATACGAAATATGAAACATTCATCTTAGATCTCGTCTAGTCCAGATATCTAAAGATGTCGGCGATAGACGGTGGCGGTTTCATACAAGCGACCAAGCGTATATTTAGTATCATGCTTTTTGCAATCTGATTTCCTCTCGCTCGATGCTCCACTTCAAAGCGTGACGTTTAGCCGCTCTTGATCGGCTGTAGCTCCGGATACTGTCGAAGGAAAACGTGAAACGAGAGAGAGAGAGAGAGAGAGAGAGAGAGAGAGAGAGAGAGAGAGAGAGAGAGAGAGAGAGAGAGAGGACAAAGGAAGGCACGCGCGTGATCCTATGATATCCCGCATGAATTGATGGACACACTTGATTTCGCAACCCGCGGACTGTCAAACCGAATAACATACTCAGGTTTACTTTCAAGACACGCACACGAAAGTAATTAACTGCTAAAGCATTTGGAAAAACAAGCTGAGAGATTTTTTTTAAACTACAACTTTCTAATATTAAATCGTGATTAAAAAACATTTATAAGTGGCATGTTTCTGTTTCGTAGGCATAATGGGCTCAATAATTATTTTAAAAATTGTAAAAAATAATTTAGTAATAACGCAGCTCTCTCTATATACTTTTATAGCTTTGCAAGTTATAGCTTTATTATTTTATATATTTTGATCATCTCGCAGTATATTTCACTAAAAAAGATATAACATGCTGCGTACGGCAGCTGTTTTTGTTTCTTTATTTGTTTGGTTCGCTACTCGACATCAAAGCCTGTAGCTTGGGCAATTTCGACCAACCTTGTCGTTTACGCGTCGAGTTTACTCGAGGGAAATGTGATGGAGAAAGCGGTGCGCAGAATACACCCGTTACCCGTTGATCCACTATGCAAAAGCCTACGAACTTGTAGTACCACAAATTGTCGTGCTTGTTTTCGCACGTGCCAAACCTGACCTGTGATTCATTCACATAAATTAGACCCTAGCAAGAAACAAAAGATGCCGTATATTTACTGACATTTTGCTAATAGAAAGCAAACGCAGTAAAATAGTAACGATATAAGAACATGTTGAAAAAAAGAGTAAAATAATCGTAGTAATTATGCTCGTAGTAATAGTTTTAAGTCGTCTATAAAATGTTAATTATATATTTTGTAAAAGAATATACATTTAGCAAAAGAAATGTGTGGAGCTTTTATTCAGTCAGTATAGTCGTCGATAATATTATACAAGTGAAACCATAACGCACTCTCTTATTTCAATTTTTTTAAAAATGCTTCGGCATAAAAATATTTATACAGATCCTTTTCAAAATCTAGTACTGAAATCGCATTTAAGATTTTTGTTGAATATGATATGTAACAAGCCAAATAGAAATCGCGATAGAAATATATGCAAAAATTGAGCGCTGATTGAGTATGTCAATCTAGTTTCTGCTCGCATTTTTCAAGGAGGATAATGGATCGAGAGGTTTTCCGAGTGAGTTTACGGGAGATTCATACTCGATTCACCGCCGATAAGCTCACTCGTAAAGATAAAGACGAAGATACTAGAAAATACTCGAGGGACTCCGGATGCTTTCAGGATAGACAAGGCAATACGATTTCGAGCGGAATGCTTTTGTTTTAGCGTGAAAAAGGAAAAGAACGAATGCACTTAATAAAGCACTCTATTTTTCATAGCTGCTCCAGATACTCGGCCTTTTAAGCATTAATAATTGTCGACTGAAAAGGCAAAAGCGATGTAAACGCTAAGAAGATGGTTTTGAATATAAGTGAAAAAAGAAGTAATGGAATTCATATAATAGAAACGTGTAACAATTGTACAGTGAAAAGAGAAATGATTAAAAGTGTTGAGATAAATAAGGGTAATTTGTAGATTATTATACAAATAAAACATTTTATGTGTGTGTAAAACTTAATAAAATATATCAACAAATTTTTAATTAAACAATCATGAATTTCAATTCATCGTAAACACTTTGCAGTGGCGAAATATACAAGATAAGCTCGATTTTGCTGTTATGTCCTTATCTTTGCTTCTTTCGTTATTTGCATGGTGGATTTTGTCAAACGTAAGCATGCCCTCTAATGAGTAACGAAGTTCTTTATCGTTTCACGATGCTTCTTTTATCGCCGTCGGTGAGAAAATCTGCTTTCCGCTCTTCTCATTCTCACTATACCCTCGCATATATTCAGTCCTTTGTCTGCTACGAAATACCGGCTGTTGCACGTACTCGCACTCTTTTTCCGTTCTCCCCTTGTTCACGAGTATTCTCTTAGGTTCCGGAGATTTTCTCCCGTTAAAGCCGAAGGGCCGTTAATGGGGTCGTTAAAGGTCTCATTAACGTTCTCGCAAAGTAGTCGCAGGGGTGGATAACGACGAAGTAATTAAAATTTGATCAACTTCTTACAAAACCGACTCGTCACTTTTTTTCCAAATAGCAGCATGCAACACGGTTATTCCTTCACCGTTTAAGAACCTATTAATGACATTGAATTAAATATTGAAGAAGCGAGGCATAAACTAGGCTCCCTTTCTTGTAGTCGATGTTTCGAAAAATATCTCTAAAGATTTTTTTAGTCATTTTAGACCTCCCTTTCTCTTAAATGGAAGTAATAGGAATACCGAACGTTCCACCGCCGGCTACAAACGGCTCCTTGGTGATCGGCAACATCCGCGTATACCTTGGTGCGATTTTTCGTACGGGAGTTACTTATGAGCCGAGTCGGAGTTCACTCTCGATAGGGCGAAAGAGAAATGCCGCGGGAGAGGAAGGATGATGAATAAAAGGGAGGGAACGAGAGCGCGGGCGGAAGGTGCCAGGTCGTAACCGTAGAACGATCTCGCCCGAGGGAACGTCCTGCGCCGTATGTCCTCTGCATACAAATGCCTTTCCTATAGCCGTTCACCGAAGCCATCAGGGTTACCGCGGAACGGAAGACTGGCTTGCCAATTTTAAAGGCCGTTTGTGAGTGATGTACAACGTCTGCGCGCACATCTAGCGGGTGCCCGGTTGTTCATTCGACGGTACGTATCGGCGAAAGCATATATACCCCCCCCCCCGCGCGATTCCGTATTGGCAATAAAAACGTATTCCTGCGAATACGTGGATACGGCAGTATGAACCAGGTTGTTTACGGTGGAAAGCGCTGTGTAATAGTTTCGTGCAATTTATTGTCAAGACTGCCTGACCTGGAAAATAACGGACAATAAATCAAATTCGCTCTTGATATTGGATTTAAATCAATTACGTCTCTCTTGTTTAACTCTTAATCTCGTGATTGCACTAAGCGGGGGGGGGGGGGGTATGCGATTGAGTATTAAATTAGATTATACCTGCATCAAATAACTGAAATACAACTAGAAAGCATAGGATTTATGCGTGATTATTTTAAATCGATAATAATTAAATTATTCTTAAATGAAAAGCAAGTGCATACGTGAATAGTGCATTGTTAATTATTTCGTTTCGCCGGCAGTCAATTATCTTCGTATATGGTAAATATGTAACGCAAAATTATATAATTTGGATATAATCTACATGCATTAATTAGAGACAAAAATGCTGATGAAAGATGCATTATATGTGTCCAAATGCATTACCAGGCTAATACGCAAATTAATAAGTAGTTACTGTGTATTGCATGGTTTAATAATTATAATGATGGCCGAACGCTTCTGATCCGTTCGCGTTAATGATCTGCATCCGAAAATATTCTGTTACGGCATCACACAGAAGTTTAATGTTTAATTAGGCAGCTTTTCGAGCTTATTTGATTTGACCCACCGTGCGGAACAATATCTATTTTGCTATGACATTATAAAATTCAACGTCCCAGAGAAGGACGTACTCTATGTATATTTCAGTTTTATTAATTTACTAATTAAAGCTGTTGATCGCAGTCACGCGGTTCCGTTAGAGATATGTACGCTTCGGTACGCTAATAGATTTAATTAAGGTGCATGCATTAATTCGTTTGCACGCCCCGAGAACTTCGGTTTTACAGCTTTTGTTATAGCGCAAATTAAACACGTTAATGATAGTAATGATAATAATAACGAAGATAAATAATTATTATTATTTGCATAATAGGTATCGATAATGAAACGCAATAACGTTTGTTTATAAATTCACGCTTTTAATAGCAATATTTTTGCTCCATATTTTTTCGTCGTGTAAGAATGACGGCGCGCAAAAAGATATGCATAAAACGGAAACTTGCTCCCGCGAACGTAGCACAGCTGCATCAGCTGCACCTGCATTCGCCTCTTTAGATGTCGTGTCATATAGCTGCTGCGACACATTAGATCGCTGTGGAAACTCTCAATAAGAGCGACGTGCACTTTCCCGCGACGGGCGGGGGAAAGGGATGCGAAACGTCTTGCGGTTAGTTTCGAGGCGTTTCGGCGCTGAAGTTCTCCGGCGCGCGATATTCACGACGAGGCGTACGGAGCACTCAAAAAGTTTGGCGAAGGACAAGGGGAGAGAGGCGAGCGCCTCTCAAAGTGAAAACGGTATTTCCGAAAGCGATTAGAGTTGTATGACAGACGGCGCGAATTAATTCGCCGGGATAATTACAGCCGAGTGCACGCCCGACGAGTACGCGCTGTTCTCGTTTTCGAGTTATACCTGCGTTTTTATGTAATTTAGAAGTGCAAATTTTGCTTTTAGCAATTTACGATTAGCGAATGCGCAGAGTAGTTGCGGGCGTTCGATCGTTACAATTTGCAGACGGCACATGGGAGTCATTGTCGTTATCTGTGCGCGTTTTACACGCAACAAGACATTAAAATACCGGCTGGCTGGCTGGCTGGCTGGCTTACGATCAGCAACGGCGCTTTTATCGGGTGAATGCATTTCGGGAGATGATTGGCCCTTATGCAAGAGGGGCGACGTACGGCCGTATACGGAAGTTTGAAGCACGTCGAACTTTCCAAACTATCAGCACTTAGACGATAATTCTCTTGAGGGACGAAGACCGCTCTCAGCGCGACCCTGCCTTGGTGAAAATTAATTACCCTCGTCGATCGCTTTTCATTCTCTCTTTCACCCCGTTCGTGTCTCGGCTGGTTCTCTCCCTTTTCACCTCCACCGATGCACGAAACCCATCGTCGACGACGTTGGGAAGTTGTGTATGCGGGTGACAAGAACGAGAGGAAGTAAGACAGGAGGGAAGGAAGGAAGGAAGGAAGGAAGGAAGGAAGGAAGGAAGGAAGGAAGGAAGGAAGGAAGGAAGGAAGGAAGCAAGTAAGAAAGGAAGGAAGGAAGTAGGAAGGAAGGAAGTAGGAAGGAAGGAAGAAGGAAGTCGCCGAAGTGAAAAAAATATCTCGCCTATAACATGGCATGCGCCAGAAATCAGAGCAGTTTCTCGAAAGCCAACGAATTCTATACGGCGCGACATTCCACAATTTCCACGTACTTGGCGCACTCCGCGTTCTTCGAGTAATTATCCGCGCGTAATTACTCCGTCCCGACTGGTGCATACGTTGTACATGCGCGCCCACGCATACATATGTGGGCGCACTTTAATATATTCATATACATATATACGCTTGTATATGTATATACATATACACATACGGCAGTGCTGAAGTTAAACATGTTAAACATTCAAGATACACGCGCGATCGAATATTATGGTTGTATGCAAAGTATCGATTTTTATACACTGGGACTCATCGGTTCGCTCTCGATCCTTAACAGAAAAAGTTAATACACTGAGGAAAGGTAAACTATTTTACTTGTACCTTTTATTTTTTTGATGTTGCTATTACGGACAGTTGTGTTCTTAGCAATACGGTTTGCATTGTTGAGAATAAGTCAGTTAAACTTCAATGCACAGTAGAAACAACAGTCCAGAATCATGCCAAAATGGCAACGGGAATACAAATTCAAAATAACATGCTGTCAAAAGAAATCGAGTTATTATGTCAAAATATGTTGTGCTCCCGTCGCTTGCGAGAAAAACAAATTATAGATGTGGTTTTAGATATTTTGAAACCTTATAGTTGTTCAAATATTTCTGATATTTTGATAATATTTAAGATAATACGGCCACATTTTTTTATATCAATTTTAATTTACATTTCTGTATAGTTCTAAAATCAACTTTTGATATGTTTTAGAAATTCCATAATACAGTTGCTGCTTTAAGCATAACTGAGAAAAGATCAGTCGAATATAGAAAACTTCAGAAATGATATTTTTGAAAGTGGAGCGATCCAATCTGTTTAATGTAATTATCTATACAGAAATATATAATATAGGAAGAAAAAAAGAAAAGTCTTTAACCAAGAATTAATTATATGTAATTATAACAGAAATGTTTATTCGACCAGAACGGCAGAGGAAATAGCATCATAGCACACAGTATAAGTTACTCGAGTCATCTGCAAGATTAGATATTGGTGGTTCGCTATTTCAGTTATCGACTGGATCGATTTACGATGTCCGGGGATATTTGGAGCATGTGGCCCGGCCCTCTCGCGAATTCTAATACGCGAATGTCCTCCGGCCAAGAATTCTCGTCACGCGGTAAAAGGCTGTGGACCCGCCGGAAATAATAACTCGCCACTACGTGATGTCCTTTCCGAGGGCCGCGCAGTTTGGTTATATAATAAATACTTGCCTTATCCACCGGTTTCACCAAGACTTTCCTGCTTCCGCGGATCATCTTCCGCGCAGTATATATAGAAGCGAAATGAAACTAAGAACCACTCGCCACCATCGGATGGAATCATGCTTCTCTCGCGGTTTCGAGCGGACGGTTACGAGGATTTCCGCGAATAATATCATTTCCATGTACCGTCTCTCATTCGCGTACCGTTCCGCGCACTTCTCTCTCTTTTTTTCTTTTATCGCGTCTTCTACTCCTCTTCTCATCCACTTGGAATACTTATTGCCTCGCTCTTTAAAGTCTACCGCTTTTTTTTATCACATCGTCTTTTCTCTTCGCGGAAAATCCAAGGGAGACTTTGGATTATATACATTACGGTGAAATGAGATAATCAATGCATCATAAAAATCTTGACGACACTCTACATTATGCGCCGTTCAATTTCAGCACAACGGTGACAAGTAACGAGTGAATAAGTAATAAAACAAACCCATTTCTCGCAATACGTGTTGAAAAGAGGACAGAAACGTTTAAAAATAAATGAATACAATAGAATAGAAAAAAGAAATCGCACCGGTATTGCGCATGTTGTTAAAATCTTCGATATGTAGCTTCGCGCATATTATGAACTCGCGTCGAGCTACTACGTACTACTACATACTACTACGTACGAGCGACACGTTTCACCTCATTTTTACATTTTATCGTTGAATATAGAACAAAAAGTGACAGCTGAACAAATCGATTTGAACGCCACTTGCACTAGAGCCTCAAAAAGAGGACACACAAATGAAAGAAAACTATTCTTGTTATTCTTCTCGCTGCTGCGAGCTGTCCCGGCAACTCGCGATGCAAATTTCCTGTCGTAAAAAAAAATCAAGCATCGGCCCCTGTATTCGTGCCTGGAGTTCTCTTAGCATATCTCTCGTCTCGCTTCTCTCTTCTCTTCTCTCTCTTTCTCCTTTTTCAACTTTCCAACGTGCTTCTCGAGTGGATGAGCCATTATGCAAGTGCATTTTGCGAAGAATCGAGAATAGCCGAACACAATACCGGGACTCTCGCGCGTGCAATGACGTAATTATCAGAAAGCCAGATGCATTTGCAGCGCGCCCAAGTACAGGTATTAATGTGCGAATTATTCTCACGGGGAAAAACCGTGTCTTTCAATTCCCGTGTCGCTGAGGAGGCAGCGCAAAGTGAAAGCATCGAACGCGGAAGCGAAATCGTCGACGTGGGCGCTTCGCACGTGCGTGCATGCCCTATTCGCAACAAAGCGTGTCCGTTCGCCGCTCATTTTTCTCGCATAAGAAGATTATCAGAGGTGGCGAAGCGCCGGTGGCTGCCGCCGAAGGCGACCAACGGATAAAGACGGTCGCGGTGTGGAAAGGCCGCCCCTCAAACGAAAGCGAGACGCTCGAGGCGATGATCCCGGTAAACAAACAGAGACCGCGTAACTTGCGTCGCGACGTTATCGCTGCCGTACCCCGGCTACGAATGGAATTACTACCTGGCAAACGCATTCCCCGTGTTTACCGCGCACTCCACCTTCAACCTTTCGCTTTTGCCGGTCTTGCGCTGCCTCTCGAGAGCGCGCTTTGTTTCTCGATAGAAGCGTTTCCGCTCATTCTCGTGGAAGTGGGCGATGGGGTACGAGAAAGGACAAAGTGCCGAATATTTCGTAACAGGGCCGATTGTTCCGGCGGAAAATTGTTATCATCGTTGAACTCTTTCGATTTTAGATATGCGCGTCAATACTTGTCTGCCCGCACAATGATATTCGAAACGCATCTAATTTTTACGCGTTCGCGGCTACGATTAATTTAATCGATAACTTTGTAATACGGAAGATAGCGTCTTTTTCTTTTATCGCTCTCGCTCTGACAGTTTTGTATTTGAATTTCAATTTTTTCTTTATACGTACCCTCACGCTTTTCGTCGTGTGTTCCTCTCATCATTCTTACATGCAATACAAATAACCCAAGGCTGCAATGTAGCGCCGCATTCCTTCCTCAAACTCGAGCCATACCTGTGCCTTTGTATATAATGAAAGTGTGGAAGGCATCGCGAATACAAGATGCGTTCCTGATATATATGGTAGAACGTGCCGAGTCACCGCAATAACCTCGCAAACGATGATCAAAGCTCATATGGAAAGCCATGCATGACACGGCGATCGTTAAATGACCTCTGGAAGTTACATCCCGAAGGCTTCCTAGTTTGGAGGAACCAGGTGATCGCAACTCTGACTTCGTAACTGTTCTCGATTAGCGACAGTGTGCCGGGAACGCAGAACACTCACGCGGAATTGGAAACAATGCGCTTGATAGAGAGGGACAAAGAGAGCAAAAGAAAAAGAAAGAGAAAAAGAAATAAAGAGGTTAAACGAGAGAGGGAAAAAGAGACACGAGGAAAGGAAAAAGAGAAAAAGAGAGAACGTACGATAAAATAACAAACAGTAGTATAAATATGCCGCTCATGAAAGTTTCAAACTTTGAATCTGTGTAACTGCAATTATACACTCGCTTTCGCGAATATGTTTCGGCGACGCCCGGCTTATCGAGCACGTAAAAATGTCACCCCGTAATTCAGGAAAGTTTCCGCGCACGCGGGGGAGTTATAATGGTGTATAGGTCGGAATAACAGATTGCTAATTACGAGAACGACGTGAAAACTACCGCGACGTTCATCACATCGGGCATGCTGAAACTGCATCCAAAGTCTAGGTAGTTTTGATTAAGTTTCTAACGGATGGCTGGATTCGTTCTAGGATCCTGTCAGACGTCAGGGAGGTATTCGCGCGTTCATTCACGGGCGAGGAATAGGGTGAAATTGGAGTTGAAGTGCCTTCGCGGAGCCGGACAAGTCCGTCAAGGGCCCGTAGGTAGATGGAAAAGGTCGCTCGGGATGAAAAATAAGAGGCGGGAATCCTTCGATCGACTTATACCTTCATCGAGAGAGCGCTGCAGATAGAGGAATTCAGTGTTCGTCTTACTTCCATTCATCGTTCTTCTGTATCCTTTTTCTCTCCCCGCCCTTATAGCTTCCGTCGTCTTTTATTTTTCGATTGCCGTATATTGAGTAAAGCTCGCGGTGCGATAGCGCTACATCGATCGCACGGAATTTCGATTGCATTGCGGAAAATTTCATAAGAGCGGTTACTTATCGCGGATTTTACAATTCGTTTTAACGTTTCTCGATATTTCGTAACGGCTCAATAATAACGCGGGAATCGAACGAAATCTAGCGCATCAACTACTCGTCTTGTGTTTCTTTTTAAAGAAAGATTCGTGAGAAAAGCTTAATGTGATTTTGTACAACGAGAATTTATTTTCTCTCAGTCGTGAAAAACTCGTCGATCAAAAGCGCGTCGGCAATATATCCTTCGTCAGGAAAGCGATAATTCTATTCGTACGCGTTCTATCGCCAGAGAAGTCCCACCCACGTTCCATTTAATTATTTTCCTAGAAGAGACGATGATTTTTTCGTTGTCTGAGATTCGCGTACTCTTCAATCGCAATCTGAGAACGTCGGAATAGACTCTTGATGGGTCTTGAGAACAAGATCCCAAGCATGGTACGTACAACGTTCTTCGAAAGAGACTCGTGTCTGTTCATCTATTGAGGCGACGTCGATGGTAGAAGCACGCCGAAGTGACGGGGTAAGGGGTCGAGGGTGGAGAGAAGCGAGAGTAGGAATGGTAGGATACGATGGGGAGGCGCTCGTGCTTGGGACAACGAACCGATGGGATAGACTCTCGCAAAGACAGAGAGTGGGTGGTACGTTGATCGATTCCTCCTGCGGTTTTGTCTAAGGGGGACTTATTGACTTTCTGAAGACGCTCAGCACGGAGGATCACCGTGCATCGCCGAGGATGTACAATGCGGCGTCAAGTACATAGCTTCCTGCGCGAATGTGTGCACCGCCACGATCCCTAGATAAGATCACCCATTGTTTTCCGTATTCCTCCCATCCCAACTGATGTCTCGATTTTCGATTTCGAGTGTCCCCCGCAACCGATCACCGAGATCCGCGCCTGTATGTCGTGCGCGAGCGGAGATCGAGCTTTATCCCTCGCGAGGACGACGCGACACGCGCGGTCGGGTGAACGGCTGAAACACGGGGGGGCATAGCTTTCCGGGCGCATCGAATTCCGCCGTCGAGATCGAATTAAATCGACAAACCGGCGACGTCTGCTCGCGACGCGAAAACGTATTGTATTTTGACGAATGGTATTCCCATGTTGCGAGCCCACACCATCATCCCGCGCGAACGCCGCAATAAAACGACGCGGAATAAACATTGAATCGATCAAGAGAGAAAGGCACCATTTTCATACTCACATCAGACGGTTCACGTGTCGGAGTCATTTATCACAAGTGGCGCTCGTGCATCCACCGCGCGCGCGAGATATACCGACAAGAAAAGTCATAAGTCTTCCTTCATCGGCTTAATCGCATCCTTCGTGCTATAACTGAAACGCTAGCGCGCGGGCGCTACCATTTTTCCGCGGAATTATTACGATATCGGATGGAATGCGACGCGCGGAAAGCGGGGGGGGGAGGGAGGAAAGGGTGAAGCGAGGGTGAGTGATTCGGAGGGTGAGTCGCCGCTCGGCAACCGAATGTTTGCACGTCCGTCCTAACAAGAACGTACGACTTGTTTTGATTCACTGTCGGTGGTTGAACAACGGGCAAACGCAAACCGAAATAGGAATTCTCCGTGCGGCCCGAGCCCCGAGCTCGGCGGAAGCTCCGTGTTACAGGCTCGTAAAAAGCGGCCGACAGGGCGGAATTAAAGGAGCGACCACAAAAGCGTGGTCCGACATGATACTCCGATAATTTTGTAGCCTCGCGCGCGTTCCTAGGAGGGCGGCGACAGAAAAAGAAAGGAAACATCACGGTGGAACAAAGTCGCACAGGCCGCACGGTGGTGCCGACGGTGGTGTAACCGGATGCCTTACCCGTGCTGGCCGCCGGCCAAGCCTCGTAAATCCCAAATTACAGGACGAAAGTACAGATTTCGTCTGTTCGCGTCCACTGCGGGAATTCTAGGCTCTTTAACGAAAAATCCGGTCAGCGCTCATCGGCGTCGCCGATTAGTTTCGTTTTCGCGATCGATTCACGGCTGCGAAAATCTGTGGAACTCGATACAAGCATTATCGTTATATCTTATACCATATATTAGTAGCTTCTATCTTTTTCAATGATATTATCGCGAATCTGCCGTCTTTCATTTTAGTCAGATAATACATCGCTTTTAAGCGTCCATTATAGTCTTTAATCTTTATGCGCATTAATAAAAAGCACTGTTACAGTAATGTAATTCGTTAGCTTCGCTATAACAGGGAGTAATCAATTAAACCTGCCAGGTATACTTGGAAAATTAGAAAATCAGGTTATCTCGGGGAACAAAATGTGTAAAGAACGCGTAAATAACAGTCATAAATCTCCGAGTATTATTTCCAAAATTTCGTACAATTACCCTGATTATTTCATTACTCGCAGTTAATGTCATCGAGGAATTATATTTGTATTTCCATCAAGCGATTCATTTTGAAAAATATCCCTCATTACACTGGCAGCGAGAGTGAGTGAGTGAGAGAAAAACAGAGAAGAGAGAGAGAAATAAAGCGCGAGTAGTATTTCGGTAGCGAGTCCTTGACAAGGAGTTTTGACGGGAAACAAAATCGGAATGGCTACGCTCGACTTGAGTCACCGCATCTAAACAGGAAGAAGGTGAAACAGATGCCGAGGGGATGACGGGGCAAAGGAGGAATGAGCTTTTCGACTGTACATCAAGCGGAGCGAAAACATAGGAACGCGTTGAAATGATCTAAAGGGCGGGCTTCCGTTTGAGTTAAGCTCACAAATTCGCCTCCAGGTCGACGAAGAAGAGGAAAGCCAAGGGATGGGGTAGGATGGAGAAGTGTACCGCTCTTCAGCGCGGGGTGACACAAAGGAGGAGCCTTCTAGTGGTTGAAAGAGGGCTCTGAAGGCACCAACGGCCATTATACCGAGGCGATACATCGCGAACGTACTTCCACCCTCCACTGTCTGTTTCTTCTCGAATCGCCTGCGGATAGCAGCGGAGAATTCTAGTAGATCCCGGTGTGAGGCTCTCCGAATAGATGAGGGAGAGAGCCCCATGTACTTGTATAACCACGGGTACGATTGAAGAAAAAGACCAAGTACCGCGAGGCAGATAACACTAAAGCCAATAGCGTATCGCAAATATGAATTTGCGCTCGGGTAATAAAATTGTGATAAAATGCCGCGAAGTTATATGCATGCAATCACATTATTCAATATATATTCAAGAGGTACGGAAAGGAAAAAGTATATCTTTTCATCTTCTTATTACCATGTAGCAAATAATCTTGAAGCGATACGACGAGAGCGTTCGGAATTTCTCTTTCGTATTAAGCGAATCTTTCCAGAATTGCCGAATCAAACGCAAGATGAAAAGCAAATAGATAGAGATACCTCATATGTACTCCTGGCTGAGAACACGATTGTTAATATAGCAATTCATGTATAATCCCTTTCGAGCACCAAAGGTTAATAGGGAACACGGATTACCGATTACCGGCGTCGGCGACAACCATTATTCCTCAATCGAATGACGGAATAGTCAATGTATCGAGAGCAACAGGATACATTATGGACGCGTCTCTCGCCCCTGACGCCACGCTCATATCCATTATTGTTATTTCCGTTTGATAATTTCATTTCACACGTGATCTCGCGTCGGCGCGGCGGGAAGATGCGGGGGAGACGCCGACGCGGTATCAGAGCTTCAACATCGTACACTCCGATATCTTCGAGGAGAAGCTCGATAATACCGCGCAAAGGAGCCGCTAAGAAACATTCTGAAGATATATCAGTCGACGTTCGGAGCCCGGATAGAATGGCGGCTTTAAAACTCGATGTTCTCTCCCCTCCACTTTAGTTCTACCCTAGACAGTCCCGTCCTCCTTTTCAGACAGATACCTACGATAACCTGCTGCTCCTGGATTCGACATTATAATGGGCATCGTAGGCGTTCCATTTCCGTTGCTCTTAGAAAACCTCGTCTTTCTTTTGAAGAAGACGACGCTTTCCTTTACATCGTATCTCGGTCGCCCTTTTCCCGTTTCATTCGACGAGGCGTTTTCCATGCAAGATACAAAACTTTTATAGTTATACATCGACAGATATTTAAAGAAATTTATGTCATTAAGTCGTATAACACGAATGATATTTTAAACTATGTGTAAGATGGGTACGACGGAAACGATATCGTTAAAATATGCGTTCTGCAGATTGCTTGATTATACATAACATTATATAATTATGTGAATGACAAATAGATCAGCAGAAGCAAATATCACAGAAATTTTGACCATTTCCAGCTACGTTATTCACGCACGAAAGTTTCGCCCGCGAAGGCGTGGCGCGTGCATTTTTCTTGATTCCTGCCTTCCGCTGTAAGGAAAGTTCGCTTCAATATACATATATGTTCTCATTTACCTTTGGTCTTTTTGTTCTCCATTCTCCCTGCCTTTTCTGTTCTTTTCAGCGGAGATATAAAAGGAAGGAACTCTTTCCTCGAAGTTTATTTCTATAATTCTCTATAAAAAAGTGTAACTTCAGGGAACCGTTATTGACGACCAACGTAACGAAGGAAATTAAAGTCGTTCCTGGATGGATAGTTCTTGCAATGAGGTTAGTTAAATCTTCAGCCTCCGATGGTATGTAAATTCCCGCAATTGGCTTTAACTGACTATGGTTCGCGTTCGATATGTAGATTTCGTTTAACCTCTTGGAGTATGAATTATGTTCCAGCGATAAGAGCGCCCGCGGTTTGATACTCCACCAAGATTATATAAAGACGATAAGACCGGAAGTTTGTTGACTTAAATATAACCGCTTTTGTACTAATTCAATGACGTCACAAATACGCGAACAGGTAAATTAATAATCGCAGCTTTTCCTTCGATAATAATCTTGTTACCGAAAATAATTCATTTAAATATAATTATAATATCAGCAAAATAATACCTCCTTTTTAATGTATAAATATTAAATATTAACCTAATTTTGTAATAATTAACATTTTTTATTCACAGAGAACTGTCTTGGCAACAGCCACACCAAATATGGCAGTTTTGCTCGGCACGTGTAAGGCAAAGTTCACGCGCCCAAATGAATTCTGCAACGTGGTGCATTTTGCAGCAGCCTGATTTCCAGTCACTCGTTATATCACAGCTTTCTTCCGTGTCAAGAATATTCCAGACGTACACAGCATTTAAGTCTTACAGTACCTGGCCCCCATTGAGAAAAACAAAATAGAGTTTTTCTTTATGTCACAAAAAGGTAATTTGGAGAACGTATTTATCAAAGTATAATTATGAAAATTTTCTCCTTTCCTTTTTTCTTTTACTATGAGATTATATTTTACTGTAATGTACGTTATAAGCTTTCCGACATTGTAAGATGTAAATGTTTCGCAATGCTACGATTATAATTTTTTCCCATTTTACACTAGTTAATTATTTATCGTACGATCATCTGTTTTCATTCTCGATGTGATTTTTACGTTAACCTGTGAGGCACTATTTTACCAATATAAACTATAGCTACAGCTGTAATTATATAATTATATTTAAGGCAATTCAAATTGTGTGATTTAAGATGATATCTCATAGTGTTACTGTTCCCGTGATAGTTCCTTGTATGTAAATACGATTGAATTCCGCAAAATGAGGCTGAATTTACACTAGATAGATAGAATGAGTTTGCTCGCATACATATTGAAAGTTTATTTTAGTACATTTGTTTAAATGATTTTCTGTTAACATTAAATACAGGTATTCTCCGGCATCTGTATTGCTATTGTGGTTATTTACTTCCGCGAGAGCAAACACACTATCTATAATCGTACATGAGAACATGAATTACATTCAATATGTCATATAGCGGGTGTGCAATTAGCGCGAAATAGAATATATGCTTGAATTGTTGTGGTACGCGCTTACGCAAATTTTTCGATAGTTAATCAATCTTCGTCATGAATATTAAGAACGAAAGGTTGAAATAAGATTAAATTTTGCTTGCGGCGTTTCTAAATTAAATAAATGTCTCTAGAGCAGATCACCTGCTCATATTCGCTTCTTCTTTATCCGTCTTCGCGGTTTTTTCGTGGCGAATTAAAATTCTTCTCTCGCTCTCTGTTTTGTGCTTGATTTAATATTATTATTATGATTAGTTCGTGAAATTTTATCGCTGTCTATTTGCGTTTCCATTTTATTGTCTCTCGAGAAAAACAAAAATATTTTCGAAATTGGTTATCGTGAAGAAGTAAAATTATACAGTGAATATATACAAATCAATACGAGGAGCATTTCATATAATATGTAATGATTTATTAAAAAGAAATAAACTAAATGTTTAATTTAAAAATAGCAATTTTGATTGGTTATAATCAACGTTTCTTTTAGACTGCAGAGGAAACAGCAGTCCAATGGCAACAGCCAAACCAAATATAATGGCTTTCCAATACACCAAATTCTGCAGCGTGGTACATTTTTAAGTGGCGTGATTTCCAGTTGCACGCTATAACTTAGCTTTGCGATTCGTGTCGAGAATATTTTAGACGTATGCGACACTTTGAACTGCAACACGTTATTCAAGCATTTGTTTCAAGGAACGCGACGTTAAATATCAACGTCGCGCATAACAAAACACATCGTGGCAAATTATAAATCGCAATCTCACGCGCGCCGCGATCAAGCACACTTACAATTAGCCGTGCGTACGTCAACGTCAGTTAAGCAAGGATGAGGGGAGTAACGGAGGCCCCCGAATCCGCGAAGTGTGACAAGTTCGGTTTCAGCCTCGTGCTATAATTTGTGACTGATAATGTCACTCCCCCGGTGGAATCAACTTGTTAACCCACCCCAGTCCCCCTCAAATGGATCATCCATACTAGAATTATAGTGTTATATGTATATGGCGTGTCGTAAACCTATTCCAAGCTCGCAAAGATTACGCTACGTATACTCAATAATGTAAAGGAGCACGGTAAATTCTTATCCGAGGTATATTGTGAATACATCCGAAAAAAATTCGCTTGAAAAAATTTCTGATTTTGTTTTTTTTTTATTTTCAGGTTTTTCTTATTCTGGTTTTTATCTTTTTTTTATGCATACTATTTTTATTCGTCTTCATTAAAATGGCACGTCTTCGAGAATCTATCCTAAAATCTCGAATAAAATTCTGTTCTCACGGTACGACATTCTATTTTCAAGCTACGTCTATTAATATTTTTCCACTTTCCAGGATTGCAATTTAATCAATAATAAAATCTCCGCGGATACAAATTGTTCGCTACAGGAGAAAGCTTCTATTATTGCGATATATATGAGAGATGTCCGAGAAGATTAGAATTATATTACTTGACACCGCAGACGCGCGCTATTTAGCTTTAATATATTATACTATTACTATTACATTTTACACTATTAACCCCTTGATACACAAAACTGTCAAAGTATGCGATGACAAATGCTCACGAAGGAAAAAAGGTCTCAATTCTTCGATAAAAAATAAATTCACTCAGATAATATGCCTTTTTTAAGAGTGGATATCTTTCTAAATTTCTCCATTGGACATTATTTCTCACAAAGATATTCGCACTAGAATTCTGTAGGACATAGAATTCCCGATATACATTCACGTGTTTCGCGAACGGATCACCTAGGTAATTAGCAGCTGGGTTAATTTGTGCCTGTGTGCGTATTGAGGAATTAGCTTAAGGGGTAGACCACGAATAATTGTTAGTTGAATTACAGTGCTATTCTACTGGGCGAACTTTCTGAGGTCGAGCAAACCAACTTTGGAAAGCACGTCGGTTACGTTGCTGAATACGCGCGTCGCGTTTCTCGTCAAATGTAATAGTTCAACAAGTATTTTATTTGTCAGGTAACGCAACAAATATAAAATGAAATACGAGTGTCTAACAATAACACAATTATATGAGCGTAAGCTCGAACGCACACATAACAAGACTTTTCGAAAATTATTCTCAACAAAAAAAAGTAATTCTGTTCGGAAATTAAAGTGCATACTCATATCACTCTACAGTAACAAGATTGCTTCCAGAATCAGAACGATTGTTACACGCAAGAATATAACGTGCAACAAATTAGACAATTTGTAGATTATCGCAGATGTATTCTTGTGTGATTATTAGTTCCATAAATACAAAATATTTTTCGAAGCTCTCGTTAAGATTTTTCGATCATCATCACTTTGGATCTGTTTATTTGTTTCTAACGATACTGTAGATAAACATAGACGTAACATGAAGACGCTCGACGAAATAGAGAGATTACTTTTTTTGATGAAATCTCGAGCTAACGCACCTCGTAACCACGTACCATTACAGATGATGATGCTATACATCCAAGGCGAAGAGGTGGCATCATCCAGTTATTTTCCGTAAAAAAGAGGAACTGTATTTACGAGCGGCGCGTAACCATAAAGGCCCAGTATCAGTTGAAACATTCTTTTTCTCGCCGAGGCGAGAGAGAGAATGGCCCAGGAGCGAAATTTCCAGCTTTTCGACCATCCTGCTAAGCTAAACGCGACTGAATGGCTCGCACGAAGAATATTCGTTGGTAATTGGCAGTTTCGTCGATTGCTATTAGTACGAGCGATTATACGTTTGGAGGAGGAGTTAAGTGCACGAGAGAGATGATTGGAGCACATGTCCGTCCGACAGGAATATTACCATAACGACGACAATCGTCTCTAGCCAAAGCAATTACCGCGCGCAAGTTATGGCCGCGTGATACGGTGGATGTACACGTGAGGTCGAAAGCCCCGTACCTACTGGAGATTATTGATCATCGATCGGGGGAGGTCGGAGTGGCCGGGCGTCTCCGGCCGAATCCGCAAGAACGTCCTACGCTACAGAAAGTTATTACCCGAGGCGTTCGTTACGAAAATTAGATTGTACGTGTATTTGATCGAGCGGATAATCTATTGATCGGCGTTTATTCTCGGCCTCAACGCCGCGAAAGGCTCTCCAGTTAAATCGATAAAATCATACTGCGGCCGTCGTTGCGCGGTGCGAGTCGAAAATAGACACTTTTAGAATCCACTTTAATATGAATAATTTTCGATTCGTTATATCTTCAGAAATTTAATTTCTGCGAAATCTTAATTTCATTCTCCTTATCTAATTCCAAAGAAATGACTATTAATTCCTCGACATTTTCGTCGACACAAATCGACTGCAAATGTCACCGAGGCATGAAATAACGCATCTATTTTCGGGGACACCGTGTATCCACTGTACATGTAAATGGGCACATGCACAGATCAATATCTCAGGAGAATGCATTCTCGCCCTTTGGGCAAACGGAGCGCGGAGGGGAGGAGAAGGAGGAGAGGGAAGAGGATGTGTCCTATCTGTTAAACGTCTTTTCTCAGTCGACGTTGCCGACGTGGCTCACCCCTCTCCGTCTTTAGTCTTAATCCTTCCGCGGCGCAAACAGGGGTAAGAGACGCTTATACATCCTGTTAAACCGCATTCAGGCGTCGGCGGTTAAGGCGGGCGGAATTATTGCTGCGAATTAGCTCCCCCTTGCCGTAAACTTCTTCCGACACCCAGCCGTCGCCTCGGCGGAAGGAACTTGCGGGCGAAGATAATAACGTTAATGCTGCAACGTGCAGGAGGAGAGATACGAATTAATACGCCGCGCGAATACCGCCGCTGCATTTTTCGTCGGCACGTTTCATTTCGCGGAAGTGACCGACTTCCTCGCGCATGCATCGCGCGGTTTACTTACGTTTCGCAAGTGACGCACTCTCTTAGATTGAATCGATGAAAATCTCACTGATTGAAACAGAGCAACATGGAATTTCATTGAGGAGTGAATAAGTGTCTCATTTGTCTTAAGTGCAAACATTAACACTTTCTCCTTCCGTCTTGTACTATTTCATTATGGGTAGTAGAATATTTGCAAGATGTAACTTTTAAAGCTTTCTCTATTTGTTTCGGATTACTAATCTGAGATAGTTATTTTTGATTGTAAATTATAGACTAGCTAATTATTATAGATTAATAGTATTATTGATTATATATTATTGGATATTATATATTATTGATTACAGATAATGGATTTGCTAATTACTTTGGATTGCTAATTAATAGCGAGATATCCTCGTACCTGTGGAATGAAATCCGTAATTAGTGTCCAAACTCAGGTTCATATAATACACTTTTTATGCTGTCAAGCTTACTGTTCGCAGCCACTATTTCCAGCAATTTAATATCGTTGATTGAAACGGTTTATTATTGATTATTTCTTCAATGAGATCTCATTTATTTCTAGTGTTATACTTATAACTGTAATCCTACAACTAGTGATTATTCCCAACTTTTCGATAATAATAGACTGTTTGAAAAAGAGAAAGAGAGAGAGAGAGAGAGAAAGAGAGTGCGAACTGTATATGAAGGGAAATATAACAACAATAATATCGCAACACGACGCACAATTAGCGAACAGAGCTCGTATACTATACAGTATACATATATCTATTTACATTCGCGATATACGCATCCAGCGAGCTCGCGGTTTCTACATATTATTTGTCGCCTTTAATTTATACACATTGTCTCATTGGGCGCATTTTATGGCGCGCTATCGAAACTCAACATCGTTGTTCGTTGCGTACTTGCACTGAATACACAAAAATTACTCTCGCGCAGGATTTTTCTGGGTAATATCACATAAATCACGTACATAAACCTGAGCTCGTGCAGCCGATATATAAACCGATGCGTTATCATAGCTCTGGAAGGAAAACGATAAATCAGGACGAGTGGGTAAAAGGACCGTTCGTAATTTCGTTCGATGTCCAGACGGGAAGAAGAGGCTAGGGATGAGAGGGGGGAGGGAAAGGGAGCAAACGCGGCGTTTCGGTCCATCGTCCGTCCGCTATCCTGCGGTCTCGGGGGTTAATACCGCGCGTCTCCCTCCAGACTCGTAGGAATTTCATGGGACGCGCGAAACGAGCGTGCGTCGCGCGCCATCGAGCACGAAGTATCGAGACGCCCGGGATACGGGGAACGTATTAGAAGAGATGGACGCTCGAGGCCCGGAAGAGTCGCGATCCGTCTAACAGCGACGTATAGGTCGTAGCCGGTACACGCGATCGGGTGGATATAAATCAAAATTGGCAGGTTTGGAATTGCGACGCTTCGCGGAAGAGAAAGGCCGACGGGTTGCGAGAGGGGGGGGAGGGCGAAAGTGAGACGGGGAAGAGAACATCGTCGCGGTATGCGGGAGGAGAGCAAGGAAGCGAGGGCGAGTATGGTAGGCAGTAAATCTCGAGAGGATCGTCGAACGGTGCGAGAAAAGAGTGTCGGGAAGGTGGAACGGTGGGCGAAGGGATAGGAGAGGCGAGCGAAGGTGTAGCCGCCGGAACGACAACGAGATGGGGTAGAATGCCACGGGTAAGTGCGGCACGTTGCGGCTAAACCGAGAAATCGACGTCGAGAGATCTTCGAACGGAAAGACGGGGACGGGAAACGAGAAGGGGGGGAGGGTGATGGTGGTGCTGGTGGTTTAAGTCGTGTAACATCTGTGGAAGATTTAGCGTCATCGCTTGTCTTACATGTTTAATGCCGGAATGTTTTACGCTCCCCTCGATGACGCGACGTGACGCGACGCATTCCCAATTCGCCCGCAGATTGCCGAGACAGCGGAAAAAAACGCAACTTTTATACGGAGACGCGCGCGTAAAGCGGAGCGAGCTCTCCCCGGGCTGGTCACGAATTTATGGCGGGGACAGAAACTCCTATCTCGCGTTGTGTTCCCTATATATCTGACCGTTATTATTATTTTATTACGGAGCTATGCCCCCGTTTTATATATAAATATATATATACAGAGCGACGACGCGGCGCTATTACACGAGGCATTACGTAATTGGTTTTAAACTTCGCATGCGCTCCCGTTAATCACCTCTCCATATCCATATCCATGCATTGCTTCGCAAGCTTTTTCTGCGAGTAATAAACGCCGTGATAGAAATATATTATTTCATCATACATTTGTATTTAAGCTCCGATTACTTCAATGTTTTCACACTCGATATTTACACTCTCTTGTTTATTATTTTAAGCATACTAAAATATGTCAACGATACACGATATGCTTAAATAACGACTAAATTTTGTAATAACAATTTCCATAGCTCGCACCGTTTGTACGTGGGGAGAGTGAGTGTGTACTTTTCTCTCGAGTTACCGATTTCCGAAGAGCATCGCTCCATTCACGACAATTTCACGGGGAGCTCGACGGAGCCGCCGTATTTCCCGGCGAGGAGAAAGCGTCTCGCATCCGTCGGCATCGTCGTCGCACCGCGCTTATGCGAAATTATTCGCGATGGAACGCGCGAACGAGGAACGGAGTGCAATCGGACGCACAAAGAAAACCCATTAAGATCGCGAGGCGAGCTTTCTATTAAGCTTCCGACAGGAGGTGGGCATTGAAATAAATCGAGCGTTAGAACGTGCTGGGAATTTTAACCGACGACGGGGAGAAGATTCCATCCTCCGTCGAAATCGCTTAATTTTTCCCCGCAACACAGGAAATGGCCGTTCTAACAACTGTTTCCTGGCGGCCACTGCGGCGACGGCGGCAGCGGCGGTGGCGGCGGGGACGTCGTCACCGAAGAGGACGACGGATCGCGTAATTTCCCGGCGCGATTTGGCTCTCAGCATCCGGGGGCCGTTCTTTAACGTTGATATCCGACCCGCCGGGCATCTGATCCTGAGGACACGCGAGTCAGAACTTAAATCTGGCAGGCAAATGAACGACGAGCATAAATCCCGTACGTAGCGCACGTGCCGGAAATGCCGCGAATATATTTCGCGTCAGGGACGGGCGCGCTTGCCGTCGCCCGTCGCGTCGTCCGTCCGGGGCGAATAAGAGGACGTATTCATAATTAACGCAGATAAATCCGAAATAAAATTGGCCGTTATGACACCTGAAGCGTGATAATTTGTCCGAAATGCGATCTCAAATCGTTTTGTCAGGTCGTTAAAAAAGAAGTTAAAAGAAAAAAAATAATTTTTTTGCGAATTTATCGTACAAATTTGTTCCATCTTGCTGTGTATAGGACACCGTTTATTTTATTTGCGTTATATGTTCGTTGATTAATTCATTAAAATGATTATCGTTTAAAAATTCAAACTCAATATCTGTAAAATTAAACGGAAAATTTACAGTTCGTTACTTTTCGATTTGTTGATTACTGCAATTAGCAATATCAATGCAATTTTCACGCGCAAAGATTTACAGTTAACCATCGATGATCGGTGAAAATCAACGCACGTTAAAAATGAGAAAGGACATGACATATTGCTGGTTAAAAATGCGTTTTGTCTACTAAGATGTACCTTGAGAAGGATAATGTTTTAATGATTACGTGCAGCGCGCAAATAAGTAGATTTTATGACATGAAAAACGGGCAAATGTAAATTAAAGATCATTAAGCAGAACTTGCGATGCAAATGTACATTCGCGTTTGAGTGTGGACATGCATTTGCATTTGGATTAAATCTTCATTGCATTCGGCAATGGCAGAAATATTCATACATTAAGTGGTACGTACTTTGCGTTACCTTTTCAAGTCAGTGCCGTAAAATAAATATTTTCCAGTAAAAACACCGAATGACTCAAATATATGAAACGTTAAATAGAATTAATCGTAACGGAACACAGAATCGTGTCCCGTGATAAGAAAGAGAGCAAACGAAACCGGGCATATTTGAGTTCTTTTTTACGCGTAACTCATTATAATGCACGATTCAAAAGCTATGCATTCTAAATGAAGGATATTGCGTAGATTGCGAATATTTTTCTCTTGCCGATTGCGCAATACCATAAAAAATGCTAGGATAAAATTTGACAATAAACTACAAAGCAATTCCCCAAAGTTCTTCTGTAAAACATTCTTTCATGTATTGTTTAACCGCAATAAATTTTAGTTTATAAATGACGCGCCTTTTCACACAATCCTATTAATTTCTTCATTTCTTGCACGCGCCTAATATGTCCGAGTTTAAACGGCCTCGTATGTTTAAACGATTTAATGATTTTAATCAAATACATTCATTTTTTTTTAATATCGCGAAATTGAGAAATGTTTCGTACGACGTCTATATAAAAAATTGTCGCGTTCCAAATAAAGCGATTACCGAACTGATTGTGAGTGATGTAATTCGATGGATGATCGCGGAATTCTTAAAAGAATACAGCTTACGCAGCGCTTCTCTTATTTACGTGATAACTCGCGAGTGAAAGGTCGGGGTATACAAAGGGGTCACCGTGAGACATTCACCAACTTTTGATGAAATGCACCTTAACTCCTCGCCTTTAATGAACATCCCGGGCAAGTGTGCTTTAATTACACCGGCCGATCTCCGCAGGCCTTAAAGTTTTAATGACAGCGGAGGAAAAAAGAGTTCCCCCAGACCTCCGGAGATTACAGACCATTGCCTTGAAAGTTTGAAAGCGTGACACGCGGAACTTGGCTTATTTCTTATGTCGATTAAAAATCCGACATAGTAAAAGTAGTAGCTAAACAACAAGTAATAGGGTGCGAAAGCAAGCTTTACAGGCTCATCGATATAAGTCGATTAAAACTTTGTTAAAACAATGATATCTTTCTCGGCAACGCGCTGTGCGGCGAAGATATCCGGCAAGTTTCAACTCGATCATAAATTTAGCGCGTCACTCGTTTGCATCCGTTTCATTATCGCGCCGTTCTTTTTCGTGTTTAATTAATGTGCGGCCTGTCTCGCAATTCCCATTACTATAATCAATTAACGATAAGTGCTCTCACAATTCTCGGCCGTCTTTTCCGCTTAGCGAAAAATAATTCCAAATAAATTATCGGAAAATGGGCTTTCCGTTTAACTTGCGCCAAGCGAAGATGCAGTTAAAACTCATTCGCTGTAAAAAGCTATAAAAACGTGTGCCGATAGCACAAAATCAACAGTATTTGTCAGCAAAATAGCGCATAGCTCTAAATACCTGCGCTTGTCGGGAATAACTCGCCAAGAAGTACGTGATCTAACTAATTGACGTTAATCAATTACATCGAAGTAATTTATATAGTCCCGTGGTGCTTCGCGTGCGAACTGCCGTGAAATACGACGAGCATGCTTTCAGAATAATGGAATTCGGTATGCACATAGAAGGGTAGATTTAGTTTTTTCCAGCGTTTTACCGGCGCTGCTCTATGCTGATTCGATGAATGCGAAACACACAGTGTTCTTTTTTTCCTTTTATCACGTACCGAGCCCGGGCCCGTACTGACCTTTGTTCAACGACACGTATATCCATCGATGATGCATTCTGCGACATCTGTGTGTCATCCGGGGGATAATTTCAATTCTTGAAAAGCAATATCGTCCGCATGCATCCGCTATGTAAAGCAGATAAAAAAAGATATTTATTCAATATCGCGCATCGGACTCAAAACAGACAAACTATACGTATAGGTACGTGATACAGTCACCCTGAAGGGGTAATGACAGCAAACGACAGACGGCTGTTCGTTTCCGAGAAGAGACGTAACGCTGTAGTTTTATATCATGAATTAATGATTGCGTTCAGTTCCAAAACGAGGACGTTAACGGTGCGAAAGGCTATCCCACCAACGATTAAATAATTGTACACTTAAATTACGTAGAAATTAAATCGCGCTCCAAGCGGAATTCTATTTGACGAAAGAGAAAGATTCGACAGATTAACGCCTCATTAAAGATTCCGAGACAAATTATCGAAGTTGGCGTTCAATTATGCCCGAAGAAAAGTAGCGTGCAAAAAGGTACAACGGGATGCGAAGTAAAGCGTGGCAGTAAGTGGAGATGTTCGCGAGCCCCGCTCCATTTAGAAAATTAAACATCGAACGGCATTGAACGGCGCGGCGCGTAGTAGCGAAGGAAACCTCTCTAATGCTCTCTCTGTGATTGTACACACCGCGCGTAATAGCGCAGAATAATCGACCGTGTTGTTCTCGAATAATATTACAGTACAAATCGCACGTTTACAAACGTTCAAAGGACCTCCTCGATAGCATACCCCGCCGCAATTACACCCCTAAATAGCGGTAAAACGGAAGAAAAGCGACGTCGCGTTATTCAAGGCAAGCCGACACACCGCCGCGCCGCCGCTCTGAAATTGCTCATACGATACCGTAAATTAATTTTATTCTCATAATTAAAACCTTTCGCGGCGGAACGCGACGGTGGTGTGTGCATCCATCAGCAGAATTGCAAATTTAATCCCTCCTGCATGCATTCATTTTTTTTTCTACGGACGTTTGCAGTTTTGTGTAAAAAGATCCCAGGTTTTCCCTGCGGAAAATACACTCAAGGAATACGCAATTATCTCTCACGGGCCGCTTAAATAACGCTCGTCATATTCTGTCATAATATAATTATCTCTCCATTGTATACTTTTCTTTTATTTCTTCGTTTAATAATACGTAAGAAATTAATCTAATTGTGCGAACAACAAGAATATCGCAAGAGTATAATCACCCAGCAAACGGCTCGCGCGCTCCGCGTCATCCGGATACGATTTTGGAACAAAACACATTATTAACGTAACGCATATTATATATATATATATACGATATATTACACGGTTATAACGGTACTATCTCCTCGAGTTTTCAGCTATTTATACGGGCACCAGTCTTGTTCCCGTTCGCCGAACCCTTAGCCGGCAAAACTTCGGTAGTTGAGACCCGTTAATGCTTGACAAGTAGATCCGCGTAATATCCAGGGAACGTCGCGCCGCTTGTAACCGCCCCGAGGCGTACTCCGCCACCTGGAAATGTAGCGCATATACACGCGGGGGCCGCGGAAGCGTACCGATGGTGCCGGCAACACCAAAGCGTTGCAGTAATTCATTGAAATTACCTGTTTCAGGAGCACTCTGTTCCGCGCGGCGCAACAACAATGGTAAGGAATGCATAATGGAAGGAAGCGACGCCCCGGGGCGGTAAGGTTGCCGCTACCACCCGCGGGGAGTGAATTTTAACGCATGGGGACTCGCAAAGGGAGACGCCGGCGGATGGGCGCCTGGAATCCGCGCGAAAATTCGCGCGCGACGCTACGCGACGCGGGGCGGCCGCTGTCTTACCGCGCTGGGCGCGCGTGACGGGCTTGAACGTGACGGGAATCGTCGTCGACGGGGATAACGAGGGCTTTTACGTCGCGCGACGATACCCGCCGCCGCCGCATATGAATCTCGCGTTAATTACGGCGGATTTTGCCCGCGCGGGATACTCCGATGTGAAGCCTTCGCAATTTGCCGTCTGTCTCGCTTTCAACGGCATATTCAGCGGCAAAATGTCACAAGTTGTGCCGCGAGTACGTGAAGATGTTCAAGATACTCTCCGCAAAGCATTACTTTTCGAATACTCGGGGAATGATCTTCTTTTCTCGCAGCGGAGACACATGGCGTACTACGTAAATCTTACATCAGATAGACAATGCGAAACGCCTCATCTAACACGTTGTGCGTTCCATATCTCATATCTCTCGAGGTCGTTTCTGCCGTGTCGTGTCTGCTCGTACACGATAAAACCGCCTATCATGGAGAAACGAAGATTTGTGCCATTTCCCAGCGAGGAGATAAGCCGCGAACAAACCACTTCACGTTCCGAGTAGCATTACACGTGGAACCGTCGCTAAGAGCATTGTTATTTTCCGTTATATCGTACTCGCGATGTCTCGGAACGATCGTAGCGACAACCCGATAACATCACGCGCTTGAGTGTAAACGCGAGTTAACTTTCATATCTCTCCGTGCGAAAGGAGAAATATCTCAAGCGTACGGTTTTCGTCGCGAGGAAAGGATTGCGGTTGATCGGACATACTCTATATGTATCTACATTGTAACTGTTCATGTTCGTGAGAAAAATTCAACGAGCCGGGATATGGATTCATCGGCACACGCGATTGAATCGACACGGAATCCCAGAGTTCTCGCGATCTCCCTCCGAAAAGCGAAGACAAGCGGAAAGCCTGGGATACACGGCTGCGACGGCGGCGGCGGAGAGAGGAAAGGAGTGAGAACGCGAGAAATTCCTCCAACTTTCAGCGGGGTCACCATCAGCAGCCATCTTTCGGCTACGCTGGTCGGGAAAGCCAATTCGGGGAAACTTGCTCGATTCGCCACCGACCGACATGCCTCAAGAAATCCCACGTGTTTTCTCTCAACGCTCGCGCGCTCGCTTTTATCCTCTCTCTCGGACAATCTTTCTTCCCCCTTCCCCCGCCTGCCCTATTCCCTTTCCCTTTCCTGTCCCTTTCCACCGTTGCTCTCATTTCACCTGCAACTCATTCCCTCGCGTCCCTTTTCCACGCCGCTCACGACGTAGCTTTTCCAGACCTCTTCAGACTTTATGGATTCTTCAAAGCGGAGATACCGCCGGATTGTCAAAGTTTCAGGCGACTGGATATCCGGCGGAATCGAGGGCGCCTTCCGTCTTTCGATCGTTTGATCTCTCAACGGAATGCAGATTACCGCTGGAAACCGGGACATTACTAGCCAAACAAGACTGACACCTTAATAAACTCAGTCGCGCCGGAAAGCTCGTAACGTCAATTTTATTCCGACCAACGACCGCCGAAATATTCGATGAGATAATAATAGCTTTGAAACTGACAGCGCACCGTTGAAATTCAATAGAAAACTTGTGGTTGTATTCTAAACTCGATAGAATGGCAGACCAAAAGATAGTTTATCCCGGAGCTATTTCGGAACCACTTCCACAACTTGATTCGCGAATCACTGATCCTCCGGATCCCTCGTTCGCTTAGCGTTTATTTCACGTTCTGATGTTTGAGTAATAAAATGTCCAAAAATAAAACTGAAAACCTACCAACAAGAGAAAAAATTGATAAAACATGAAAGTAACTACTCGCTAAATCGGAAGAATTATAAAATAAGTAGACGAGAGTATAGAGAAGATAAAAGCGAATTCTATTCACTCTACTCTAATTTTATTTTCATTCTATATTCTATTCAGTGAAATACATTTAGTCGAAAAATGAAATAAATATTGGCAAACGAAAATTCGGTGACAAACACGGTCCATCAGTCTGAATTTCTGCTTAACACCGTTTAAGCAAAACTTAGATCGGTTGGAGCTCTTGAGAAAAAAAAATCCGTAAGTATACTTCTCAAAAGTCCATTCCTATCACAGTAAAAACCTATTCGCCGCGGAGACACCGTGTTTCCAGCTTGATCACAACGGATGGGCCGTCCATATCGCCCTTTCGTGACGTGCACTCTGGAAACGAACGTGCGAAAGTACGTTTACATAATTTTACGCTCCCGCGGACGATCTTCGCCGCGGAAAGTAAACCACATTTTACGATGAGAGAAGTCACAATTGTACTTTGCAGTCAAAAGAAAGAGACGAAGAAAACTTCGACTCGCAGCGGGATAAAAGCGTGCGGTAATGAGCTCTCATTGCGACGCGGCGACGTCGCATTGAGAGAGGAATCAATTATGGAGACATGCCAAAAGTCAGTCGCGCACGTTTCCCGTCGAACGCGACACGAGACGATGACTTCGTCTGTGCCGGTACTCCGGAACTCTATTTCGAACGTGTAACTTTCGCCACTTGCCACCTTGGTCGCCGCGAGTTCGCGAGAAATCATTATCGATACTTCGGAAGTACCGTTCTCGTAATTTGCGCTTCGGTGGCTTTTCCCTTGAACGACGAACGAAAGACGCAACTTTTTTTTACGACTTTAAGCCGTCTAACACCGGCCGTTTTCGGAGATTACTCCTGATTTTAATAACCGGGCTTGAGGCGAGAGACTTTCGAGGCTTGTTGAACGTCTCCGTAGTGTGCGTGGAAAGTTGCGCGATGTCCTACGAAACTGCTTAAGGACTCGTTATTTTCAATGAGGTTCTTTCTCGTTTTCCGGTGCCGTTGTTGTAGTTGTCGAGTCGGCGGCGACGACAACATCTGCACCGACGTAGCAACAACTTGGGAGCGAACCGGTGCCGGAGCCAATATCCAAAGGATTTTCAGAAATGGTTACCGGCTTTATTGCCGGTAAGTTTTACGAAACTTTCCACGAAGTGCGGAAAGGTACGCGGAGGAGAGATGTATTAACTTAGTCTCGAAAGGACGGACAAACGCGAAGATTGTACTCGCTTTTAATTAACAGAATCCTTCTTTATTGCACTACGTCGCCGGAAGCGCTCTATCTTTCTGTTCTCCGGACGTATAATAATAGAGAATGAAATCGCGGACACATCAACTGAGAAATTGTTGAGCGACGCTCTAACGGATTAGATGTGAGGTTAAATTTAAAATCAGACGTGAAAAATAAATGTTAATTAAATCTTTCGCAAATGTCAAATATATCTAGGTAAAAAGGTAATTCGAGATATTTTCGCGCATTATAATAACATTTCACGCATATGTTTTATGTTTCAAAACGCGATACAGGTTTATTGCAAATAAGAGATCGAGAAATGTTTTGATAAATTTAATTTAAATTTCATTTTAAATTAAATTTACATTTTTTAAATCTAAATTTTATTGGAAACTGTGCCATTGAAATTAATACCGCGGCAGGAAATGGTATACGAGATAACGTTAAATAATAAATTTATAATTAATATATTAAAGTGGAAGGTGATAAATGAAATACGTAAAGAAAATACATCGCGGTTGAAACTTGAAACGATTATACGTTCCTCGTAAAACTGCATACTGCACGTCATTCTCCATACATAAACAATCAAGGAGTATCAGATACTTTTAAATGTGATAAATCGCGTGTACCCTATTCAAATTGGTCGTAAATATTTAATGAGAAAAACATGCGAGCAGGACAGGTACACATTAGGATGAAGCACAGGGTGTCACGCAAGATCTGACCGATTGCTTTTACAAGATTCGTCGTTACAGATAGCACCTGGTTAATATTAGTTTTATGTCAGCGACGTCTGGCGCGACGGGGTGGATGTCCAATGAACATTGGTAAGTATCTAAGGGAACTACATAAATCCATGGGGTTATAATGGCTTTTCGATAAAGCCCGGTAAAGGTTGCTCCAAGTTCCATAAATCATGATATTCCCCGTGATACAATGTTCTCCCTCTCTCTTTCTCTTTTCCCCAGGAAAAAGTAAACAGCACACTCGGCATGCGCTCTCGCCCCGGTTCTCCCCTCTTTGACCGTAGGCGTGATAACTCGCACGAACATTGCGTTTTGAATATAAAACGCTTTACTACGCCCCGGTAATGAAGTGCAGTCTTATTAGACCGCTTTCTCTGCCCCTTCCCGTCGTACAATGAGATTTCGTTTTTGCAGCGTGACAAGCGCTCACATACGTGCGCGTTAAGGCGCGCGTGTGATCGTGATTGCACCCCTATTTATACTCGTCTATTGTTTCCGCTTATCTACCGCGAGCGAGATTTTTGCAAGAGGGATGATTTATCGCTTTTGGAGCGCCGTAAAAACGGCGGTGGATCAAGCGGACGCCGCAGATGAATGTATCGGCATAATCTCAAGGGGTTCGAGGCAAAAGACGGCGCACGTACTCCCTCGGCTTCTCATTAACAACCCTTATTTCATTAGGCTCCCTCTTCTTGCCCGGCATCTATCCGGCTCCCACCACACCTCTCCGTCCTCTCCTTCTTTTACACTTCCTTAACTCCATCTGCTCCCCCTCGCTTTTCCGTCTAAAGCCATCCTGCACTTTCACGGGGCGAAGAACGCCTGATTTATTTCCTGTCGGCGGCCGAGTAATTTCGCCCGTTTGTCTCGCTAATTATTTGCCGCCGCGACTGCGTAAATAAGATCGACTATCATTGTCCGCGAATACGAACAAAACCGTCGCGAAAAATTGTCTTAAATAAAAGTAAAAAAGTCGTCCCGTCTTTCCATCGAAATCCCGGTGTTCATCGTTGTTAAGCTGCGATGCTTCGATTAAACTTGGGATTTCTGTAATGCGCTCGTGACGATAACGGCAGAATTTCTTAATGGACATTACTACATTCATTAAGATAAAAATATATATATATTCAATATATCTCATTTTTCAGTATATCTGTAGTATATCTCATTTAATACTTGCAAAATACACAAAAAAAAATGAATATTAGATTACCTCTCAAAAATCTTTATTCATCCGGTGGGTGTGAGCTTATCAAATACTTTTTTTCTCTCCGTTTCCTTTCTCTTTTTTGATATAATTTAATCTCATCTAACATAAATCTTTTTCCTCATATAAATCCATAACTGTTTTTAAAATGAGTCTTTAAAAGTTTGTTTCATGACGTTTCTACATGTCGCGAAAAGGAACGCAAACATAAACTTGGGGAAAACTCGCGTTCACGCGAGGAGGCACGCAATATGAAAGGACGTCGATCTCGCTCCCGCCGTTCCACATGGCTTCATAATATATGCATTGAACGCACGTGTCTGACAGAGATTTTTCGTACGTCGAAGCGAGCGCGCGCTTCATCGATAAACGTTTCGCACGTTGAAAAGGGAATATTACGCCGAGACAGTGGTTTCCCGGGGACCTCTCTTATTCGCTCCAATTCTCCGCGATTTTGCGAAGATCTCCACCGTGAAAGTATTCCACTATCTCGGATATCGTCCTTATTTACATCTTTTAGGATCCGACTTACAATACCTGTCTGCTCGCGGCTCCGACGTTATTCTCCATCTGTATATCTTTCATCTTGAGACTAGTCATTTCGAGTGTCTCGTTCGTATAACATCAAAAGGATCCGGATGCTGATAACAGAGAGAAAAAATCGAGATTGCAAATGGAATTTCGTGTGTACATATACACACATATGTAAGCTCTTGCGTATTTTTAAGTTTTACCGTTCTCAATGATTAATCGAATGGCAACGGACTGTAAATTCGAAAGTTATTCTCAAATGCGTAGTAGGTTACCTTACAAACCAAAAGTTTGTGCTTCCCTCGTTGCGCGTCGTATAAAACGAGGACAGCTAATTCTAAAAAAGCTTCTTTCGGTCGATGCTGCGAGGGTCGATAAATCCCAGGTACCGAACTAAACTAATGTATCGGAAAGTTACGCTAACCGTATTATATCTCGCGTAATTTATTTTCGCCGAAAGAGAGTAGTATCTTTCTCCTGATAGATATGTAACGAACGTTGCTTCGCGTTCGTTTCACCGAGGCACGTGTTCCCTCCAGCAAAGGCACGGACTCCAAGCACAGATGTCTCAATTATCCTTTTAATTCCTCATTCTCTCCTTTCATCTCGTTATCTCGCTTAACGAAGGCGCCCGGCACCCTTCCTTCATCGCGAAACAAAGGGATCCGCCGTCCTTTCTAATTGAGCCCACTGCCGTTTTGCAGTATGAAATTGGTCGTCAGGGAATCAGCGCGGCAATATCGAAATGACAGAAGAGAAGAACGGAATCAGTATTGAACAAAAACGAAGTCGACACGTTGTCGAGCGGAATTTACACAAGCTGCTTAATTAGCCGCTTAATTGACAGAAGGATTCCGCGACTAGATTATGCGATCCAAATCATTAATGTAATTATACTAATTATACTGCAGTTCATGTTTCGATTTTCTTACCGTTGTGCCCTAACTCGATGTCTGCCAATTCCATTTGACCATGAAATTCTTTGAAACCTTCTTAATAAAAGAGATTGCAATGTATCTAATCGCGTAACTCCAAAAATATACACGGTACTAAATTAAGTAGGAGTCATTTGTAAGAAAACATAATAAAAAGTAAGTAAAAGAACATGAGATTTATTTCTAACGAAACTGTTATTTTAGAAATTTTAGACAACACTATTCTATTTATATTCTCGTCAACCTTTCTCGTCTCCCAAAAGTGTAATAAAAAATCATATTAGACACAAACTAATCATCATAATCAAATTAGCTGTTACTTAAGCTTTAAGCACTTATTTCCGACATACGTATATTTGGTCTCGCATTAAGGTATAATGAATCAGTTGAATTATCGATGCAATTCCACTGTCAAAATATATCTCGTACTTTAAAGAGATGAAGGAAGATATAAATCTTTTTGGCAAAATCTTGGAAACTGGATATAGATACATCGGCTCGAATGAAATTACTGTAACCAAAATTATTAAGATACGTTTACTACCATCGCGTGACACAATAATTATTCCCGCGCTAGTGGCGGCAAGTGTAACGTTACGATATCAATTACCGTCTATTATTCTGGTTTGGCTCGGTAATAAGCATCGATCATATTCGTACGTTGGTAAAATATACGGCTCGTCGTATAATCTATCATTTAGCTCGACCAAGGTAGCTATGTTCCTTTTGTTGCGACCGCTAGCCCACACACGGTCACGGCGCCGAAAGTTGTGTGTTTCAATTATCGCACCTGAGAGGGAGGCGATAAATCGCCGAGCATTGTGCCACCGGTGCGATAACTTCATTAAATCGACATTTATCGTTCCTATCCGGTATATATTCATCAGAGCGCGCCCGCGCGCAATATACTATTTATTAATTTATTAATAACTTTAACGACGGGCTACCGCACACCGGCACGCCCGCGTCGGTGAGAGTTGGCTTTCCGATTTTTGCATAGGTTTTAATAAATATATTAAAACGGCGCGGTTGAAAGTCGTAAACCTGAATCGCGCGAAACTATAACGAAGGCGAAGGTACGGCGAGAAATAAAAATAAAAAAAGTAATTTAATGACTCTTGTATGAATTTATTTTCCGCGTGTATTTTTCGTTTAAAACACGGAAGATTCGGAGAGAGGCTTTCTAATAATCTCGTAGAATCTCAAAGAAACTCGCTCGTTACGCCTCTCGTGATGGCGAATACAGAAACGTGCTCCTCTCGATCTTGTCTAACGAGACGAAGACTATTCTCGAATGCGAATTTTATCGAATCGTATGCAAGGAGAGGATTCCCTTTGCGAGCACTCTGTTATTTACATATTTACGTCTTATCTCTAATCGAGTCGTTGAAGTGTCCGTATCTCCGCGTGTTATTGCAGTTAAATTGCGGATACACTCTTAGCTCCGCGATCGTACGAAGTGTATCCGATGTCCTTTGATGTGACTGCGAAAGGTTGTTTCTTACTTGCTGCCTCGATCGTTCCGTGCATTTCCACTTTATCGAAACTAAAACGCGGAAGCACACCGAGAAACGACTAAAGTACGATGATACCTCGCTGCGAAACCACGCGAGCTTCGCTTATGTTTTCTCTCGATATGCGCGAGACTACTCGAGCTATTTGCATGCATAGCGGCATACATAAATCCGCCGCAAGACGTATTTAACGATACGGACGCACCGCGAATAAGTGTCCAGGAAACACAAAGTAAATTTTGCTGAGCCTTGAAGAGTTTCTCTTACAGCTTAGTTACGATTACCGTGTATAATCAGTTGGAAGACACCGATTTTTCTTAAAGATAATTAATATTTTTTAATAGATAAATAGCAATCTATATATATGAAACAAAATAAATATTGTTCATCAAGCAGAATTTTATGCCTAATAATAACTTTGTTTTATTAGACATGTCAAAATGTCAATATATTAAACTATCAATATCAAGATGTCAATTTAATTAAATATCAATATTATAATAATATTCCATAATTAATAAATTTCCTGTAATAAGTAATTCTCAAGGGCTTAATCAGGCGACCGATTGCAGATGCAAATTGCAACAGAGAAACTTGATACAAAAGATTCACAATTTTTGCACGATATTGAATGCTTATATACACTCCAGCGAGATTTTTTAATCAAGCTATCAAATATTGATCGAACACTTGTCGCACGTACGTCGTTAAAAACTGAACTATCGCAGCTTACGTCCATCATCAGATGGTATCTTCGAAGAACAATCAATACTTTTGACATCTTTTCGATCACTCGCGACAAAGCAGTGCACGTTCGATTAAATCACAAGATAAATTGTCATCAATTATTTTTATCGAAAAATTAGGGCTAAATGTGACGTTCTAATTTTGATTTCCACCTGTCCAATATGAAAGACAAATTTAATTGCGATGAAGATCGCATATCTAAATTTACCATCAAATGATGAATGTGAAATGCTGATATTTTCTACAATGAACATGTGAAAAGATCGTAAATTTCAAACGTGTTTGAAGCTATCAATATGCGTGCATCATGCATGCGTGTAATGTGCAATTATAATTCGCGACAGATGATAGATTGGTAAAGAAATGTTTACCTACGAATATAGATAGATAGATAAGTATTATCTATCACGCTCAGAGAACTTGTCAAAGAGGTGTGTGTGCGGGTGTGGCTTATATATTGGACATATATAAACCTAGATACACATAAGTATATAATGAACTTTAAAAGCTGAAGGTATAAGGGAGAGCAATATTTTTAATGTGGGGGGAAAAATATTCCGTTACAAACTTAATATAATTAAGAAGAAGTGATTGGAAGGTAATAAAAACCAGTTTGAGCGACAGAGAAAAAAATGGCTGGCACGAGAAATACTCCTTTGAAAGTTCTAATGACAAGCGTGTCTACGTATACGCGAGTCACTCGAAACTTTGAAATATCGAGTGTCCGCAGTCGCTTGACGTCTTCGTAACGGAAGGAACGAGCTACAATTTACAGGGAAACGAGAGCGAGCGCGTGGTTGCAGTCAGGAAGTTCTTCGGTAACGATTTCCCGGGGACAGCCAGAGTCGGTCTTAGTCTTCCCTCCCTCCTCCCAGTCACAAGCCGGCGAGCCAACGGCCCAACGGGTTCCAGTCCCTCTAAATTAAAGACGTTTGATTTTTGGGTCGGGCGTAGCCTGGGATACGGGAGTTTTACGTTTCTTCTCCTTCGGAAGTAGTTACGCCGCCGATAGCTCAATAAACTCCGCGGAGCTCTCCTCCAGGGAGATCTGATTCCAACTTTCGCGCATAAAGAAAACTTGGGGCGGTTCGAGGACTTTAAAAGATTATATTTTATAATCTAACATTCTCGGGGTCCGCGCGTGATTTCTGCGCGGTCGGAAAACTCGCCTTTTAGTTTTCCGCAAGATAGGGATGCGACGAAAATTATGGATTTTCGGATTACTTCGCGTGAGGTAGATCGAACGTATTTTAAGGTCCCGTTGCTTCGCATAACGCAATCTCGCGCACAGATTGCTGGACCCCCATCATTAACATATTCTAATCAAATTTTCTTGCAAATGGATGCAAACCACCATTTTCGTAGTTTGCTATTACAAAACATAAACATAATTCATGAGGTGCAGAATCTCACTTACATTAGTGGATTTATTATTCATGTCGTTTTGCCAATATCAAGTTAAAGCCGATATTACCAGTACGAGTTGGGTAACAGTATTTAATAATAGTTCCCAAGCCGATGCTTAAATTCATAATGTGCTTTCTCGGAAATACTCGGAAACGCCATATTTATGGAAAATGTTTACAGTACAAACATTTATATTATAAAACATAAAAGTTACGAGATACGCGAACGATAAGGCTGTGACATACATATTCATCGAATTTATTTTAATATGCAAAATTTTTATGTAAGGCTTTTATCATAATAAAAATGCAGACGACGGTGAAAAATGAAATACATAGTCAATAGAAAGAGCTCCTGAATTTTATCGCCAACACATTAAAAATAATTTGAAACTGAGAAGTCTGTTTCTCTTATAAAATGTTATCCTCTTGCAAGTGTTCACAAGTATATTTGAGCATTATAAAATATTCACAGCATATATTTTTAAAGAATCGTTTAACCCATCCATATATATAAAACGTCCAGTTTATACTTTGACAGACTTGACGAAAGGAATCAACTCTTATCGACAATCAGTAATTTTCCGTATATTTTCATATGTTCTATCAATTAAATTAAGATTGACAATTTAAAATAACTAATTTATTCATTACATCCATTAAAAGCACTGACTGCTGCATAAATATCTCGGAATTTTATTTGACGTTTATATATCTCATTACGTCATTCGCTTTTTGCTTAATTAATTTATAAGCTGTATTGTTCTCATATTCTTGCAAATATACAAAGCTATGATATTACGTGTTGAGTTCTTTTCTGCATATTAGGCGCGTATTTTCTATTTACACATTTCGCTATTACGTTAAACCGGCAGCAAGACAAATCGAAAAAGAGCAAACGTAGGTTCGCGCGAATAATTAAAATTTCACGATGAACATTATCGATCTTCGATATAACGCAGGAGTAAGGAACCTTATTTCGAATTCCGTTTTACTTCGACGCTATTCGATTAAGCAAAGAGAGCGAGAGAGAGAGAGAGAGAGCCGTTAGCGTGACCTCTGTAACAAACACGCCGTACCGAAAAGCCGTCCTCGTAAGCGTCCTGAAATTTTGACGAGGGCTTCTCCATGCCGACACGAGAGCTGGTTGGCGTCATGAAGCCACTGCCGAAAAGTCGCCGGAAAAATCACGCTCTCTGCGGAAGCTGAGCGGCGACGTTACCGTAAGCGGTGGAAGGAAGCCGGAGAGAAGGGTCATAGTGGCTTGGACGTGTAATTTTTCAGAAGCGTCCCGCACACACCGACGCGACGACGAACGAGGCGGAAGAAGGGAGACACACGTAAAGAGAGAATAGAAGGGGTGAGAGAGGGAGAGAAAAAGAGGGAGAGACGGAGTCGCGGAGATGGAGAGGGTGGAAACAGTGGTCGTAACAGTAATATCGCGGTACGAAAGGGAACCTGCTGTACCTCACCCTCCGTCCTCCCCTGCGAAGTAACAAGAAAATAATAGAAACGAGCGGCGCGTGTCTGTATAAACCAAGAGTAATGTGGGCTTCGCGCGCCTAGGGATACACGGATTACTACGGGCTTCCTTTTGGCGCGGGGATTCATGCCGGATATCACCCTTTTCTTATCTCGACGATGATATCCCCGTTTTGGCGTATCTCGTTGACCCAAATGCGCGCGCATTTAATACACCCTCGTATGGCAGAATTTTACGCGAGTGAAGCTGTCGAAATATTTAAGAGCGTTCCGCATGTTTCTGATCACTATCACGCTTACTTCTCAGTTCCGATATTACCTAGCTGCATTTTAAAGCTCGATCTTTTTTTCCCTTCGGCTTTGAAATAAAATGAACAACAATTATGTCTGAAAATCCGCGTCGAGATGTGTAGGTAGATACATATATAAATATCGCGTGTCGCGTATTTCATTTGCATAACGCTGCGTAAGCTAAACTGAAAAATGGGACAAGGAAGACTTGCGCGGTGTTTTTATTCGCCCACCACGCTCTTTCGTATCGTAATAACTGAATTTCAAACAAAAAGTTACGGTGTGCGGATGTGATGAAACTCGCGCGTACGACAAGGTATTTAATAAAATAGGAAGGGAATGGAAAAAATGCTGTTTTTAATTAAAATTAAATTCTAATGAACATAATTAAACCAAAAGCATACAGGGAAAACGGGGCTATGCCGCCGCGTACAGCATACCAGAATTGAGAGAATTAATTAAAACGCCGTTGGGAAACATCGATGTTAATCCACGCAAACGGAATTTCACACAAAATCAGGCAATTATTATTTGAAATCTTTGGAGCCACACAAATCAACCGCAGAACCAGCAGTTACACTGATCATATACATTTTTCGCTAATCGCTGCTCTTTACATCAATCCCGGCTTTTCGTGTTCTGAACACCTCTGAATTGTCGCTATTTTTGTTCGGTGCGCTTTCGCGCGAGATCGCGCACCTCTTCGCGTACCACATTTGGTCCCTTTCGACACAAGAGCTTTTTGCTCGTGCATTTTTGACCTACTGCTCCGCTTTAAACGGAGTACATTATCGCGTACGTTATCGCATACGTTATCGCGTACATTATCGCGAAACATGCTGGTTTCTGGCGGTCAAGGCTTGGAGGCGAAAGCTGGACGAGTTGAGCGATCACCGGGAGTCGTGTGAAAAATTTCGCGCGAAATGTAGAGGCGAGATGCCGGACAACGGCAAAGTGAAGGGCAAAGAAGGTGGAGCGCGGAAAGTGAAGTACGTGAGAAGATTCAAAAGAAATCATGGTATTGCCGCTGACTGCATGCTGGCGCGAATGCCGCGTACTTCGACCAGCGTCGCTGGTAGAAAATCGAAGGCGGGGGACAGTGGGCCCGGCACTTGCATTAAAATTGTTGTGCCGTTTCCACGGGCGACGGACAATATTTTTGCTGGCGGTGCCTTTTATCGCCATGTACTTCCAGCGAGAGGAGGCAGAGCTGAGCGCATTCGCGTGCGCGGGCGAGGAAGCCGGAAAATCGGCGCGAAGTGGATGAGAATGGAATAAGAGAGACAGTCAGCGGAGAAGAAGCGGGAAAAGCGGGAAGTCGGTTTAGAAGAGTGCGAGTATGCGTTCGCTGCTAATTGAGAAGGAGGAAGCGAAAAAGCGCGATATAGCGAGAAGACAGTATTCAGCGAAAGAGAGGACGGGGGAGGAGGGGGAGGGAGGGGAGAGAGAGAGAGAGAGAGAGAGAGAGAGAGAGAGAGAGAGAGAGAGAGAGAGAGAGAGAGAGAGAGAGAGAAAAAGAGTACGGCGAATACGGATAAATGGCAAAATGACCACGGAGGCTTAACTCGCGTACTCTCTCCGCGTCGAGGGCCGTAAACGCCGATATTTAGGGGATGTTTTTGCCGTGTACATTGTGCGGTCGAGGCGGGAATGGGAACGGATGCGGTGGCATTTTTTTCCCGCAGTATTTTCCGCGCGCGCTTTGCACTGCGCGCAAGAGGGAGAGGGAAAAAAAAGAAGAAAACCGGGGGAGTATAATGGCGCGACGCGCCGTGATCCATCCGCGGTTAACGGCCGTATGCCGGGCGAACCGCACGGCCTCAGGCTCCCGCGTAATTATTAATGAACAACGACGACGCACGGGGCGATAAAACTTTCGACCTTACGTCGTAGAGCGGATTTACGTCCTGTCGGGCCGGCGGTGATTGTAAATCGCCGGACCCCACGTAATTGTTCACGAGAGCGGCTCGTTCCGCCAGGACGAGCCGCCGCGTTTGCCGCTCTTTAAGTCTGGACCTCGTATAATAATTTTATACGTCATATAACGCTCCTTGACCGTCGGTTATAATGCAGCCGGGAGAGCTCGCACGAGATCTGAAGCGAATCCTCGCCTCCATTTTTCTAGACTTTACTTATATAATTAACTCTCTCGAGAGATATTCTCCCTTACCTACAATATTCTGTGATTATCTGAGAAGGCATGAAAGTTTCGAACGGATATGATTAGTCTAGATATATCTCTAAAAGATCTCCGTCAAAAATTCAGAGAGGTAAAAATAGCGCAATTTTACATTAAAAATACATTCGAACGATCTTTAAAAGTTAAATCACAGCTTAATGGAGACGTAGGCGATGTTTCTCTCTCTCTATCTCTCTAACTCTCTCTCTCTTTCTCTCGCTGTTGCTTCGTTCACGTTTACGTATGTACAAGCACGCGCTGAGGCACGTTCCAAACGACGGATTTAGAGAGCTCAAAGAGGCGGGAAATACGACGCACTGGCGCACGGAGTCAATTACCGCAAATTGAACTTTTAATTCGGCCTTTCATTGAGCCCAGCGCCATGTACGCTTCTCTATCGCTCCTCAAATTCGTTTAAGTTCCACTCAAGTATCCAGATATAAAGGACTGCAGTTTGTGAGGAACTCCCATGCGCTTACGGTTAACAGATCGAAATATTGATGATGCAATTCCCTCGTGGCTTAAGACTCTTTCTTTGCATTATATAAACGACTGACTGAAAAATATCATTCGCTGGCGATTTTATGGCGGAACATGTTAAATATGTTGAACTTACTTTTATAATGGGTCATTCTTTAGTAATTAATGTTAATTAATGTTAATTTAATTCTTGCTGTGACAGTTAGCCATTCTATATTTTTACAGTATATTCTAAAAAATATGAAACGCGTATATTTATACGTTGCCTATAAAAATCGTCTATGCACTTTCAGAGATAAGAAATGCACGTATATCAACCTTCAAGATATTTCAAGCTACCTGCTTTGCAAATTATAGAACGAAGTGCGTCAGCACCAAATGCAGCTTGCAATTTAATCGCGATTTCAGTGCACTCCCGGTCACATAATTGATTCTATGAATAATTCCGGAATAAAATGCTGAATCTGCTCGCGGAGCAGATGGAGCGACGAGGAGGAAGAGGTACAAAGCGCGATGAAATGATGTTAAATCGTGATCAATTACGATAAGAGTGCGAACCAACTACGATCTGATGAGACACGTTGCGAGAAAATTTGGAAAAAAAACAATTCAGTTAGCGTGTAGATATACTGATAAGTTACCATTTAAATAAACGAGCTGGAATATAATACAATGTTTATTAAGACATTTCTGATATGCAACATATCTATATATTGTCCATCTATAATAAATTACTTTCCTGAGCTTAAATGCTTTATATTAGCGAGTATTTGTCTTCTCGATCGAATTTACTCATTATCGAAAAAGTTTACTTCCGCGCCGCAGGAATCTCGTGCAGTTAAGCTTATCTAATTATCTCGTTCGGATTACTACCTAACCACCGCCGCAACCGCCGTCTCAACCCACCGTGGGGACGGTGGGGACAGTGTGCCAAACCGGAAGCGCGATAGGAAATTCAACGCATTACCAGAAGAGAACGTCTTGTTTTCTCTCGGATAGCACTCACTTCCAGCGAAGTAGATTGGAGAAGGTGAACTGCTCGATGTTACCATCGCCAATGAGGAGCGACTATCATTGGCGTAGCAAGGTGGTAGCGAGTTTTCATTTAAGATCTTTTTTTACAAATTCTCGCTCTCGTTTGACTTGAATAAAATGATTAAGAAATACATTATATATATAAAGAATGATAGAACGTCATCTAATTGCATTGCAAAAAACATCTGCTGCAGTGAAACATTCTAATCGACTGCAAGATTTAAGAAAGCCTGGCGGTCGTAACAAGATAGCTTGATCGTTGATAAACACTGCGGAATTATAAAAGATAGGGAGACAAAAGGCAAAAGGGACTGTTTTTCGTGCGATCGAAGGATTTCGCGCAACCAGCCATTCCACGACCAAGTTGGCTACGCCTCTGTCGGTCGTACACGTACCAAACCTGGGGAAATACCGACTGCGGCAGTCTGCCGAGTGAGTATATCCCTTCTCGTATCTACTCGACAAAGTACATACACGGCAAAGTCCCGGGTAGTCGAGGCTGGTTTAAAGCTTCCGGGCCGAGCTTTCTCCGCACTTCCCGCACGTTCGCTCTCTCAGTCTCAACCTGGCGCCCGCAGCATTCTCGTTTCACGACTTTTCTGTTGTTCTATCTCTTTCTGGCCTCTCCCTTCCCCCGTCTCTCTTTCTCTCCCGCGCGCTTTGACCTTCTCATCAAACCCCATGCCTCCGTCCGTACACGCGCCCGTTGTAATTGCGCGCACCACGTGTACAAAACAAACGCGCGGCTCTATGAAGGCAAAACGTTGGGACACGTGGAGGTTTCGCGTACCGTAAAACGTGTTTATACATTATAAGTTGAAGCGTGATGTACTTAGATGTTTATGTACGTGTACTTATTTCAAAGTATTTTACACGTGTCTCTTGCTCTGAAATTCTTTGACGAAGGCTTATTCAATTCTTTATACTCAATACCGCTAATGTGTTCGATAACTTTATACTGACTGATACTTCGACATCGAAATGACCTGGTCCGTTTGATCGATATCTCACACGTATACTTTCTTAGGATCTACATAAGAAGCAAGTAGCTATCTTCCAAGCGTGGGACTGCCTGTGCATACGTATTCTCGAATACGGCCGGTCGTTCGATTACTACAATCGCTCGCGCCGCCTTGCGACTGCGTTCTCTTTTCGGAAATGATTTCCACCCGATGGTTCCCGACAGTCTGAAAGGATTTCAACTTGATTTCCGAGAACAGTCAGAGCTCGTACATTCGCATTTCGTGCTACCTCTGTGCACAGCGCTTTCGCCATTGCGCGCTCGCTTAAGCGAAACGCGAAAAGGAAATTTCGCAAGAAAAACGAACACGTTGATAAGGGTAAATTCACATGGCGGCGGGAAGCCATCGGTGCTTTTTCTTCTCGGTCGCTTTTCGCGGCGCGGCGAGAATCGCGCGCTGCGCGCTGAAAAAGTGCACGCGATTTCCGCGAGTGTAAAGCTACGTCGATATCTTCGTGTCAGTGCGAAGCATCTTATTTCGTCGGAGTCGAAAAGCTCCACGTGGATTAGATCGAGACGTAAAAACAATCTTTGTAGTCTCATGTATCAGTGAATCTAACCTGGCAGTTTCCTCGTCAAAGCTCGAAGAAAAACATTTTTCCGAATTAATGCAAAGGAACAATTTTCATAAACGTGCGATATCTTCGACAGACAATTACTTGACGTTTCGCGAACGTAAGCCATTTTCCTCTCGCCGAATTCTGATCGCGCTTTCCATATCTTACTGCGTGCTTATCTAGCTACGCTCATTCGTGTCTTTTAAATTGAACTCGCGGTACTGATCGTATTTCTATAGAGATCGTCGTAAGATCAGTAGAAACTTTGCAAACGATTCCGTCGGCGAAACAGTATAAGTGTTTTAATTTCCGGAGATATTTAGATATAAACGCGCGGCATACGATTCTCCATCGACTTCGCCAGCGTTATAAAAGAAAATCTTCCACGAAATGTTTTCGCTCGAAGTGTCATACTTTGTACGTGGACAAAAATAAAAATTTTGGATGCAAATGTAATTGGAAACGTTACTGTGTGAGAGCTGTTATATTATTCGTATAAGCTGTCAATTTAAATATTTAACAAAGGAGTTATCATTAACGCGTTATACAGATAACATAATAAAATATTGCTTTAAAATCGATTTACATTATATTCTGATTAAATAAAATCACGAATTAATTAATTCAAAAGGGATTTTTTTCCATTAAATTATCAATATTCTTTTTTTACAGTTTCTCCATTTTTCATTAAATCAGATGAACAAGCAGCACAATGATCATCTGAACTCAATATTTGACCTAAATGATAAAAACTGACAAGATAAAAATAAAAAAGGATATATATATGAAGAAAATTCGGATATTTTCGATGTTACTATTTTGCGACGCGTTATCAGAACGGCTTCGAATGATCGCTGGCTGTAATAGTACCGCAACCGAAAATGCATCCGATCAATGGTGATCGCGGCGAAACGTGCCATCGAAGATCTCGGGGGAAACTCAAATGTAGCCCATGCCCGAGATCGTAAAGCAAGCACACGTTGCAGCCTTGTATCGTCGATAGTACGTAATAACGGACCGTTCTCCCGACACCGTGAAAGTCAACTCCATCGACATGGTCGGCGTTAACGACGCCGCGGCGGCTTTGCACTTCGTGCCCGAGCAATTGTTAACGACGACGGCCTGGCTGTCGGCCCGGTTACAATCGAAATAATTCACTCGCTCCTATATAACCGCCGTCACGTATCCTAACAAACGTGAGGCACCGATGTAAACACCGAGCTGTCGTCTCGGAGCGGATCGATACCTTCGCCCAGCCTTCACCTATCCGCCCATCCTTCTCCGCGCCCCATCCGTCCTCGAACGTCGCTAACATTTCATGCAACCGTGGCGACCGATGATCATCTTTTGAGCGTGGCCGCTCAAATTACAAAGGATTTTCCGGAACATAGATGTCGGTTAAGGGACACGAGGACGGATTAGACGTCCCCGGGCTTGTATATTGAGTTTACGAAGAATCACTTTCCGCTTCGTGGCGACGGCGGCGCTTTTAAAACCTTTTTTTCGACGCGACGCGGGCTGGGCTTTTCGGTCGAATAACTAATCCTTCATTAATTTCGTTCGCAAGATAAATGCAAGGCGATTGTTCATTTCAAGTCCTCGAATCGATGAGGCATTTGTTATTCCACTGCCCCGTGGTTTATGGCAGAGGGGGAGAAGAGAGAGAGAGGAATCATCACGCAGATACAAACTTACAGACTCTGCGGCTACGTACCGACGGTTAGGATCAAGCCGGCTTCCGCCACGCGGAGATTGTATGTACTGGGATAGAGGAAACGACGACCTAGTATCTTCTGCCATAAGATTTCGAGGTACACTGGGGAACCCTAAGGAAGCCACCGGTAATGGTCGAACCGTCGACAGGGTAATTTGTGAATCGCTGCCGGAGGGATATATACGAACGTGACTTCTTATCGAAGCCTCCCTATTCCTTAACGGAAATACCACCTCAGGTGCCGCGCGCCGGGCGCCTCGGTGGAACAGTGAAGACGACCGCGGAAAAGAATCCCGTCTCTCTGATCCGAGATAAATGGGAAAATTTATGATCGCCGATGAGATCCTTCTCCCGTTAATGTGGAATCGTCGGATGCTGTGTTATCGCGTTCGCGATTTTAAGATACATCCCTTAACGCCGTGTTCGCAGACCCAATCAATTCTTACTCTTCGAAGTACTCTTTGAGCGCACGAACGAGATGGAAACTTTAATGGCGCTACACGGAGAAACTATCGCTAATAGACGTGAGATTTATTGTTGATAATCACGTAGTTACAAGAAGGAATAATGAGCGAAAGTCTTACTCTTGTTTTAGTTAAAAAATTGGCTATACATCTGTTATACAGACCAAAAGAAAATATGAGTTTTGGATATGATTATATAATAATTAGAATGTTGTGGATTTAATCGTAATATTTAAAAAACTCAATCTTTTAATCTGACGTTAATATAAAGATTGCGCCATATAAAATGTACTAATTAATTATATATATATATTATATATTATATAATGTACTAATTTATTGCTTATATAATTAATGTCTTATATATGTATATAGAACTATATATATATAATTCTACATTACTTTTTATATAAAAAATAACTACTGAGAAATAATTTTTATATACTTAATTTCGACTAAAATCAAGACTTCGAATAAATGACTACTGTATAACCGCTTCGAGCAAAGCGCGGCCTAATGGAAGTCACATTTCGGTATTTTTCACATTCACTTCCTGTATATTCATCATTTCAAACTAGATATAAATTCTAATATACTTTCGACAAGGCATGTATTATTTTTGCACGCGTTATGTCCAAACCATGTAAAAAGATATGTACGATATGATATATAGGAAGCGTTTTAACGAGAACAAACCGACCACCCACGTGGTCATGCATAAGTAACAGCAATGACAAATTCCAGATGGATTGTAAGATAAATATTTGACGACGTTTCAGGAGTCCCCCGTTATTTAGCGATTTATATGAATCTTGCATGCGTGCCTTCTGTTTCACAATCCGCTTGAGTGATCGCACCGTTACGTTTATGTCGGACGAGCGTGTATAGGTAAGAATGGTACAAGCAAAGAAGGGTATGTGTTCGAATCAGTAATCAAGGTGCAACTTAGAGCTGATTAATTGAAGTGAGCGCCGGCTCGGGGGGCGTGACGAAGATATCCTTAAATCACAAAGCACGCGTCATTTAGGTCTCACCCTCTCCCCCCCCCCCTTCCCTCGCGCTCTCGCGAGGCAAGGGCGGCAAGTACGGCGGTATGGATCTTGACGTTTATGATGAAATGGATGCGAGTATACTCGCTTTCCTTCGCAGACTGCGCCTCGGAATAGCCGATGAATACTACGACGATGCATCGGTCATCGAGACTGTATCTCCGGGTCGATCTAATCGTGTGTTCCATTTTTAAAGCGGACCGATATAACTCGTGCTTACCGAACTTAACGATATTTGCTTGTAATGATAATATCGTGATATTTGCTCGATGGTATATACGCGAGACGTTTATATTCACGGTAATGCGGCAACCAGTCATCGAGAGAGATGTTTGCTGTGAAAAATGTGATATCGACTTTCGTGTGGCAGAAATTTAACTGCACGCTTATTTAATAACAGTTATTTAATAAGAATTGAAGAGTCTCGGTAAATAGCGCTTCAAAATTAGGCAACAAGATCATCCCATGATAATCTCAAACTTATGAATTATTGAATTTTGCTTTTAATAAATATTAAATTTGAGTTCCCATTTCGCTTGACGGCATGTAATATCAAAAGTTGGAAAATTGCGAAGAAAGTTGATGCTTATTGTTAGTCGAATTTCTGAGTTAAGTTTTCTCTGAATTCTTCAGAAGGATATAGGGTATACAAACGATCTTCTGAGACACGCTTTACGTGTTCCCTTTTTAATTTATCACTGGATTAATTTCCTTGCCTGAAGTATCGTAAGATACGATCGCTACGCATGTACATTCGTATATTTGGTCAGTATAGTCGATATTATCAGGCACTAGTCATATTACTGGTAGTAAAAGCAAGAAAAATTACTGTCTTATCGTCGTAATGTGATATTATAAAAAGCATAACACGCGCTCTGGCGCGGCTATATTACAGTAATGCATTACTTTACGCTGTAATATTTTAAGTGGCGCGAGACAGGCGCGCACCGGTCCCATCTCACACGTACGTATGCAAAACCGCGTTATCTTAATGGTAGCGACGTTAATTTTTCATAAAGCGTATGTGACAATCGTAGGCCACCACCGCGCGCAGCTGCGAAACGCGAAAGCTCGCGCGCGGTTAAAAAAAAAGCCGCAAAAATTTGGCACGGATTTACCGTCGCTCGGCGAATTGGTAACGGGCTGCTCCAATTCCCAGATACGCACATGTGCGCCTGCAGTTACCGCTAAACACGAGAGGGAACATGTATACGTTACAAACAAATTAAGCCCTTTACCAACAATCTTTTCAAAAACACTTTTAGCCCTTTTACAAACGCGCGAACCCCAAATATTTCCACCAATATGCCGTTAGTGGACGCGTATCGTAATTACAATACATTTTTTATAGCAAAATAAATAAAAAATAAATATATAGATTTTTTATTTTTAAGGTAAATTTTTAAAGTTGAGTACAATTTTATTATTATGGTAAGAGCATGTGTATTATCGATTTTCCCAGATTATCCCAGAAAATGAATTATAACTCATTGAAATAATTTTTGATCTATTACGATTTATGAGATTAAAATTAACTTTTAATCGAAATTTCCTCTAAATTATGTATGAAAAATCTATAAACGACATACTTATAATATCCTTAAACCTTGTTAAAAATGTGTGAATATTAATAATGCGGAATGTTCGTGTCCTTGAACTCAACTGTGAATATGTATCTAGTCAAGCAAGGGATAGAAAAAATGACAGCATTAAGAGCGGTAAAATATTTCTGCCTAGGATGTTTATAGACGTACGACGATCTGGAACGAAATAATCACGATGCAGTACGCGAGAAAACGAGGCAAACAAGGTACCCAGTGGTTTATCCGAAGCTCTCTCGCATCGCCGATCGCTGACGCTTAAGCGCACCCAAGCACGTACGAAATTCACCGCGCATTCCAATTTCTAAGTCTCATGAAGGATGCAAAACTCATTTGCGTAGTAATTAAGAATTTACCGCACCTGGATATCTCCCGGGTGGCGGAAAGTCGGACGAGGCGTCGCATCGACTACAAACTCGACTACGATTCGTTCGCTTCGATGAGCTCTGAAATCTTGCCACGAGTGTAAGCGCTTTTCGATTGGTGTCCCTTAACGTTTTGATTGTTTGATTATTAGGAAAAACGCGCCCCTCCTATTCTTACAACGTCTAGAACGATACGAGAATGTAGCGTCGTTCTAAAAGCATTCGCCGTAGAATTGCTCTGAATTAATTCGTGCGCTAAATGAGTTTTAGCTTATCGTTATGCGCATATCGTAATGTTTTAATATATATAAAATATAAATTACGAAATAATCTTTACAATGTTACGTTGATTGAACTTCGCAAATTACTTTTTTCTAAAAATGACAGCTCGCGTTGCAATTGGCATTAATTTGCTGTGAGATTATATTTTGATGCTATCAAAATAATTGATTAATCTACCGATGAAAATGCAATAATTGATTTAGAATAGGTTTCTTTCCTTTGTATTTATAGTATCGAATAATGAATCAATTGACCTCAATCTTAATAAACGCTAAATGAGAACTATATCGAGAACTTCCTAATAAACATTCTGAGTTAATTTACATGACAGACTGTGTTAATATACGTTAGGTATGCATTGGGAATTTTTTACCGTTAGTTTGAAGGTTTTATTTATACCTTCAAACTTTATTATTGATGGACAATCCGTTTTAATCTATACGGGGAGAGGAAAGAATACGTAGCAATAATTGGATATCTTGATTAAAAATTGTATGAGGCATTGATTAGGAAATCGAAATTAGGGTCTGATTGGGAAGCCAATGTTAATGAACGGGCGATGACAAGATAGAAAAAAGTGGCGCATAAATCTCTCTAACAAGCGGCATCGACGGGTATCGATGAACTAAATGTGCGTGCCTCCAATGCTGGCTTGTTATCATGGTTGATTACGGGCGTAAACAAATCGATCGAGAGGCGTGGGCTTATTAAAATGTTGAATAAGACATTAAGCACGCGCGATGAGGAGAAAAGTAATACAAAAAAATGAAGCAGTGCTGGAATTCGGTTTATATGTCAATCAATTATTATTATTGAAATTGAATTTACTCTTTAGACATATTTGTCTAACAATAACAAAATAAAATTTATCTAACAATAATATAAAATAAAATCAATATGTGATTCATAATTTAAAGAGTTACAAAAATTAAATTTAAGTTTTTTAAAAAAGCGATTTGAAGATCAAAAGATCATGTTACAAAATTTTAAATAATAATGCTATTTCATGATATTGTGAAATGCTTGTCAATCTGTACGTAATTATTCCGCTCCGTTTAATGCAATTTATCAATGAAGATCCAATTAATAAGATTAAAATTATATGCCACCTAAATTGTAGCATGAATCTGTTATTATCGAAAATAATACATTTATAACACCTGTATTAAGTATTTAAATCAATACGATAATTAATCTCTCGTTAGCTAATTGATTGTTAAATAATCGTGTATCTCTCTTTCTGTTACATATAACACATCCCGTTTAGTTTATTGCGTTTATTTCACAAATGCGGAGATCCGGAAAGAGGTCTTTGCGGCTCTCGTCACTGCTTTGAGTGGCGACGGAAGTGTCGATGACGTATTCTCATCATCGCCTGTCGACAGTGGGCAAAAGTCATGTGCCTTCATTTCAAGTACTTTCGAAGGAAAGGAAACGGCTGAGGAGTTAACCCCGTCACTTTCAAACGTCAGATAGTAAACCGGTGAACGAGTGGCTACGGAAAATGGGACGGCCTCCGAAATCACGGAGCATTCTCGCGGGGCGCGCTGAGTTTCACGACGAGAAAATTTCCTATCGTTGGATTTATGTTACCGCCATTGTTCCTGGTATCTGAGCGACGAGCGAAGGCGCCGTTTGTACAAAGCCCTCTTGCCTTTCACCTCGCGGGTGAAGCAAAGCGAAGTAACGACCTGGGAATTAATTTATTTAATGCTCAATATAAAAGGCAAATAACGTGTCCCGTTTACGACAAAACCTAAAGAGATAAATTAACGTCGCAGATTATTCAATAAATATCCATCCATCTAACGATAATTTTTACCGAATACTCCGTTTCCGAAACTGTCATCTTTCTGCTCTGTTATAGATTTTTACAGATACATTGAGTATTCATGATGAGATTCTTGTCTGAGACAAATCATTGCAATCTTGGCAATATTCTTTAACAAATAGTATTTGAATATGAAGTTGCGGTTGACGTTTCAATTAAGCCAAGTTTACGTTTGAGTAAGCGATCCCCGATCGCACCATCGTCCAACTTGCGGTTAAATTGATTAAACTTTTGCCAAAACACCAGGTGTTAAGTTAATTAATAAGCGATAAGCAGGTTTAGCTTAAGCGCTCAGTGAGCGATGTTAAGTCGATAAGCAACTATCAAACTTGAACGATCTGATTAATTGATCCAGTCCTTCTTGACAGAATGGTTATTAATTGTAGTAATCAGGGTCTGCTTTAATGAAGCCGACAGATGTAACGAGCAAGAAACGAGCGCGTGTTTAAATGATGAATTGGAAAACAGCCCGGTAACTCTAGAAGTCTAGACATATCACGGGGGGAAGATATCGTCTCTGAGAAATTTGCATCAGAGAACGGAAACGTTTCAGAGGACATCTCTTTGCGGAGGGGGGGAGGTGATAGAAACACCACGGTAAGAATTCGCTACTCAAGGCTTTCGTCTCTCATCTCTGTCATTGCATATACGATATCGCGATGCGCGCGAAGAGACGCACACGTCGCGGCATAATCTGACGTGGCGGATTCCGGAATCGGATTGCGACTTTTATAAAGCGAAACGGAAGGGAGCAAACGTAGGCCCGGATACGCGAGAATGGATAAACTTTTTTGCAGCAACTCCAAGAACTTTACTATACTAGCGGAACGGAAGAAACAGAGAGGGGTGGGAGGGGCGAAAGTACAAAAGTATACCGCGAGGTTGAATTCAAAGTGTAATTTGGACTCACGATGTAACAGTATTTCTTATGTTGTTATGTTTATATAACCTCGCAAAGAAAATTTTTCGCGCTATTTCCCAGTTTTTGCTAGTTATTTTTGTATGAAACGCAATACGCTATCCAGACGAAAGAAAGGAAATTGATTGAAATATTAAATCGTTCAAGTTTCATTAACCCCTTAAAATAAGTAATAATTTTAAAAATAATACTTCTTGCGTATTTAAACGAGGTCATTCGCTTTTTATCTATTTCCTATCGAAAATTAATTTTAATTACGAGAATATATATACTTTATTACGTTATCAGTTATTTTCTTCCGCACTATGCCACTATTTTCTTCCATTCGTTCTAGACGCGAGGCATTTCTCTCTCGGTATAATTGCGACAATTACGCGCAAACGCTCCCGGCAAGTTTGGTCCGCAACTTCCGAAATTGCGTCGTGAAGCGATTAACTGCCATTTTATCCTCGAGTTGCGACGAGTCGGTGAATGAAATTTCGGGTAATCGCCGGATCGGCCGGTCAGCGCGATGAGGTCCGAAGGGAAACGTCAGCCGGCGCGATTCTGCGTTGAAACTTGCCGCTCGAGTTGGCACCAGGCATCACGAAAGAGAGACGACAGTTCCACCGAGCGACCGACTGTTGGATCGTAATGCTGGAATTACGCGCCGGTCTCTGGGAGATGCGACATTTATTCCCCGAAATTCGCGATTATCATTCTTGTAAATCCCGTTTTCAGGGTATGACCGAGTGACGTGCGCGTCTCTTAAATTCGCGGAGAATATAGCAATCAAATATCCATGAAATTATATTTGAAATATTTAAAACCCTTCTAGTCTAAATCCGCAAAAAGTAAATGTGTACTTTTCATACGAGGAATCCAAAAATATCAGATGTTATTTTAGGAGAAAGAGAGGGCACGTAAATTCGCTCGCGTACAATTGCGTAATTGGTAACAATAGGTAAAGCTCTTGTTTTCGCGAGGAAAATAACAGCGTTGCCGAGAGAGAGAGCCAACATCGTATGAAATTACGATTGTAAACGAATCTCAGTAATGTCACCTTATATATTTTTATCGCTGAGACACCGACATCCCCGGGATAAAATCAACGCCAACGACGGCGAGAGGTGTCTGGCCGGGTTACCGGGATAGGGGAAGGATGGACCAACGTAATCTCGCCCGAAGGAACGGGCGGCGGAATCGGATTGCGGCGGAAAGCAGGGTAGCAGCCGCGTAGCAGTGTGTTCTCCGACAGGGTACATCGGGGAGCTGTAGACGAGCGGTGAAACCGTCTCGGAGCTGGTGCAAGAACGTACACGGTCATATACATAAAACAGGACGGTGTCCTGTGGGGCACACGCCGCCAGCGTATTCCTGGCGTAACGTATTATCTTGAAAGCTATGAGCGCGGAATGGTAAGCGCGAGCCCGATAATGCGGAATAGAGTTACGATCGTCATCGTATCGACACGGAAATCGTTACACAGAAATGTCCGAAAAAACTCGAATAACAGTAGCGAGGGGATATTGAATCCTGCTTTTTTAGCGGCCATTTTTACGATTCTCAAATTTTCAGTATCAAATAATAGTATAAAGTGGCATATAATTACATTTCTATTAATATAAAATCTATCTAAAAGTGCACAAAAAATAATGTTACGAATCCCCGATAAATTAAAGAAAAACTTTATCCCCAGATAATCCTAAGCAGATCTGGTTCTAAGGTATTGACAGATTAATAGCCTTACAACTGTCGTGGCGATACTCGAGGATAATACGATCCAGACGCGGGAGAGTCGGAGAACCGCTGGCGTCGGGGAGTGGACGCAATCATAATCTGCCGCGTACTCGAAAGCCCGGTACACCCACACCCGGCAAGACCCCATATTTCCCATTTCCAACCCCCCGTCTCTTCCGACCTCACGGCTACCCCACTATCCTTTTCTGAGCGAGCGGGCAACCCCACCTCCGTCGTTTCTTTCTTACGTATGACGCAACGTGTATCCATCTGTCCTCCCGACGCCTTTCGCAAATACCGGGCACGTTGGGTGTGCGTTTACCTCGCACGTCCACGTACACGCAGACCACACCCGCATACGCGATTCGCACGTGTGTACCACATGACTATGCGCAACGGCGAGGCTACAGAACACGGCGGTCAGGTTGAGACCCCTTTCTCAGGACATGTGTGTCGTGAAAAATCCTCGAGAAAATTCCATTCCGGGTGGCGGGTGGCGGTGCGATCCGCCGCACTTCGAAAGTGACCCGACAAACACGAAGCTGACGTTTCGATTTTCATGCCCTTCATTCGTAGAATTCCTCCGGCGAGGGGCGAGGAGAGTTTTAAGTTTGAAGGCGAGCTGTGCAGGAAGAAGCTCTCGTAGGTAACGCTAAAGAGTATTTCGAGCGCAATTGAACGAGCACCTCGCTCCCCGAGACGCCATTGACGTGCGGAATTGAGTTAGAAATCGTTAGAAATATCATTTTACCCTTTAAGAGGACGGCCGCAAGAAAATGTGACTCACGAAATGTCGATAACCTCTTCGATAGCGCGGCTCTCCGGTTCATCAACAGCGAATTCAGAGTCGACGCGTTTCGCGAAATTTCGCGTACATTTTGAAAATCTGATGGAATTACGATTAATATGATTATCATATCTCTTTCTTACGGAATAAACGAATAAAATAAACAACAGATTGATTTGTTTATATAGAAATTATAGAAAATCCAGGCCGATATCAGTTTACAAATGCAGATGTTCGAGCGATAACACATTTATATCTTTTATACACTTACAATATTCTCTAACTGAACTCTTTATTTTAAATATTTCTTAATTGTTTCGATTCTTGCTAAGGTTCCCTCCTTTTGTGATTGAGTGTTATGGTCTTTAAGATTTTCTGTAACCTTGTTTTTGTACGAAATACGACAAGAGGGACTTTACGTCTTAAAAAATTACGGCAATAAAAAGCTAACACACGACGGTAGCGGCGATATTCGTATACCGAGAGAGATTAAATAAGACGACGATAATAATGCGGTCGCGTGCGCTACGCAAGTTTTTAACGAGTACGCGCCGCTCTCGCATTCGCCCGCTTCCCGTGGATCGATGATCCTATCTACTTTTTATAGGCTTAACCCCCGTCTCATTTCTGCGTGCAAGCCTTTACGTCGTTTTTATTCCCTTTTCCTTCTACCTGCAACGAAAGATTCCCGAGCGAAGAAACGCGGTTGCGCCGGCGACGAGGTAGACGGCAGACGACGTCGAAAAAGCGAGTGCAGGGAGGATGAATTGATCGTGCCATTGTAGCAGAGGATTTTGGAGGTTCCCAAGGGTCTTTTAAGGACACTGCTGACAGATGACACGCAGATTATACCTTACATTGTCTAAATTACGAGGCATTGTATTATCCGGAGGAAAAAGGATTCTCTCCGACAAAGTTTTGAGCGACAAATCCTGCTATTTAAACTTGTTTTTACGATATCTCATACACTTGTGTGTTATTTGAAGATATTAAACGTATTTCGCTGTTTATTCTGTTCAAACTTACGCTAGATAAGTAAAAGTATTGTAATATTTCATATTAAAATGATTTAAATTTTTTTAAATTTTAATACTTTATTTAAGATCTAGTAACCTTCTCTATTTATCTGTAAATTTATATGTTTTAAAAATAAGTGTTTGATTTTGATTGGAAGAGAGCATAACAAACCAATTTTTTTAAGTGGCGCAGCTTTTGAGAATTCAATCGCAACGGCAAGAAAGATGATCTAACCCTCAATGTAAGCTAAGATTTATTATCCAGGAATCCGGGAGGCCAATCTCGTTAGCCTTTTGGAGAATCTCGAGCAAAACAATATTTGCCATTCCATTCGACACATTGGCGCGTGGCGTGCAAACGCGCGTGCAGGTGTATAGCGCCAACCATACTAAATCTATACAAGCTTACTTTGGTATTCCTGTTTGACATAGCTTAACTAACTAATCTATCAGCTATGTCTATATCCGGATTTGCCGAGCATACTGTTTGCAGATTAGACCGAATATGGTGGTAAGTGTATCAACCAGCCGCGCGCCTTGTGCATGGGTCGCGCTCGTGCAAGACCGTTTTTATTTAAATGCGAACCGTAGCAATCGCGACGGATTACTTTTTGCAACGATGCACTCGCATCGATTGATATCATGTGAACTAATGCATAGCCACACTCGCCTCAAACGTAGAAACGATTTTGATTTTTCGATCTTGCTGTACGAGACATTATATCTCATCGGTAACGTACAGAATGACAATCGGCAAATTATTGAAACTAATAAGCCGTTATTTTAATGATAAAAATATTATAAATGAATAAAGTTACAATAATAAATGGTAAAATGAAATGAATCAAATCAGCCAGATGAAATAAATGGCTCTTTCTATATTTATTTTTACGAGATCATTTTTAGATAGAGATATAATGTATATCTTTTTTCAATATATATTAATAAAAATAACGAATTCCTTCTACAATGTGAAATTTAATTCACTTCGTGAATTAATTCTCACTTTTAATTCATTTTGTTCTCTCATTACGTAATAATAGCTCATTTAATTTAGTTACAACAATTTCGATTGTCATATACATATATACATATATCTCTTGGACTTATCTCTTTGGACTTATCTCTACAACTCCGATCGCCCGGAAAGTCCGGATGACAGTCGACAAACACTCACCTGCAATCAGAAAGATAAAGATATTTCGTTAGTCTAAATTTCAAGCGAGCAGTAGTAAGATTATTGTTACTGCACACTACGCTACACACATGCGAGAGAATTTTAAAGGAGTCGATCATTCGGGACGGGAGGACGCGACGGATCGGCGTGGGGGTGAAATGTTGGAAGAAAAGTATAAATATCGGGAAGAGGAAACGAGAGGTATTGACAGTTTGTTGCTCGAACGTCGCCACCGCCTGAGAACGAGCTTTTCCCCAGTGATTCTCCGAAAGATTGCTTTCGCTACATAACGACAAACCTCGTTCACATATCCGTCGGCCGCGACGCGACGGTGACGACTTTTAGAAAATCTTTTCCGCTTGACGAGCTTCCTTCTCTATTTCCTTGTCATTATATCACGGATTTCCAGCGCAGTCTTCTCGTCGCTGTCCGCCGACAAGTATCAGCGACGGTCGATTCTGCTCGTACAACCGGCGATATTATACACGCGTATGCAAATAAACGAACGCGTGCTTTTCTTTATGGAGTTTTAACGCTGCAGCGCGCGCACGCGGTTGATTATGGGCGTTCGCAGGTGTACAGATGTACAGATTGCCGCGCGACAATTTATGGCGATATTAGCGATCCATTGATCATCTCCTCGACAGTTACCTACGCGACGCTGCACCTTTGATATCGCTATTTCCGCGCCGCGGGACTATCGGCTGATAGACTCGCGTACAACGGTTCGAAAGTCCTCGAGAATTGGTTTTCACCCCTTGATAAATGTCCGTCACTCCCCCGGAACGTTTATTTCGCACATTGTCAAAATACCGCTGACGCATCGCTGACGATCGCTCGTTCGACGGCTATTTGTTTAAGAGCGGACGGAGTAAGTGCGGCAATACCCTCCCCACCCGGACCTCTCCTCGACGGGCGCCAAACCGGTTTTCATAGTAAATTGAAAACGTTTAAGTTAACAACACGCGGAATTATTTACGGCTGTATTACATGCTTTCGCCGCAATGAGTTATTTCATTATTCTCGTCAGGCAGAAATACGGTCGCGCAGGTCGCACGTAGGTAGAATATGTATAGGTACATATTATGTGCCTTGTAGAATATGTACGTATGTGTAAATGTTACCTGCAACGGACACGGATTTTACATACGTCGCATGCGATCACACCGTATCTCTCTTGGCGCGCGTACGCGGAGCTAATGCGATCTTACCGAAAATATTTTTCCGACGGGGCGCGTCGAGTCCCCTTAAAATCTTTACAAACAGACAACGTCGCGCGCCCGCTTGATAAAAATTTCCCTCAAAGCCCCGCGAGCGTAACGTCACGCCGGGTAACGCCTGGTACAACGCTCTTAATACACAAAAGCTCGAAGGACGTCAGTCTGGCGAATTTTCCCGGTCTTACGCGCGAGAGCATATATGCGAGAAAGCGCGGGAGCGAGAGACGAGACTCGGGGATTCAGGAGCAAGATCCTCCGCGGAGAGGGAACGGAGAGTCGGGTTGCGCGCGAAAGGGGTTGAATAAGGCCGCGTCTCGGGTGCATCAGTATTTATTTAACGCTAATAAACGGCCGGCCGCGCCGCAAGGAAGGAAAACAACTGAAAGCCAGGCTAAACCCGCGCTCGAAATTGGTAAATCAATTTAATTTTCCCCGGCGAGGCTCGTCCCTCCGCGCGCGCCACGCCCCGCGCTTCTCGGGGCGGTTAAATTCTTCGAACAAATAACGGATAGTCCCGGACAGATACTCTCAATGAACGACAGCAGCCACGAGCTGCCGAAATTCTATTTTTCGTGCTTTGTTTGGCATATACGATCGCGGCCGCGCCATCGAAATCAATTTTCGCATGCGCTCGGCTCGTGTAACCTAGCTTTCCTCCTCCCTTCCGCCCCCCTATTTTTCTTCTCTTTTTTTATATCCCTGGATTAACGGACTACACTATTCGCGCGTGTCCGCCCGGTAGAATGCACGTAACGAGGAGAGCGTAGAATTTATAGAGTTTCAATAAAATAATCAACTTTTCGTCGAGGTAATTTAGGAACGGGGAAAAATGTCGACAGATTATCGGGTCCACCGCGGTTTATATTTCTTTTTCCTTTTTTTTCCCGTTATTTTTTATTTATTTTCGGTCGCATTGATATTACGTTTACGACTATAATAAAGCGGAGCCACGAACCGATTATCCGCATCGCCCGCGCGCGGGTATTAATTGCGATGTAATCGCGATTATTTTCAACACAATCGCGTCAAGTTGATTTCAACGAATCGGGTTAGCCGGGGAAAATTGTTGCGGCAGCTTATTTTTATTCGGGGGGAAAAGGGAATTTCGTGCGAACACTCTCAATGTCCAATCCATACCGGGCGTGGAGCTCCATTGGCGTTGCGCAGTTAATTTCACCGTTTTCCCGCTCGAAAACGAAGGGGCGACGGAATTCTTTTGTAAACGCGTTATTTCAATCCGGAAAATCTCAGCATCGCGGACAGAGAGAGCGAAATACATCGCGTGCTGATCTCTACGGGTTACACGTAACCCGTGCTATCGCGCGGGGCGAAAACGGAAAATGCGCGCGCGCTTAAGCTGGAACTTGAAACACGCGTAATGTTATCGTGACGTTTCCAGATAATACACATTCTGGGTTAATGTACGATTACGATATGGCTCGTTCGTTATTATGATATGGCGGCGTTTGCGAAATATCTCGAATCGCAAAAGAACATTACGTCGCGACGAGGTTCGTAGCTTTTACTAACTGAATATCGCGCTCGAGACAATCAAGTTAAACGCAAGTAACATTTAAAATTAATATTATTACGTTACTAATGTCGACTCGCTTAAGGGAACGTTGCGAGCACAACCCTTTTTCTTCGAGCGTTGCAGATACGTGATTTAAAGTGAAATATCTGCCAAGTTTCGCGATAGACGATCTAATTTGGAACCTACAAAACTTCGCTTCGTGAGATACGTAAATAATAAGAGCATGTTAAACGAGTCTTCGCGATTGCACGTGCATTTCGCGCGGAATCCTTCCAACAACTCTCGACACGAGGATTCGCAGGATCACAATGGCTCGTGGCGGTGGCTCACGCGTCCGATATTAAGAACTTGCAACGGATTACGATGGACGAAAAGGCCTGAGAAAGCAATATCGGTGGCCTTTCGCGTTTTCCGGAGGCTACGGACAATAATCTCCTCCCCCTTCCTCTCCCGTTCGCGGAGTTATTAGTATTTATTCGCGAGGTGCATTCTCAGCGGACAGGAAAACTTTTTTAAGCTCTTATAAAAGGTCGTTCATAGAATTGCCGCGGCGTTTCCTGGACGGCCATCAGCGATCGTAAACCCTCATTTATTCTCCTCGACCTTTCCTCCCTTCTCGCTCCACACGACCGTGCTTAAAAAATACGTATAAATCGGGTGCGTGCGTAATGGCAAAATATAGGCGCTGCGAATGTATTTACGCGTCTTTTTTCGTTATCGCAGCTAGATCTCGACACGGCGAGTACACGATACGCGATGCTTCGCTCGCTAAAAGCGAGCGTTGCACCGGACGATATATCGTAGCGCGCATCGCGCAGGATTTGATATCGCTGATTTGTTGGTTGCAAATTCGTATCGTGTCGAGGAAAAATCGCGGATTGAACGCGCGATCGCGAGATAGCACCGACGTTTCCATTAAATTCGATGGATCCATCCCGCGTCGGACGTGCGCCATTCTCTTACGGCGCAAAGTTGAAATCGGCGCGGTCTATTACTTCATCAATTTCACTGTATGTTTCGCGGGCATCGCGAGTTATTTGTCCGAAGCCCACCGTATCTCGCCGTGGGAAGAGATCAAAGCGCGTTGTGTCCGCGGTTATCTTTGAATTTCGGAATCTGTTTATCGCGCGCGTGTCAAAGTGCAACACACGGAGGGAGAAGGGAGAAGAGGAGGACGCGACACGCTTTCGCGCGGCCGGAATCAAAGCAGTTAATCGAAGAGAACGCCAATTTTCGGCGATAATTTCATCGATAGCGCGGTACCTCGAATAAACGTTGACTCACATAGCCGTGGCCCGTCGCTCCCGTCCGACGCCATCCCAACTTTGTCGATTATACACCTGGCGTGCGATTTCGCGCGTGCTGCACGTTATTACAGCAGCGACGCGGAGCATCGTCGGCGAAATGGAGCCGCGGCTTCCCGTGATTCGGTGTACCTCATAGTCGGCCTACCGCCACTCGACGCGAACCGACCCATCGTTATAATGCCGTGTGACGTCACGCCAGGGTGCCTAATTTCACGCTGATGCGCGGAGGTTGTTCCCCCGCGAAATCGAAACTTTCGCAATCCGCTCAGTGGCGCGATATTTTGCCGCCATTTTCTAATTGATACGCGTCGCCATGAGCGTTAATCACGATAGATTTACACGCAACGATCACCCATCGATTCCAACACTCCGGACACTTGTCCGCGCGCAAAACTTCGTCTTGACAGGCGAAAAGACGTGAGAGACGCGACGGAGCAGGCGCGACGCGATTTCGCGCCGTTATAACGCGACTATGGTATACGCGACTACGGTATACATGAAAAATTTGGGAAAAGCGCGCGGGAAGCGGAGCGAGAACGTCCCTTTCAGGAAAGCCGGGCGAAATAATCAAAAGTAATAACCGACCGTCTATCAAAAAGTACGCTCCGAACCGTTTATCCTATACGCGAAGCTCACTTTCGACAAATAAAAAGTAACGATCGCGACTCACCTGTGTATCGCCGAACTAGAAGTTTACCTGCCGTCCGCCATTTGCAATGACCGAAGAGGTAGATTCTGTTGCCGTCGCTTCCGAATGTCACAAGACGCGTTAATCACGATCGCACGGACCATCGGTGCACTCGAGACGATCGCCCGTCGCTCGATTCGACACTCCCGACGCTCGTTCGCACGCGAGATTCACATCCGACGGATAAAAAGACGCGAGAACTACGAGAAGTGCGTAGCGGCCGCCGTCGCCGCCGTCCGGCCGCGCACTACGCGGAAGAAGAGGGGAGGGGCGAGGGGGCGATGCGTTCGTTAAACATTCACGCCGCGACCGGCGGCCAGCTTCACTGAATACAAGCGGTATTACGCGGAAACGGAGTAAACTCGCAAAATTTCTCGAAAAATGACTTACGTATGCAGCTAAGTCGAAATAACGCTTTAACGTATTCAAAACGGATTAACTCACTTTTGTATAATATGTTAAGGCACTCCGCGTATGAATTTCGCGTTGCAATCGCGCGAGAGAGAGAGAGAGAGAGACATGTCGGCGCGCTGAAATTAGCCACGAAATCACTCGACGTTTCGCACTCGTCGCCGTGCGCCGAAAAACAGTTTCCATTTATCTTATTACTTCGTAGGGAGATAGGGAGAGATTGAACGCGGAGTTTAAGAAGCGTCGCTCGCGAGCCGTCGCTCTCAACTGCCGTTCAGGAATGCCAAAACGCACAAAACGGTGTCGCGGCCCCTCGGCCCCTCGGCCCCTCGTCTAATCAGCCTACCCCTTACTGGCCTTACTCCATCTCCGCCAATCGTGTCGCCGAGGAGCCTCGGACGATCGCAGCTGCCCGTTTACGTTTTTTTGGCTCGCCGAGGTTGTTTACGTTTTTTGGGATTTCTTGGAAGACGCTCGACGCGGCGTACGCACCCCCACTCCCCCACTCTTTCCAAATTTTTCCTACACTACCACAGTCACAGTCGCGCCAGTCGCGGTTCGCCGCGGTCGCGCCCGCGGGACAGTATTATTAATGCGAGGCCCGCTCCGCGTTTCTCGCGTTCTTCAACGTTCTTTAAACCCTCAATTATGAATCTTTCATGCGAACGAGGGTCGGAATTGAGCGACGAGCGATCGTCTTGTTGCGTATATAAATCCACACGATCGCGTTTCTCGTAAGTGTCATCGCAAATCTAACAAGGTTTAATCTTATTTAACGCGAGTGAATCGGCAAATCCACGTCTCCTTATTCGTCGAGAATGAATCTCCCGTCGGAGATGTCAAAATTTCCGAGCGCCGCTCGCGGCGTGAACGTTTGACGAACGCACCGCTCCTCCCCTCTTCCTCCGATTTTTAAACTAAACGGCTGTATTCAGTCTGGTACTCCGATCGCGTAGTGCGCGGCTCCGACGGCGGGTCGCGGCCGCCACGCACTTCTCGCAGTTCTCTCGCGTCTTTTTATCCGTCGGATGTGAATCTCGCGTACGACCGAGTGTCGGGAGTGTCGAATCGAGTGACGGGCGATCGTCTTGTTGCGTATATAAATCCACACGATCGCGTTTCTCGTAAGTGTCATCGCAAATCTAACAAGGTTTAATCTTATTTAACACGAGTGAATCGGCGAATCCACGTCTCCTTATTCGTCGAGAATGAATCTCCCGTCGGAGATGTCAAAATTTCCGAGCGCCGCTCGCGGCGTGAACGTTTGACGAACGCACCGCTCCTCCCCTCTTCCTCCGATTTTTAAACTAAACGGCTGTATTCAGTCTGGTACTCCGATCGCGTAGTGCGCGGCTCCGACGGCGGGTCGCGGTCGCCACGCACTTCTCGCAGTTCTCTCGCGTCTTTTTATCCGTCGGATGTGAATCTCGCGTGCGACCGAGTGTCGGGAGTGTCGAATCGAGTGACGGGCGATCGTCTCGAGTGCACCGATGGTCCGTGCGATCGTGATAAACACGTCTTGTGACATTCGGAGGCGACGGCAACAGAATCTACCTCTTCGGTCATTGCAAATGGCGGACGGCAGGTGGACTTCTGGGTCGACGATACGCAGGTGAGTAGCAATCGTTTCTTTTTATTTGTCAAAAGTGAACCTCGTGTGTAAATAAACGGAGTGCTGTACGTTTTAATAGACGGTTTATATATGTTTGATTACTTCGCCCGGCTTTTCTGAAAGGGACGTTCTCGCCCCGCTCCCCGCGCTCTTCCCAAATCTTTCACGTATACTGTAGTCGCGTTATATCAGTGCGAGATCGTGTCGCGTAACGTATCATCGTTACGTACATCGGACTTGGAAAATTTTCGTTTCACACGCAGGTGAATTGTTTGTGTCGCGGAGCGTTTTTCTCGGAAGGGCCGCGCTTGAGATATTCACGGGAATTCGCGGTGCGTACCCGCTTCTCTTCCGGCCGCATCTTAAATTTTCCATTAATTTCCGTCGCATCGTATTCGTCGTCGATCGAATCGGGCTAGTGATAAAATCATCGCGCGCGCGGCGAGCTTGGACGACACGAAATCGATCGGCACGCGAGCAAGGGCTCGCCGTTGTTCACATCACATACCTCTTCCCCACCCCCTCTCTCTCTCTCTCTCTCTCTCTCTCTCTCTCTCTCTCTCTCTCTCTCTCTCTCTCTCTCTCTTTCATCCTCGTCTCATCGCGCCGACCGATTCGCACTTTCGCGGCCGCTTGTTCCGGACATCCCGCAATAATCAGATCAGTCGGGCGCCCGTGGTTCATGCTTCTCGCCAGCTAATAGCCATGAAAACGCGCCGCGTCGGTGCGTTTCCTCGTGTGTTACCAGCGTTTCGCGCAAATTAATCGCTGCCCGACGCGTAATCTATAGCCGTCACGACGGATCGGACTCGAGCACGAATGTAGACCGCCACGAAAGGCTTAAGGAACTCGATGTTCTTCGCTTCACGTATTATTTTTCAGCGAGACTCACCGTTGAATTTTCGAAGCTTTTTTTATGGCGAGAAAAACTTATCGTCGTATTATTCTTGAAAGACCACTTTTAGTGATTTTTAAAAGCTACTTGCGTGAGAAGGATTACGTTTTTATATCTTGAGCTAATATTGTTTTCTTTAATAATATGTTAAGCAAATTATCGTGCATCATCGAGGAGCGAGGTACTTTTTTTTCTACAAAACCTTTCATTTAAATATTTCCTTGTAAAAAACACGAATACAATATGAGTATTTTTTTACGTTTTGCTGTTAAAAGTTCGGAAGTAAAAAAGTTTCAAAAGAGTACCGATTTTTACAGTACATTTGAAACATTATTTGATTCTCACATTGTTCTTCATAAATTATGCATGGTATAAAGGATAGTCGATTATTAAACTCACGAAAAAATTGCAGCTGTTGTGTATACTAATTTTGCCTGTTTCCGACGTTTCCGTATTCTTCTAAATATGTTAAAGTGCTGATAAAACTAATCGATGCTCATTTCCCGGAAAGTAATAACCAATCTAACTGTAATCGCATTTCGCTGGCGACAATTTCATAAAAAAACGCCACTATGCTATGATATATCAGATATGTAAAACAAGACGTTTTCCCGGGAAAACGCGGGTGAAGCAAGAATCGGATCTTACGGGTTTTCGTGATCGGTGAAAAACGTCAGCTGGGCTTGAAGATCGAACGTCCACGTTGATGCTCAACACGAAAGATACAACGGTTTTAAAGTATGTTGCATCGGGCGACGCGAGGTACAAAAACGCATCGATTTGAATGTCCCCGGAATCCAGAGGATTAGCCTACGTATCGTACGCGTCGGCATAGGCGAGACCCACGGCTTCGTCGAGATTCCAAGTCGATAAATCCGCGGAATTATTTTCGCCGCGGCGGCGGCGACGAGTCTCGAGTCATCGATGCATATTCATATGAATTAGCATAGCCTCGCCTTGGGAGGCTACACGACGGTGGAACGCTCGCGGATATGTATATGTACGTGTGGCCGCGTATATACGTGTACATGCGCGCGCGAGGGTGTATATACGCGTGGTTCTTGGATGCAATTCCACAGGGATGCAGCCGTAGACTGGCACATATATGCAAATTCTCTATCTATCTATCTTTCTCTCGGCTGTCTCCTGTGCTCTCTTTCCGACCGCCGCTCTCGGCACGCACTTATATCCAAGATACACACGCACACGAGAAGCCGGGAAGCGTGGGGAAAAGGGAACGAGTGGGCTAGAGATGGGAAAGTTGGGTGGTAGGAATGTTAGATGTATGTAAATTGAAGGAACATCGCTCACACGTTTTCGACCGGCTCAGGTGTTTCTTAAGGATTCTCGTAGGAGACGTTCAACATTTATCTCGTCGATCCGTTAATTGTAACGACCATTAATTAATTAGCACGCAACGCCGAAGGGGGCGTGTTAATTTAACCGAGATCTGTCAGCCGACGTAAAGGATAAAATTGACTAATTATGCAAATGTTTCTGTTCTGGAGCACAAAACGCTACGTTAATATGCAAACGGGAAAGCGAGGAGACAGAATACGCGTCAGAAATGGGAAATTAAATGAGAAATGTTGGACGTATGTAAATAAGTGAAATATCATAGCGCTTCTCGATCGTGTCGGTTATCACGCGTTTTCGAGGAACAACGAGATCCCCCCGCTGACTTCCCCCCAAACTCTCGTCTCGCGCAATAATCTCGAATTCGTGATTCTCGAAAGAGCACTTGATTAGGCAATCTAAATTGCCGCGACTGCGAATGATTGACTCGTATTCGTGACCGTATTCTCGAATCACGTCGTTATGCTCGCAAATTCGCGTAATTACTTATAAGCCATTCCCGTGCCGGGCTATAACTCATTGTCAGTGACTCTCAAAGTTTTTCGTCTTACCCTTATATTATGCGTGGCGAACTAAAATAATATTAATATTAAATAAAATCATTTACGAAGTTCCTTTTACCGACGATCTAAATTCTTGCAGCGTATCTAATAAATCTCGCCTCTTTTGAGAACCGCTGTTACAACTTTCCGCTGTAAATTTCAATTTTCAACGCAGACTGACGCGGACGGATAGCGTGGTTGATATCGACTGAAAAGGGTCGGATATATATAGCGGGAGGGTAAACCGCGACAATTTTCGAGGAACAGAAACCCGTTCGCGAAATTACAAACATTTTCGAGATCGCGTGTATGAACGCGTAATATGATTATAAATCGGGGTACGTGTACCTGTTGCGACCGGGTAGAGCACCAGCGTAGGCGATTTGCATTTTTACCGCAGTCGCAATTTCGCCCCTTCCTACCGCCGCCGGGAGGTTTCGCGTCCATTACGGGATTACGTTGTTATCGGCTCCGGGGTAATTGTTAGTAAACTTCGTGATACGGATGATGAAAGTTGCCTATCTTTGGTAGCTCGCGCATGTCATTCTCCCGCGTATTCGCGTTAAAGGGTTGCCCGACCAGTAAGAGGAAAAAAAATGCCCCTCTGCCTGTAGTTATGCGCCAAGCACGGCGACCTGATAGCAACCGCGGCGGCATTTAATGAATAAACATCTTGCGCGTTACAACGCATATGTTGCAGAACGCAATACGGAACTCCGATGTATCATGGCGAAATGAGGCATATAGCTTAAATCACGGGGCTATAATACCGCTGTAAAACCTGAACTCTATAATTTTTTAAGATAAATAGAATATTAAATAAATTTTATGTGGATTACTACACTGAGAAAAAAATTTGTTAATCCGAAAAAATATTTAGTCCGATACGTCCGATACTAACATTAGTTGAATTAATTAATTCTTGATTAAAAAATTTTGATGGTTGACATGAATGCACTATAATACCTTTTTTAGTGCAACTTAATAATTGTTGAAACAACTAATGTTTAGTTAACTAACTAACATGTTTAGTTGCACATATCGGACTAAATATTTTTTCAGATTAACAAATTTTTTTCTCAGTGTATATATAATGTATCTTTGGCACTTTGTAAAAAGAGCTTAAGCCGGACTTTCAAATCGTCCATTTTTAACTTGCAAAATGCAGAATATATACCTACGCCTGCGACGAAGTGGAAAAGAAGTGGTAATATGTGTAATGGGTGGGTACGAAGAAGATGCGCGATTGTAAAAAGAAGTTAGGACTTCGAGACTTAATCCAGACAAATGATTCCCACGTCACTCCAAGCACGTCGAGCTTACGATCCAATCGGTTTCCTCTCGGCAGAAAAAAGCCGTATCCCCACTTTGATATTCATAAGATCTATTTCCGCGAGGTGACTACCCCGTAAAAACAATACCGATCGATTCCGCCAAATGAGTGCGATGGTTGCTTTCTTACAGGTAGGTGAGGCAACGGCAGAAAATTTCCATTGCGCCGCTGCCGTTCGTGGCTCTTGAAATCGGCGTGACCTGACCGAGGATTATCGGGAACCCGACGGACTGAAGGTATATTGAATGAGATTTAATCCGCAACACAGCGGTTTATTGGAATATCTTCTAGCCGTCCGACCGGAATATTCATTTTTGATATTTCGCGTTTTCTCAACGCGAAATATGCAATGACAAATAATGACCGGACCAATTATGCTGCGCAAACGACACGCATCAATTATTATAACTGATCAATAGTAAATAATTGGCAAAAAAAAACGAATTTTGCGTCAATCAAGTGCACGTCAATTAAATTAGTTAAATCTAACGGATATCGCACGAAGGGGAAAAATTGGAATCGCATATATAAAAAGTGAAAATTTTACTTCGTATGCGAATTCTACTTTATCGCTCTACGTATTCGCACTTTTAACATATAGACAATTCAAACTACACTTTAAATTCTGGCGGAATAAAGATTAAATTTTTGAAATATAATTTTAAACGCAAAAAAATTAAAAAGAATAAAACTAACATTGCATATAAAAAAAACCCGTTGAATAATACAAATTTACAGCTTATGTTCTGACTTGAAAATATGTCTTATTTTTCGACCAATTTATATTTTATCAGTGCATTAGCAAAAGATACCAATCAGCTCTCTAATTATGGATATGCGTCTCCGACGATCGTTCATAAATCAAGCATCTCGAAGACAGTAAAACCTGAAAGACAAAATTAAAATATCGTGGATTCGAGCATGCCAGGTGTTCGGCCCGATTAAATCCAGATAAACGATCCGGCCGTCGTTCTGACCGACAGGAAGATTTATCGGTTCTTCCTCAAGATCCATTTTCCCATAAAGAAGGATCTATCTATGGATACCTTTCTTTCGCATCTCTTTCTTTTCTATCTCATGCCCGCCGCTTTTCAATAACACGCGAGTACGTGAGTGTCGATCGTCTCGAGAATCTATGAAATTAATTTAAATAGGAGAGGCGAGTAGTGAGATGCTTACAGAAATTATTGCAAACTCCAAATATATATATAAATTATTAATTTTCTATTAATATATAATTTAACTTTTTTAAATTACATATAAATATAATTTTGAAACTCATTTAAATTGATATATTGCATCGTATCATAATTTTAAGGAATAAAAAACTAGAGAGTGTAAATATAAATTTATGAAATTGTCGCGGATATATGTATTTCTCTTTCTCAGAATATTTCGTTTAATGATGCATAATTACGTTTAATAATTTATCTTGACATTTGGCTTGAAACTTGAGGTTCATTATCTCGTAAAGAATTTCATTCCTGTTCTTAATTCACTACTTGACCTATGCGCAACGTAACTGTATCCCGCACAGACACCATTTCGGCCATGTTAGAGAATTGCATATTGAATAACATGATGCACGCAATGTTTGACACGTGTGCTTATACGTGCACCTAAGGCTACGAACGGCGGCGGCGGCGGACAGCGGGAGCGTTAATATCTCGCGAGAGTCTCCCCTTACTGCTCCAAACGTCATCTCGGATACATCAGGCTCGTTCCAATTTATCGGCCGTACACGCACGTGGGCGTTTACTGATTATGACGGATATTCCTTCCGACATCGAAAGTGATACCGTTGCTCGCGGGGCCGACGCCCATGCGAAGGTTCATTAAGCTGGAAACGGCGCGCTTGATGGGATTATTTGCGCCCCGTGAGATTGAATAAGACAGTGTGTGTCTGATTTAGCACGCAAATCGCTTCAGTCCGGTCTTCGATTTGGTCTTCGATTTCTCTTTGTCATCATATTCGTCGACATTAAGCGGAGTGAAAGTGGATCTGCGTTATCTCAGCAAATACAAGAACTAGCTCGCATTTCACGAATTTGTAATTATTTTCTCTCAATATAATAAGATGAGAAAAGATGAAAAAAATAATAATACCTGTCTCACTGATATCTTTATTGAAATTGACTAATCATGCAACAATTTTTTATTAGCTTTTTCGATGGAGAAACATTGTTATATTTCTATATTTTTTTGTAAACTGATACTTTCTCGTTAATTGGGCGATTTATTTTTTCAATACGTTATTAAGGCAATTAGTTTTACAGTTTATAAATCCGCGTGGAAATGTCTATTAATACTCTGACATTTTGAATAATGGATACTGTCGAATGGAAAATACTAACAATGCACTCTCGCATCGATTACTATCAAACTGCGAGATCATCGCTTTGCTCAATCGCCATGGTGCTACATTTTCGCTACGAGAATGCGCACGAACAATTCGGGGAACAATATGATTCGGAGAACGAATGCGGATTTGGGATATTCCATATATTGAAATTATGGAACGCGAGTAATTCTCGTAACGAACAAATGTGCTCAAGTTACAAATTATCAACCCGACCGATATCGGCGAATCGTGCAGGATAATTATTGTCTCGACAGTCAACGACCTCCTGGGTGTACGACCACGTATGATATAATTAGAGTAATCGCTGCTTTCATGATATATTTAGATACACAGACTTGGTGTATAAATATCTCATGTAGTTTACGAAAATCCGCCGGTGACATTGCAAATTGAGGGATTAAGGAATAAGTCTCAGTCATACGGAGAGACCGTGGAGTGTACTCAAAGACTTATCGCACGATACGGCTCTCCGTGACCTACGCGTCGCGAATAACGACATAAAACATGAAGAGAAAAAAATTAAACATTGGTACGGGACGTTGGAATACGGGACTCGCATTGTGTGTCACGCGGCGTGCGGCGGAGCCGACAAATCCGACTTTATCCGTGTAGGAATTATGTGCGCCGCTAAGTCTACCGCGGGCACTTAAAATTTCCCACTAATCGGACATTTTACGGACGCGGGCGACCTTCCACGAAATAAACCACCGACGCGGATATTTGTCAGCGTGGAGCGCGAAGGCTATAGGGTAACGGGAAGCGACCGAGCCCGTCGCCTCGCATCGATCGCCACAGCCGGAAGAAAACGAGTCCGCAAGTAGGCAGGTAAGAAGCGGAACGCGCTGGCCTTTCATTCGAAAAATATCACCTTTTTCCGGCGTTCCGTCGACCTCCTGAACTCCGAGCCGAGGGAAAACGACTCGACGCCAAGACCGGAGAAACGGAAAATTGATTTGTTTTGCGGCGGGCGGCCGATAGCGGCGACCGATGCCACGAAAGGACCTCTCGCAGCCGGCATTTCCGTTCGCCGCGGTGGAAAATCTCAGCTTACGTAAACGCCGTCCGGTCGGCTGGGCCGTCCTCGCGCGCAGTCGATCGTATCCGCCCGCGACCGCGCGCGCCGTGTGTACTCTACGCGAGCAGGCTCGTACTCGCGCGCCGCTCCGGGCGTCATAAATCATGCGAAGGCGAGAGAAAGCGCGGGCGGGACAGAGCGAGAGGAAACCCTCTCCGGAGGTAACGCGCGGCATAAAACATACACAGCCGGTGGGCCGCGTGCGTCGTATATCTCTTCCATACGCGGCAACGCATACGTATTCCGCATACACACAACGAGATGCAGGCAACGGTCGCTCGCGTTTCGTCTCCTTCCATTTTTGCGGTCCATCTTTTTTCGTACCATCGATCCTCCAACCCTCCAGTCTTTTTTCTCTCTCTCTCCTTCTCTCTGCTTTCATCCCGCCGCGACCTATAGCTCTTCTCCCTCCCAGTTCTCTCTCTCTCTCTCTCTCTCTCTCTCTCTCTCTCTCTCTCTCTCTCTCTCTCTCTCTCTCTCTTTCGATCACACCTTTCTCCTTTCTTTTTGCACTTCGTAATATTCTCTGAATTTCGATACCCGTCCCCACAGCGACGCGAACGGCGCGCCTCTCCTCGTTGAAGTCTACCCGCGGTCGACGCTCATCTGAATCTGAATGCGTTTCAATTTTATCGAGGCACCGAGACTAGAAAATTTCGCAGCTGCCGCAACGATATTTCCTATCTGCGTCGTCGACCAACGGCGACACGAAGCTGAGCTCCGTCCTCGTCATCGCGACGGTAGTTACTTGAAGACTTCGAAGCACCGTTCATATATTTTTCGTTTTACCCGAACGTTTCTCGCGAACAACTTGCACCGATCAACTTAGCGTTGAATTTCGCAGACGGTAGAAGCCATCATTTTCAACGCGAAACGCAATTACTATTTCGAGGATCTTGATTTTAATGAAATCTTGCACGTCTCACTTAGGAATCGATAAATTAAAACATCTTCAAACGTTGTGGAAAATAAAAATTATTTTAGAGAGTAAAGAATAAAATTTAAAAAATGTATGTACTTGTTCGTCGAGATGTCTAACTTTATTAGATATACGGACATTGCATCTTCAACGTGTGCGCCTATTGTTCGCCGCTTGGCTCGATTGTTTTCGCTCGTCGCCCAAAGTGCGCGGACTACATTATTCCCACATTTACACAAACGAGCGTACGCCGAGTACCCGGTACAGGGCTATCGACGCGTTGAACTCTCGGCGAGGGATCGGCAAAAGTACAAAGCGGTACGCGTCGTCCGTGGCATCCAACTCCTTCGAGACCGTTATCGCTATCCTCATCGATTCCCCGGTTAACCGCCAGAGACTGCACTATTCGACCAGAGAACTAGAATCGGTTTCCAACTGCCTCCAGGTAACGGTATCGGGAATTGAAATCGATTCACTACGACGACCATAATGGCGTCCTCGCTGCTAATAGCATGCTCCCGTTGGTAATTCCGCGAATGTGCCAGCACTCTAAGCATACAGAGATTCCCCCCCCCCATTTCCTTTCCCGCATGCATAGGAATCGTTAGGAATCGTTTATCGTGACATATATCCACCTTCCGTAAATGTGTAACTAGAATTGTTTATTGCGACTACGATCTCGTTAAAAGTACCTCGAAAGAACAGAAAAATACGTAATTATATAAAATAGATAAATAAATACACAAGAAAGAAAAAGAGAAAGTAATCTTAAAATTTAGTAAAGTTTTTATTTTAAAATAAGAGCGCTTATTATAAAATTTATTAAATTGATGAATATAATATATATTTTTTGCTATGTATAATAGACTTCCTCTTTTATTATAATTTTCCGTATTAATAACTGTGTTATCAGTATTCCTATTGTCGGAGATATCTTAATATTAATTTGCACACGTTCAATATACAGAAGAGGATGTTCGTATCCAGCCGCGCTCGCATAATCCTATAATCTCCGAGAATGATTTTGTACTGGAATTATATCGAGAATTCTAATAGTCGACTCCCAACGATATCCGCGATATAACTCAAGCGCCAATACGCTCGCGCGATCAATCGTAAAATAAGCTTCTTTATACGATAGATTGCCTCTCGAAAATACCGTCATATTTAGACATATTACCGAGGAGGGATTTAATTTATCCTCGCTCGTGATGCCGGCACAAACGCAGGAATTATTTCGCTCCCTCCTCTCGTTCCCTCCTTTCGTTTCTAAATCTCGTTATTTTCCATTTAATATTTATCGGCGAGTCTCATCTCTAAATTGAGATATCATGCGTTAGGTATATATAGCCTAATGTAGTTTCGAACGTCCAATGAAATGCGATGTGAGTACAAAGCGTCGATAACAACGAGCACAGTTCAGTCGTATTCCAAGCGACCGATTGTAACTCTCGCGGGACAGCGAGCAAACCATGAAACATACCGCGAAGATACGAACTTAAACTCGCCGAAGTCGCATTTGCGCGATGCAAAATTATACATCGCGTTTCATGGTTGCGTGGCACGTTGTTCGATACGAACAAATACGTGCCTACGCGCTAACGAAGTTATTGGATTTCGATTAATACCTTCCGGAAAACGCCCGAAGGCCCCGGCTAGAACTCGAGAGTCGCAACGGCGATGGCGGGGTTTAAGCGCCGTAACATGACAGGGTGGGTAAACGGATCCGGGGGGTGGATATTGCCGAAGGAATATTACTGTACTAATAGCTTTGCCGTTGCTTGCTCAGGTCACTCGGTCCACCTGGCCATGCCTGCGAGGGTTCGCTGCGTCGTTGGGACACGCGACCAACGCACGCCGTGCCTCCAAGTGAAACTTGGCGGCCGGCGTAGTGACTCGCATATACAAATATGTATATACGACGTAAAGCGAGCAGTCAGCTGTAAGATCGTATAGACCGACACGTCTATTATGGACCCTCGCCTTACGACTTTATTACCGACATATTTTTCGCGTTCATCGAACTGGCCATCGACGGCGTTGACAATAGCCAACAAAAGCTGCAGCGGGAAGCGAAGGGGAATGCGCCTGCCGCTGAGAGTTTCATAATGAACGAAACCCCGACCTATGAAGAAATTTATGTGTTTTGTACAGGCAGCTCTTTGACATATTTAATCTACCGCTCCGGACGTGGAAAGTTTAGACACGCTCTTGAGGCGTCATGCGTGTGGGGCCGCAAAAATTATATGATAACATCTGGATTCAGTCGGGGGATTATTACGTAGCGATTTAAAAGCATCTGATACTCACGGTTAGTTAGTTGCACTTACAGCTTTAAACGATAAAAAATTTGATCTTACACATTTTAATTTTCATTTGTTCATACTAATAACGGAAAATAGATCTTTTTTTTCTACGCGCGGTATATTGCCTCGGGTTACTTTAACAGTAAAAGCAGAATCTACGCCTGATCCGCAGAAAGATCCGTCGGGCGTGTCCGTGTTCGTTAACTAGCACGCCAATTCGAGCTGCCGAGAACGTTTGTCGCGAAAAAGGAGCGAACAAAGAAAGAACGCGAGATTTGGAGGAGAAATTTTTCGTGTTGCTCTCAGTTTCAGAACAATCGTGTTCTTGACAAAGCAGAAATGTAAGAAAGCAGACGGAAGAAAAAAGTGGGATAACGGGACCGTAAGCGAAAGACATCAAAGAGTCGACGCCATTGTAATGGTCGGCGAGAGGCGAACCTTCGCAAAATTGGCTCGCGAAACTCGCGTTCTAACGCTTTAATTATTCAGCCCGAATCGCTTTGGCTCGCCTCATCTACACCAGGGTCGACTAAAGCACTATTGCTCTTTCTCATTTCAATTTTAATCCCCTCGACCCCCGTCCCCGCGCAATGCTGGAAAGAGCCACAAGCCGACGTTTATTAGCATCTAACGAAATGATGAAAATGTCGCGGGCGTAACGGACTGGCTGGATCGTCGTAACTTTAATGCCATCAACGATAATTCTCGGCGGCAAGTTGGAGAACGGTTGATGAGATAATTGAATTTTGTTCCTCCTCGCCGCTGAAAGATTTCCCCCCTCTTCCGCTAATTAAAGGAGTAAGTGGATAAGTATATATCGTGTTACATCATTCTCAGATCATCGATTTAAAAGTTCAATTGGCGATGTAGCAGGGTGACTGGATAAATACGATTGTCGAGGATTTATGAAATGAATAATTTACGAAAATTAAACTTGGCGCGAAACCATATACGAGCTACACTTTTATATATGATCTCGACTTTTATATATGACGACCTTTATAACTTAGCCCGAGAAGCAAAGGTGGTTCTGAGTGATTGAAACGACGTGAAACGGATATCTATAGTGTTATCAAGGTAACACTTTATCCTTAGATAATAGCGTCATTAATTTCGTAATATCCCCCCCCCCCCTGTAAGTAATACGCAAATTAACTTTCCCGGCTGCTATCGGTTTAACGAGCTGAGTTTGGTACAGGAAGGCGGAGCGTCAAACTCGTTACGCACGTTGCGCGCGATATATCCGCTATACGCTCCTCTATGTGCAGACTATATCAGCCTGGCTGCGCGGCTTTGCTGAAGCTTGTTAACACCGTCGCAGACACGGCCGGGCGTACCCCGTTCACAGAGAAGCTTTTGATTTCGAGTTGTTCGTGACGAGCAGTCGCTCGTGATCGGCATCCAATGCAAAGGTGGATCCAGACCGAGCTAAGAGCCTGAATGAGCACGAATAAATGAACGAATTTGCTCCAATGAGCGTAGGTAATGCGAATACGAATGAGCTCAAATTTATATCGACGAGTACATTCCATCCTTTGTACAGTACATCGAAGGAAATGCGCTGGCTACGTTCATTCACATTCATCCATAAATGTTCTTTCAAAATCGTTCGTCTTTATCAGTTTGATCTGGATTCAAGCGAACTAGTAACAAGGTTCAATGATTGTTCGCATTCGTTTGCTTGATTTGGATTCGGCTTAATGCAAACGTATATAAATCGATTAATCGAAATGATTTATTTAGAGTATCTTAATGATTCACGAAGATAGATTATATTAATATTAGGAAAATCGATGTTAATTTATTATCCTCTCTTTTCAGAACGTTTTCGAGATAATTGTCACATTAATTTTTAAATAATATAAATGTCCCCATACAAAATTTAAATATTCGTTTTTATGATAATTTTGTTTTATGTAATGATAAGACGAACGGAAATCGTCGTTATTACAATCGTTGTAACAATTGCCTTCAATATTCATCATTCTTTCCAATTGTACCGTTATTATAGATTCATTATTCGCTATCTACACTACGCTATCTACGTAGAAAATTGATGACTCCTCAACAACGCGACAGGCATCACCCGCTGTCATTTCCGGTGGGTGATTATCTCCACACCGGTATTGACAACCGCGCGCGTATCTTGGACATGGATATGCACAGTTGTTCCCGATAATCAATAGCCGACATACGGTTTGTCATCTTTTTACGAGCGTCAAAAGATACCGGCGTGTAGCACCCCGAATGTTGTCCGCCAAAGGGGACACGGCTCGACACGGACGGTGTAATTTCGGACAGGAACGGCTCGCCAACTGTCGACGACGGTCTGGTTTGGCCTGGCCTGGCCTGGTCTAGCCTGGTCACCCCCGTGGGACTATGGACAATGGTGTTGCTCTTGCCACCCTGTCGGCGTTAACCACCGACCATTACGGTCGCCTCTTAAACCCCCGTCGCGAGAGAGAAAGAGAAAGAGAAAGACGGAGAATGAGAGAGAGAAAACCCGTAGATACTTTACCGCACAGTATTCCTCTTGTACAAACAAACAGCCTCTTTATTCCTAGTTCCCCTTTTTTTCCGACGATGGTAGACGACGGCGATCTTTCTTTCCCCGGGGACGCTCGCCGTGAGAAATTAATTATCGTCGATGGATTTTTGCTTCTGGCTCGTCGCGCCGTGACGTTAACAGAGTACTCCGTTGACAGGCGAGCGAGATAAGTAGGGGCACATTATACGTAATGTACAGTTCGTACCGTATTGGGCGCGCGCCACCGTGATAACCTGACGCATCGAATTGTTGTCTCCGCGATAAATACATAACAAAATAATTATATGCATATATAATTAATATGACATACATACGTGGCATATGTTCGCGTCGCCAATGGCGAATCATTTAATTTATTCGTTCACACCGACGCAACGCGCGCGTGAAAACGTTTACAATTCCCCAATACCGCAGCTGGTATAAACGATTCTACGGCAACGTTCTTTGACAATTGCCAGCACGTGCAGGGCTGGGTGTAAATGTGATTAACTTAGGCGTGGCCTGTCTCCTTTGTCACACGCGCACAATTGGCACACTCGAAATTTGAGTCGCACTGACGCCTACCAAGAGAGAATAGTCCTGAGTCCTTTCTCTTTCGGCGCGTTGTTCCTCTTTGTCGACCGGCGCGTTTAGATCGGCCTTTAAAGGCTCACTGACGAAGGCTTCTAAACGACATTAAAACTGTACGGCAACCGTAGCAGACGTTCATCAGCGCAAAATATATGCGTATTCGATTTAATGTCAATTACATTGTTTAATTTAATGCTTTTATTCTGACTGCTCCATTCGTTACGTTGTTATTAGATTTGTACTATACACTTTTTTCTTAATTTTATATTGAGAGAATATTGAACAAAGTATTTTAAAGCTTCTATTTTGAACTCCTTATTTTTTAAAATTATTATTAATTTTATACATTTGGTTTATATTAACATTAATTCCACATATTATAAATTTCAATATTAAACTATGCGTATAATTAAGATTAAACTCTAAGCGGGAAAATGTAGAGAATAAATTAGCATTTAAAGGCTTCTACCTTCAACTCCTTAATTTTCTATATTATTATTAGCTCCATATACACCATAGCGTATATATTATCATTAATTTCATATATTATTACCTTTTATATTAAACTATGCAGTAATTAAACTTCTAGAAGGAAAATGTCGAGAGTGAAATACGAAAAACATTTAAAGATTTATATCTTCACATAACTCTTTTTAATTTTCTCTACATTATTATTAGTTTCATTATTGTGTCTATATTATCGTTATTTTTATGTATTATCATCTTTTATATTAAACTATGGTAATTAAGATTAAATTTCTAGAGGAAAAATGTTGAGGAGAAATTATAACACACATAATTTTTATATCTCGCATTGGTATAAAGCACTTTTGAGATACGAGATACTCCACAGTTTAGCTGTTAAGTATTAAAAAATGTTTTATGCATTCGCATTGGAGAGGATGCCATTGTAGGAACCACTAGTTTGTATCAAATGCTCGTCGAGAACCGGAGCAAAAAACGAAGTGGCGAACTTGTGAAATTAACGACGACAATATTTTTGCTTGGCCAAGCCAAATGTTCGGACAATGCGAATAATAGCTCGACGGGATGTCCGTAAAATGTGTACGCGTGCGTGTGTATGTCGCGAGTGAGAATCTCAAGAGAATAATTTCGATGTATAGAGCATAAGCTGCAGCTATCGTAAGTACCTTGGAGTGTTCGACGAGGTTTTGGCGCCTTTGTGTCACAGTTACCCTTCGCCCTGCCCTCGGTGGCATTTAATAGAATTTACGAGGCAGAAATATCGAACGCATTATTGTCACTGCTCGCAAGTGGTGTGGCATTCAGTATCGTGGTTCGTGTATTATGTCGCGCCGACAGGGTCCGACGCGAAGTGCGAGCGGTGAATTGAAGGAATCTGTCTCTCCGACAAATGCCATTGCATATCGTTCCCGTTGACTGTCAGAGATATTAGTCGCTATATCAATCATATCTGTGCAAATCTTCGGTGATTGCACCTATTCAGTGATTAGACTGATTACTAATTACTTATTTATTCCGTCAATTATCATGTTTCATAGATTGATGAACACGTAGAAGCGGCGTTGCGAATTTTACTAGCCGATTAAACACAATGCTATTCTTACCACGTTCATGCGAGTCTTGCGAATTTGCAGATTTAATCGTAACGGACATATCCTGTATTAATGGTTACATAGATCGATAAATCAAAGATAGATAAATATTAGAGACTATCGAGTCTCACTACAATCACAGCAAACTAGCGGCGACAAAATAGGTTAATGCATCACCGAAAAGTCGAATTAATATTTCTTTCCACGGAAGAAGTCCGCGTTTTTGACTCGAGATCCAACGGACAGGGATTCATCACGTACGCTGACCCTTCGTGGTTTATCTCTTCTTTGAGACACTGTCTCCCCTTAGACTCGCTGGTGGCGTACGTGAAGCGAGATCTCGTTTTAGGTCGTGCCAGGTTTTATCTATCCCAATCCCCTACCCAGCCTAGTCGCCACCGACGATAAAGACGACGTGGCTTCTGCCAGTCGAGGAACCGAGCAGGCAGAGAGAGAGGAGAAGAAAGACAGAGAGAAGAAGGACAAGAGGAACGACGTCCTATCCTTCCTTGCTTCGACAGTACCGGTGACGGTATCGCGTGCGAAAGCACATACCGCACCGCTCCTCCATCTCTCCATGTTCTCTTCATCCTTCTCCCCTATTCTCTCACCCTGTCCCCACGGCAGCTTGTGCCTCGTGCTCTATGGCGCGGAAAATTACGGAGCCGTCGATAGTGTTTTCCCTCTTGCCATGCCCCGACCGACGGAATTTTCGCAGGAGGGTAATACGCGGGTAATAGTGAAGCTCGGACGCCGCTACTCTCCGAACGGGAAGGCCCCGAAAGAAAAAAGTAAACATAAAGTAACGCTGGAGACTGTGGAATATCTGCCCAGCGGAACGCAATCTGCATATTTCATCGCAGTAGCGAGGGCCCGAGCGTTCGTGGATTACAATCTGATCTTCATCTAAATGCAAGGTAGTTCTGTTTTAAAAGGACACGGGGGGATAAAAATGTAAGAGATGATTCGATCCATTGAAAAGAATATTTCATTAAGTATTGTTGTTGCTTTCCGGGATGCTGTTAATCGTATTAAAAAAGCGCGGAAATTCGAATTGGTGATGAGATCCATGTATTGACAGTTTGACATTTATCGGTGGAATGTACACCGGAAAGTGATTGATTGAGAACAAATAAAAAATAAAGCATAAAAAAATGGAAAATGGAAACCAAAATATATATGTGAAAAACATAGTGATTCAGCAGTGATATTCTGTAGAATCCTTTGTTATATACAGTAAATGCGATATAAATTTCTTTAGTTTTCAGTATAAGTCTCTAATATTAGTTACAATTAAGCCGTCTAACTCCCTTTAGTTCCATCTCCAGAAAAGCAGGGAGAATCAGTTAAACTTTAGTTAACTTTAACAAATTATGGGAACAACTTTGAGAAACATTAACTAAGAAGCTACCAGTGCGAGTAATATTAGCATACATTTCCAAGAGAGCAATAATAAATAATTATACAAGGTGTGTGGGATATGCGAAAGTAAAAGCAAGAAATAATCCTAATGCCTCCCGATACTCTCGTATATTCTATAAGTCGATACCTCGCGGTTTCCGATGTCGAAATGTCGGCACGTTCCACATGTTCTCCCAGAATTCGAACGTTCCCTCGATCGCGGTAACCAAAGTACATTTGCAAGTACACGAGCTCGGTTCTCGCGTGCGAAGTCACGCGCTTCACCTCGGATTTGTTACGTAAGTCCTGAAGCGAAGATCACCAGTATAGCGCGAGTACAAAGAGCCACCGTTTATAGGTCCTCGTGAGCCAGAAACACGAAACTGCCGCAGTGACAATGATTCACATCGCGCGAGAATTGTGTCGTTCGTCTGCGCGCGCGTGCATAATAGGTCGTCCGCAGATTCCTGGAGAATCCTGCAAGATCCGTGCTAATCGCTCCTTTCCAGCATTTCAGCTCACCTCTACAGCTAAGCGTCACGCGAATAATAATTTATCCGGCACGCGAATAATAATTTATCATTACCATCGAGCAAGCAAATTTGTATGTGACAAATGATTTGATCCATATCAAATGTGGCACCCCAGATATAAACGCTTGAATTTTAATTTATAAACATACGAAATCGATATCGTGAAAACAGAAAGTTACGGAACGTTACAATTATTCCGCTTACTCAATTATTGAAACCGTCATTCCGAACAAGTGATGAAACTGATCGCAAATGACATGTGCATATATTTGATTCTTGTCCGTGAGAACCGTAATATTTATAAGGGGACAAGCGTATGTCGTCGAAACATTTCTGGAGAGAGCCGGGAATCGCGCGACACGAAAGAAATAGCCAATCCTGCTGTACGCCGGCGTCGTGGCACCATGACGAATCAGAGTCACATTTCACCTTGACGTCCTCGGTAGATGACCGCCTTGCCGGCAGTACGCTTTCATTATATCAACTAGGATCAAAGGAGTGGCGGCGATCCTCGGGGCGGAAGGGGTGGAGAAGAGATAAAAAGTGAAGAGCCGAGCCCCAGTGAGTTTGATCAGCGGGCGGTAATCGAACGCGAGATGAAGAATCGAAGAATATAAGAGGAAAACCCTGTACGTATAAAAGACAAGTATAAGGAAGAGAGAGAGAGAGAGAGTGATAGAGAAAGAGAGAGAGAGGAAGCAAAGTGGGGCAGATGGCGAGCATGAGGAACGATAGCTCGTTATAATCTTCTATGTGCAATATTCCCAGGACATGGGCTATTGTGAACATCGCAGGCCCGTCAACCGTCGTCGGCGGCGTATCGTTCACTTCGTGCTATCATTCCCGTCGCCCTTCTTCTGTCGCTTTCTGCCGATGCAGCTCTAGTACGTGTTTCAGTTCGTACAAAAGATACAAAAACGCGGTCAGAGACACGTTAAAGTCAGGTTATCGGGAGATTCAGAGAAGAAAATTTGTCTCGTACTGTCTAAATAATTCACAAACAAATAATTATTCTCAAATGTATTAATAAATAAGTCACGAAGTCACAAATTAAATTTATATGATTCAACAATTCTTTTTCGCGCCATTCTTAATCTTAGGGTACTGAGACTTTTATTGTTTGTTAGCGTGATGTACGTCTCGTTAGTACATAAAGAGAATGACATAGTTCGTGTGCACAGGCGCGATATCGAAAGATATATCGCACTGTAAGTTAGCTGGCGTCTTCCGGGTCGCCACGATCAATCCTGACAAAAGTACAGGGAGAAACGAAGCGTGGAGAATACGAAAAAAAAGAATATATGCTCCTTTTTATTGGATCGTATGTCAGATTCGCGGCGATGCGAATATAGAGTATGCGATGCACTCAGAATCGAAAAGACAAAGTCGGTGCTCGCTTCCCTTGAATTGTTTAGCGGCCGCAATAGGAAAATTTGCCTTCGCATACGAGGTGTATTTTGTAGGGAAATTTAAATATTTCTACTCTTGGTTCTCCCGCGATATATTTTTATATTTCCGCGGAGAGTACAACCACGGAAGTGAACTCGATACTCAGTCGCACGGAAAGAACACGGTGTCAATGACCTAGGCGGACTAGGATCTAGTGCTCTCTCGTGCGGTCGTCGCTGTCGTCGTTATCCGATAGCAAGTATGGCCCGCGAGGTGCGTCGCGGCGCCCATAAAGCCAACGATGTTCCGCTGGTCCTTACGAGTCGTAAGAGTTTTAGGATCGCAGACGCAAAAGTACGGCTGCCACTCCCACCGACCGGAATTCTTCGTCATCGTAGGCGCATCGCTTCGTGAAAAGGGGATTATTTATCTACATCGTGCATATCCAAATGGTTCTTCCTAATGTGACTTATGCGAACGTTTTCCAGTTAGTTTCAGAGGGAGAAATATCGTCGTTTGATACCTGCTCGGTCGTTCAGGAGGCGGAGACGAGCGCAAACAGAGCTCGTGTTTTACGAGGTCGCGGACATATTTATGTACGCGAGGATCGTGGCAGCGGCCGACGGGAATGTAAACGCGCGCGCTTAGACCGACACGCATCAACCCCACGCACTTGTGCACACGTAACAACGCTTGGTACACGCGCGTACACCTGTACTTCACGAGCCGGAGCGCGCCCGACCGTGAAATAAAGGAGCGGAGAACGAGGAGGGAGAGAAGAAGACAGACGCGTTCCATATGTAAACCCCGAAGAATAGCTTATTTTAAAGCGATCACGGAACGCTTTTCATGCCCGGAAGATGATGGAATCGCGCTTTCATTCGTCCGCCCCGCGGTGAAAAATGATCCGCGCTAACGCTCCTTTCCCTTTCCCAAATTTCACCGCGTTCCCTCTTTCTCCCGCTTTTTATCTTCTTCTCGCCAGGTAGGTAGAAACGAGTACCGCTTATGCCCGTTCGCTCGCCCCGCAGCCGAGCTACGTGTGCGTTTTATATAGATAGAATAAGAACATCGACGTCAGGAAGATGACTCGATACTTTTCTTTTTTATTCGATACGGTTCAGCATTTTTTTTTGCAAAATCATAATAGGTGCTTGTTGTACGGCTTCTCATCCTTCAATTATATGTAGATAAAAGCACAAAAATATTTCCATATAACGGATATATTATATACATCATATACACTGACTGCTGTATAGTGTGAAATAATTTTAAATAGATAACGGCCGCAAATATAGTTCCTTAAATGAAAATGGGAAAAGCGTGATTGTAATGGACAGCATAGCAAAGTGACGGCCCGTCGCTCGTAAATAGCGCAAGTGTTGTTAGCGAAGCGTATCGGCGTTTATCGTGACACACGTGTGTCACTTGTCACGTCGAATGCGCGACGGTGATCTTCTAAATAAACTCTACAGAAACCGTTTCAAAATGACACCCCGTAGAAACAATGTTGCGCGGACACGCGTCTTCCGGTCACTTCAGCGCGAGCGACGCAAGGCACTGTATTCCAGATACTATATAATCCGTCCAATTTGGCGAATTGCACGGATCGCATGAATTGCATTACGAGAATCAACCCCGTCGCGGCATAAATCTCCACCGATATACCGGGTCATGCACGCAGGCCGCGCTATACATCGCCGCGATCACGTCGAATCGTTTTCCACGATCCTTCGGTATTCTCGCGGAACTCGTTTTGTTCGTTCGTTCGTTCGTTCGCCTCGTTCGACAGATCGTACGACATAACGGCCGATCGATTCCGCCGACTTCGATCCGGCCCAGTTCCTTCCCGATTCCTTCCCAGCTCTCCGTCTCGCCGTTGTTTTATTTCCACGTCTTACGTAACGTACGAGAGAGAGCGGTTTAACGCTGTCACGTGATGCCTTGCTGTCGCGAAAGAAGCACGGTGTACGAGCTGATACGGAAATTGTGAAGGGACACGGTTCGTTTGCCTTTACGGTCGGAAGTTATGACAAATCGTGCGACGCCGCGCGCGACTGCTGTATAAAGTTCCGACCGAGTCGCGGACGACGTGGGGTGATTCCCGGCGACACTCCACGATTAACGACTTCTATTCGAGAGGCCGATTTATTATCGTAATATCTGAGACGACGGGGACGGCGATACCGGAAGTCAACGCCGATAGAATCTTCGTTGGCGAAGCGTCGTAGAATACGTTTAATCGATGAGCAGTCGCGCTCCAGATATTAATTATTTCCAAGAGAAGCGGCGTCCATCTATCTTATTACTCGCGCAATAAACTCGACGAACAGGAGTACACAATGCGCGATAATGATTGGACATCGATATCAAAATTGGATCATTGGCTGGGAAGGGAAACGTGGGTTTTCATCCAACCACGCCACCCTTACGTCCAGAAAGTTAGGTCGAAATCGGAGTCACGGGGAAACCGCTTCCTCTTCCCCGCCCCCGTTGGTTCCTCCTTTAATTCGCGCTCCCCGTGTCGTTTCGAGAGATGCGATGACAATACCCGCGAGATTCGTCCCCGTTTCGCAAACTTCGTTTTCGCAACGAGCAACGCCCGCTTTCGTCCCCTCGCTCTCGCCCATCTCGGCCGCCTCCGCCCGTTCCCGGCGTTTTCCTGTACGCCGACTGCCGACAATTATTAGCCATTGTCCGGCGAAAAGCCCGAGAGACCGAATTACGTCGAGTTAGAACCTCGGGTCGTCCCGGTGGTTACCACCCGCGACGTGCTAGACGAGAGCAAGAGAGAGACAGAGAAGGAGAGGGAGTGGGAAGGACCTAATGGCTATTGAGAAGAGAACGCGTGGCAAAAGACCGAGAGAGTAAAGAAAGGAAGAAGGTTGACGGGAAAGAGGAAGGAAGAGATCGCGGGAGAGGACCGAAGAGACCGAAAGGTGGTCACGAGGGGGTGGTTAGACCAGACTCGTGGAGGGAAGACCACCCCAAGAATTATCGCTTTCCCTAGTCCTCGTAAAGAGGATCGAGTGATTTACAACGACACCCTCGGCCTCGTCTAACGGCAGCGATCGGCGTTATGTACGTCGGAATACGTTTTAATGGTATTCGCTCAGCGTCAATCGCGCCGGTGCGATTTATAATGCGGTGGCACCGTAACAAACGCCGCTGAATTTTCGACGAAAGCCCGCTCCGAGAATAGCCCCTTTGCCAATTCGCTCGCCGTCCGTCGTTCCGCGAGTGAATAATGAAAGGTGCTTAAGCAGACGCTTAACGTCTGCCTCGTTTCGCACAATAGAAAGGCGATCTTCGATTTTCTTGCAGACAGAACATCTTGATAATTACAGAAGCTATTAACACAGAAGTATTTAAGTAAGCATTTTTAATTACAGATATTCGAGTAATAAATATAGTTTCAAGATAAACAAGTCCGTAATATCTTGAACTTTTAACTTCTCTTCAGTGGAAAAATGTGAAATTTTTCAACTGAGCGTCTACATCTCTCTATTAAAGTAACTTGTCAAATTTTATTGCAAACGAAATAAAGTTTCTAATATCTTATGTGACAAATTTTGTTGAGGGGTGACCATGCACGAAGGGCAAAAGTATGCTTTTACCCTCGGTGCCACCGTCTCTCGAGGCATTATCCGCCAAAAACCATATACGTGTTCCGTTCCCGTCTCGACGATGTTGTAATGTTAGACGTATGACCGACACGCGGGGCGGGCGACTGAAGGGAGAACATTACGCCATGTCATCCATATTCATATTGCCGAAGAGCGGGAAGCTCTATCCCTCTTCCTTTGCTTGACAGCGAGCACACCGCGCCGAACCTCCAACGTATTCAACGGAAGAGGATATCGTTAATACGTAGGATCGCGGCGTCGTTCCCTCACCCGCCGCAAGGAAGGTTTAGAGGGTGCGTCGGGGGGCGCGTGGCGAGGCGAGTCAGGGGCGCCTTCAACCTGCGGTATTCACGTGTCCGTTGGCCGTACACGTAAATACACCGGGAAAGATACATGGAGCCCGGTGAACCGCGCTCAGCGCGGATATCCCCCTCGGGAGACCGCTAGGTTTACCGCTCGCCTCCGATTCAACGTCCTCTCTCACGGAGATCGTTTTCTTCCTTTTACAGCCCGGCCCGGGCAGGTCCCATCTCTTACTAACGCTCCAATTTCCCGTCGGGCGCGCGCCAGGATTTTCGCGAATCGAAGGATCCGTTCTCGTCCGCCTTAAGCCGCTTGTCCGGCACGAAAGAGCCTGGACTCTCTCTCTCGTCCCCTTCTCCTTACTGCCGTATCCGCCGGCCCTTTTATCTATTCACTCGTGGCTACAAACAGGAAGGGCTGTTTTCTCAGCCGAGCTTTTAGGACCCACAGCCCATTGAGGATGTATGTATCGTCGCTCATGCGATCGGTGCCAGCGAAATCCAGGCTTGTAGGTATGTATGTGACTTTCAGGATACATGAGAAAACTGATTTTTCGGTAGGAGTATATATATATATATATATCTATTTAATTTTATTTTCTTTTGCCGTCGTCTCGAAATCCTCCTTAAGGTCAGTTTCATTCTTCCTATCCCTCCAACATCGGTTAACTATGCCTTTAACCGAACCCTTGTTTTCTTGCCAAAAGTAGGATTAGAAAAAGACTAAGGAAAGTAAATTAAACTACGGTTCAAGTTAAGCTCGCGCAAAAAGAGCTTTCAAACTTTTTGCCAAGTTCCACCACTCGATATCGAGGTTGCGGAAAAATGAGAAAAATGAGTTTAATTATTTATTGTAATTTTCCTTGCGATAGAGAAACTCGCTTTGATCAAAAAATTCTGTTTTATCGCACGTCGCACGAACGCCACAAACATTGAAAATATTAATGAGTCATTGATTATAAAAAGATATTATTGCAACAGTAACATTCGTGATGGGAAGATGGACAATCAGCCGGCGAAATAAAATATTCAATCTATCTGGAATAAAATGTTCCATCGCAATGTCGCGAATGTCATGAATATCGTGCAAAAACAAATTATATTTTAATAAATTAAAGCGAAGTTTAGTGATTAGTTGCGATCGCGATGAACGTCGAGGCAAGTCCAATATATCGTGGCATCCATATTTCGTGTAACTTTGACGCGTTGAAACTAAAAGTTATTTTTTCGCAGAATACATCAGTCCTTTGTATGCTGTGCATATAAACAGAGAATTAATTGTATACAGAAACAGAAAAGAGACTGATCGATATTCTAAAAAGTGGCACGGTCGTTCCGCCCGTTATTAAAGGCTTGCGATAATTGAATCGGAACGCGGCGCTCGTGAAGGATATTCAACTTTCCGATATATAACATAATATCGATGCATAATGCAAAGAAAGAAGTAGAAGACGAGGGAAGACTCTCTGCAGGAAAGTTTCTTTCGCAGAATTCAAAGAGTATACTTGAGATATGTTTCTCAAGTATCCTCGTGTATAAGAGAAAGAGAGAGAGGGGAGAGGAGAGGGGTGAGAGAAAGAGAGAGAGAGAGAGAGAGAGAGAGAGAGAGAGAGAGAACCTCCATCTTTTCCAATATACTTTTAAATCTGTTATTGCCACTTCGAAAGAAATAGACTTAGAGAGCGCCGAGTGTTGCCACCAAAGTATACATTTCTCTCCAGTCTAGAGTCCGCGCCTTTACTACTTCGTGTCTTTGATTCACTATTGATGGCGCGCACGCGAAGAAATTCCGATCCCCTTCACATTTCACCACGTTACGCGCCGTATTTCCATATTAGCGTGGCTTAAAACTATCTCAACTTTTGATGCTTCTATTACGGAAACTTTCGAATGCAATGATTGATGTTTACATTCTACAACTAGAATTTATTATTTTACTTGTTAAGTAGTCTTTAAATGATGTTAAATCCAATACCTTTTACGAACTTTTAATCAGAATTAACGGCAAGTTGCGAGGAAATTCTCGTGTTTTTCGTAGCACGGGGAGCGATTTTTATTTTCGTCTCATCAACAAGATGGGAAATATATTCACCCGGGTAGACGGCAACTCCTTGTCCCTTTCAGTGTTAAGGATAATTTGTAGTCTATCGCGAGGGAAAGGGAGAGCATTATCTCTCGCCTAGTAATTAAGGTAAAATCAGGGGAAAAATCTACACTTTTTTCGAGCGCTACGGTATACGAACGTATCGAGTACATCCGCTACAGTGAGACATAAAACTTTAATGACACCCCGCGACAACTTTTATAACAAATTTTACGGCACGGAGCGACTCGCGTCCGATATTTTCCGCATATACGCGGCAGTGATACGCGTTCTCGAAGCTTGTGGTTCGGCGTGAACGCGACGAGAGCCGGTCGAGCGTTTACGGTCATGTCGATATTCATGACTCCGCCGTTTGGCCGACGACGGGAGGGGTGAGGGAGGGGGAGAGGGACTAGTGTTGGTGGCGGTTTGCGAAGGTGGCATTGCCACTCGGTATATCCGAGTTAATAATGCGCGGCCTCGCCGATCGTATCGGAATATGTACAGCGCGCCGAACGAGCATATACACGTGTGTCACTCGAAATCATTACCTCGTGTACACCATCCATACTTCGTGCAACCGCCGAATCGCCGGCGTATCTCGCCAATGGCCGTGCAGAATGACCACGGAACGAAAATCCGCGTGGGCGGTAATGATTCGAAATGTGACGCACTTAATTGATAATCGAGTTAAAAGTCCCTCCTCGATTCGAACGATTATGGGTATTTCGAAATAAAATTAATAAAACATGCATTTCGAAAATGGTGTAAGCTGATTTCCTGATGCGAATGAGACGTATATATTAAAAAAGGGAATATGCTTTTAAAATGTATCTTTTTTTTCTATATTTATAAGCGAACAGATAGAGCTAAAAGAAGAAATTTTTAATACTCAAATCAAAAATAAAATATGTCATGATTTATGACAGAAAGAGTAGTTAAATAGATATACTTTTTTCAATATTTTCCTCCGATTTGTAAGTGCAAATACTCACTCAGTAGCAGTTCTTTTATATATTTTTACATTTCAACAAATATTTGCGAAATACTAATTTAAACATTTTACAAAGTACTAGCTTAAACATTTATATTTACTTTAAAGCCAACGCGCTTTAACTACATATCTGACCATAAAGTCAAGACTTAATGTAACCATCATGAATGCTATCTTTGTAGTAGGATCGTAAGGATTTAGTCAGATTTGACTCACTTTGTAAGTCATGTCCCGACTGCACCTAGAACTTGTATACCGCGGTTATCTTCCGGCTCGAGACAGCGTGATAGCAGTTTAAAGAACGAGCTCATGCATTACGCGTGTGCGGCAACAATTTGCACGAGGAAAACAATTTTCACACGATCTTCATACGATTAAAGTGGGACATTAATCCCTAAAGACTTATCGCGATCAAAACAAACGAATGGAAATGCACTTGCGCAAAAAATGTGTGTAATTTCTGCAATGCTCTTTACAAATTAAAGTGTTAAAGTACCCGTCAGAATGCGCATGCATTCCTATAAGTGCTTTATTTATTATTCTGAGAAAAACACGTCAATCTTTCAACTCGTAATTCAAGTGGAAATAGCTGAGCCATTTAAACTTCGAGATTAATTAAACGTCTCAGTAAAATAGAAGTGAATATTGTAAATGTAATTCTATTTTCACAATTTGCTTCATTTCATATCATATTATTTATACTGTCATTAGAGTGTCTTCTAGGATATATTGATTTTCAGGTAAATTTTAAATAAAGTTCATCTTGTAATTTTAGATGGATAAATGACAGATGCAAATTATACAAGTCGTACTATTATAGCAAATAAAATCGAGCGAACGTGGAACATTCATAAAAAGTACTACTGATACGCGATTTGATTACGATTGACATAAGTCGATCAGTGAATTATGTATTAGATTTAAAATTATTGAGTGTGCTAAAAAAAAATCTTCTGTATTCTGATTTTGTTCGGTCGAAAATTAAACCGCATCGCGGTTACGGTGACGTAAGTTTAACGTTCGCGCGCGGCTTTGCCGATCCACGACGTTTAGCGTAAATGCGAAAGGCCGCACGATTCGACTTATTCAAAATGGCCCTTTAAACACGCTTATTTCCGCACTATATCCTCGACGCTCGTACCGAGAGGAGGCAAGGAGCCATCGCGGCTGCGTGGCACGTGCGAGACGTAATATCCCGTCCCGCGCCGGGCATACGAATCGTTCTCGCTATTACGGAAGGAAGCAAGGAGTCTTGATCCTCGCGAGGCCCTTTGGCACGTGCGTAACCGAAGGAACGGAACCGTGACGTACGACGAAAGCCGAGAGGAAGGAAGGTGCGAGCGGAGACGTCCGCGCACCTTCGGAATTCAGGCCGCGCCGCTCGTTTATGAAATATTCGATATATTCCGAAGGCCGAGTGAAATTTCTGACGGAACACAGTATCCTCTCGAAGAATCCTCCGGCGCGCTTATCGACTCGGTGTCGGAAAATATGTCCGTCACGAGAGGATGTAACGTCCGAGGTTTAAAAGGCGGCTTTAGAGAGCTCTCGTTAAACCCGGGTGTATCTCTCGCAAACGGAGATTTGCATTATAATCGATCTTTAACCTGGCGTAAAATGTTACAGCATCCCGTAATAATGGATTTATCTAGCTATTTCTTGCGCGTAGAGTACACTATGAATTATTCAGATTGCTATAGACTATCGCAAAGTTCTTGTAGGTCTTATGCTCCTGGAGAATAAGAAAGTGGCGGAATAAAAGAGGAAGGATCGTGATAGTACAACGAAAGAAGGAGACTGAGAAAATCGCGTTGCTGAGGATCTAAAAGAGACCTTGTTTGTTCCGCAGGGTAGATTGAATCGTCGCGCGCGGAACTTCTGAAAGCGACGACGACGCTACACCGCCGTGCTCTTCCCCCATCGGCTTAATGGTAAAGACACCTCTCTCTCGTGGCGCGGTATATGCACTAAGGTGGTAAATATTTATCAAGATTAGTCTCGGGGAGAGGGAGCGCGGCTTTTTGTATTCGTCTCCAAGTCCGTCTTCCTCGCTTTGGCACCTTTCAGACTCTAACAAACACAAACTGCTTCAACCCTCGACTTCGACTCCGCAGCTCACCATTCTCCCTCGACATCCTATATATCGTGCCTCACTATTTTACCCCTCTATTTTTACTTCCCTCCTGCGTTCGCGGGTAGATCATTTACAACGTCGGTTGCGGGAAGTTGAAGCAGAAGGCGAAAACTTTAACTTCAGACAGACTCCTATCCGCCCTGCTTTTCATCCGACGCAGGGACTACAAACGTAGATCGTCGTAAAAATCTCCGCACAGAGAGAAAGAGAAACGACGGCGATCTGTGGGCTACATTGAGAAGCAGGACTTTCCCCGCGACAACAAGAATAACGTGTTGCGAGAGAGGCAACAAGGGATTTATTCCAGATAAATAAACAGCAGCGAGAACAAAGATTTCAAAGTGGTGAAGTAAGATTTAACTTCACTTCCTCTCTTTCTTCACGCTCAAATGATGGAACAGAGGTAACAGCCTGATGCGATCTATTCGCTAGAACGTTAAAAATACATTTTTCAGTTATTGTCTTGTATATCTAAATTGTCGCTGGTTATCCAAGAACTAGCTGTTTACACCGCGCGTTCCGCGGACGTCACGTCGCTGGCAGTTCGTCCGTACAGTACCGTTGTAATAACCGCGATACGTTTCGCGGGAACGCAAGGTTTTAGCGGTCAAATACGCGACTTCACCGGCGGTCGGCGAGACTTGACGAATAGCCTGGCTCGACCGCGCGGGTAATCCACTCGCCGGAAGATCCGAGATCTCATCCATTTTAAGCAACTTCGTCCTACTTCCACCTAGACCGGCGTATGACCTTTCCAACCGGTTCGAGTCCTCCGCCTACGGATAGATATCTCATGGAATATATCCGCCGTTCCTCGTTCGTTCACCCTCCCACGAACTCCCGCATAGCTGGCTCATCCCTCATCCCCTCGTGGCCGTTAGGTTCTGGGAATCCTGCGAGATCCCGACCGGCCTCTGTATCGACCTTTGTCTCGTGGTTGGCAACCGCACGGACGACAGCCACATAGAATTCGGGGCAAACCATGTGACACGAAGAGAATCGCTAAGGACATATCCAATCTAAGGGAGTAAGATTAACAGTGATTACTGACTTCGGTCAATAAGTACATAGTGTTTCTTTTTTGTTATATAATACGATCCTTCTCTCCTCGTGGAAATAAAAAAATATGTATATAATATTATTCATTTAATGGATATAAACATATATATATATATATATATATATATATATATATATATATATATGAAAAGATATATATTATAATTGAACTTTAGTAATTATAGAAATGTATATACATTGACTGTTTTATTTTATTTACGGGATGCCATACAGATGAATCAAGAGATCTTCGTATGTGAAGAATAATTGAATTAAACCATTTACAAATGTGAAATATCGTAAAGTCAGATGGATTGTGGCTAATAATAAGATAGATATATAATGGAGTAGGTGATTGATGAATGAAAGGGTATAATTTTATCATTTCAGAGATAAAACGCAATTTATCGTTCCATCATCCAAACCAGGATGATCGTATCTGATATCATGCCCGATGTCAATCTCATATTTCGCATTTTATAAATATCCCTTTCATGTCAAATGTGGAATTATCGTGACGCGAATAAAGCGTCATCGTGCCATCTTACCGGAAATGCGAAGTCCAACGTATGAAGGCCGAAATATTTGAATGATAAGAGTAGGTTTAACGTTAAGTGGACTCTTTGTCAACCCCACCTACTGCTAATATTCAATTTAAATTCTGCCCACGATACACGTAAAACCGGCGAGTCTGCGTTTCGCGTTGCACTCTCGCAGGTAGGTCTCGACCTAAATTATATCGGAGGACCTCACGTTTAATTTAAAAAAAACGAAGAAAAATAAGGACTTTAATTCCTGCCGCTGCCTAAGCAGAAGAAACGGGAGAGAGTCAGAGATAGTGAAAGAGAGGCGAGATATCATAAGAGATCGTGAAAAAGCTTTCGATTATTACTGGAGAGAATAAAAAAAAAGATTTTTAATGAGGCTCTGCAAAGATTACAGAATGTGGGGTACTTATTGGTCGATTATTCCCGACCAGATCGTTATCCCTCGGGGGTACATTATAAATGTACGTGCAGCAATGTAATAAAGTAAATCGAATATCCGCCGGAGAATCGACACCGAGACATGCAAGATGCATTTCGCTTATACGAGGAATATTGCATTATGCGGAACGTACCGCGTTACAGCATTTTTCGGTCGAGTGGAATTCAGGAAGGGAGAAGATGAATTTATGCGATCGATAGAAGTATCTCGACCGCGCTCTACTTCGGATTCAGGCTGTGCTTCTCAGCCGCCTTATGATTTTATTGAATCGGATAATACGTCGTATCACATTCGAGGCGATGTGTCAATGAATATTTCCCGCATGAATACCATCGGCAACAGATTAATAAAATTATGTAGATACGATCGCGCGGTAATATAGATAAAAGTCGGATATCAAAATTGTGCGCGGATGTACATCCGCGCGTGTTTGGTTCGGAAAAAAGGACTCCTAATTGCAACGCCATAACAATACTCGTTGAGAAAGAATCACGTTTATGTATATAAATAATTTCTAGTGCGCGTTATACACGTTGGCAAAGAAGCATGTTACGTTTTATGGTATAATGTTGCTTTCGCGTGCGAAACCCCGCAAGGTATAGATATCGAGTGCGAGCTCGCGTGGTGTGAAACGAGAGATAAATCGCCTGAAGCAGCGAAAATGGTCAAAAATGGAAAAAGAGCGTTAGGCAGCCGTGCGAATAGAATATCTACGAGAAAGTCCATAAAATTCTGAGGTTTATAATTCAGACTATGATGAGAATGATTTATTCCGCGTTTGGATCCGTTGATCTCGAACGATGTTGTTTTACATTAGTTTTGACATGTTTTCGATATTAATACACCTGCAAGTTATCTTGCTTTGTTGAATTGCCATTAAATATTACCAGCAGCGCATCCGCGAGATAAATTTACGAAAATACATATATTTCGACGAGATGGGGGGGGGGGAGGAGGAAGGGTAGTAGCTGTAGCAAATAATAATTGGTTACGGTAATGCCGGCGTAAATTGATAAATTGAAGTAATTTCGATGGCAGCTAGCGAGAGAGCCACGTTACTCTGCGCCACAGCTACACCAGCCAACGGTATACGAAATGCATCTAATTGGTGATCCCGAAGGCGCGAGCAAGCTCGTAAAGTTAGAACAGGAGCAGGACGTTATTCGCAAAGTCGTGCTCGCTGTTCTTGGCAGATAGCCTAATTTATCATTGTTACTGTCTCGTCTTGTTCCTACAATGAGTCGCGTGTGAGAACGCGCTCGAGCATTTTCTTTCCCCCTGTTCTCTCGATCCATTACCTCCACTCGGCGGTTTGAAGCCCATCAAAAAGATATCAAGAAAATTTACGATTATTAACATGACCATAAACACAATCGTCACAGCAACTAATAGTAAATGTTGAATAAATGTCCAATGAAAGTATTCGCTCCTTTCGAATATTATATCCTTGTGTCTATTTCGCAAAATTCTTCTTTTCTTCATTTTCTATTTTGCAACTTTTGTATGCAGAATAACATAGAATAAGTTCCAGAAAATTGCTGCTGTACTTGTCGAGTAAATATTACATTTTTACACACTGCAATAAGTAAACTTTTATAATTTTAATTTAATTGCGCACTCATAAAATGTAATTTAAATGCCTGTGCTGTGGTTCGTATATTGCTTCGTGTAATTTTCGATAATTCTATCTCGGAGTACTGCTCTTCCTCCCCTATCTCCCTTTCTTTCTCTGTCTCTCATTTTCTGTCAGTACTTTCCGCAGTTCTCGCGCTGTACTGCTCATGATCTAATTTTCCTGCCTGCATTTACACGCCTGATCGTGCATTTCTCGTCTCTAGCTGTTAATTCGCTTTAGTTACACGAATGATTCGTTAAAACGAGCGTAATCCCCTGCGTGCGTTCGTGCAACAGGCATACCAAAGCTTCGGAATGTTCGGCCGCGGTTCTAATTCACGTCTCTAATCTAGTTTTTTCTATCTGAACTTGGAAGATTGGTTAAACGGAGTACTTGTATTGGTTGATGCAGGCTGCATGCTACAGATGCAATCTGCAGATTTAACTAGTCCAAAAAAGTAAAGCAATGGTGTGCTATTAATAGATCGTACAACGCGAACTTCTTTTGCCAATGACATTTACGTTTTAATGCGAAATATAAGAGCGCCCCGCTATCCTTATTGTTATTGTCGTCGTCACCGGAGCCGAAAAGAATTGCGCGAGTCTGCGATTCTGGCGTTAAACGTCCGGAAGGAATCGGCCGTCCTTCTCGTCCGCCCGGTCTCTTTTTCACCGCAGAGTTGAATAAAAGAGGAGCGACGGGGCGCGGGGAGTGAGGTAGGTGCGCGAAGAATGCAGAAACGGGACGGCTCTTATCGAGCTTCCTTCTGTTTTTACCTCCCGCGGATTTTTGTATCTTTATTTTAAATTGCTGCCGGGGCACGCCGGCGAAACTGGCGCAGCCGCTCCGTGTAACTCTCGTCTCTCGCGGAGGGGGTGAACGGAAGAAAGCCCGGGGGAGATGGCGAGGGGCCGGCGAGAGAGAAGCGTCCGGTTGTGTTGCCCCGGAACGGACCGGGCGGTGTACCGGTGGACGTGAGAAAGGAGAAACGGTAAGAAAACGAGAAAGAACAAAAACCCGCCGGCGAGAGAGAGAAAGCGGACTGGAGAACGGCTCTCTCTCTCAGAAAGAATGAAGTTTTTAGTTCGTCCCGAGGGAATCGCGAGGTAATAACCTTCTTCCGCGAGACGGTTATGTTCCATAAAAAAAGAGGAAAAAAATAAAAAGAAAGAGAAAGTTGCACCCTATCGTTTCTTTACTTCCGAAATAGGTGCGCGCGATTAGCTCTCCCGTTCGATATCTACTTCATGAAATTTTTCTTAGCCACATATTTGTCTCCAACCCCCCCTCCGCTTTTATCTCTTTTGTCTTAAATGTCATTCTCGCATACGGGGTTCAGCGTACGTACGGAACGATTGAATGCATTCTGTCACGCGATCTTTCCCTCTCCTGTCTCGCGGTTCTCGCCAATAATAGAAAACCCGACGATCTTTTCTCCGCGAGCGGCAAAGCGATATGCCGGTATTGTTCGAAAGAACGTTCCATTGTGCGGAAGTCTTTCCGTGGCATGAACTATAAATCGAGAGAAAAACGCCGCTTGTTTGATCGCGGGTGAAAGATAAATGGCACATATACATCTTCGTTCATTAATCGACAGTTTAAAAGCGCAGTAATAAATATGGTGCAATTTGGCGCGTCTCGTCGGTATACCGTTGGATCGGCCGCGGCGACGCGGAGGAAAACAGCCACTGTCAGAGAAAAGAACGAAGTGGCATCTCAAACGCTACTACTTAATACCGAAGAGACGAGTAATGCCTCTCGATACCTTGTTTCGATGCCGATAATACTCGGCTCGGGGTATTACTGGCGGCGGTACGACAAAGAGACCATCACGGCTCGTACAATGGACGCGCTAAGTGACGATGACGGGTAGGCGCATCCCGTCGGGATGGCATGGAAGCGAGCAACGGAACGCCGGTATTGATACCGGTATTTCTCGCGTAGCTCAAGCTCGACCGACAGAATTCAGAGATTCCATTTGGCATTCTCCAGAGACAACGGGCCGGCTGTATGTACGCGAACGCTCTGAGCCATTTCTCTGTCCCCCTCCTTCCCCCTTCTCTCTCTCTCTCTCTCTCTCTCTCTCTCTCTCTCTCTCTCTCTCTCTCTCTCTCTCTCTCTCTCTCTCTCTCTCTCTCTCTCTCTCTCTCTCTCTCTCTCTCTCTCTCTCTCTCCCTCTAATAGCCGCGAGCACACGCGCACAACACCCACACTATTACACCTGGCCTATCCGTCCCGTCGAATGTGCACTTATGTGTGTACGAGCGCATGTTCCACGAGTGTCCCCGTCTCTCTAATGGCAGTTCTAGTCTGTCGTTGCGGAGCCTGTGCATAGATATACGCGGTCGGCACGTTATAACCGTGCGCGACAATGGCCGGCAGGTTCCTACATATCGGATGATCCGACGACGATGATATGCCGATTGGCTGATGCCGTTCGACAGTCGGCAACGGCTTCCTTAGCGTTGTCACAGAACTATGGAGCTCCGTTCGGTGTCTTCCGCTCGTCCGTCCGCAAAACGGAGCTTCTATGCCCCCTGTACGCATCCTATATGCTTCTATGTATGACGCCTTGTATCTCTGGCGCCACTCCGGAGGCCAGAACTCGCGCGTATGCCCTCCAGTCAGAAACAACGGTCCGGGCATATTACCACCATTAATCATACCTCCATATTGAGTGGAACACGGGTGAGAGTCTGAGAGAGATACCCGGAGGGAAAGCGAGAGAGTGGACGAGTAAGTACCAATCTACTCGCACCCTCTCGACAAGCTCCCAGGTCAGGTTATCTCATTAATTATTCTAACGCTTCTTTCCCCTTTCCTTCATTACCGGATATTACAGGACGTCATCGTGTTTTTACACGAGAGCGGAAAATGATGACGGACATTATTGCAAAGGCGGTGTGATGATGTCGGTGCAATATTACGGTTGTACTACGTGCTCATCGGGACCGACGGCGAATCCTCACTCTCGTTGAGCTCTGGCGAAATAAAAACAGAGAATGCAGTGCGACAGTGTGTACGTTTGAATTTCATCCGGAAAAATATTGACAGGCTTGCATCGTATCGATGTATATGTACGTACGATTGCGAATCAATAAGATAACTTTTGGTGCAGCAATCTGGATTGTTGATTTTACAATTTACTTTCGGTGAACGATCTATCGTCAATTTTATATAGAAATTTCAAACACCACACGCGCTAATGGATACGCGAGCATGTTGTATGTAAAAATAAAGAATACAAATAATATTACATTTATTAATTCAGCGTGTTATCAATATAATTATCAAAATTGTTTTTTTATCTTTCTACTTCCAACAAATCGACATAATGAGATTTACAGAGATAATTATAGATAAATAGTTAACCATGAATACTTTGAATCATTTCAAATATATCATAAAAATTTCAAAATGTTTCAAATATTCGAAACCAAAACATTTTTTTAAGTCTTAAGAAAGTCTTGAATATTTCAAAAATATATTTTTTATTTTACAACACTTTACGTTACTGTCTCAATCTATTTTCTATGTCATGTATACACATAGGTAATAATTTTAAAAACTTTAAATGTTTTAGATTTGCGAACGTTTCTAAGGAACGATTTTCTAGGCATTCGAAACTTTCAAGAACTTCGATTTCAAATCTTATTTTAAGCAACTTGAATTTTTATGTGTTATTAACTTTTATGTTAAAATTATAATATTCAAATACATTACAAGGTAGCCCAATTTAACTAATATGTGTAATTATGTACGCGTGAAATTTATATTCCGCATCCATTTGTCCTTTATGACGATGTTCGTCAACGATATATTCGGGTCGACCTACGATTCTTTGGACACGAGAACCGGTCACGTACGGCTCGACCTGGCAAGATGCCGAAATTATGAAATCAGCAGTACGTGCAGGGGATTTCCGGATATGGCGGAGATGAGGATAGCGAGCTGGATGAGGTACGAGCACGAGAGAAAGAGAGAGAGAGAGAGGAGCGCGCAAAGGGGTTGAGGGCTGGCGGTGCGGACCGAGAGAGGGAAAGCAGTGACAGAGAGGTAGACCTGAGGTACGGGGGAAAGACGTATTAACCGGGCTCCCGAGAGTGCCGTAACCCCTCCTACACGTCACCGCGTTGCGAAGTGCGCGTATATACACTATATACACAGAGCGAGCGTTATGGTGTCTCCGGGGCAGACCGCGTCTTATCAAGAAATATGGAACAACCGCGCGGAAATTGGAACGACCGCAGTCGAGCCGCCGCGCCGCGCGCCGCCGCCGAGCCGCTCGAGAGCTGCGTAATTATTTCTATTCAATTACGACATTGGCTCCTCCGGAGCGTCGTTGGCGCAAATTGGATGAGACGCAGTTTTCGTCGCGACTCGATGATTATTATTTAACGCCCGGTTTCTTTATTTCCATCTGATCGTCAGATAAAATTGTCTAAAAGGTGTCCTGTCCCTTTTCTACCGCTTTTTAAATCTCAATACCGAAGGAACTATAGACCAGTAAATTCTCTTCTTTTCTTCTTGAAAGAAAGGTACGTAATGAAATGAATCGCTGACTGTGTGGATCGTAATCCAACGCGAAAGATACATTCGAGGCCACGTTGCAAATGTAAATAAAAGAGTTGGATGGACACGGAGAAACTCCGAGGATAATTAACGGAAACCACATCCATCGCTGCAGGCGTAGAGAAAGGCGTGTTATCCTCGGTAGAGTATCAGCTCCTCCTATCTCTCTCTCTCTTTCTCTTCTCCGTCTTCTGCTACAGATAATTAAAGGTCTTGTGGCGTGATGTTTCTTCGATGGTAACTCCATCGCGGCCGGAACTTGGTCTTTGATCGAGCAAGACCTCCGCGATGTCGTAGCGAGAGCAGCGCGGTTTTTCGGTGGGGCAACACCCTATCGATCTCTTTGTTCCGGAAACGGGAGGACGGGAATGGAAAGGATTGCATCGCGCCGCGTTCCACGAGTGTATCTCGTCCTGTTCTACATTCAGAGCGGACAACTTTCGTTGGTGGCCTCTTCAGAAAATGAAATCGAGCGCTCTCCTCGCGCCAGGATTGTTCCGTCCGGATTGGACGAACGCCGACGCCCCGAAATGTTTGTCGCAATCATCATTTGTCTTCGTGGCCACCGATACAAGCGTCGCTCTGTCCGTACATCCTCGTCCTCTTCCTTTCTCCCTCTCCTCTTTCTCCTCACAGATCGTGTTCTTCCTCTTCTGATCTCACTGTTTTGTCTCTTGGTTTTTCTAGCTCGATTTCCTACTTGTCTGGCACGAGCCTCGTTCCGTTCCTTCTGCCTTTCGGCGAACGTGCGCTGAATTGTCCGGTTGTGCTCGACCGTACGAGAAGACGAAGGAAATCTTGGACCAAATCGGGAGTCCGCGAGGACAAACGGAGAAGAGCACGAGGACTCGGAAAGTACGTGCCTCGAAGCGTACGCTCCGGAAGCAAGAAACAAACAAGAGCGAGGTAAGGAACTAGTTTTAAGAATTGGCTCGGTCACGTAATGCATCGATCCCCTTTGCCTGTTCTCTCCTCTCGGAATGAGTGCGTTTTCTCACATATCCTTCGCGAAAATTAGAAACACGCCGGAATTTACGTGAATTTCCATACTTTGTAGGATCCCACGTTTCTTTAAACTTTAATTCTAAGAGTACCAGGGTTTTTTAGTAACAGCACATCTATTAACAGATTTTTTCATAAATATTATAAAACAAAACAGATATGTTACTTAATCTGTTATGATTAAAACCCCCAAGCATTTTTCACTCGAACGTTATTTGCCTGCGTGTATACTTGGAATTTCGACGAGTTAAAAAGTACATATTATCGAATTAATCCATCAATCTTAAAATGCATGCCGGGAACAACTCGGTGAAAAAGAATGCAACGACTGCCGCGAAATAGACAGCGATTTTCCACGTCCGACGTGGAAATGGGAGGAAGAGAAGAACCGGACGCAGATTCAACAGATAGACGAGGAACGAATCGTGAATAGCGGGCAATCCAAACCACTCTGGGGAAAAATAGTTGGACTGCAAAAGAAAAAGACAAGGAGTGAAAGAGAAAGAAAAAGAGAGACACACCGACTTTTCTCATGGGAGATAACGTATTTATGGACTGCCAGTGCCGGCGGTGGCACGATTGTGATTATTACAAGCAGTCTCGGTGCTCGACAAAATTCGAGACTTCAAACAAATTATTGCGCTTATTTACATGTTTGCGGAGCACTCATATAATTACGTGTTTAATGCACTGAAAAATTGTTTATATTAATATCCGTTATGTTAATTTGCGATCTTCATGCTTATCTTCCTGAAATAATCTCGATTAATAATCCTAATTGTCCGCATAGTCCGACACGAAAGGCGGAGAAACGAATTATGTGTATATTATACATGTCGCTATCATATAAATTGCTCTACGCGTGCTTATTACTTCGTAACTAGTGAAATGGTGCTATAACAGTGAATGATATACTCGTAAAGAGTATAATGCGAGGTAGGAAAGTGGAGCCCATTAGATTATATCTTCGTCGGGATCAATACGCCGGCTTATAAGCCGGCTTTCGACAAAGAATAATATTCCGCGATTCCTTAGTTTGATCGAACCTCCACTGTTACATCGTGCTTGCCTACACGCATACACACGCGCGCATTATTTACGTCGTCAAGTTATGCTTATGTCGTTGCTACCTCTCACCTCGCGCGACAACTTTGTCTCGTAGAGAAACTTATCGATCTTAAGAGCTCTTAGCGCCGCATTACATAACACTGCACCGCGAATTAATTATATACATAATTATGCGACATAATAATTATTGTAATTTACGGTAATGGTAATTATTAATCACGATGATAAAATAGCGAATAAATAATTATCTTCGTTTACGATGCAGAAGTTTCGAGAATTTTTACGGTATACGAAAGAATTAAACTGATTTCTGATTCCGATGACGTTCGCGAAATGCAAAAGTTTCACGATGTCGATTCGTGCGGTCGGGAATATAGAACGCCGTCGTAAATCGCAAAATCGTCGCAAAAGAGGGGATGATACGATCCGACGCGTCGAAGCGAGAAGTGGCGTTTATCGGAGATGTTTCAGCGTAGTGCCAAATCGAGAGAGCGTGCGCGAACAAACACGAACGAACGAATTTACTTCGATGACCGTATATGAGATCGAATTTACATCGACGAACATCTACATTTCTTTTATCAGTATTTCAAAGAAAAAGCGCTCGTCGCGTTCGTCCATAAATGTTCGTTCGTGACCGTTCGTCTTTGCTCGCTTGGTCTGGATCCACCATTACGCGCTCGATGACAATCGATTCGCGGTGTTATGCATTACGTTATCTTTCCGCAATAACAATTTCCATGGTGGCCGCCTCTTTCCACAGACGCGCTAAGTTTGATTGCTAGCGTCGCTGCAGTTACGGCATTAAAGCGGAGAGAGGTACACGGTATACGATCGTGGGACGTACCATAGTGATGGATGCTTATCTCATCGCACGCTGCTGGACGCGAGACCGCCGTTTGTCCGGTCCCACGGCTAGTAATCGATTGATTCCTTTGTTACTTCGCAAGGCCAGCGACCGAGCAGGGGAACGTACGTTGGCATGATAAATAAGCGAAAGCGGCTTCTTCCCTCGCAAATGTCGACACATCGACATTATATTCACGACGACTTTCGCGCTAATCCGCGAAAGTCATCGTGAATCGGGGCAAGGAGAAACCGTTTAAACCGTTAAACCGTTAAACCGTGCAATTAATTGGCCTCATCAAGATTATTTTATTGTGATACACATCGCATACATTATACAGGACGATTTTACCAGATACGATACAAAGTGCGGCACGTATTAACTTTTGCGTGTTTAAAACCGGAAGTACATTCAATGTTCAATGCGATGTTTATAAACGAGCGAGCCGCGTTTTATCTAATGAATCGTTCACCGCCACTGAAAGGGCTTTATGCGACGTATTATATTTTCGCGCTTGAAGTACAGCGGTATTAGCAAATGGACGTGCAAACATAATTAGCCGAATGAATTGGTTGAATAGCTTCGATGTAATAACTGCATATAAATATCACACGGTTTTAGTAACCTATATTTAGTAACAATATATTTTTCTCGGATAATTCTATCTAATGTGTGACGCATTGAACAAACCGTTCGCTGAATACGTCGTGAAATCGTCATGAAAGGCATAGACGCATAAATCAAGAAAATTATTTTCTTCTTATGCAGAATCAAATGAAAAGGGAAAGCGAGAAATGGAAAGAAAAGAATTTGAAACGAAACGGATCAATGCACCGTTAGGAAACCGATTGTCCTTTCTTCCCCCCCCCTTTCCCTCCCCTCGAGACCAGTTTCCTACCTTCGCTAAAATCGACGAGATCTCCACGGATAGCTGGACGCCTGTAAGAACGATGTCAACCGATACAACTCAGGATTGGATGGACGAGAGATGATATTGTACGGCGCCGTTCTCTTCATCGTCGTTGCGTCGTCTCGGGTCCTCGGCAAATAAGATCTCGGGGAAAAAAAAAGAATGTGATATTGGATAGCCCGGCTACAGATACCTAAGCAACGCGAAGACGCGCCCCTGTCCGCGTCCTCTGTATATACCTGCCTACGAACGGGTAGCTCTGTATTACGCGACGAGCATAAGGACTCTGCCAGGATCGTTGACATCCCCCGTCACTGGCACGTAACGCGCCACGGCGCGATAAAACGGACCCTGCAATATGAATCTCGTCGAGACTCGGTTGTCTCCGCGCGGCGCGCGGACAAAAAATTCAAACGTGATATACAGTTTAGAAATCCCCGAGCTATTTTGAGGACGATCTCGGCGCGCTGTTGCGTTATGAGGAGATGAATCCGGCCATCGCAAGGAGGAAATCGAGACAATCACGAGGGTCGGGTGAAAGAAGGATCCACTTCACTTGAAGTATACACACATACACATACCCGTATCGCTGTCCTTCCATTAGATACGGTTTACCGAAGAATATACGGAATAGTAAAGTACGTACGTATGTCGAGGGTTATCATAGTTTCCGCAATGGCGATAAATGTGTGAAGGAAGGATATGCGGAGGAAGGAAGAGCAAGAAAGGAAGCAAGAAAGGAAGCAAGGAAGGAAGGAAGGAAGGGAAGAGGAAAAGATGTAACATAACTAGACCATTGCTTTAGATTTCGAAATACTGTTCGCAGCAGCAACGAGTAGCTGGCTCGTTGTTTTCTTCTCCACCATCTCTCATGTCCTACTCCTGCAAGTTGCAAGCCGGCTCCGGCTTCCTTCGCGAACTTTCACCTCTTTCTCTCTAGCTCTCTGTCTACCATCCCCTTGTCACTCTCTCCCTCTCTTTCTCTTTCCCTCTCCCCTTTTCAGCACTCCTTCTTTTTACTGTTCAGCCATGTTTCTGCCGTGCAGAAAATTTAAGACCCTGTGCATTATCGTGTAATTTAGGATACGCGAAGGGGCTAAAGCGAGGCAGACGAGGACGGATAAATTATTTTATTTGTCGAGTACGGTGTCTTTGTTATATACCGGGAGGGCATATAAATCGTAAGGACTTATTACGATACGGTGACCCGCTCTGAGAGGTCAGAAGCGTTTCTCAAGGAGCTACATCGTAGATTACCTGCTCGAGACGGATAACGGGCAGGGCAGAGGGATGCCGGCGAAATGACCAGCATCGAGGCTATCGAGAGGCATTATGGATATTATCGAACCCGTGCTGTAATCCCACGAAAGCCGAAGGATCCAATATGCGAACGCTTCATGGCGCGCTCGCGCAACGATTTCATATTACGCTCCATTGTTGAGTGCTACGCTAAAGTTCACGCACGTTCCGATCAAAAACGTTCCGTTAACACGTGGCATTACTCGCAGCGCAAGAGTAATGTCGCGCGCATAATTGAACGTGTGAAACAAAATGAAATCTGGGGAAAATCCATTCCCGATTTGCGAATCGGCGAACTTTACCCCCAGCGGCATAAAGGACACGCGAAAATGGAAATTTCTGTTGAGGGAGAATCGATTTCGAATAATGTAAAGAATTCGTCATCGAGATATCGTGTTTCCATCGGTTTTGTTGGAATAACCGCAGTACCGTGAGAATTTCAATGGCGCGTTACTTCGTGTTCGCAGTAACGTGGGCTTTGTGACGCGCGCGCCCGATGGCAAATAATTTCGCAACATCTCGAAGCGAGCCAGCGAGTTCGCGAGTGACCGCAACGTGAAACGCTAAACTGTAAACCAAAACGCTCTATCCCGCGGTAACTCGTTCCCGATAACTGTAACATACGCATCCCCTCACTCCTCGTTTACACGCGAATGCAAGTGTAGGAATGCACTCGCCTCTCCCTTTTCTCTATTAAATATTATTTAACTGCCATTGATACTAAACACCGAGTATTTCAATTACTTTAAATCAATGTTGTATATGTTGCTAGCATATACATTAGTAGATATGCTAATTTTAATTTCAACTGTCTAAGATTTTCTAAAGGCATCAACAATCCTAGAAAAAAATAATAAAAAATCAAATAATAATTAATAAAAAATAATTAGTTTCACCTCCCTCTTTCTCTTTTTCTTTCTCTCACTATCTGTGTTTTTTGCGTTATATACTAGAAGACCGTCCAGATATTGCCTAGACATACTACCTAGAGTCCTAGAATATCTAGTCAAGGTATGATTCCCAGATTTTGCACGTGCAAGCATGAGCAATACGTCCGGCCGGACACATCCCATAATCTACCGTATAATACGGTCGACTTTATCAGAAGCATAAACCACAGTGCGGTATCAGGGCCGAACGCAACCTAGAGTTGCCTGATGTCTACCGATCCTACCAGCCGCGTCCCTTTTTGCTGCGAGAGCGAAGCGGAATCGTCTTATCGCCGGCTGCAACGATAGCCCTGTCATCGGGTTACGTGTGGTCTCAGGGTACGCGAACGATCGCGTGTCTCGTGCGATAAATGAGGTCCGCGGCGACGCGTCCTTGAGCTTAATCGTCTCTCGAGCCGCGTGTCGTCGGAGCATACTAATTTTCTAGCGGCCAAACCGCCGCGCCGCACCGCGCGGAAGTACGGAGGCAGCACGCTCGTGTCCGACGGAATTTATTTGATGGATGAAGAATAAAATACAACTTCTCTCAACCCTCAAAGATTATAACAAGAAGGCCAAACAGGCAGTCAACGCCGTCTGTGGTTTACTGTCGCCTGACTACAAGTGCAATAACAATTTCCCAGGTAATGACACGCCACGAAAATAACACGCTAGTGTCTGCAGGAGGAAGATTTTGTTTACCGAGCAAACACAATCTACGTGAAGTGCGTAAAAAATAATACCGTAAATAGAAGAGGAGAGGGAGAAGGAGAGAGAAAGAACTAATTAATTAGAACTAATTAAAATATCGTGCAAGCTAGTTCGTTATATCGCCTGCGGGCAAGTTGTGATATGAAACAAAAGTGCCACGCTCATGTTCAGCAAAAGAAGGATCCATCAAACAAACATTAATGAAATTTACGTAGAACACGCAAACTATGTATTTGTATTTTCGTGAGAAAATTCCGACAAGAATATATATCTAATAAATGTTGACGTCGCCAACACGATCGTTAATGTCGTCTCACGTCGAAGTATAGTAAGTGAACGAGTTACAAGATACGTAAGTAAGACAAACGCGTTTGGTGAAACAAGAAGAAATGCTGTATTTATATAACCCACATAAAATTGCAGGCTCATGAAAAGTATGGTGGCGTGGACGTCCCGAGCAGGTTGACGTACACGTTGCACGACGCGACGCACGGCAAAATCGCATCACGTAGATAGATTAACGCCGAATTGGCTAAACGAGCTTCGAAGCGACTCGGCACTACCGGCAATAAAGTCTCACCGCGTCGACATTTTTATTTGCCTATGTTGTTGCACGGCCGGCCGTTTCATGCGCGTTTGCATTTTAACTTTCACCCGTACCTTCGCGGACACTACGTGCCGGCTAAAACACGATTGTAGTGATCGTGCCCGCTCTGCGAGAAGAACGGTCATTATTCTTTGAAAGCATCGCAAATTCGCGCCCGCGCGCCCGAAAGGGAAAGAGAAAGCACTCATTACATATGAACCACACTGCGTCGCTTATTTGTAAATTAAATTGTAATTGTGTTGAATATTTTGTCTCCACGAGTTCACCCCTAAATAAAATAATTTAACGCGAAGGTTCAAGTCGCGGAACATATGCTAACATATTTGCAGCTGGATCATCAGAAACCAAATAATTGTGACGATTCCACTAAATGCAACAAAATAATGTAAAGTATCAAAATATGCGACACTTTTGGTATGATTAAATTTATGAGCAATGTAATGATACTGAGCAAATTTTATTTTTATCTAGATATTACTGCAGGCGTATGTAACTGGAAAAATATATGAGAGAAAGAGTTAATTGAGCTAAGCTCTTACAATTAGTGAATGTTCAAAAAGAGGAGCGATTGTCAGCGACGGTAGGTCGCGACGTGTTGTGTGACAGCTTCTAACGAAAATATCTCCCCCAGCTACCGCTGGCGGTTTAATGGATAAAACGAGCCGTCCGGAACGGTCGGCCGAATCGCGTGAAATCCTGTCACAGATCAATCCGGGTAAAATCTGATTGCAATTAAGAGACGGGCAACACAGGCCGACGATAGGTGCACGTGCCTTTTGATTAAACGCACGCGGCGGGCGTGCGAATTGGAACGGGCGCGAGGCACGATTTTCTGTTCCTATCAATTCGGGAATCGTGAAAGTTACCTCATCTCCATCGGCGGTATTGCGGCAGTTTGATAGAACGCTGCACGATCCGCACGATTGAATCTTTCTCCACGCTCGACGAAGATAGACCGAGATATCATTATTAATTCTCTGTCGCGAATCAAACTTATGCCGTGTTAAGAAAATAGAAAAGAAGATCAGCTTAAGCGATTTTGGAAATCTTCCAGTACGAAATTTGCTTCTTGAACTAATATTTGTAATTGAAATTTAATTAATCATCTTGCAACCAACTTTGACATTATTCATTTTGATATCTTTAGAGCGAACATTTCTATAAAAATTCTTACCAATTTTCTGTTAAAGAGAATTATATACACACCGGTTTTAAATTCTTCCTGATCAAAAAGCAAGGTAAATAGCCTCACGTCGCGTCAGCCGCACACTTGTTCTACTTAAACGGGCAAAATGAACGTGCGCCGGCTCTTGGGCCCAGGTATTATTAATATCGTATCATATTGCCGTCTAGTCAACGGTCGGACGGGCGTATGACGGCAAAAGCGATTGCCGCGTCTATTGTAAACAAGGCTCGCAGTAACGAAAGCACGGCACTTTAGTCAGTCCCGCAGAAATGCGGTTAAATGAATGTCGCGAACACCGCTCCGCCGCCGCCGTCACACGTGTATACAGCGGTTAGGTATAACATTGACGCTATTTCTTCCATGCATAATCCACTTTAGCGCGTATACGAGACAAAAGCGCCTGACATAGAGTACACCGAGGAGTACACGTAGAGTAACATAGCAGTCGTCTACATATCTGCCGCGCACCGGCCGACGACGAAAATGTTTGTGAAAAAGTGCGACGCGCGGTCATTTGGGATCGATTTGTACGAACGAATGGCGTCGGCCTGGCAGGTTTTACGTTGCACTATTATCGGGCGCGGCGGAAAGAAGAACAGATAAACGCTTAATTGGTCACCGCGGCGTTATACCAGTATATCACGATTAATAACAGCGGGTATTTTCCTGCATGATACAGAAATACAATATGAATCGTTTCTGATCGGATATCGCGCATTTTACTTAATTGTTCGTTAATATTTCTATTTTTAACGTTCAATTTAACACGCAAACTTTTTTTTATTATATAATAGTTTTATATTGCTAAGGCTAATTAAAACATATAAAAATTATTTTATTCTCTTTCTCTCTGTTTCTTTATAACTTATAATTGTTTTTAATATGCGTTTATCATGAAAAAAAATAGCATCGTAAGTATTGGTAGAACGTATAACGATTAAATAGGTTCTTTATCATCCATCTAAAGTACCAGATTATAGCAACGCCGGCTCGATAAAGCCGGAAGATGAATCGGATTAGAGTTAAAACTTCACGCCCCGCGGAAAGTACAGCGCTTGGTCATAAGAGTAACTGCTTCCTGGCGACCAGGTGGATTAGTGGAGTAAGCCCAAGCGAGTGGAAGTGAATCAATAAGAAAGTTTTTAATTTAAAGTCCAATTTCTCCCGCAATTCCATTCACCCGCCGTATACCAGAAAAGGCTGACTTAAAGATTAACTTATGCTCGTTGACAAAAAAAGAGCCTGGCTAAATTCCCATTGGCAATTTCTTTTCGCAATCTCACACTCGCCTCTCATTATTTGGTTGAGAGATCGGATAATATGAAAGTTTGTCGGGATAGCGATCAGGCGGCAGCTTGCGGCTGGCTTTACATTTGCCGTTACTATTCCATTCCATTTTTCGCGATTGTCTCTCCCTCTTTGTTCTTTCTTCGCTCTCGATTTCTCTCTCTCTCTTTCTCTCTTCCCTCTTCGTCTCTATCGCGCCGATCTTTAGTTCCAGTTATTGTCTTCTCTGCATTTTTAACGTCTTTTCTTCTTTTTTCCAATGACCGCAGAGATGCGCCAGGAGATTATTACCACCGTAGAGCGCCGCACCTCGTTCCATTATTCGAAGTGTTATTCCGGTATAATTTATCGATAAAAACACCGCTAATCGAGCAGTAACTGCGATTTGAAATTCTAAACGGTACATTGCGAAAGCGAGAGAATTGCCGTATTTTTCTATTGGCTCAAGTTTGTTAAGGTAATCTTTCATATATTTGTTCATTATTTCTATTTATATGTTTCGCATTTATCTGTTTTATCACCATGTTTGTTTGTCAGTAGATATAAGAAAATTTTAATTGCCATTTTACCACCATTAATGTTAAGAAGCTAATTATAAATAAATTGCGCAAAGCTTCATGTATGCAAAAAAAGAATGGACGTTCCGATCGTTACGTACCCCGCAAGAAATTCACGTTACGGCAAATATGCGAGCCGGCTATCCGATTCTTCGGCGGTTTCGATTTTGCGAAATCTTCCTCTTTGCTCTCCGCAGCGCGCTCGAGGCCGCTGAGTTCTTTTCGGTGCGAGATTAAAGATTCCTGACCCCAATCCCTCAGCAAAGGATTATCCTAGAGATATTACCGTCATCGTCTACTTTTTCTCTTTCACTAGCTTTCATACCGTTTTATCCGCGAGCGGAAGGTGCCCTATTCCCCTCACGTTCGATTCGTGTTTTCGATATTTTTAGTCTCCCTTTCTCACATCATCCGCCGGCTGTCATATACGATGCGGCATCATATATGCAATCACTGACCAGCGACGTTATGAAGAATAGGGGAATTCAGCATGAAAATTGTATACTACAATAGTACCCGAAATATTTTCAGGTCGGAAAGAGAGGAACATGACGGAAAGAGAAGACGAGCGAGAGGGAGAAAGGAGAGAGACGGAGAGCAAAATATAAAAACATTTTGCAGCGATATATGTATGCGCCGGTTATTTTGCAGTCCGTGGTGATGGTGAGTCTTTACAAGCAAGTTCCCGATTTGCATAATCTTTGTCTTTACACCGCCTGTCTACATTTACATTCTCTCTTTTATTTTCATCTATAAATCCTTGTATCTATTGCAATTCTAACACGTAATATAAAAGCAGGCAAACAATGCGGATGCTTTTGCATGTCGAGAAAAGAAGTAAAGCCGATAAACAACCGCATTTAATGACGCTGGAGTAATGAGATTATCGACAGGTGTATCAAAAATAACGCACCTCCGGATATTGCATACATTGATATGCCGCGGAATAAGCAAGTTTTTTTCAGAGCTGCCTCGGCAATAGCGTTAAATCCTATTTCCACGGCAATCAATTTCGGCCGAAAGAAAATGTACTACCGCGAGACAGAAAATTTCTTTTGCGGTGAGCGACATTTAAATTTCTTTATCATTAAAATTTCTAAATAATATCAGTCAGCCCTCCAGCCACTCGGTTATATTCGCGACTTTATCGTGACATCGCGCCTCAGGCTTCATACCGTAAACGTAATTGTAAAGATGCTCGACAAGTCACGCGAATTGCCAATCCCGCTTCTTTTTGATCTATGATCCCGAGTTTGATATGGGAAACTTAGAAGACGTAAAAAATGAACGAACGTCAATTTTCATTAATCAGCGTTATTCTTGGTATTCGTTAATATTAATTAAGCAATATCACTCAATTTGACGAAATTGCAATTACGAATAAATTAAGTAGCAAATAAAATGATTACAATGGAAAAGTTCAACGTTGTAATTTCGCACGGCAAGCACGTAGAAGATAAGATAAAGTGCACGATGACCAGCAGTAAATAACGTGCGGCTTAATTGGCATTAATTAATGTTTTGTCGCGTGCGACGGAATGCAACATCCATTAACCAATGTCAAAAGTAAATTCAGGTTGAGGCCTGACGGGTATCGATTAAGGGCCGATAAGACAGTTTCATATTACGTAAAGTTCATGTAATGGATGATTAATGAAACGAAGTGCACGGCTACCGTGGGAGTGGCACTAGCGAATCTTTCCAAAAATCGGGATCGCGTGTCGGTCGGCCATACTGATATTAATAACCAGGCAATCTATGGCAATTATTCGTTGCGCACGTGTGGATCTAACAAAGTTTTAATTTCCTTAGTCAGCAAAATAACTAATTACCTCGTAGGATTACGATACGATCACCGTTTGCAACTCTAAAAAAAAACAGATCCCGTAATGCTCGTGACAATTATACGAGTTGCGACGCGAAGCCTCTGTTTCGATGTAACAATGAGTTTATCGCAGCGCGATGTTGACGAATGCTCGAACGTTCATTTTCTTTGACACGCCCGCGTGAGATATTTCCTGGCGGTAGCGCGTTACTCGTCGGCAGCGACACCGGCATAATTGGCGACTTGTATTACAGCAACGTTACAGCACACGATTCCCCGTATCCGCCCTTCCCGGCCCGGTAGACACGGTATGTCGACAATTCCGACGTCTGCGCAGGAACGCCGAAATGGCCCATTCGCAGCTCTGCGTATTTAGGTCATGTTGACACAAGATTCTCAGATATTAGGATCGTCGGCTCCCTGGGTACCATCTCAGTGAAGTGGAAGCTCTTTGCTTAGGTCTGATCAAGAAACAACGATTTTTAATGAGTGGTTTCTTCTCGTATACGTGCGACGTAATTACTCGATAATTGCTACGTAAAAGCGTAAAAATGCAACTTTCGTTCTTGTCAAAAATTCCAGATAATGCTATCTCATTAATCTATCGCACTTGTACTTTCGCGCTGATTCATCAGTATCAACGATCTTGTGCTGTTTAATTATTCTCACGATATATCGTAACTTTAGCCGAGCGTTCGATCTCGCTTCGGCCGATTAAAAGGCCGCGATGAAAAACAGATTAGAACGCAAACGGGAAACAGATTGCCCGCGGGCACGATTGTGATTGCTTTCCGCAGAACGGACGACAGATGTTATCTATATCTATTCGTCGCAAACACGAGTCCGGACACGTAACGCGATCGCGCGAGCTGTCCTCAAAACCGAGTTGTAGAAACTCTCTCACGTAGCCGTGGCGGTTTAGAGCGGTAGTTGGTTTTAGGGATCAGAGAGAGAAAGAGAGAGAGAGAGAGAGTCCACGGTGCGGTATCTGGGATATAGTGTAACGGGCTCATCCGCGCGCGAGCTCCCACTTCCGGTAAGTTTGACCAATCGCCGCGGCTGGCTTCGGCCGCGCCGCAATTTCCGACCGCAGGCAAGGCGAGGAAAACGCCTTTCCCGGAGTTTCCTCTCCCTTGCGGGTTCGCCGGTTAATGCAGGTGCGCCGAGATACGGCGAGATAGTACGGACGACGGTGTAGGGCGTAGGTAGGTGTATCTTGGTGGAAGAAGTACGTGCGCCGCCAGAAAGGTAGCTCCGGGGCACAGCTGCGAGCGGCTACGACCACCACCACCCCGATCCCCGATCTCGAAGGTGCCATGCCACCGCTACCGCCACCGCCCTCGCCTAGTCTAAATTACGGGGCTGGGTGGTAAGTGGCGGAAAGTGTAACGCCGGCTCAAAGCTTAAAGTAAACTTTAGTTTTCATGGCCGCGCATTTGTCTGACGCATAATTCGGAGTTCATTCCGCGCGAAATCCCGCCCGTATTTCCGCGCGCGGGATCCACGTTCCCGTCTCTCGCCCACCGAGCTCTTCGTCGATTACTTAATTTCTTTGCTTGTTACTTCGGCGTTAGTCCTGTCCCAGTATTTGCGTGCCATTGTTCGCTCAAGCGTCCCCACTTGGCTTATCATTCGCTCGGCTTACCGTAGCCGGTCAACTGTGCGAGAACGCGATTAATGCCTCAATTCCCAATGCAATATGCAGATAATCGAAACTTACGTAAGCGTGGATACTCCGTTGAGTCTCCGGGCATCACGGTCGACCGCGTACGTAGACGTTATCATGCACGATAGGACAATGCGCCTAAATGACCTTCGCATAGTGGATGGCTTCGCAAGGGAACGTAATAAGACGGGCTGACCAATGTGGATTTCAAGCACGTGCGCGCGGATCGCAATAAATCTTTTATTATTTTATCGTTATAGCGAATGTTGGAAAGTGTGTCGCGCGATTGTGTAGCCCGCGAGTGTTTCGCGTTGCGTCCCATGTTTATCCTTCTCACGGTTCGGTCGGACATACGTCGCGATACATTTCACATTCTCGGGCGGAGGGGTCGAAATGAGAAAAGTTTTTGCAGCGTAATAGCGACGGCCAGATCTAAAGCTTCCTTTTTCTTGCGCCCCCACCGGCTCTTGATCCGGGAGCCGCTGGCGGGATTAACGCTCCGAAATGGCGCGATATAGCGCGAGAAATAATAAAAGGTATAAAAAGAGCCGTGCCGGGGGGCGCGGCTCGAAGAGCAGCGACGAGAAGGAGGATGAAACGAATGGGGCTTGAAACTCTTTTAACGACGCTTCGTAACATCCGGCCAGATACATGACGAAATTCTCGTTTCATATCGGCGCCCTCGTTTCATGTCGCAATCTCCTATCGGGAAATGTGCGACAACTTGCAGAATGGTAAAAACTTTAGAAACCGCTAATCGCAAGTATTAAGTCCCCCTAAAAAATTTCTAACATAAGATGTGATTACTCGGATCACATTTTTGCTAACTATTCTATTCTTTTTTATCTGTGAGTGAAAGTGAGAGCGCATTTAAGCGTAATATTAATTAAACTATCATTTAATCAACACTTTACTTCTCTATAAAATTTGTATTTTTCAAAGCATCATGAGTCATGTGGAATCCAAATAATTAAAAATCGAGAAACGCCCGCAAGCAATGCTGCCGTCAAAAGCCGAACTTCGCTCGGAAACGGACCCCATTCTGACAAAACTGGCGATCGATATCTCGCGGATCGTCTAATTAATTCGTTCGCGGTGCTCTATCCTAACGTGACTCGCGCACAGAGTAGACGTCTCGTCCGCTTACATTGATCCCGGCTGCACAAAAATAAAGAGTCGCAGAGCAGATGAGAGAGGGAAGATAAGGTAGGTCGTGAGGTAACTACCCGTATACTATATATTCTCGGAACATTTACCATCAGGATTTCCCCAGGTGGCTGCTGTCACGTGCCACTAGGACACGTGCCAGGCGTACGTCCGAAGGGGCTAAGAGCCTCCTCGCGCCTCCCGTTTCCCTCATCCGCTTCAATCTCTCGTTCCTTTTTTTTCTCCCCATCCGCATTGTCCTTTTCCTTTTCTCTCTCGCTGAGCGCTCTCTGCAAGGCAGAGATCCCGCAGGAGAAAAATGGCGGAGACAGAAGGATGTGCGAGCCGCGCGCGCCGGTAGGGCTGTTCGCGGGGGAGGAAGGGCTCGAGTCACTTTGCGCACTTTACACCCCGTGTCCACGCTCATCTCGCGTCCACTCTTCGTATCGCGAGCGGCGCGTTACGCTTCCTCTGTTCTCTGACTTGGAGCCGGACGCTCGTAACGTCGGATTAACGAGTAAACCGAGATTAGCAGCCAAATCCCTGAAAATTTATGCGCCACTCGAGTCGCCGGCGTTTTCTTTAACTCATAAATCAACCGCGCGCGCGCCTTGCCGTAATCTCGTATATAAAACGTCGGATGTCGATATCCCCGATTGCCGTTCAGATTAAACGGCGCGATGCTAAATGCATTTAAAAAAACCGCAAACGGCGCTATTGCCGGAGAATGCGAAAACATCGGATTTCGCGGAAGCACAGACGGCGACGCCGAGTATCGCGAAAAGGTAACATTGATATGCGAATATGTATTCGAGCCGCGAGTAGGAAATTCATAAACTTCACGCATGATGGAAGTCCGATAATTCTATTCGCATTGATTCGTATCGACAATCAACGTAAATTTAGATGCGCGCACGATTAAATGAATGCAAGAAAAGGCAGGGAGGGAAAAAAGAAGTCTCGGAATCGACTATCGGATACGAACCAGATGTGAAATTTCTACAATATCCCGCAGCGCTACGTTTCACCCGCGTCCCCCCTGTGCGGAGTGATTTTAATTAATTCTATCTTTGCTCTCGCCCGGCCAATATTTAGTTAGCAAAATCAAAAGGAACAAATATATCAAAATATTCCATGTCCACCGGAATAAAAGAGATTGCCAATAAACTGACAGGGTTCGTTGATAATGAACGCGTGCGCGCATTTGCTCTGTGAACATATTATGTAATGTATATTTCTTCATCTAGTCTATTTAGAAGGAAATCCCGTGCACATAAACCCGTGGACCCCGCCGATACATTGGGCGATGGTTGCGCGAGACGCGCATCTCGCGTCAGGAAGAATCGTGAAAAGGAGAATCTGCGAAACGCCAGGCAGCCGTCTGTCCGGTGAATTTACGGGCGGCGTCGAGTTGAGAGCGCGCACTCGAGGCGAGGTCCGCCAGAAAAATGGCAGGTAAATGGAACGGGGGAGGAGGGCGAAAGATTGTTCACGGCGGATAGAAAAAGTGACCCGTCTCCCCGGCGCCGACAACCATCTACGTCTCCCTTTCGCGCGCGCGCGAGCGAGCAACCCCTTTCTTCCAATCCTCCTTTGTCACATTCGCCGGTGAGTATTCATATCCCTTCCGTCGCGTCGCCGCGATACCCGGATTGAAGAATCGGGACACTTTTCAAGCTGCTACGAGCAATGTAATCTCCCGTCTTCCCTTCGCGAACTAGTACGCACGGTCGGAAACTACCATTTTTTTTTCGCCGGCACGCATATGTACGCGTGATGTGGGATATTTCCGACGTATGCAACGGACAGTAGAACGTATGTCCAGGAAATACTATTAATTCTTTCGAAATGTTATAGTCGCGATTCGGTGGAGAGAGATTCAACGATATACATGTGAGATGAAATTGCACAAATGAAACGCAAGTGTCGTAACTATGTTTACGAGAAGGAACGAAAACGGACGCGAAAACGGACGGCGAAACGCGACGCCTTTCTTTCAGTGCGTCTCTTTCGATTTTCCGCGCTCTCCTGCTCCATCTGTTTCCTGCGTGTTCGTCCCGTGTATCCATATTGCTCCCACGCTGAGAGTACTTCGTTTCATGCTTCTCAAACTCACGGAACCCCAAGCGAAAGCTGTCAGATTAAAAGTGGATATTCGAGCGCACTCTCGTCGACGCAGAGACTGCATCTGCATGCGCGACCCCCTCACCTTTGGTTCTTTGCACTCATTCTTTCTAGTCCAAGAGGTTCAAATGAGCAAAAGCATCGGTTGTCAGGATGAGTGTTACGTCAGGCAACTATACTATCATTACTGTCAAGATCCATTCGTTGAAATAAAGAGCTTTTGTGCGTCTCTCCGCGTGTTCTTGACTTGTACAGAATTATTTATCCCGTAAGAAATATACAGAGAAGGAGATATACATAACTTAAAGATAACTCTCGCTTGAGAGCGAACCCGTTGGAATTTCCGCTAATTTTATGCGATAAACGAACATTGTTTTACGAGAAATGACTGTTTCAAGATGGATAATAGTAATGAATAAGTTTTCTCTCCACATAGCGGCCTATTAGATATTTTATATCAACTCATTCCAATAGTTCTCATAGTTCTATTAAACTATGTACCGTTGCGCGCTAGCTTTGCCCGTTCCCGTGATCTACCGCGCACAAATTGGAGTCGGAAACTACTTTCCTGAGACCGCCGCTTCCCTTATTGTGCGAAGGGCGAGACTCTTAAAAATGCTTTGAAAATTTGCGAAGCGTGGGAGAGACTTCGGCGATGAAATTAATTCGGAGTACGTCGTTTGGTGAGTCTCGCGGCGAGACTTTCTTCGGAATAGTTTACGAGCGTGTGTTCTCAGCCCTTTGCAAGCCTTTAAACGGATTTCACGGTACGCCCGCGTAATTAGATTATTTATCGCGGTTGACCGTACTATTTCGCAAAGATCTTTTCCCTCCACGGGAATTGTGCCGCGAAGACAAACTCAGTGTGCCACCCTGTCGAGAGCTTTTAACGATTATTAAGGACCAACGTTCCGTGTCCCCTTGTTTTCTCGTCTCTCATTGACATGATTGTTCTACTTCACGATGAACATAAAAGAAGAGAGCGACGAAAAGGGGATTCTCGAACGAATCACGTACGTACTTACTTAGATGGCTATTGTCACAATTCGGAAAAAACTTGGCCTTTTAGAACGCAGCTTTGAAGATATTAATATGTAAATGATTTAATACGATATTATCGAATATCGTATCATAACTTTAATAACAAAAAAAAATGGATGGTGTGATTTTCACCCCGTTACGTGTTACATTATTTCATGAATATTTCATCGAGCTATGTACCTGTAATGTTGCATCATCAATTATTTTTCTCTCTTGCGCAAGGTAACGCGAACGTAAAAATAACTGATTAACGATACCAATTAAATGCAATCATCAAGCAATCAATATTATACAGTTGACTGTTAAAGTTTTACAGCATGATTTTATAATATATTTAATTCAAACGCTACGATTCGCACATCGCGAAAAATGATGTGAGTCATAAGCTTCAAACAAGTTCCTTCTTCCAATTTTGTCAAAAGAAGTTTGCTGTAAGAAGTCAATAATAGGTCATCATGTAGCGTAGAATATAAGTAATCGTGTCATCGCGTCTTTTATCCGAAATTGCGACATCTTCTCGGGAAATGTGAATTTTATTCCCCGAGGACGGCAAAAAGTCCCCTCCCCTCCCCCCCCCGCCCGCCGTCCTATGAATCACGACAGCGCGAGAAAGGAGAGCCGATGACGCAAACTTTTAAACTGCCAACGTCCCGTTTGCGCCATCGTCCGACCGTTGACAAGTCGGGGAAAGTCCACGGGCTCCTCTCCCGCGGGATAAAGTTGTCGGCGGACTGACGATGAGGAGAGAGGAAGCGACCGCCGCGATGAAAGGCGATAAATAAGGCTCGATTGGATTCCTGCTAGCGGTCCTGAAACTTTCGCCGCGCGACGAGGTAGCCCTTTAACTCTCCTACCGTGCTACCCGTGCGCTCTCGCCGACTCTCCCTAACTATCCATGACTCTCCCCTTCTGTCCATTCGGCCGCTAACTACCGGACTAACTGGATTAACTGACCTCTCCTCAGGCGGAAACGAGACCGCACTTCGCCATCGCGGTATGACTCGACGCTTATCTGTATCACTAGGCCGCTTCTGATAACGATTATTTCTCGGGGTGTCTATTTCATAATTTAACTCTTTCATTTAGCCTCAGATATTTTATAGCATCTTTTACGGTATTTATATCAGATCAGATTTTTATTTAAATTTTCTATAAATAATATTCGATATACTACTTATACTACCTACCATTTCAATGAAAATTTCATATTTTGTAGCAGGGAGTTACATATATTTTAAAAATTTCAGTTTTCGTAAATAAAAATAAATTGCTGTATCTCCATCAGGATTGATTTGCGACCTACGTCGATTGGACATTTTTGTGCTGTTCTATTTATTTTTAGTGCTACGTGCTCCTAAATTTTGCAACTATTTTTTTAATGATCTTTGTTTAACAAATAATACACAAACATATGATATGTAAAAGAGATAACAAATGATATGACATTAAAAGATATAATAAAATAATAAGAAATGTCTGTGCAATAAATTTTTAAAAAATTAATTTTTATCATAATTATTATCAAAAGTAAAAGAAATTAAATAATGCAGAAAAAAACCTAACATCCTACAGAAACAATTTTATGAATTTTACTCGCAAAAATATTAGACATAGAGGTAATTCATCATATAAAAAATATTTTAAAAAACAGCTAGCACTATTTAGGTATGTTAAAGATGTAGTGTAAGCAGAAACAAGAACAAAATTATTCCTCACAAGATTCTTACTCTTTGAAGTTTAATACAGCAGGTTATTTAGAATTACGGGACACGACAGTTGAGCGCTCTGATGCGAAAGTGATGGCTAAGTATGCACTCATTATTTCGCAAAGAAAGTCTATAATTTCGTCATTATGAGAAAGAACAGAAGCGTTCAAGTTTATAAAAATGCAAGCGCTGCGACATCCCTATTTCCATAATATACTGCCGCATCAGCGATGAAGATCGCTGTGCGGTTAAAAATGGAAGAAAAAGTGGTGAAAATTCGAATAATTGAATTTGCCGGTCTTATAGATGAGAATATGTATTATCCTCTATCATTGGCGTCTTATTTAAAAAAATATATTCTTTAAGGCTCATTGTACGATCTATCTCTTCAGACATTAAGTATTACATATTTAAATAAAATGGACTTTAATGGAGTCAAAAGTTTCACTTCTAAGGAGTGATTTTAAAAAAGATATTCCAACGACGTCTGAATATACTTTTCCAAGTGAAAGCATCGGAAATATAGTCAGGTCGACCGTTCCATCCTGGCGAGCAGACTCTCTTTAGTGGAGGATTATGACTTTTTATGCGAGTCTCTCTTTATCGACGTGCTCCCGTAGACCCCTTCGAAGCCGCTGTATGAATAGCGCCTATTCGAGGACGCGCCAATGCAACGACCTTGAGTTCTTGGAAACGAGCATAAGGGACGTCGTCGAGCCTCGACGGTCCAAGTTTCCATTTATCTCGAGCATTCACATTCCCGAAGGAGCCGTCAACGTCGTCAGGAAGATCTCCGTCGAATTATGGCCGGAGGGCCCTCCCCCTTATAGAGGCAAAGGGCTCCCAAGGATTGACCGTAGCCAGGAGATCCCGCCATAGAACTCGATCAAATATAAAACGCGAATCCTGGCTTACCGCTCGTCCTATTCTTCGATATCGGAGTCAATCCTAGTTTACAGTCGCCGTATATGTCACGAAAGATCGGAGAAGTCTCGAATCCGCAATGCGATACATACATATTTCAGAAGGTACCTCCGATCGGGGTAAGAGAGTAGGAGGTGACACACCCGTCGTGATACACCCGCGGAAGCCAACGGCGGACGGTGTCGTTTCTTCTTTATCGAAACTTCGCGAACGGCGGTAGCTTATATATGCGCCCGTTTCAGTTTCAATGGGGAATATTAAGCTTGATCGAAATAATATTTTGATGCGTAAACAAGTTCCGAGCAATCCATATCCACCGGTCGAGACGAGATCCCCGGGTTATTGCATTTATAGCCGACGCATTACACGCTAACTCACGAGCCGTTGTCTGGAATTGCCACTGGCTCGGATGATAAATTGAAATACCATCGGATTCGCGAGAGATTACTATTAGAGAGCTATGAGCGCCAGTTTGTACAACCTGCGAAGATCCTTTCTCGTAGAACGTTTCTCGCGTGAAGAATTAGCAGCGAGCGCTACACAGAGATTTGGAACTCAATTATCGCAAAAAAGTCTATTCGTGATGTTGCTAAAAACGGACAAGTAGCATGTGACTCTTGCGATAAGCGCGAATATCTTGAAAATACACCGCTTATCAGAACGTCCCCGTTTTCTCTTTCCTCGCCGCGGAAACAAGCCACGCCAAAGCGTTTCGGAAATCCAATTTCATAGCTTGAAGGTCTCGGCGACGGACGCGGCTACGTCTCGTACTTGACGACGAGAGAAAATACAATGTGCTAGCGGTCGAGCTGGATTTCCTAAGTGTATTTGTAATACACCAGTGATCTATCACCAGCAGAGATTCCACGTGCATAGGGTACTTTCGCAACGACACGTTCGAGAAAAATTCCGTGCGTCAATACAGGATTCCTGCGCTGTATATTAAATTCCTTGCACACGCGCGCAGAATAATTGTTAAATTCCTATGCTTAATGTTGTAGATTCAATATTCAAACTGATTTGAAACGTACAGGCTGATTTGAAAACGATTTTTAAGGGCTTTTCAATATTAATATTCTGCTTGTGATGGGCGCAAAAAACGCGATATCTATTTCTACGTTTTAAGATAAACTCATCACATACATAGCTACAGAGTTATTATTGTTCTTAAAACTTTAATTTACCCCGTAATAGCCCCGGGTATTTTTCATCATGCATGCATTGATGAACGAGGTAATAACGCTCGTTTGATGTTTTGCATTTGATGCTTTTAAAACGAGACTGGGTTTCCAAAAAAAAAAAAAAAAAAAAAAAAGACTGACACGCGGGAAATATGACATATGTTTTCGCCCGCATAATCCATGTAAATCTGAGTTTTTTTTTTATATTTTTTGCAACGCTATCTCTATATTTGTCGATTAAATTCGGCAAACGCACGTAAAAATTTACTCATTTATCTCCGATAGTCTTCTTTCATTGTTTGAATGACGATAAATATTGCGAAATTGATTAATGCATGTGCATAGCATGGCTATGCGCGCAACTATACACGGTCGCCATTAAAAATATGCAGTATTCGAACGAAAGCGAATATAAATGGCGGATATCGACGAACTAAAGAAAAAAAACTGCGTTACTCGACGGCTTTTGCCGCGAGTACTTTGCACTCGCGACAGCGCGTTATCGTCTCACTTTTCACTCCTCTTCCCCTCCTCCCAACTTCCTGCATAACGTACGGTCGCGTGCGGGGACCAAGCTGACGTTTTAATACCGCCGATGCTCGACGGCAATGCATTATTACGCAATTACGCCTCGATAGCGGGATAATCGAGTCCTCTGTTTGAATTACAAGGCGCCGCCTGGAACGGCGTAACGAATATCACAAATTACAAAAGATAACGTTATTCACTCGTCGAAAAAAAAAAGAGCGTTTCGTCCACGTCGGGAAGAGAATATTCCCCGTGTCGCTCCCTTTTTCCTCCCTGCCGTTCGCGCATTCATCGTTCCCCATTCATCACGATGAAACATCATCAACGAAGTAAAGGTAAACTATCCACCGGCGCAAAACCGCGCCGCGCGACGTTACGTTGCAGTAATAATTGAACGGTCGTTCGTCACCGTCGGCGCACACCTGTTTTTGCACACCGGTCAGGATGTCAGCGCGGAGGGACAACGCGTATTTGCGACGATTACGAGCGGGCTGTCGCAGTCCGCCTAATGAGACATATCCGCGCTGTAGCGCTTGTATTCTGGAGCCGTTTGGATCCCGCGCGCGTTCCCCCGTCTCCCCCGCGCGGCAGATTCGCGCCTTCTGGTTTGCGATTCAAATGCGGTTTCAAACTCTGAAGTGCCACCGTCTCCCGCATTACGCCGGGCTATGTAACTCGAAACTCGCAGTAAAATCTCACGCAAGAATTACTCATGTTCTCGAGATCCCGGCGCAAAGGGGTACACTCGTGCGCGCGCGCGCGAACAATCGCGCTCGAACCCTCTTCGTCGAGAGCGGGATAAGGTATCCGTTTGTAGCCGGAGCTGAAGAAACTGCAGCCGCCGCGTGCCTCCTCGTGCTCGGGTCGTATGCCGCCCTTCATCATCCTCGCTCGCGTGAAGTTTGTGCTGACGCTTTAATATTGCGCCGACTCGCCCGATGCTTTATTATGCGATTACGTAGCGATGACGGAATAATCAAATGGGGTAGCAGAGAAACGACTTGGCGAGGAAGGAAGAAAAGAGGGATAAGAAAGGGAAGTCGAGGAAATGGAAAAGCGAAGCGACACAGAAAGGAAAAAAATAGAGGAAAGCGAGACCGGAGGATAGTAAGGAAGTGAAAAAGGGCAGCTATATGGAAGGAAAGGATAGAGATGGAAGGAGGGAGAGAAAGGGCAGAAGGAATGTAGATGACTAGCAGGTTTATCCAGCAGAATGGAGGGATAGAGCCCGGGATAATGCTACCTGAGAAATAATTGCGGGCCACCCCGACGAATCGGCGATGAGATTCCACGCCGCCGCCGGTAATTTGAATATATTCTAATGAAACGATTCCTCGGCGCGGCTTCTCTCTTACCCTTTTCAAAAGAAAAAAAAATGCGTCGTTGAAGGGAGGGAAATGATAATTGCGAAAATCGTCGATGGGGTAACACGGGGAAGGCCTAGGTAAAACCTCTTTCCGCTCGCGCACACCGGTCGATTCAACCGATCGTTTTTGGTTTGGCGAACAATAAATTCGCTAACACGGAATTATTGTCGTGGCGATAAAGCTCCCATCGGTGCCGCGAAAAATGGTGACGAGCGAGAGGAATTATTTTCGGTTAACGGCTCGTTGGCGCCGATGAGACTTTAACGTGCACGCGGAACTTGGAAACTACCTGCCGCTGATGCCGAGTGAACGATTTAATGTTGAACGTAAACGAACGTTAACGTTGAATATTTCAGGAAGGTATATTGCAAACGCTCTTATATGTGCTCGCAAATAAAAAAAAATTATTTAGACAGCTAAAATATAAGCGTGGTTATTTTGTGAAAATAACTGTCGCTAACATTCGAGTATAGTACAATTTAAAATTAAATCGGAAGTTTTTTAAAAATTTGCTGAATTGTGCTGCAAACGCGTTATTGTATAGGTACTTTTATGTGCTTATTCGAACTATCAAAAAATTATTTCGAGAGCTAAAATATAAACGATCGCATCACCGCCCTATAAACAATTTCAATTGTATGCCTGTCGGGGTGAATATATGTTAAATTATTACGCACCATTCAATTGTAATAACGCATTATTGGCGCAATAATAATTTAACATGTATTTGCCTCTCGCGGGAAGGTCGGCGATGGGTATACAATGCAATATTTACAAATCTTCGAAAAGCTGCTAATCGAAATGGTAGACCAGTTTTGTTTGCTTACACATTAAAAGCAATTTATTCATAGCAAACAGAAATTAATATAAATTTCCTCGCATATCTTCACTTCAACATCAAAAGGGAATAAGTGTTTAAAGTGCTATAGCCGATACGATTATTATTTGATTTTCTTCACAGTGTCGCAAGTAATAAAACATCAGTGAAAAATAAAACATCAAAAGTCGACGTCCCCAATGTTATTTCAAGACAAAATAAATGTTCCGTACAAGTGTTATACAATTGCGCCAAAATTCAATAGACAGAAAATACAGAGGAGCATAAAATAAACAGCGGGCTAAATTCCCATAGTACCTATTACAATGTCAAACAATTCTTGTCGCTAAGTTAACAGTAAACGTACCGGTCACACGCCCATGCCGATTTTCCCTCTCAAAACGCTCTATTAACTCTCTATATGATTTTCCGCCCGAATATGTGCCGAAGCGAATTAAGTTAATTTCACGTCGGTTCTTCCACAAATAATATTTGATATCGTGGCACCTCGCGGCTCGCGTACAAGCGCGAACGCAGTTTCATTCCCGTCTCACTTATGCGGCGTATTAATTTTCGCGCTTTTGGCCCCGACACCGTAACGCGCAGCGCAATAAAAACGATACGAAATACGCCCCAATTATTCGCAGATTCACCGAATATCCATTAAAACGTATGAACCGGATAATAACAATATTCGGCCCGCTAACCGTTTTTGCTTATTCTTGCGGCCGCCCGGCCGCAACGTAACGATTATTTATTAGCATTATTTGCTTTAACCTGCTGCGAGGCCACGTCCGTCATTTCCGCCGACGTCGGGACGGGGAAAATCAACACTATATTCGCGGCGCGTCGTGCTGACCGTCAAAGTTGCCGATTACCGTGCTAGTTTCGCGGTGAAGCAAAAGCGCGGTGGTGGAAACGCACGATGGCCGGCAAATCCGCCGTCAATTATCGATAGCGCGACCACGTTGAAAGTGACACAACGCCCAACGTATACCTCGGCGATTGTTTGTCGTTTTCAATACAATCCCGATCTAATTTACAGGCGGACGAGTGAACTTCGGCAAATAGCAAATACGCTGCGTGACAAAGAAAACGGCGGAATGCCCGCGGAAAGCGAGACCACGAGAGAATCAAGGGTTAAAAGGGTTGTCGAGACCGCGACAAAGGCTACCACCGATTAGTTCTACATACAGCGGTCCAGATTTGTTTGACCAAGGGCCGATGTTGATAACTCTTTTATCGTTTATTGTTAGTTAAAAGCGTTATTATTCAAAGAAAAATGACAGCAAATATCGGTATTCCGATTCATAACAGATATCTATCTATAGCAGATATTTATCATCGTATTAGTTGAAAATAAATTTCTGCCTCCGCAATCGAGACTCTTTAATGAAGTTAGTTGATTAAATTTTTAACCGGATGCATTTAAATTTTCCGTACGAGAAATAACATGGCATTAATAGAAATTGCAAGAGTGACTGACAATTTCCTCGGAAACTATCAAGTTATTCGATTTTGGTAATCAAATTCCTGGTTTTTTATTATTCCAGTTATACGGTATAATTCTATTCATAAACAAGGATGAGCGTACGAAGCGGGCGGGGGGGGGGGGGAAACTCGATTACAGGATGGCTATATCCGCACGAAAAATCGGAAGAGAATGCTAATCGAACGCTAATCGAAATAACGCGCTGAAAGCACGTCCGCGAGGCTGCATATCGATTTCACCACCGACCCCGCTCGCCGCCCTCTGAGCCCGCGAATAGACCTGAGAAGGCGGTGGAAGCACGACGAAGCCAATTAATTAAAAGCCAATCGGCGACGTAGGTGCCACTCGACTCCAATGCGAATAATCCGACGGAGCTAGTAGTTATAGCCGTGTGTATATACGTATATACACGAACTTGCGTATGTATATGTATATGTATATGTGTGTGTGTGTGTGTGTGTATACACCCTGTGCGCGTGTATTGTACATATAAGTGTACCTAACGTAGGTACTTTTCGGACGCGGACAAGTCGATTAGCATAGAGATTGAGTCGCGGCTGTTTATGCAAATGTACGACGATAATGGTGGAAGTAGCGGTAGTTGACGTCGGCGACGACGAAGGCGACTTCGTCGTCGTTGGTTGTCTTTGTCCCGTCTTTGTGCCGCCTTACGCGCGCAAACCTTCGACACTGCCCTCAGATCTTTTTTTCCCTATTTTAAACACGCCACGTTCCAAGACGCGCCTCTGCCTCGGCCGTTATTACTCCACCGCCAAGCGCGACGCTTGTGGTAATGAAAATAGCAACTATCGCGAAATTACATCGGCCAAATTTAATAAACGCTGACCACGGTTAATATGTTATCATTGATTCGCAATGACGGCAAATTATTATGCCACGTAAATCTCGTTGTTACGTGTTGCCCGTTCACATACCAACACGCGTGCTATTTGCATTGTGTTTGGAAGGGAGTAAATTTCATGATCCCGCCTCGAAAGTGTGGAGCGTTCGAGACGAACAAAGCTGATGTTCAATTTAATTCAGTTGACACGATTTGCAAAATTGTTCTATACTTATTTTATTTCTACTTTTATTTATTCTATATTTTATTGTCTGCTGAAGGGACAGTGCACATTAAATTTGTTTATATGATCCAGCTCTACTCTAACACATAAAGAGACAAAGATATATGTATAGGAATAACACAAATTGATTTTTAAAAAATACTTAAAAACACTTTTTCATTGTTTTAGTTCAAGCCCTCTTAACTGAGTCGATTATTTTCTTTGTCACGACGTAGACAAATCGACGGAACAAATCGAAATTCTTTCCGTTCGAAAACGCGGCGACAAGAAGACAAGCGGCTTCGATTGACTCGCTTATCGGGATAGTATTAAATCGTTGATAATCAATTACGAACGAGAACGCAGTACGCGCCTGTCGGCCAGTCCATTCGCGAACGTGGATCGCGGCTTGTGCCGAACGACATCGACGCCATTAGCATTGACATTAGCATTAGCATTAGCATTAGCATTAACGCCGACACCGGCAGTAACGTTACCCACCCTGTCGTTCCCGTCCTCGTCGGTCGTTCTCTATGAACACCTACATACAGGTCCGCAATATCACTGCCTGTCCTTCGGTCTGTGTGCTGATCGTTCCTGTGTACATCGAATTCCTCTACAGGCATTAAATCAGAATTGAGATATTACCGGAGCGTAAAGATGTTAACATTTATAATTGTAAAAATGGAATCTGCAAAATTTCATTATTAAATGATCATTCGTCGCATGCATGAACAAAACTACCCTCAACTTTTGAAATTCCCAGCAACTTGTCGTATCTGATTGTGAATTGACCAGGAAATATGCGGGGAAAAAATATGAAAAAAGACACTTCAGTTCCTCGATATTTCTCTTACTCGACACTCCGGCAATTCCGCGAGATGATAATTTGTACGGTCGACGATATTGTTACACGTCGGAATTTCACTGGCCGTATATAACAATGTCGATTGCCACGAAGGTTGACATATATCTCGCGAAACTTATCGCTCCTCCAGCCGGCAGCAACTGCCTCGACCGCAAACACTATATTAGCCCGACTGGTTATTTCGCGGTGCGTTTCCTTCGGATTTACTTTCCTTTCCTACGGAGAAGAAAAAAATTTTCCGAGGCGGCGAATATCGATATACGTAGGAATAATACACACACGTGCGTATGTAAAAATTACGTCGACGAGAGAATTATCCGGCCAACCGATACATCGTACTTTTAATTTGGACTTGATCGGAAGATTCGTCACGACAATGAACGATCCCGGGGCAGGACAGTGGAGGATCGTGCGTTTGAAAGCGGCTTTCAAGCGAAGCCCTATTGTCATGCTGATTGGAAAGCTCCTCGATCGTTAACGAATCAGCCAGCCGCACGTATGGGCCCGATCGGAACTCTTGATTTTTCAAAGAGAGTCGCGTGCGCGCTTTGCCGCATATCGAGGGAAAAGAAAAAAAACGATCAGCCGGCATAATCCGAGCCGAAGCCACGCACGCATGAATTAGTTCATCGTTAACATAGGTATGTGGCGCACGTAGCCGCCGCGCTGGCATGTCCCTCGCTGTGTATCGGCACAATGTGTGCGGTACGATCGCGACGTGTGCACGCGCGGCGCAGCGGCGACGGGAATTATTAAAATCGCATATAAATAAATAATAACGTGATACTATAAATCAGCCGGAGGCGACACCGCGGCAAACGCGATTATATTTATCGTTATTACGCGGTATTTGGTTTGCGTCCGTGCTGTGAACGGCGCGGGTTGTCCGCATGCATCTTTGATAATCGCGCAATACGCGCGGTGCAGGTTCGCGCCGCGATTATGATATCCGAGCTTCGACAAACACGCTCGTGTGCCTGACGAGCGAACAGATCGGACAATCGGCCGGCGAGTAGTTACAGATTAGACAAAGTGGAGCGTGCCCATTTACAATATAACGATATAAAATATTATTATAACATTCGCGGATTGTAGTAGCCGCGCGAAACGAGATTCAGAGGCTTCACTAGAATCGGGATGTACGTAAAATTCCGGACTACCTGTTCCCGCGTCGGGTATCACGCTAAAACGCGGGATACGCATGGGAAACACCGCAGTCGCACCCGTAGGGTCTCGCACGTCTCGCGAGGTAACTAACTTCACCGTGACCGAATCGGAGTTGCCGTACGACAAGCCCGGCAGCGAACGTAGCTACGGCGTGTACGCGTAAGGCAAGGGGGTTGTTGCCATTGTGTGGCAAGGGTGGCGCAGCGTCACGGCCATATTGTACGCGCGTCAAGCTCGTCCGTATTGTTTTGCAATATTTCGCGCACTAATTGGCCTGGAAATTGCTATTTCCTGAAATTACAACCGAGCCCGGAGGTCGCCTCCATTCAGAAGACGTAATAGCACCTCGTTTCTCTCTCCCTCTTTCTCTCCTCCTCCTCCTCCTCCTCCTCCTCCTCCTCTCTCTCTCTCTCTCTCTCTCTCTCTGTTTTTCATCGTAACCGCGAACCAGTCAACCGGCTAACTTATCCTACGGCGACTACTCATCGTCCTGATGCTTACTTTTTCCTTGTCTCGCTGATGTCGAAAAGGGTTATGCGGACGAGCGTCACGCTCGTCGAGAAGCGGAGAATAACGGGGCTAATAATAAGCATCTCTAGTGACGATGAGTCTGACAACGAAAAGACGATTAACTTGCGACCACGGCTCGAGCGAGGACGCTGAGGGACAACGGGCGATTTATTAATACCACTTAGCTCTCGAGCAGAGATTTGCGGAATCCCTTTATGCCGCAACTACGAGAAAAGTTTCTCTGTTGATTCATCTTTCCGCGTAAAGAACGCGCAGCGTCGTAAGCTGCATCATTTTGCAAATCATTTTTGTTGCTAGGAGATTACACATTTGGGTTAAGTATCATTCCCGACTGATTACATTAAACATTTGTAGATCGCATTTAATGATAATTTGCACTTTGTCAAGTGCATACAATAATGGTAATAGTGCAATAAATGTGCGTTCAATTTTTCCAGCAATTTTAATATCCGGGCGGAATTTTTCATTATCGAGAATTTTCGCTTTCTTCATGACCTCCGCCCGCTCCGCCGTTAAAACGGACGAATGAAAGTGGAAGGTATCGTTATGTCGGCCAGCCGACGGCAATAAGGGAACACTCGCTCGTATCGCCCGCCGACCCCCATCCAACGCGGCGACGACGACGGCGTTGCCCCGAAATCAAAGCGATACGAACGAAAATGGACGATAAATTTCATACGGATGTCGTTCGGCGCGACGCGGTGGAGTTGTAAAACGGTGATTTATTTACAATGCGAGCTAATTGATTTACAATCGCGGCTACGCGCGAGCAGTGCCGTTTTCCAGCCGCGGTTTGCCCAATCCCTGCTGCAACTGAACGCTGCTCTTCCTCTGTCCCTCCGCGCGCTCGTGTGTGTGTGTGTGTGTTCCATTTTCCTCTTTTTTTTCTCCCGCGTCATTCGGCTATAATTATAACTGAGTGCGGTATCGATAGATGAAGAAGAGCGGTATCTACATATCTAAATAGGTAAAAAAGACACAATTTTCGATACTCGTTGAAAAATTATTATTAGAACGATGCTTGCAATTGTTTTATATACATGAAATTTCTGACTATATAAACGCGGAATCTGCAGACAGTACTAAAAGATGTAATAACGATTAAATTTACCGTTGCGATATTTCCAGATTTCCGTTATGCTAACCTACTTTCTTTCACCTCCTTTGCGATCCTCCTTTTTACTCTCATCGTGCCCTTTCTCTCTCTTTTGCGAGATTTCGTGTGCAATCATAAAACTGATATAAGTATATCTCGCGGATCTGACTCGCGTGTTCATCATCATCGTTTGTAAAAACCTGTTTTTATCTGGCACGCGAAATTATAAAAACATAAAGTAATCGCAACGACTACGTTGTGCACCACCGATGTATAATCTCGCATTTTTACTGACAATTTTACTGACAATGAGTTCTCCGTTTAACTTTAATGTTACAGATAGAACTTATACAAATAACAAAAGCAATCGCAAAAACATATAACATTTGCAGGTATCGACAGAGATGTAAGTAGTGCAGCATATATAATATTTTATGAATAGGTTATGAATTAAAGAAATAAATCGCGAATTTCTAACATAACAGGAGGAATATAGAAAAGACGATATGATCCGGAAATTAAATATCTTATCTTAAATAATACTAGAATAAGGTCTCGATTGTAATAACAAGAATTATATCTGCACCATTACACTCCTTTCTATTCAACATAATTATTAAGTAACTTTCTTATCAAATAATAGTTGAATCGAATGGTATTTCAGACAACTGATTATGTCTGTCGCTAAAACCAATATACTATCCCATTATAGGCTAATGAGAACCGGAATATTGTAATTTGATACTCCAAATGGAAATGTCAAATGTCGTGTCAATCACCTGTCAGCAAGTGTAAAATTTGCACCATATTTTAAGTGGTTCAATCTTCAAAACGAGGTCTTACCCGAATAAGCTTCAGATATATATAACGCAGTCACGCGATCGATATAACCCCGTTTCACTCGATCTTGTAATTAGCGACATACTCTACGTCGCCGCTGTGCTCTTTGACTCTGACGACGTATAATCTCTTTATGCCGAAATACTCGAATACGATATCAACGTACAATATTTTACGTATTCAAATAATGTATTATTATAAAAAAAAATTATCAAAAATGTATTATCTACAAAAAAAATCATGGCAATATAATCTTCTAAAAAAGTAAATAAAAGAGGTAGATAAATCCAAATTGCATATATTCTAGATTGTAAATGCAGTTCGTGTGAAGTACGGGAAGCGCTTTTTGTCACGCAACCAGACTTACTAATCGTAAATCGCGATTCCGTCAGTTCTGAGGAGTAAGCTACTATTTGAATACGGAGAGTTCCTGATGACACGTTTTTGACACGTTTTCGGAAATCCTGCGACTTAGATTCTTCCCGCGGGATTCATGCGGTTGCGTGACAACGAAACGTCGCCCTACGTCCAACGCCTTAGTTCTGGTTAACGTGTACACGAGTCCTGTCGCGGACTTGTGGCAATTTACAGCTAGGATCAGTGTCCTTTAACAGACAATCGTACCACGGTCGTCCCTTAATCCTCGTATATCTCGCCAACTTCGCACGCTCATCCCGTTGTCGTTGGTGAACGCAGGTTCGATCTAATCAATTAATCACAGGGTAGGTTATTAATAATCTGCTAATCTCCATCAAATTCCCAATTTCGTGTTTCTGAAAAAAATTACGCAAGCAATATATCTTTTCTTTCGCGAAAAAATTCTATGATAATATAAATCGTAAATTATTTAGCTTTATTTCTTTCCTTTTTATTTTTTCTATTAAATCAGAGGGAAACATTAAGGTGCACCTGCGTACACTTTTCAGGTGCCCCACTTTACGTTTATATCTTTTAAGTGACCTGAAACGTAGCTCTCACATATGTAGGTATAAGCCGCACTATATGTGCGCAATATATGCTTAATGGTGAAGCTTTCTGCCATGATTTTCGCTTACGAAAAGTAATGCAGTTGGAGGATTTTCCAGGAGATGGAAGATTATATGATATATCATCACGCAGGAGTAAAAAAAATGAAACGTTAATACTGTGCAGTTTGTAGAACAAACATAAATTATTAATTATGAGAAAATAATTTTTTATAAAATTATTACTTTTATATTACTTTTCATATCTTGGGTTTTTACCGATTCGATTAATATTAATGACAATCTGATGGAACTTGTAACACTTTGATTTTTTTTACACTTTATAAGAAATAGAAATATGTGTAATAAAATTATATAATTCTATCGCGATGTCCAGAATTCAGATTTAATGCAATATTCGATCAAAGTACGTTTGAGTGTACGTTTGAACGATCACACAAAAGAGGTAATTAATGGAACCAGCACACTATTAGAACTAGTGACTGACAAGGCCATTGAATGGCCTGGTCAAAAGTGCATCAGGAGAGTTCATAATGAACTGCGCGGCAATCTGAGGGATAGATTATTAATATCGATTTTAAAGGGACGTCGCTCTATAGCTCCACACTAGACAAAAGCAGTAATTAGATCATCCTAGCGCAAGAGGACAGTTTTTCGATCAGAAGCCCTGTCCTCGTGGCTGCGAAGTGAATAATGAACCGCGCACGATTCCACAAAAGTGTGTCGATATTGGATTAGAATAACATAACGCTGTAAAGTTTCATCGCGCACATACCGTCTACACTTATCTCTCTGCTACAGCGGAAACCTTGAGTTTATTCCATTCGTAACGACGGTCGAGTTTTCAATACTTTGCTGCGTTTCTTTGCATACATCGCGACCATTTTACCTATGCGCAATGCTTTTACTGCTACTATACCGTAACGAACCCCGCGACGTGCAGTCGTTCAAATGTTCCAGAAACTTCAACGATAACGAAGAAAAGACTGAACTCACAAAGACTAAAATATCTCGCTCCTGGCGGAATAATGGAAACGCACACTTCATAAAAGTTATTAGTTGCGTAAGGCTTCCACGTCTACGAAATGTTGAGATGAAGAAAGAGAATGTACAAGGAACATTGCATAATCCTAAGCCGTACGGTTAACAGCTTATTCAGATTCGTATCCTCCGTCTGTTGATGCTCAAATCGAATATACGTAGAAACTTGCTTTAACTAATCTTTGGTTCGCCGCATAATCCGGTGGAAACTTATCGTCAAGTTTCCTCAGCGCTAATTTAATACTAATTAATAGTCTAAAGCATCGGCGCACATTACGGCAAACGTAAAAATATAACGATCAAACGTCAGTAAATAGCAATCAGAGCTGCAGAGATTTCTGTAGTACCCGGATTCGATCGTAAACTGGAAGAGCTTATTGCGTATTCTCTGGGCAAACTAGATTCGCCGTGTAGGTACAGCTAGACCGTCGTTGTAAATAAAAAAGTCGGAAGGTGATATAACAAGTTTCACAAAACTCCAATAATACCGGTATTACGAGCGTTGTTTATTACTACTTGAGAAAGGTACAGCTTGATATATTAATTTCGCCTTAATGTATATGATATAATATATATGACAGAGAGAGAATAAGTATACATAATCACCAGAAATAAGCTTTCTTTAATAAATAATTGCTCTCTAACAATAAACAATTGGTAATAATAGAAGAATTATTCATTAAAAGAATCAGGAAAGCAAATAAGTAATAAAATCAACAGTGACGTTCGCGCGAATTTCACGTAAAAAAAATGTTAAAATTAGATATGTTAGAATGTTGGAATATATTATTTTCGTTAAAAAGTAAATTATAACGTAGGAAGAATGACATCTACTTAAATATTCTAAAAATCGATTTCCAATTTCTCAATTTCCGTCAATAAATTTGCGACAAAAAAATGTAACGAGAATAATACACTAAATATTATAGAAGCATTAATTTTCTTGTTGTACATTCTATTTCTATCAGTGACATCGAACATTTTGGTGATTGAAATAACTAACAAAGTAGAAACTGGGTTACCTCCCGGCTGCATCGTGTCGACTAAATCATTGTACGAGAAGACAAACCTATCCCGTTATCCGATATCTAGAATTCTACATGAGCGCCATAAAATCGCAATAGCAGCTCGCTAAACGGTGCACGAAATCGATCATCGACGCGAATCGTAATAGCAAGGTGACCAGGGCATTATCAATACCCCAAATCGCGTGACAGATTTATCAAATTATGAATATCGTGTTACTCAGTCGGAAATCACGATCAGTGGAAAAGTTCATCAGTGTCGCATATAAAAAAAATATATATATAGTTTGGAAGAAAATATAGTTCATCACAAAACCGAATCATATCAAAGATGAATAAAAAAAATTGTACGAAATAATGGTACAGAAAAATCAGTCGAAATAATTCTTATGACAAAATGTAATTTTTTTCTATATAACTAAAATAACGTTGATGATATATAATAAACAATGTTATGTTAATTTTCTAATTATTCTCCTCACGCAGAAGCGATCACAAATTTTAACTTTAAAATTGTAGTTTAAAGAAATTTAAAGAAATTAGTAATGAGACCAAATAGAATAATATTGGAAAACAGAAAATAATTTTTAATAGGAAAATTATTTATATGCTAAAGTATTCTTTAATGCTATTTGAATAGCAATTTCACATCAACTTTTATTTTTTTATAAAGAGTAAAGAACAGGTCTCAAAAATTCGATTTTTTTCATATTATGAAGTTTCATACTCATATAAAAATTTCTACACTTTAGAGAGTTTTATAGATATGATTTAAAAGTGATAACGCTTTTTTACGAGAATTTTGAGAACTTTCTCGATTTTCAATCTTTTATAATGATACCTTAATAAATGTACGTAAAGAGAAAACTTTGAAAATCAAGTTACACCAACGGTTTTTTAATTTAATCCGTTACGGAGGAAGAAGCTGGATCTGAAAAAGAGCGCGTAGTCTGGCGTAGCAAGATTCAACGGCTTAAAAATCAAAGGTTGGCCACAAAATACCGTGCCTCGGACCCAAGGAGGAGATCCGAGCTTGAGGTTAAGGGGGTGGACGGACGTCCGTCCATCCGCCGGCCGGCCGGCCGGCCGATAGGTCAGCCTTTTAGCCCTTTAGCGAGGCACAATAGCCGGTCATTTGAGTGTTCTTGGGCCAAGTTGAGAGTCGACACGGCCCAACCTCCGTCTGATTCACCCTCACAGACAGGTAGGAACATCGTTGTCCGCCACTGAGAGCATCTCAGACACTCAGAAAGGGGTGAGAACGCGTTAGCACTCGAGACTCGAGCGCAACCATCGAGAATCCAGCTTCGTCCCTCTCTCTTTCTCCGTCTCTCTTCGTACCCTCCGGCGTCGTACCGGGTCTAGCCGGGTAGGATACCTTTGCTCGTAGGGCCACGAGCTCGTCGCCCTCTTATTTTGCACACCCCTTCAGGCGGGTATGTATCTTGAGCGGCATTGTGATGGAAATTCTCGCCGCGCGCGGCATTCACCCGCCAATCATTCGCCCCGAAGAAAACACTTATCGGGGTATCTGCCACGTCGGGCGGGAGGCGCTTAGACGAGAGGAGGAAGGGAGACGAGGGGGGAGTCGCGTCGGGTGCGTGGTCCGACGGAAATCGAACGATAAAGCTTCCGTCCATTGTCCGCGTCGTCGATACGCGCGGATTCGGTAAGTTTGCTTGTTCGAGAGAACTTCAAACGATAACGAGATGCAAATTAAAACCTTTCTCAAGGACCAGCACTATACCTATTAAGTAATCCGATCGAAGTCTTTAGTCGTCCTCTTCAACATTGTCGCGGAGATGCTCACGTTCGTGCAATAAAACTCAGCCTTGTCGAAGTAATAGCGAACATAACGCGAAAAAAATGTTATTCCATTAAGTATTGCAGCGAGCGAAGCTGTATCGGACGGCTGTACAGAGAGCGAAGTAAAATTAAAAGTTAAGCGTATAAAGCTTCAATAAAGCGTTCCGCGACCGTACTGACAGAAGTAAATTGCGCCCGACGAAAATCGGGGCGACTGCTCGCGACCGAGCGAGTATTAATTTATTCGCTTTGAATACGCTTCTCAGATGGCAAGTCGCAATGAAATGAATTTGCCGTTGCGTTTGCAGCCGACCGAACGCGGAAATACGCTATTCTACGTCCGGGAACGATATTTGAGCAATAAAAGCTATTTACGAGATGTCGTTGCGCGAACGACCATTCTCGGACGTGTTCGACGTTTGTACAAATAGCACGTATGATTAAAATATCAACAGAATCCAGTTTCAGCTTAGCAAGATTGTGCTCGACAACGTCTGCAAGATTCATTCGATTTTAATTCGTAAAGATTGCTCACAGCAGACGAACAATAAGTCGCGTATGAATTCGATTGTGATTGAATGACTCTCTATTTAATCCATCCCAGAGTCCCAGAGTCATAAGGATGTTCGCCGACCACCTTTTAACGGTGGCTATCGCGTGGCGACGCACGTGAGAGACGGTAAACATGCTGTCTGCCGCGGAAATTATGTCGCTCAATAAGAACGATCGAGTCGAGTGCCTACTTTCGATGCTGAGCGTGACTCCTGAAGGTGCCACATAAATCTAGGAAGCGTCCTTCACGCGCCGATTCCTCCGTGCTAAACGCCCGGCGCGGCGGTTCAGGCCGGCGCGCGGCGTGCTTTATGGAGTGCAGGAACATACCGTGTGCCGTGCCCTGCCGGACGGGTACGGCGGCGACGGCGACGGCGACGGCAACGGACGAACGTGAGGCCCCATATTTCCAGCGGATGTAGAACGATCGTGAGTTGGTATCGCAAATGAAATCACGTACTCGCCCGTTGAGCACGGTAACGTCGTGCTACGTCGAACGATCTCATATGTTTGCGAGGGCGAATACCTACGTATACATACCTATAAGGTACGAAATGCAAAAGCGAATACGAAAACGGAAAAATATAGATTATGACGATTTCGAGTCCGACATCTGTTAAATCGGCAGCCAAAATGTTTTTAAAACGATAACGAACTCACACGGAAAGAAGTTTTGCTGAAGTATCAAAATAATTATAGATAGGTCGCTGATGATAATGCTGTAAAAAATTTTGACATTTTAGCAATCAGTTTGAGTGTTCTACATAATTATTTTGAGATGGTGCAACAAAATTATTTTCAGATCTGTATCTAGCTAAATTTTTAGATACTTCAGCAAAACCGTTCTTTTCGTGCTGGTATATGACAATGTGGTGTTCCAAAATAAATCAACACGAAAACTATCATTTTTCAGATAGCTTTTGAATTTTGTTCTCAATTAACTCAAAAATGGATGATGAGGATGAATGTAAACATACAGTGATAATCGAGAAGTTGCTATCACTCTAGATAGATATCCCGATAACCGATAATAACGTAAATAGAAGAGGATTAAGGTTATCGTGATTTGCGGTTATTCTAGTTTTTCTTTTTTTTTTTCACGATAAAATTTTCACATAAAAACGTATATATACTACAACTGGGAAATTAAGCGCGCTGACGTTTCGATATTCAAGAAATGATTTATGAACTTCTCGGATGCGCGCCTGTCGCCGATACTCCAAAAATCACCGGCATGTCCCGTTTGTCCATGCATGTGTGCAGGAGCGACTCGCTCGCAGTTCGCGCACGAGTGCAACGGAAAGAGCGAGACAACGTACGTGCGCGCGCGACAATGAAGCGACGTCCGTTTGCCGGTACAGCGGCCGGGTTTCACCTGCGCTCTCGGACTAAAATCAATTGTAATCAACACCGATGTATAAATCAAATCGTCCGTAGGGTAGGCAGCGAACGGAGAATAGGTACGGTAGGAACCGGGCAGAGCAGCGCGCTTCCCTTTGGATGATTTGTCGATGGCACGCTTTACGCGAACCGCTCCGCCAGGGAAAGGCTCTCATATACGCGGAGTCCCTCCGCATCCCTTTCGCGTAACGCGGAAGGAAAAAGGGGAGCGTACCGCTAAGAAAAGTTTTGCCATATCGACAGAAGTTTCGCGTCGCTTATTAAGGAAATAATACCTATAACAGACAGGACGCGCACCCCATCAGGGATATTTTTTCCCTCCGATGAAAGAATTATTGTGCAGTTTTATTGGCCGTGCAACCCGATAATCGTTACAATTTCTCCGTAAATATAGATATGTATTCAATATGTATTAGTGTTTGAATGGTAGCTTAAATTAAAAACAATTTTTTTATATATTTTTCTGTTATTATCTTTTAATTCAAGAAAACAAAATAAAAAATATCTCGTATATCGTTTTTGTTTCCATTTGGTATTTTTCCAAAGCCATATTAATGTGACCCGAATAAAGAAATATTTTCGGCATTAGTTGGGACAAACATAGACACTATCATTTTATTTTTTATCGACTCGTCGATTATCGATTAGCAATCACGTGTTTTAAATTTATCTCCGTATAAATTTAAAAAGCAAACATTCGACATTCTGTGCAAAATTGGTGAAAATTAAATAACCGATTCTCTTTGAGAATAACGCCATTCTTAAGAATAATGACGTTTTTTCCATCAAATTTTCTATTTTTCGTTCAGAAAAAAATATTATTTTTAAATAGATATATGCTAATATAATAGAAATAACTTGTTCACAACTGCAGTTTTACACTTAAAAATTACCTTAATACAATAGCGCATTACTCCATTAGCTAACGTACATACTTTGTGTCCATCGTTGAAATTTTGTATAACTTGAAAACTTTATAGCACCGTATTATGAGTGTTTATTGTGACTCGTTACACGAGTCACGACATTGTGCACTTTACAACATTTACTCCACTAAAAGAAACATATTTTCCCGCAGGTATTGTTGTATTATAAAGTCACTGGGAAGCAGTCCGGCGCAAATCCAATTTAATATCTTCATGCGCGTTATTCGTCCGTAAATTAAACTCGCTTATCGCGATGGACTCCACATTGTACATGGGATAACGCACAGCCGAGAGATTATTCAAACTCGGCACGACGATGATCGGAGTTGACAGAATCTCCGAGAGTGAATTTCGCTCGCCGGAACAATGCGGCCGTGTTGTCTGCCGATGTTCCTGCCTCGCTCTTAACGTCGTCGTCGGAGCAGGCAGCAGCTCGAGCAGCCGCTCCCGTCGGGCGCACACGTGTCGCAGTCGCGTGTGTGCGCGATGCGTGCCGCTGCACCTGTCCGAGCCTGAGTGCCGCCGCCTCGTAACTCGGTAATGCAGTTTTCATCGAGCAAGTTACTGGCGCGACGTACACGAGAAGCCGTACGCGGAAGCCGGAGTTTCCGTGGAAGATGTCAGATCCGTACGACGAACCTGTAGCTTCTCAAACCCCGATATTCCGACCAACGGCAAGCGAAGCGAACGAAGCTTATTCGGACACAGGTGTCGGCGCTTCGACGTCACTCTCGCCTTGAGAACGCATAAATCTGTACTATTTCCTGCTCTTTTCTCGTTTCGTCCCTCGTTTACCTTCCCGGCGGCGCCTATCTTACGTCTCACGACGAGGAGGAAGACGTTCGTTTCATTAATAAATCGTCGATAAATTACTTTACCGCTTTTTCGTTTACTGCGAAGAGTTACGTTTCTTTCTCCCTCAGATGAAGACGGTCCAATTATCCTCACCTCTGAACCATCGATAGTATCCACGTGCTATGTTCAATAAATTATCGTCTTCCTGAGAGAAACAAAAATTTCTCACAGAGTTTCTTACATCAATAAAATAGTGATGTTCGATAAGTTCATACACTTTGATATCGTGATTTAACGATGATGTGTATACCGAGTTTACAAAATCATCTGATATCCTTTCAGAGACGGAATCACTAGCAAAATCAATCTTTCCTCAGTAAAAACATTAAGAGAGATTCATTATTTATTGTAATATTCTAATTTTTTACATTATATATCTCCGTCATTAAACCTCAAATTAAAATTCTGCTAAAATAAATCCTACTTAAAATTCCACCGTAAAATATAATTTTGTTGTTTAGCTTTTTGAAATTTTTTTCCTAAAACTTCTCTTTTCAATCGTTTATGTCGAAATTGATGGTATTGAATAATTAACGCTTCAATATTTTTACTAACAAAGTCCAAATTGACAAAAAAACTCGTCATTAAAAGCATATTGTAACATTTTATATCTCTATTCTAAACAATTTTGTTATAGTTTGGCTATTTCAAATATTTCTATAACTTTAAAAAATTTTTTGATATTTGAAAAAAAGATTCACACACAATTAATATCATCAATTTAATTACCGTGATTAGTTATAAAAATGTATTATAAAACTACAAAAATCGTATATTCCTATAATATACTTTAATACTACAAAATAATGGATAACCACATCATAATCTACTATTACAAAAGAGTCTAATTATAATTTGCACTTCGATTAGGTCACACATGCGATTTAATTAATGAATAAATTAATAGAAAAGCGACCGTAGGTAATTTGCCAAAATTAACCGAAAAGTATGAACACACAGTTGAACGAATTATAACATGATTACATCGCGCAGTACAATAAAATATAATTATCCACGAGCTACTTCTAATTTCACGTATGATAGTAATATTCCGCATTAATTACTGTCAATTTCCTGCCTAATTCCGAAACGTATCTATGCAGGAATGTCACTGTGGTCCTGACAATTAAATCTATTCGTTTAATTATAAAAAACCACTGTCATTTTTGCAGCGCGGTGAAAAATTTCGCGTTTACATTTATTGCAGTGGCAGTCTAATCCACGCATTCATATCCGTCTCATAGTTGTAGTATCATCAGGCTCCCGCGGAGCGTATTTTAAGTATCAGAATAATCCGCCTCCTCGATGTCTGGCCATCCTTCCTCTCAACCCCTTATCTCCGCCCTTCCATCTTTGCGGTCGTACGTCTTACCTCGTAAAACCGAGGCGGCTTATAAGCGTAAGCGGAAGGTAATCCAAGGCGGCCACCCATAATTTAATGACGTTTAATATGCAGCCGCTATGCGACGGACTATTATTCTGATCTTTGCGCCGCGCCCCGGTGCAGTTATCTCAGGACCCCGAATAAGGTCGCGGCATTATTATGGCGGCGAGACGGATCCATCTGCTTTCGCACAGTTATTACAAATTTTAAATCGCTGCAAAAGTTGTTCAGCGACGATGAAACATTTGTTCGGATAACGGCGAACTAATGAAATATCTCCCGGCGGAGTTACAAAAATTCCATCACAATTTTTATTGCGTTATATTTTACTCAATATGCAATGCGAAATAAAATTTATCGCGTAAATTAGCAGACTCCAAATTCGAATCAAAATTCATGCAAAACTAGACTCAATTATTATTTGACGTGCCGCATATGTTATATCTTCTCACATAACGAATTCCAATATTTTGTTAACTAGAATAACAATTCGACGTTAACGAGTAACGTATCTGTGGATTGACGCAGTAAAAACCTGTCAGAAACCTGTGAAAATTGCATATTCAGTCAATCTCCTGTCTCTTCTGTCTCCCTTTCTCTCTCTCTCTCTCTCTCTCCTCGAAGCGGAGAGATCGCAATGCCAATTTGAATCTTTTCCAAACAGATAAAGCATTTCGCGCCTTTCACGCGCGATAAAATTCTGTATTCGAGGTTGCATCATGAAAACGCTTCGTAGGAGATGTACAGTGTACGTCGGCGAACATCCCTCGCCATCGATGGCACCATCGACGGCGCCATCGACGGGTGTCGTAGATCCCGCTCTCAACTTTCGAAACGACATGAGACGAGACTCGATACTCGAGACGTCAATCCGGCAAAAACCACGTCGTTGTCGAGATCCGCTTCGCGACGTAACTTTTTACCGGTCGTCTCGAAGGTGGCTTTAAGATTGCGGTATCGGTTTAGTGCGTCTGGACCACTAATCCGTTTGGTCGTTTCATGCCACAAGTAGAGAGATATCAATTGGTCGCGATTCGTCTGTTAAGACGATTATTACTAGACAAATTGCGCGATCGTTGTAGAAAAGTGGAAATTGTGTCTAGTACCAGAGACATAAATTTGCAGTGCAATAACAATTTACAATGCGCCGCTACTGTTGTAATAATTTGTAAAATGTCGGATGAAAAATATTCTACCATGTCACAAAGATAATGGCAACAAACATTATCATTTGTTGCAGTCATCGAGTTGCGGACAACTCATAACAGCGTGCCATTTTATCGACACAATTATCGTAATCATCGTGAAAGTAATATTTTCGTAAAGAAAGCAAGAAGAATATATCGGACGCAGGTCGCCACGCTTCGTTATTCGTTAACAAAGCGTAACGTACATTGAAATAAAACTTGTCTACTTTATTGTGATCGCGTATCTTACCGCAGACAGACAGCAATGCAGACGGCCGTCCCTCCCTCCTCACCGAGCTTCATCTTAGTTCATTCGACACCTGATGAATAAAATATTAGTTCTCATGCATTATAATAAAAATGTTTAGGTGGCGAGCTCGTTAGTCACGTTTCTCGAGTATCTCAGTCCAAACATCGGTGTGATAGTAATGGTTCGATCAATGGAATGGTCTCAAAGCAGCATACGGATAGGTGTATTCGTCTCTCTGGTATTGTGCAGTAGTTTCTCGAGAAAAAACATTAAGACTAAATATCCAATCGGCTATCTAATGTTCATCATTACAGCTAAATATTGAGTAATCAATAAATCAGAACGATCAAACATGACGGGATTGCGGGTCATCCCTACGTAACGACACGAACACGTACATACACAAAAGGGGGGGGAGACGCGCGCATTGACAAGGCACGCACAGATAAGGACATATCTTAATCATCACATATCTAAACATCGATCAACTAAAGCTAGAGATACGGACCTTCGACAAACGTAAAAAAGTAAAAAAAAAAAAAAGAAACAAACAAAGAGAGAGAAAGAGAGAACAAGTCAATCGGTGTCAATCGAGTCGGAGTGGTGGTGAAGTCACACACTGCTTGATATACAAAAATCAATCGGTATATATATAATCGAATATACACATATCCATATATATGCGTATACATACATCTTGATACGTGTGAGTCTAAGTACACATATGCAAGGATCGAGTCTGCACGTACGTATGTATAGATATATATGCTACGGTTAGTAACGTTCAAAGGTGGTGATTGGTGTTAGCATGGTCGAGCGACGATCGAGGCATCAAGAGAATAAAGGGAAAGGTAGATAGTGAAAGACAGAGATATAGATAGATATATATAATATATATAAAGAGATAGTAGTAGTAGTAGTAGTAGTAAGAATACAGGGGAAAGACAGACGAGTATTATGTATGTAAAAGCGAAGTCTATACGCGTGAAGAAGAAAGAAAAAGGAGAGGACTAGGGCTTTTAGAGAAAAAAATCTACTGACTAATCCTAATTGCAAACCAAACAAACGAACCAACCTCCTCGGTAAGGCCTAGCCGAAAATGTTCGCGGGACCCCTGTAACAAAAACATATATAAATCATAAGAAATCATAGAAGAAACAAAAAGAAACAACTACTTGACTGTAATGAGTGGCAGACGTTATGTTACAGTATCACATGAGAGCGAAAGATGAGGAGAATCAACTATCGGGGTGTCAAACGCGCGTCGATGCTTGACAGCGGTACGAATCGCATTGACTCGCGATCAGTCTCCCTTCGTCACATCGAGCATCAAGTATATTCGTTGCGATAACCAATCGACGTCGTATTTCTTCATTCCTTATCATAAATTTTACTTTGTAACTTTTATCCAGAGAGAAGAAAAGATTATCGCAGATAACAAATCTTTAACATTCGCGAGTACGACCGAGCGGATTCCAAACGTTTTCATCCGCAACAATATTAGTCGCACGATAACGTCATATATTTGCTTGTATAACTGCGAGCGTTTGTACGGAGAGAGAACGTTTGTGCCCGATCGCGAATCCGAAAACAAAACTGCTCCCGTTTGACACCCCTGCAGACGCGCAGTCTGCTATATACTTTTTTTTTTTTTTTTTTCACGGCCACTATCGGTGGTGGAGGGTGCGATCGGGGGGGATGTATTGTGGTGGCTGTTGAGCGCGAAATAAAGTTTGCACCGCAAACCCGCTTTTCGCCCGCGATTAGCCGCTATCGAAAGCACGGTCGACTGACGAATAGCCGGCTACGCTTTCGCTACAACCGCACGGTTTTAAACCAGCTCAAATCGAACGCGCGATCGTGCGATCTTATTCAACGCGGCGAAATTGGCACGAAATGAATGCGAATTGTTGCATCGCGGAGGGAGAGGGCGGAGGGGCGACGTGTGTCATTACACAGGGCGCGTGTGTACACGCGTCCACCGCGACAAATATATATATTGTACAATACATAAGTATTTTTCAATCCCGTAAATTTAGTTCGACGAAATATACGGACGTCCGACGCGGGCGCGCAAATAAATTTCTGGCAAATTGATATGAAAATGCGGGGATAACACGTCGTATTTAACTTCTCGCATCGAGATGAAAACGAAATGAGGGGAGTATAATTATTTTATCGTTAAATCCGATTGTCGGGAGAGAAGCCAGAGCGTACCGAGAATATTGAGAATGCGGCGAGATACAGCGTGTTTGTTTCTATCTACATATTTTTGCGGATGTTAAACCGATGATCTCTTTCTGTTTCGCGTCGAACGATGTTTCGCGGGTACGCTCGTCGTTCCAATTATTTTCTGATGCGTTAAAAAAAATGCAGTAAACATGTGATATACTGCTCTTTGTACGCCGGCGTTTACATACGGTTGCGGAGCCGACTCGGTACGCGTGCACGAATGCGAAATATTGCATAATAAATCCTGTCCTTTATTTCCGAACGTATACGTACATCCGGAGGTTTTATTTTTCCTACCGGCGCGCGTAAAGCGATCATCACCCGCTCTCTATCAAAGATGAATGCGCCGACGGTTACGTCGCGTGTGAAAATAACGGAAGTGATAGAGATATACGGTATCTCGCGCGGGGTATCTCTCCCACAGCGTCAACGATTCTCGCAAAAGTCGTAACGTGTCGCTACGCGAAACGGAAATAAGTATCGTTATGATTTTTTTTCCTCCGCGCAATCTACGTCGTAACCGTACCGGTAATACAGCGAGTTTCTAATTTACAGGCGACCGCGATAAGAGACCTGATAACGACGGGGGTGGGAGAGACAGAGAGAGTGCCTTTTACCCTTTCTGTATTATTCGCATTCATTACATTGCAGAACGCGTTCGCCGGAAGATTAAGTTTCTCCATCCGTTCGCTGCTGCTACGCTTTGTTCCACTCGGCATTACGGTAGTTCATACAGAGAAGCGTATTACTATCGCTACGGTGGCGCTACGTGGTAACTTATACGTGGGAGAAAGTCGATGGATAATGGCCCCATTGTAAGTGGTACACCGAGATAACGGCAAAGCGGATGGAAACCTTTTTGTCGAAAAATTGTACCTTGCGGACGTTACGAGGATGAACGATTCTCGATAAGCTCGCGATTATTCTGAAATTGTTTCTTAATAGCGACATGAAAGATTCACGATTCACGAAATAGAAATAAAATGTCGGACGAAAGTCGGATGAGCGTTTATAATATTAGAAATTAGATTATCGAAACACGCTTTCGAGGGGAAGAAAGAACTCCGGGCTACTTTTGCGGTAAGGAAAATGGCGGATCGTTGAAACTTGTTTAAACGAAAGCAACGCTGCCGAAATGACTCGGCTACACAGCGTCGGTTACGCGACGTGATAAATAGGAAAAAATTGCTAAGTGCGATCTCTCACGGGAATACGATATATCTCGCGGGAAATAAATCAGACTCAAGATTTCAGACGCCGGCGATAAATACGTGCGCACAGCTGGTTACAACCCTGTGCGACGATCGATACTTATTACGCTCCCCGTAATACGACTTCACTGAATGTTATGAGAACAGCTGTGCGTGGGCAACATCTTAAACTCGAGGTCTTACCTGTTGTTTAAAGACACGAGTCTCCCCCAACGTTCCCGTTACACGTCGAATCTCTAGTCGGTGTGTATCTCTTGACGCGAAATTAAAATGGGACATTGGTAGTAGTATTCGACAAGAATAAAAGAGGCAGGAGGAGTGTCCAGCGGAAAAGCAAACGCCAATCTCATTTTTAAGTGGCGCAACGAGATACGCCAGTCAAAGCGTTAATCGAGAATCCTGCCGGGACAGCTGGCAGTTACCTGGTGGTGGCCAAAGTGGAAAGAGCCAGTTAAAGGACGTCCTTGCCGCGACAACATAATCTCGGGAATCCAACGGGAGTAAAGTGTGGTGACGATGGGGTAAGATGGGCGGAAGTTGGTGTTAACGGAGGTGTGCAGCGAAGGTTGCAGAGGGTTCCAAATGTGCGGCGTTCTCGTGTCCGCGCTGTGTGTTATACATATGTAGTTACGAAGTATACGTGAGAGACATGGGCGTGACCGGCCCGAAAGTCTCATAACACTTGGAAACAGGTGGCGTACTCTCGTACTCTCGTCTTATTGCCTCGACTAGTTTGCGCCAGAGGCAGAGAGAAAGAGAAAGAGAGAGTGAGATATAGAGAGATACAGAGAGAAAGAGGGAGAGAAATGGGAAGAAATAAACCAAATGAGGAAGAAAGAGAGAGACAAAGAGAGCGGGAGACAGTAGTCAATGTTCGTGAAAGTAAAGAAATAAAGGGCGAGAATGCGAGAGACGGAAAAGGCGCGCGACGAGCTGCCGGCATAACGGACAAACGAGGAAGGAAAAATTAATTCGACGTTAATCGAGAACTACGCAGCAAACGAAAGACGGGATGCACACAAGAGACATTTGACTTTGATCACTCCGGACGTCTCCCTCTCTTTCTCTGTCGTTCCTAAGCTGTAAGCTCGAATGTAAATCCCGCTGTAGGAAAAGATGTTACTACTGGAAGCTTAATTAGTAAAACATACCTAACAATCGATATGTGATTACCTGTGTAGCTTTGTAAGTGATACAGGAATGTAATTTAAGGAAGTAATGTAAGGAAGTAATTTAAAATTTTGAAATGTTTACATTTATACGTTCCATACATGCTGTCGTGTTTGCGACAAACGTAACGTTGTGTGGAGTTTCGTCACGAGAGCTTTTCATGTTTGAGTGTTAATTACGTAAAAAAATGCCAGGCAAGTATTTTGTATAACAAGTATTCGTTTGCATCGCTGGTGTAAAAAAATAAAGGTATAGAAGAATATGCAATGTTTACCGTGGAACTTTGTTCATCTATATGATCATCGCTCGCTACTTGGCAGCCTTTTGGTAAGGTTTTTTTGCCAAGAAATCGAAGGATAACGAAATTAAATCGATAAACCGATACATGTAAACGTAAAGTGTCGTTGCATTGTTGTGACGAACACATGCCGGCACTAATACGTCTTTGATCACTTATTGTTAGATTTAATAGAACAACACCTATGTACGATCAGCCGTCGAATCAGGCATCTAGTAAAGCGCCTTTTCGCGCACAAATCAGTTTCAGTTGCGACACCGTGCGTTTGTGATAGCTTCGCTATCTGAAAGTTCTTATTTATTATACCTGTACTTTCAAACGGAATTTTTCATAAACGCACCGATGCCAGGGTGACTGAAAACTAATTCGCGTGCGAAAAGTATGTCTGCGACTGCGCATAACTGTGCCCTATTCGACAAAGCGACCTCGCAGCTTGTCACTTTACGCGTTGCATTTCGCCTTCATTTTCGTGTTTTGTTTGTAACGAAATAGAGTCATAAAGGCCAAATGTAAAACGCAACGCGACAGACTGTAAAATCGTTCGTGAAATGCCAGGTTGATCTAGGTGAGAAAACAAAACAGAGTGATAACAATAATTATTGTCACTTGCTGCGAAAACTGTACCAAAGACATATCACAACGGTATGATTGAAAAATGCAAAAAAATAAATATATCGATCCCGTATTTCTATATATATGCGTAACACGCGTCGTCAAATAAAATTAACAATACCATATATATATCTCTCGTGGTCCGCAAACACAAGTACATCCAAGGAGGTCATGCCACGAATGAACGAAACGCGAGGCAGGCAATAATCATTCCGATTTTCAGGGGATATCAGGCCAAATAAAAGCAGCAGGGTACAACGGCACAGCATGCGAGAATTATAGCGAGACATGATGAACGAGGACGACGTGATGCGTCAAAAGTAAGTCGTCTCTTGCGCGCGGTCCTTTGTGCGAACTACTGATATACACATAAGCATGCAGGTTGCACCATCTGGCACTGCATGCAAACGCATTTACGAAAGTACATATGCTCTACCGGTCGGAAGGAAGCGTCGCGCAGCGAGTGCTATGAGACGTTGGACCGTTGGCTGTCCCGCCTCGAGTGTGTCACACCTGCTACTACTTGAACACCGCCGGCGTCGCAGGACAATTCTTTCGCCAGCGCGCGTCGAAAGCGCGCTGAGTACGAGATTTCTTCGCGCCTCGCCGCGGCCGTTCCCCCGGCCCCGGCACGCTCGTTGTCCAGCCATCCGCAGACACCCTGGATGATTCGATTAAAAGCGACCGCGACGGTGATAATTCGATCACTGTTATTCACCGAAAATATTTCGCTCCTCCGGGCGGGGATCGATCGACGTGTCGATACCACAACAACGATGTTGTCGGCTCTCACGCCGGCAAGTTCGATAATTTCCAACCTTTTGCCCCGGCTCGCACTTGGGAGCAACTTTGATTAATGATACTGCCGCGGCAAACTCACTTCGCGTCACTTTTCTCGTGCGTTACTTCCTATCCACCGTACACTATACGTCGTTATTAGGAAGCCGCATTATCGAGGCGCGAATAACGTGCCCGTATACCGAATAAAGGCACAGAGATGCGTTTAGTGAAAATACGGATTTCGTTATCGATCATTTTGTTTTGATAAGCATCCAATATAATAATAATATATCCATTTTATTGTTATATTTATATCCATTTTATTTGATAAACATCTCTCGATGGTGTATACCTCGCGTATATTCGATTTATGTGAGACGGAAAGAGATCAGATTTATCAAGGAGAAAATGTACGGACACAGCAAAACGTAGCGATTGAACACCGACCGCGCGCATTAAATTTCTTTCCGCGAAATAATTGTGTAAACCAATTTCACGCAAGACCACGCAATCAATCAGCGAACGGCTCCGCAAACACAACTTAATTAATTACCTTTCACTTTGCCGTTGTATCAATAGCTCCCACAGATTTGTTCCGCAACAGAAATCAATGATTATGCACGATATATTAAGAGAAATTTCATTAGTACGCTCGCCAAATTACGGCCGCCGATAAAGGTAAAACTTTCATTACAGGCACGTAGTAATTAATCTATTAATTAGTTAACCTTGACTCGCGTGTGTGCATGCACGTAGGCGAGCGCGAGCGCGTGCGCGCGCGGGGGTGTGTGTGCAAGCGCATAAAATTCGCCGGTCATTAACGTATGCAAGTTTGCACGCCGCCGTTATGAAAATGCACGGTTTCCTCCCACATTTTTCACACGAGATGCTCCGATAAGTTATGTGAAAAATGGCAGGCGGCCACACACACAAAAATAGAAGTAAGAATCGCGTTGGACGCGCCCTTGACGACATGGTCGTCACGCGATGTCTTTGCTCGTCGACCATGCAAAACGAGTTTTAGACGGCACGTTCTAAAGGGCGTCGACCGCGACGCGTAATTTTCATATATCCGTCGTTTTTCCAATCCGTTTTCCAACACCCATCCGTTCAGACGTTTTCGTGATCGCGGCGCGATCGAACGTATCCGGCGGCGATCTCCGCTGCTGTTGGCGCATCGCCAGCTACAACAATAATTATCGACGGAAGGGGGCGTAGAGTTAATTTCACGTTTGGCTAAGTACTTTCCTGAATTTTTCCTCAAACACTCGGGGCTCACGCTCGCGTTAGCCCGTGAGGGGGTGCGTACGTATATATAAGTACGTCGAACATAATCCTCCAGACGAGTGAACTTCGCGGCCGCCACGATGAGCCACGGATAGCTTGCCCTTCGTTTTCAGGAAGGTTAAACCGCCGAGAGGTTTGCGTCCCTCTTTATCCTTCTTTACCCCGTCACGCCCCCGAGTTCCGCGCCACTTGAACTCGACCGTTTCTAATCCCAACTCGTATCTACGGCTATCATTTTATCTCGATTCAGTTTATTCCACTCGCGCGCTGCCAAATGGCAAAGTTTTTCGATTTAAGTGGAGTACACCGATATATATGCCGGGGCATGCGGATGGAACGCGAGGATGAGATGTGGTGAGGAAGCCGGAAATGGAAAACGGCACTATAGCTGTTCTGTCATAAGGGATTTTTGTCCCGGAGAACCCCATCCTGAAAATGTCCTTTCAGTCATAAATATTAAAAACGAGGAGAAGGAATGGCGACTGCTCTGTAATGACGGGGCAATAATTATTTTACGTGTCTGCAATAAGGCGAACGAAATGTTTGTTCGGTTAATAATTAATTCGTCATGTTATGCCAGCCCGGCATGCGTTTCATCGTGTACGTCGCGGGTTTATTTTATACGTTATATTCGCCATGATGCGTGCGTAAAATGCATACAACAACCGGCGCGAATGGTAATCTGAAATTCGTCAACCATATCCGCATAAATACATCTGCAATTGAAACTCTTTATTCAACGGATTCGAATGACTTCGAATATCATTTAACGTTTATAAACGAGCCTCGTTTCATTTGTAATACGATATCGCGAACTAAAAACGAGCGTTTCACTCTCACGTCACGGTTATCCGGAATCGCTGTTCTCTCGTAACGAGCACGTTAGCACAGAATTACCATTGTCGAAATTATTACGCTGATTGTAAATGGACAAATTTCATAAATATCGATTATATAACGGCAAACCGCCACCATCTCGACGTCTAATCGATCAACCCGCCTGTAGACGAGAGAAACGACCGAACGAATCTTTCTTTTCGAGACTTTACTTTGAAGGCTGTACTTGAAGAACTTTGAGAGAGAGAGAACTTTAAGAGCAATTTATTTTTATACTCTTTAACAAACTGACAAGGACTGTGTTGCGGGTATGTCGATCGGATTTAACGCTAAATCTACTGTAAGATTCTCATATATAATAGATGGATTTTAAAAATTAAATAATCATATTAATGCAAAATATGCGATACAAACCCAAGCGAGATTACATTTGAATGGTACAAAGCATATTGTTTCACTCGTTCTTTTTTTTTATTCCCCGTACAAATAAATGATTAATTAGAATTTTCACAAAAGCTTGTTTGCCTCGTGCGCGAAAACGGCCATTGTTGCAACCGCGTTCGCGTAGTTTCGTCCGACCGATTCGCGTAGTTTCGTCCGACTGGCTCGCGTAGTTTTTGTCTTAAATTGATAAACACACACGTTTTACCGTCGGGACAGCACACGCAACCGCAATCACGGCTTAATTGAAGTGACAGGCGATTCTTTTTCGCGACGACCTCGACGGACTTAAACGACAGCGACCTGAAACAACCGGCTGACGTGGGGCACATAAATCTAGGGTTAATAGTAACTTATCGTAAATCCTTCACAGTCTGATTTACGCGGCTTTTACGGCTAACTTCCCCCGCGGGGAATCATTTTCTTGTGTTGCGTGTCCCATTTTATCATTATAACTGCCGAAATATCCGGGAATATTATATTTTAATTTGAATTATATTTTCCGCATGATTAGGTGTACTCGTCGTAACATCAAACTCGCACGATACTTTCGCGACGCAAAAGCCCTCTACGCGCGACAAGACACATAAAAATAATCTCTTCCGAACAAGACTCATGGAAGCGATAAACGCGACAAATGTTTCCCGGTAACCTGCTCGACTATTTTAGTAACGCGCCTAACAAATACAGGGACAATGAAAAACAATATTGACTATGAAAACAGCGTGTTATTCTTGTCCCGAAAAGTTTATCCGCGCGCGCTGCCCTTCGAAAACAAAACCGAGAATCGTATGCGGAATCTACCGTGTGCTATCGTAAAGCGGAGGGCGCATGTGCAAATGTCGCGCTGTTGGCTGAGCAAATGTCATTAGACACGGCGATTGTCACTGCCCCTTAATCGCGCCAAGTACGACTTTCCACGGGAAATCAGTTGTTCGTCGCTCCGAGCGACGAGAGATAAAAGCGAATCCGTACAGAACTGGAGGAGACCTCCTCCTCCTCCTCCTCCTACTCTCCCCTTTTCTCCCTGCCCTGATGTTGTAAAGAACGATCGAACGCACGAACTCGCAACTGAAATAAGCTGTCGTAAAGTTTACGATCGTTTTGCGCCATCGTGCACGAACGCTTTGTTCCCTTGCTTTACTGTCAATGATTTAACGATAATTTTATCCCGGAAAATCGCACGTTCCGCTCATTCTTATCTCATGAAAGCAGACCGTTCGTTAAAATGACTTTTTATTGATTTTTTATCCGAATCAATAACGATTGGCGCGGATTTCTTAAGCGACGGACGCAGAGTTATATCTAAGATCGATTGTTCGACGGCGATTATTCCATTTCATTAGTCTACCATTTCAGTTTGATATGACAATTCCGTTATTACGAATCATTTGTTTAAACGTTTAAATGATTCGTAATAACGGAATTGTCGTATCAAACTGACTCGTAAGTTTCGAGCGATTAGCCAAAATTACATTAGACGCGTCTTGCTAATAGTTTCATTTAAACTAATTTCAGTTTTAAGTTTATTTTGAATATTACTTTTATATTTACGGGACAGTTTTCAAAATGCGCATTTTCAACGCTAATTATTAAACATTTCAAATATGCCATTAATATTTGTAACAAACATGGAATAAATATTTCGGGAGCGTTATCTGTATCTTTTGTACAAACAGGGCTACCCAACTAATGACCAAATATCCAGAATTAGTGTGACACAAATTTTACAAACGTCCATCGATTTTACATGCCGGCGCTATCGAAATCCAGTTATCCGTGAACAGCCAATTAATTACGTAGAATATTGTATAATACATTTGGCCCATTTTATCGTATCGTAATAACGCATACGGTATAATACGTTGAAGTGAACAAAGTTGTCGGGAAATAACCGAAGATTGAAAGGCTGGTTGAACCAGAGAAATATAAATTCATTTTTCATGCTTTCCAACAGTGCTACAGGGGTTGTCCCAAAAAAACATTTCGGAGATATTATGGAATTTAATACTGTTTGTCTTTCGTGTTTCAACGTTCGCGCCGCTCCCGGTCGAAACTCATTGTCAATGACAAAATCAACTTGCGCCGACGATTACCTGCGTTGAATATTCGATTACTTGCGGTTACCTCGATCGTTATCTTCGGCATAGCTGTTTCCGATACTTCCCGGGAAGCGTTTTCGCTGGTTTTTTCAAGCGACGGGAATAACGTTCCCAGCGTTGCAGAGCGCAAAAATACGCGCTCTTGTCCTCGACCTCGTTTCATCTCTGACATGGTAGGCCTCAACGAGGCGACGTTGAGCTCCCGGTCCTCCGTCGCTCTTCGTATAATTAAGGCCGTTGGCCGCGAGGTCGTCGAGGCGAAACGCCCTCATTCACCTTACCCGCGCCCAGCCACTCACGGCCCCTTTCTGTCCGCAGATGGGGCACGATTAATCTTAATTTTCGTCAAGTTATAATCTTTAATTAAATCACCATTGATCCGCAAGTGCCAGGACTTGCCAATCAGGAACTTCGTCAGCGACGAGGAGTGGCGGAGCGCAGGGCAGGACGAGGGTTTTGAAAAAAAAAATATATATATATATGATATATATCCGAGAGCGCGTACAATCCGGCGAATCAATTTTCTGGGTAATAGGGACGGCGCGAATGGGATCTGATTATCAATTTACGGATATAAATAACGGGCGGGCGGCGTTGAAAGGTCATTTTACGAGCAAAACTCTCTCGTCGGCCAGAGAGGATATTCGGAGGGTATCGGGCACCTGCAAATTATTTTCACTTTAATCGTTCAAGAGGTGATCGACTTATACGACGTGCGGTTTCTTCACGATTGTCTAGATTGGGCAACCGCTCGAAGCCTTCTAATCGGCCCATCCGAGTCGAGCAGCGTTCCCACCTCGTCGATAAATAATTGCTCGTGCTAACAGCGCACCCATTATTGGATGAAGATTGAAATTAACCACGAGAAACCGGGTATTAGTCGTATCTCGAAACAAAACACCAAAACTGTCTTGATTAGGGTCAAATCGCCAGATCGGTTTTCCTGTTTTCGACGATCAAATTGAGGACATAATTTAAGGGGATTCGAGCAATCAGCGCGCAGCCGTGAATGTTCGCGGAAACACCAGCGTCAGAGAATCATTATGCCGTATAATTTCTCTCAGGCGCGGTCTAATCGCGGTAGACCAAGCGGGGACTAGACACGAGGTTGACGGAGGGGAGTAAGGAGTAAGGAAAAGAGTAAAATGGAAGGAAAACTCTGGGAGAGAGAAGAGAGAGAAGGGTCACCGGTGTGTAAGACGAGTAGAGAGCATACCTCGAGCAAGTAACAGTGCAGGAAGTAGCGAAGGGACCGTGAAATCTAGAGGGACGCCTTTTCGATCGGTCGCTGAGTGGTCCTCGAGAGGAACTGTATCCGAGGGCGTGCTCATGGCTTCCTTCACTTTTTTTTTACAGAAAACAACGCTCCGAAAGCGTTGGTGATTCGATTCTCAACGGTCCACTTGTGTCGTTGTATCGATCAAGAAAAATTAATTCTCTTCTTTTCAAGTTAAAGCTTCCCGTTTAAACATTTCTATGGAAACTACATTACGATTCATTCATCTTCGATTGTGATTACGTACGAAACGGTCATAAGTCAACGCTACGTGTCAATTGATTATCGCATCGATAATTCTTATATGAATATATACATCTATAGTTGTTGAAAATATCGACGACATTGATGAAAAATATTATATTTGTATCGTAATCGCATTTTTGAACGTTTTCAGATACAACCGTTTTCCGATATTATTTTAATCAGTAGAATAACTTCGAAAAATATTGCAACTTTAATCCTCATAGTTTTGTATTTATTTAATTTATAAGTTTCCATTGTAATGTACAAACAAAAAACTATTCAGAGGAAAGAACTATTGTACAAATACTTTCCATATATTCCCGTCGCTATAGGTATGTAATAATTGAAACGAAACAACATTGTCAGGCATAAATTGAAAAATTTACCGTTAATATAAATGTATTAACTTGACGAGCTAGGTTGTCACCGCACGCGCAAGATCGCGAGATCTTCGCCATCGTTGTCAAAGGTAAGAAGAGTCCCAGGTTTGGCGCGAGCGACGACGCATTGACTCACCTACGGCGAACGCGAACGCGATATCCTTGCGGTGAAACGATATTCCGATTCAAAGGCCGGATCTCACGTTGCCGAGGCCGGTGTAGGTACGCCTCGCGCTCCTCGACGCAAGAAACGGAAGCGCGGAACACAGGCGGAACGTAAGCGTAAGCGAGCGGCACGAAGCTAACACCTAATCCAACATTCTCTGTCTAAAAGCGTCCGCGGCCGTCTTTACCACCGGATACCGCGCCGAGAAGGGATCGTAATTAAGGCCAGCTCGAACGTGCCGCGAACGGCACGATGAAAATCTCGTTCCCTCCCACCCTTCCCCCCCCCCCCTCTGCCCCGCTCTAACTAACTCGATTAAGCGGTTACCTCCACGACGAGGGGGATAAATCTTGAAAATTCATCGCGCGCCCGAGTCCAGTCACGTCGCCGCCGGCTCTGTATCGCCGATCTATGCGTTCTCACGGGGTTGTGTCTAATTTAATCGCGCCCCGCGCTATTCCTGAAGAAACTTCTGCCGCACGCGCGTTGATAACACCGAGGCTTCTTCTAGGGTTGCTCGCGCAGATGAAGAGATATGGGCAGATACGCGGAAAATTGTAATCGATTCCTTTCGCGATATGTCCATCAAATTAATCCGACTTATACGACACGATTTATCGTAAAATGACATCGCACAAACCGCTCTCGTATTATTCCGCCGTCCAAATAAGATTTATAAAATAAACTCTCGTATAGTAATCACGTTCAGGGTAATAACGTGGGTACAATTCATTCGATTTTATCTCAACTCCGCCGCGACATTGTATAAAAGCTGATTGGACTCGCTATTGTTTTTCCTCCGCGCGATACGATATTAACACTCCCCTGTGCACGATTCGACTGCCAATTTAAATAAAGGCCGGGAACACAGCGGGTATGTAAATTTAATAAAAGTTCCCTCCGCAGGTGGCAGAAGTTAGAGGTGCGATATTATCGACAAATCCGAGTCCCTGAAGCGACTGCATAATGGATATTTGTCCCGAAAGCTTTATCGTTTCAAAAAGCTCTCCGCTCGCTTCGCGGTGGCAACCCTTCGCCGTATATATTCGCGCGACTTGCGACAGAAAAAATTAAGTGCTAAACGTCGTTGCAAAAAAGAAGCGGGATATACGCGATACAAAAATACTTAAAAACACATTAAGGCCGCGCAAAATAACGCCCGCGACGTGGCAATTTTATCCTTATAGAAGTATCCTTATAGCCAAACTAATCGCGTTATCAGCTATATTATTATAGGATTAATGAGTCTCCATGAGAAAAGCATAAATAGCATTTAATGAAAGAAAGATAAGGGCGGCGAGACAGGAACACTATTATAGAGGTCATTTCGTCCTTAATGTGAAAAGTTTCAAACTCGTAACAGCAAAACGGAAACAGGCGGCGAAAAATATTTTAAATAGGAAACAATTTCGTTAAAAAAAAAAAAAGCAGAATACGGGCATATATTCTCTTTAACGATCTCCCGTGACGTTTATATATGACAAGGTAAGTATTACGCTTTAAATTATTATTGCCTTATAAATTGCCTTTCTAGCAAAATTATTATTTAGTGACGCGTCTATTCCATTCAATTAATCGAAAGACATTCTACGCTATAAATATTTCTTGAATCGGAACGGACGGATCGCTATAAATATTCGACGAATTCACGCTTACGTAAAGGCGATCGAAAATGTCGGTCGCTCGCGCCTGGTCAGGTACCTCGTGGAAATATCGCTGGCGAAATGCGGCGATTACATCGAGGACCATTATTCCGGTCCGGTCCAATGAGCGCGCCTCGAAAAAGGAAGAAACACCGATGTAAGAGAGCACCGAACAATGGACGATTAAATATTGAGTAAACGGGGTGTTCGATGGCGTCCAGCACGGCGGCCCTGTTATTTATTCAGGCGCCACGGCGTATAATTCGTTTCGCGCGCGAGGGCAACGAGAGGAGGCATCAGGGAGGGCCGTGCCCGGACGATCCACGCTAGCTGTTCTGTGTATAATATAGAAATGGCTTAATTATACGACCGTGCGAGAGACGGAGAGAGTCCTGCGGGCATATCGGGAAACAGTTATAATTTGTCGATGGACGTAGAAACCTCGGTCGCGCCGCGGTCCGACAGATCGCGGTATGCCCGACGGACGATCCGAGCGCTATGCCCACGGCTGCAAATTCGTATAAATAGGTTGCGTTAGTAAATAGGTTACGGGTTGCCGTGTATGCGGGTCTATCCTTTACCCCTTTACCCCGGATATGTTTACCGGCGTCTGTCGATACCCCCCGCGCTAGATCGCGGCCGCGCGCCAAGTCGTTGATGAGAAATTAATAAATCAAAACCGATTCGGCCGCGGCGAAATTCCGAGCGTAAAAGCACTGTCCAATCACGGCCGGTTTAATAACCATGTAGCTTTAGTATCGACTCTCTCTCTCTCTCTCTCGTAATTGCGTGCTGTTACATTTTTCTTCTTACAACTTTTTTTATCCCGTTGGGTCCTCACCTGCGACGTTCGCGTGGAACGATCCACGTTCTTGCGACGCGAGTGAAACGATTCTCGATGTCCCCGATCGATCGTAAACTCGGTATTTTTACGTAAACACCAGTCTACGCGAGAAAATCGAAAGGGGGAGAAGAGGAGGAGGAGAACGGGATGGCAGTGGTGTCAGTGGAGGCGGAAGGTGTCGGTACTTAGGGTATATACGAGAACTGGAACGAAAGAACCCTTCCTCTCCTACGCCTTCCTGCCGAAGGCTCCGACCCACCTGACCCGTGACACGCGAACCTCTCGAATCCTGGCTCGATCGATATCCACTGCGCCAGGCCAGTTCTCCGAGAGGGAACTCGGTCGACCGACCTGCCGGATATCTCGTCACGACCGTGGAAAAAAAATCTAAACGCAAAGAGAGGCACCGCGCACCGCGCGTCGGGCACTCGCGCTCCAGCCGACCGGGCGGACGAGTAGAACGGAGTTACGGTAACGAGTCTAGATATATGGACTTTGTACGGCCAATTTCCGGAAAATTTTTCCCCTTGAATCGTTAAGCGTGGAATCGATTTTTTTCGAGCAAAGTGTGGACGACGCGACGGAACGAGTCCGAGCGCGCACGTACGCGCGCCGCAGTCGTGAGATTTTTGCGCCGGTCCGGGTCGATGAATCGCGCGCGCATTGTCCAGCGAATAATCACAGATTATATTCACGTTGACCCGTTTAAGCGCACGCGATGGAAAAGGACATTCGATATCGCTTCTTTCGGCATTTAACCCAGATTTTCGTGCACCCACTCTGTTTGTCAAGTACTTTGAAGGGTCGCGTGGACGGTTTTTGGTACCCTCGCTATAAACGGATTAAAGGGAAATCGTCTGTAATGATCGTTGATTTATTATCCACTTCGATTTATATTATCCACTCAACGACATCCACGTGTTAGTATGTACCGTTTTTTAAAAATTAAAATTAATAAATCAAACATATTTAGCTCTCTTTCAAAATCCTTTCATAAAAATAAAAATCTATATCATTTATAAGTGTTTGCTTCTTGACGACAATAGTATAAATAAATTAGTTTTTCAATCAAGATTTTTCGATCGTGAATAAACTGAATAAAAAATACTTTTCGTGAAAAGCTGCTTTGATATTTTACAGAAATTTATTTATAAAAGGGCAAATACACTTTTTTATTTGCGGCCACTGATCGAGACTTCGCTAATATTCGCGATGAATATTAGCGCCGCGTTTTTATCAACGAATCTCAACATTTGGCAGAACGGCAGAACGTATGGGAATGGAAATTAAATCTAGTCTGGCTCGAGAACAAACGGCCGGGGTTGAAACGACAGTTAACCGTCGTTGCGAACACACAGGATTCGCCGAGGGGCATTCGAATTCACATTCGCAGGATATTTACTCGGACTTCCGACCATAATTAAACAGTCGCCATAGAGAGCGCATACTTGATGCGGTTCTCCGAAACGGTAATGCAATACATTCGCGATATAAATGCCTAAATGGCGACGTCCGCTTTTTGACCGTACCGACAGGGCTTGTTCGTCCACCGCTCGATCGCGTGAATAATGCACGTGCTACGTGCTTATTGACAGACGAACTTTCCCGGCTTCGAGAGGCACCAAACTCCGCCGGATGAATAAGAAATGCCAGCGCGACCGGTAGACGCGCGCCAGAGTCGAGCGATAGCGCCAATTACGCGGCAGCCCGGGATGATCAAAGGAAAAAATCCATCTCGGCATCCGTCACACGGCGCACGCGTCACGCACAATTTATCTTCATCCCTCGCCTTCGCTGGGAAATACTCGGCAAATATTTACACGAGCGAAGAGCCGCGCGCAAATCCGCGAGTGCGCGCGCCGGCGCACGTCATTTTAATATATAAATTTGTAAAATGTCGTTGCGTGTCGACATTTTACAAACTTCAGCTGAAGCTTCGCGAGGTGCTCCCGGCAATGGTTGGGTTCATACGGCGAGAGTACATCTTTCTGTACTCTCATTCGCAGGTAAACAGTTTATCGTATATGCACTCAGTGCCCATCTCTCGCAAACGTAAACAACATTTATGTCTGTTAAACGGGCTGCTTTCGCGAGCTCATTAACGAAACGAAAAATTTCCGCGATCGAGTCACGAAACGATTCGGAGGCGAATACGCGAATATGCGGTCGGCGACGGATCCGCCGCGTTCGCGATTTTTCCCGCAATATCTCCCAAACGCCAGGCCGAAGCACGAAAAATCCAGGAGCTTTTGTCGCGTCACGTACACGCGAGTAGTCGCCTTCTCGTTGAAAAAAGCTCGTCTTTGACGACAAACATCGCATCGAAAGCTTTTACTCGCGGTCGATGTTTGCGCATCCGCGTGTGTACACACGTATGAGTATATAATACATGGAATAAAATATGGTTTATATATACGTATCGGGGGAATACACGCGCACGCATACTCCCGCGCGCGCGTGCTCGTTTATTTGCGCGCGTCTCCGCGTATGACGCGTTATATCCGCGGTATCGGTCGTATGACAGGACTATCGTGTAAGAAATGGAAGAAATTTATCGTTCGCCCAAGAGCGAAAGGAAAATAACGAATCTTGTAAAAATAAGGGTAAAATAGAGAGCCTTGGTAACGGAAAGTAACGAACTTTTTTACTTATTCATACATAAAACGATTCTTCTCGCACGATACTTCGTTGAGGCGTCAAAATTATTCTCGAAGAAGACACTGAGGTGAAATTATGTAAATAAAAAGTATATAAAATCGACGTAAAACACAAGTTGGGTAATCTTTTCACTTAATAATTTAAATGTACGTGCGTGTGGACCTATGTTGCAGATCGACATAATTAAATTTGAAGTTATAATTTAAGAAATACTGTCTATCCTCGTCCAATCAATCTACTCATAAAAACCAGCTTATTGAAAGAATCTTATTAAAAGAAGTTTTAGCAGGAAAAGTTCATAACTTCTACGAAGATTGATTAATTCTCCGATACCCTTTTTATCAATGACTCAAGATACATCAGGGCAATATTAATTTCTTGGAATAAAGTTTACCCGTTAAACAAAACTATAATATCATTAGTTAGATGATTAAGCGGATCGCGCGCATCATTTATCGCGCGAAATAGATTCATCGATCTCGATATCTGTCACATATGAAAACAATCAGATAAAATCTTCGATTGCGATATATAAATATATCTACAATATATAAATAATAATACACACCTATCAAAGTTCAATCAGCTTTGTAATAAAGATATGAAAGATTTTTAATGTTACTTGTCCAAAGTATTTTTGATGCCAATTATCGCAGAATTAATGTTGAAGATAGATTAATAATGTAGGAGGATAGGATTAATATTGAAGAAAAAGGAACCAAGATGTACGCGATACGTCAAACTAACGTTAACGAAAGACTATCGAGAATCCAGAAAATGTAAGCTCGCGAAATAGCAATCGCAGAGTGCAACGGTCTAGCCTGACTTGGTATAGGTGACCGATAACTGCACGGTTTATCCTATGATCCGATCGACCACTACCGGAAGAGAAGCTCGAGAGGCGTTGCTGCGGTACTTCGCGAAGTTCTCGCCACGGTCCGGTCGTCCAGAATTTACCGCTGACGCCGATGTCCGTACTGTCCGCGAGAAATACCGTTTACGCCCCCTTTTTCGTTCGATCGTCCTCGACGAATGGCTACACGTCCGCCGTAGGGACAAACGATTTCCACAGCGCGAAAAAGAGCGGAACAAGAGACTGGAGGAGGGTGGTATGACGCGCCGGTTGTGGGGGGAGGGGAAGAGAAAAGGCGCCGCGAAAGCGGGACAACGGGTCAGAAAGACCGAGGGAAAGAGAGAAAGAAAAGTGGGACGCCCGATATAAAGGAGAGAGAAAAATGGTGGTGGTGACGGCGGTGGGTAGCACGACTAGCACGGCGTTGGAGAAACTGGCGAGTAAGGGTGAAAGAGGAAGAGAAGGATTTCCCTCTGCGGGAGGAGTGGCTGTTGCGGGAAGGGAAAAACGTATGACTCCTGCGTGTGACACACGGATTTCTGCGCGCCAATAACAATATTTATGAAACGCACCGATGTGCGCCGCACGCCCGGTACTTGTCGTCTTGCTGATAAAGTATCTATTGGTCTTTCTTCCTCTCGAAAGAATGTCACATCGTATATAAGATTCATTCGGTTCATTCCGAGCGCGTACGAACGGCAGAAAATCTTTCTGTAATTAATCTAGCAGCAATAATGTGGAATTAAACTCGATTTGGAATTAAATCCGATTAACATCGGATACGAGAGACAAATGATAAAGATTTTAAAAAATAAAAAATTGAAAATTTTCGTGTAACCATGTAATTTATTTTTATATCATTTTTATGAAAAACATACCCATACAGAACTTAAATAATATTATTTTATTAGTCAAAATATACTTTCTGCAAATAAAATGTTTTATTACTATATTTGCTTGTTATGAAAAATAGTAGAAAAATTTTTATAAAAATCAGTAACTAACAAAATGCATTTCTATATTGGTTTTATCATTAGATTTTAATCTTCAAATTCAATATTTTATCACCATTTAATTCAACAAAAACCGATAAGCAAGTTGTAAATCAAATTAAATTCACAGACATCTTGAATATCGCATATTTATCTCGTTGATAAAATATCTACTCTGACTCTTCTAAAATAACATAATGTTATAAAATAATTAATTTTATATATAGATAAAGAAATAAATAATTTCTAAGTTGCCTTCAATGTTAGAAATTACTGATTAAGATAAGATATTGAATGAAATAAAACTATCATTTTACTAATAAGTTGTTCACTTTGCATTTTGAAAGAAAATATTATTACGTGTAGTTACTTAATTTATTTTAAACAAGGAAATATCTTTGTAAGTATTTGTATTTTGCTGAAAAACACGCTGCCACTTCCAGCTACAAAAAATGGTTATTGAACAATATTAATTAACTATACATTTAAAGCGATGGGTAGCTTAAATGGCAAATAATGGAGCTTATTCCATAGGTATCGTTTATGAAGCAAACACCGCGAGCCGCATTATCACAATCAAACGTTAATTAACGGATGTTGTTCAACGTAATACAAACTATTGTGTACCGTCTGTAGACTAAAGTAGGGAGGTTTAATTGTATAATAGCTCGTATACACACATATACTGACTAAATCATTTAAAGGGTTTCGAACTAACATTTTCAAAGGCACAAGCAGCACAGAAAAGGAAGATAGTAACGCACGTAATGATAGGAAATATTTTACCGGCAAATTATCGTACGGATCGTAATATACCCGATCGAAACCGGTCGTTTCGATACATTAAAACAGGAAATGTAGTTTCCCCGCTATTCAATCGTGTAATAAATGCAGTAGGTACTTCATAATACATGTAATAAATGCAGTATTTCTATCATACGTCTTGGATCTTTCGATCGACCGGTAGCTTGTTACAGGCGACGCGGCACGTTCCTTATATAAAAGACATTGATTCAGCGCCGCGTACTCGGCTACTCATTTCCTACCATCACGGACGCACAAACTAGTCCTTAGCCGTGTCATCCCTAGAGAGAAATGAATAAAAACAGGTTCGACTAGTTCGAGGGCCTCGTGTGTGTTAACCCTTCCCGCGCAATTACAATCACGCGCGTTCCTACCGTAGCAATTCACCATTCCAAGAATGCGATACTTGTCCAGCGTTCCGAGTATCAAATATCGTTGCTCGTTAACGTGAATATAATGAGATGAGAGTCTTTCGTCTTTAAAACTATGCGAGCAATATCACGTTGCGCGTTATCCGCTTTAACTCGCTAGAGGTGACAACAAAGTCGCGCGAGAGGAGACTGTGTCCCTGTCTCTTTCTCTCTCTTTCTCTTCCCTCTGCACACTGGATAATTATCCCTCACTAGATCGTATGATTATCGATTGCGCTGCATGCACTACACAAGAAGCCATCCACACGCTTGCGGCGTTTCAGGAACAAACCGGCGACGGCTCGCAGCATCACTGAAGGTCGAAGACACTATCGATGAACGAGATTAAAGGGGAGGTCAGGTGCACGGAACACGCAAGGTGTTGAAAGGGACGCGGAGCATAAAAACCACGGATCTAAGGGAAAAAAACAGCACTCTCTCTCTCTCGGGCTGGCCCTAATAAAGAGCAGCCCGACATTTAGAAACACACGTTACTAATTGGCGGAAATTAATCAAACGTGCCGCCTCACTCATTAACGATAGAATAGAACGGAAGTCTTGTAAGAAAGGCTATGTATAAGCGCTAAAAATAAAAGTTCTATATAAAAGTTGCACAGCTACGTGTATGTACTCTCTTTAACAGTATTCCATTTGTTTGCATCGTAACGTAATAATTAACAAAGTATAATGTAACGTTATATAAATAAAACTAAATAAAACTCTTATTTTCAAAAAAATATTTTTACGGCTCGTGATAAGCTATACAAAAAAAAAACATAGAAATCCCGATATTCCTGCGAAACGGGTCGATGGGGAAAAACAGAAATGTCTCTATTTATACATCGCGACATTCGGGTGGAAAAAATAAAACAATGCCGCATATCAAAGAGCAAAAAATATATTTCAAACGGATTCTTAGAGCGATGTAGACCAACGAGCGATTTTTAATCCGCGTCCGTATTGTGCATTTTTATTGTAGCGATCGGATGATCAAAGCATATATATGAAATGCTCTTCGTTAAAATAAAACGTTAAAATAAAACTGCGCAATTGCTGCCGGCTCTGTACAATTTTAAAATACGCTAGCACAAATGTGGTATACGTTTACCATCTGGCTTGCAAAAATTCGAATCGGTAGAAATTTGAGTTTCAAGTAGACCCAGTTATTTACCAATCACACATATCGCGTATACGCCGATATATGCAAGTGAACAATTTCGAGTGCGCAGCATATAGAAATTCCGAGCAATAAAATGACATTCGATTTCGAGTCGTATTTGTGAAATTACACCACTGCATACTCAATCACCTTACAATTCAACCAAAAAACCTTTAACTATCGAATTCAAACCGAACAATTTATAGAAAGAGATTTTCTGTCTTATTTTATTTGCAATGTTTATAAACGGGATTCAAACTCTTTGTCCGATTCGCTCGTGCCTCTCGTATTTACGAATTCGAACGACTATATTCCGGAATAATAAATCCGTAATTTCGAAATTACTATGTGTTTCCGAACGCGATACGTGATAATGCTTATCCGATACTCATTGTCTCCGACGATGACGACGATAATAGATGCCGCCGGGAACCAAACCGCAATACCCTTTTACGGCCCGTACTCGCCCCGGGGCCGTGCTGGATACGCCCCTTAAAGCTTCGGAATCTTCGGTTCCGGGTCAATGCGATCTGGTCGATCTGGCATCAAGGTGGATTTCTCAGCAGACTTTTATTGATGAAAGTAACGCATCACACAGGAAAGAGAACGAGGACCGCGGATTGGATACATATATATATACATATATATATATATATATATATATATATATACGTTTTCCGTACGTATCATTCACTTAGGATCCCAAAGCGTATCGCGGAACTAACGTACTTGACGTTCGTTAAGCCAGGAACTGTCGATACGACCGATTTCTTGGATCCCCCAACAGGCTCCGGCCTTGGGAATAACGACAACGCCGAGAGACCAGGGAAGCCTCCGTCGGATGTTGAATTTCCAGCTCGCTACACGACAACTCCTCGCGTAGGTAAGGATTCGATTTAGATCGTGGCGCGCGACACTGGCAATCGTACATTTGAACGAAACGTGTCCAAAATTCAACCTCGCGGAGTTTCGCAAGCTCGCTCGATACGACGACGCAAAAATCATTCCGAGTGCCGAACTTTGCACTCCGACCCACTTCGCATTAGAAACAAATCGGCAAAGTTTCGCAGGTAGGTAATTCACGGAAGATGTTCGGAGAGAGTCAAGCCCGGGCAGCTACAGAACTGGCGGCGCGGCGCGGCGGACGCGGATCGAGAATTAAATCTTGAATACGCGGGCAGAATAAATGAAATGCGACGGAGTGACGTTTAATCTGCTAAATGAGTACGGCTGTGAGCCTGACGAGACATTTCAATGTGTCATCGGCAGTAAACTGACGTTGATCGCGCCACATCCGATAGATTGATTTATCTCTGTTGCTAGGACATTGTTACGTTCGCGATTCCGAAGGCAAATGGATGCGTCGGCTGGCCGTCAATCTATTGTATAAAATGATTAATATAATTTATCGTGGAAATTCCAACGAGCCCGGGGTCATCGTGATACTTCTCGTAGTTCGCCCGGTTTGAGACGGGGATGTGTTTTAGCGTATGCGCAATTCACGTGGATGTTCGCGGTTAGTTCGGTGAAGGGCGACGTAAAGAGGAATTTAAAATTTAAATATTTGAAATATTCAAATACTGATATTTGAGATATTTCCTCGTTTTTATTTTTATTTTTATTATTATTATCTTTTTAAGAACAGAAACAAGAAATGCGCGAAACGTGACATCGAAAGACCGCCAAGAGACTCCGAGTTCGTGTCGTCCTTGCTCTTTAAAATTTATTCAGTTATATTTGTGCTCGTACAAACGCCTCCTCGCAACACTGTTGACGGCGACGACAGCGATGAGCACGTCAACGGAAACGACGATAGTCGGCAAATGTTTCGTCGCGTGCACGTTATGCGCTCGCGTATAGTACACCGAGCGTATATATACGTCTACGATAGTACGGTAAGTATTAATACAGACACACGTCATGCCCGTACGCCTGCCAGAAATTTAATTAGACGTATACTTGAAACTGGCGCTGCGCTGCTTGCAGCGCACGATAGATTTTACTCGGTGCCGCCGACTGTCGAAGAAACTTGGTACGCCCACGGCATATCGCGCGCTCCGCTGCTTATAACGTTCTTTAATTAACGTGGGAGTACTTCGACTTTCGCCAGCTTCCCTCCGTATCGCGAATAAGGGCCACGGGCGAAGACTGCCCCGTGAACCGCCGGCGTCGTTCCTGCGATGTCGACGCGATGCAATGCGATGCATAAGTAGATCGGGAAGGGGAAAAAAATAAGAGAACTCGCTACCTCGACGAGAAACTCAATGCCGTTTATTCCCCGAAACCTTTATAATGCGCCGAGCAGCAATGACGGAAAAGAAGTCGGAACTTTACTGCGAGATTCGAGGCGAAAGTTCGAGCGAATGTAAGGAGTCCTACGTGACTTGTATCCAGAAACGAGTAAATAAATAAATACGCCAGGAGTTATACGGTGCGGTCTAAATCAATTTTCGTAAAACATATATATATATATATATAATTCCTGGTATATATTTATTAATATATATATCGGAGCTATACATAAAACTAAATCCTCTTCTCGTAATACCACGTCGTCGAATTCCATTGCTCGCTGTATTAATATTTGCTGTACTAATCACGTTATTGTTCAAAGCGGAATATACACGCTGACAATTGCTGAAATTCGATTGTCATCCTGTTAAATATCATCTCTCACGACGAGTAAACATAATGACTGAGCGATGATAAAGAAATCGACATTGCGACAAGGATAATTTTTAAATATGCAGCGAGTATGACGGTCTCTAGATAAATAAGAAATAAATAAAGATGAATTTTCCGATCCACAGGCACGTCCTATCGTTGGTAAAAACACACGTTTCTATCACTCGTAACTATACGATTGCCTACATCATTCATCATGAGTGCTTGCTTGTGCAGCGCGCAACCTGCATTTTCATGCAATTACACCGCCTCATCTGCTAAACGAAACGTCGGGCGTAATCGATTGATCAAAGGTCAGGTAACGGACGTTTCGTAAGATACATTGAAATGAGCCTACCCTGGCTTCGTAGGTGGCATGTGTACCGCGATACGGTTGATTACCAAATTACGAGGCACCTGCGCCTTAGGTGTATTGCTAACGTGACAATGCTACGAGACCGAGAACGCGTTATCCGATCGTAATCCAAGCCGCCTCCAAGCCGGTGGTCCGTGAATCGAATTTCTCAAGTGTCGGCGATCGGCTGAAACGAAATCGCGTATCCTTGGGAAATATCGCGAGCCGGGTCTCCGAGGAGCGATTACCCCGATCCGACGTAGAGAAAATCTCTCGGAGCCGCGCACTATCCTTAATTGGATGCACCTTTCATGCGTTTCTCACGATCGTAAATGATGATGCGCGTTGAAATGTCGAATGATCGATTCTCCAAATAGGCAGGACACTCGCGATGCTTATTTAAAGGCCATACAAACGCGTGGGCGACATAGCTAGTAGCTCTAAGCTAACAATGCTTATCTTATTGTTAGTCTTGCACAAAGCACCTTTGAGGCATCACACTTCCTCCTTATCGAATATTCTGAAAGAGAAGTTTAGGATATATTCTCTTATCCTTGTCACGCATACGTAGAACAAAAGTAATCTTAGCGTTTAGAAAAGCTCGTACTTTATTAGAGCAATTAGACAATACGCAATATTGTGGTAGAAAGTCAAATATCTTAAGTAAAAAAAATGATTAAGTAAACCGGTATATGTATATAATTATCAATATTGGATTGCATATTTAAAGCACGACTCGAGATCTTTTAAATATCGTACTTATCAAATGTGTACATACACGTGCGCGCGCTGACTGATCGGTAATAATTCATGTTGATTAATTAATCCGCGGTAATTCCTATTTTGCGCTGGAAAGCCTCACGTACTGAATACACGCGGTATTAAATTCAAGAGGTGCCGTGTGTGCGAGAGGGAGAAATGAATTAATCTTTGCGAATCATACATCTGAGGGACACGCACCTCTCACTTTAGGAAAGGGATTCTCCTCGTCATTTTCTATTAATTCATTATCCGTCGCGCGTTTCAGTATTTCACGCGAAATCAGGCGTAACGAAAACCCGTTATCTCTCGAGCGGAGATGCCCTTCCATTTCGACAGTGGCAGGAATCGGCATGTCGGAGCGGACGTTGTCGCGTCGCATCGGGACACGACGGGGGGGGGTGAAGGGAAGGGGGAGGGGCCATCGATCGCGAGGGAGAGGTCCGCGTCGCGCAATTTATCGTCATCTTCGTCCCGATAAAGCGACAGAGTTCGTTACGCCGCGAAATTTCATCCCCGCGGGAATAAATTTCGACCTTTCGTCGACGGGGACGATCTTATCGGGGCTCTGCCGGCCGATCGGCGTGCCGCTAAATTATGAACCCCGACCGAACTGGCGTATACGAAGCTACCGATATTCTGCCGCCACCGCCGTCGCCGCCACCGCTGTCGCCGCCGCGCGAGACCCGACAGCGCAGCGACAGCAGATAGAAAGCGGACGGGAAAAAACGAAAAAAAAACGGAAAAAATAAAAAAAGAAAAAACCGGTGAAGGATTCGCCGTACTGTCCGACGTAGTTAAATATGTATGATAGAGGACGGGGCCGACGGGGGGGGGGGGACAGTTTTCACTTCTCTCGCCGAAAACTCTCTCGCTCGCGCCGATGCGCGGCCAAACGCGGCCGCGTAAAGGCAAACGCGTCCGTCACAATTTGGCATGCGAAATGTCCGGTTTCATATTTTGAGCAAGCGCCGTCATAACTAACTTAGTAATATTCGATCTAATCTGCGTTATAACAGAGGGAAAACGCATAGAACGCGCGCGGGGGCGGAATCTGTCAATAATTTCATCATAATTCCGCACGTCATTCCCCCAACAACGTTCCCACCAATAATGTTATCTAATACGTTACGTTAAATTCGCGTAATGCGCGTATCGCCATAACGTTTCGACGTGAAATTTCGTAACGCCGAGCGTTACAACTATCGACGGCTGACAAGTGTAATGTAGAAGTAATTAAACCGGTCGTTGTGTTTTATTGGCTCCGTCCCCCTCCGTTGTTACCTAACCGAGAAGATCGGTCACGCGGGCTAATTGGACCAAAAATTAAGCTCAACTCCATCGATTAAAATTGTTCGTAACTCACGAGAGGACCGTGTAAACGTCGGTCGAGGGTAGTTGGAAAGACGTCTGATTAATAGTGAAACCCGTCCCACGCACGCCCCGGCCGGAGGGCCAACGCCAGGTTTTTGCCGGGCACGTCCATCCGTTCGTTCCCTCTCGGGAAGCTCTCACAACTATTGGGTCTCGTTAATTAAAAGTTACCTAATAAACTGTGCCGCGATTTCGTGGCGAGACGCGCGCCGGACCGTCGCGGACGCTCTTGCTCAAGAATCAAGCTCTTCTCTGACAATGAGTGATTCATGAATGATAACTAAGATTAGTAAGATGCGACTGCGGGTAATTTTTCAGCTCGCGGCTCGAAAATTGTGATTTGTTATTTGCGTTTTCGGCTTACTACGAATTAGACTTTGAAATTATTGAATTCTTCATCAACTAAAACATCAACTTTGCTTAACAAGAATCTATGCGTAACCTCGAATTCAGTTATGAAATATGCGTCATTAAAAAGCAAAAGTTAAAACAAATTATCATGTTTCACACACAACAGCTATATTGAAATGTCGATCATTAGACCTTGATGTCCTCGCTAATTGCTAACCGAGACAATTCTGTAGCAACTGCTGCAGTTCACGAAATTCTAATGACATTGGAGTAACAAATCAAAGCGTATATGAAAAATACATGAAGAGCGACGCGTAACAATTTGAATCGCGACAAGGGATAAAAGTACAGCGGCGCCGACTGTAAGACCCCCGCCCCGTCGACCCCCATCGACCGCCGCGACGGCGGTTACAGAGAAAAGGGTAAATTGAAATGCGACGCCACAAATGTCGCTACACCCAACTCTAACGTGTGGATGCTTCCAGCTACCTAAGTAGCTACCGTCGTCGGCGGGCTCGTGCCAAACAATTTGCAATGCTGAAACGAAAAGTTGTCGGGCTTTAGCGCAAGCGCAAGCTCTCTTCTCGCGGCAAGAGAGAGAGAGAGAGATGGGGAGAGATGGCCGTGTAGACGGAAGTCGTCACCGACGAGCTCGGGGACGCGAGGTGGAGGCGATCCCCGTTAAGTAGGCGAAAGGAAGCGGCGCGACGAAAAGAACCGAGCAGGAGGAGGAATAAGACAAAGAACGAGGACTTGCAATACGACGATTCAAATTCGCTCTGATACGGCGGTTTGCTTTCCGCGCCAGCGTAAGAAAAGTCAGACCTTACATTCTCCCTCGCGTATTCCATTACTCGTTTCCCCCGTCTCTTGGCCTTTTCAACTTCTCTTCGCGTAGCTAGCTGCCAGTTTTATGTTTTCACCCCGCATAAATACGGCGGTGCTTTCGATCTATGTACAAAAAGCGTTTCTCAATCTGACGATCTTGGATCTTGCGTTGGAAACTATTTTTACGTCGTCGTTTTAAAATTAATCTTATTCGATGATAAAATAGTTCTGAACGATAAGTAGCCCTGTATTATATTAGCGCGCTACATCCTACATGCTAAAAATAATACGCATATACTGCATGTCGCGTGACCTATCAATTTGTTTTCTTCTTTCCGTTCTCCATTCAGGTTAATGCCATAAGCGTAAGTCGCAGAAGCGTGATCGAGCGCCCTGTAACGCACGGTATATGGCTCGTAAAACGCGAGGAAACGCAACGATGAAGGTGCATGAGAAAATAGTGCAACAACCGGGCTTGCCGAGCTCACATAATAAAACGGTTGGCATTTTTTCATTTAACATAATTTTTCTAGCTCCGCGACGTGTACCGCTCGGAATGTCACGGTCGAGCCTCCGCATCGCGGAGTCCTTAACCAAACTCGCGATTAAATTTAAAAATTTTACATCTGGAGGCAAAAGGTGTTTCAAAGAGAAAGAGAAAATTCAGTCGCAATAAAACACGCACACATCTAGAAACTTTAGCAAAAAAGCATTTCTTCTCGACGTAGATATATTAATTATCGAAAAAGCTTTACGTTTCTGAAATAAATGCTTGATGACGCCGCTCTCTCCGCAGCTTTTAAAGATCAACGCTTTCGAAATGAATTAAACGATACATGTCCGAAATATGCTTGTCCGAATTATACGAAAATTATCCTTGTAATTGATCCAATAACTCCGTTATAACATTCTCGTTTACAATTCGCGTAATACGCGGTAATATCGAATAGTTTACGTAAACAATGGGAAAATTTAGCTATGCCCGTGCATATGTTTATGTAATACGATTACCTTGCTCGTAGCGGATATAAAATTTTTACTGAATCAAATATGAGTTTCCAATTAAATATATGTACGTAAACACGCCTTGTATTTAATCGCCATAAGCAATCGCAGGAATAAATGTTACGCGACTGCTATTTGTAAGGGATACAAGTCTTTGCAAATCCGGCTTATTCTGTTCTACAATTTTTACGTCACCCAGCAATCTCACACTACCTCTTTAATGCGAATGTCGAGAGAGTAGGATTCCGATAATCGTATATGTGATTGTGATTCCGTATCTCGCGCGATATTCTGATATAATTATGAAAAATATCCCGAGCGCGCTATCCGCTCTCGCTCCCGTTCATTCGCGACGCCTTTCCGTCGCGGCGTCGGCGCGTCGCGACGGTGCGCGCAGGCGGCTTTTAGTTGTATCGGGTCCGTATAAAGTATCGTACGCGATCGGTATCGGGGCGATTTTCTACGTATAACGATCGCGAGTGGAACGGCGTTAATACGTGTACTTTATCGCTGTTGATCGGTGCCACGGAAGGGCTTTAAACTGCGGAAAACTGGAACGGCACATACGAACCGAGGTATACGTGACTGCCGGCGGTGCCAGTAACGCGCATACGTGTACAATTCTCTCCTCGATTAGTTTAGTCGTGGCGGGAACACGTTGCCCGCGCGCGCGCGCGCTCGCGGTTCCTCCGACCGTACAAGCCTTCCCGGGGCCCGGTAGTTTGCGCCCGCACGCGTATGCAAATTCGCTGTCGATCACAAATCATTACCGTACGATTCGAAAGTTATCCCGGTAATCGGCGATAACCCCGGGCCGCCGTACGGCGCGGAGGAAATTCATGGTGCACGCGGAGCTGTATCGAATCGATACAATTAACCCTGCAAACCACAATGGGGTTGTGCGCCGTTGTATTGGCCAACACCGCGTTATAATTGCCGCCGTCGCCCCCGCCGGCCGCTGCCGCCGCCACCGCCGTTGCCGTTGCCGTTGTCGTCGTTGACGAAATAGTTTTCGCCGTGCCATGCGCACGAGATTTATGATATATCTAATTCCGTCACAAACACGCACGTATTATTTTATTCATCGTTGAAATTAACCATTTTGTTCCGCAGACGTGAGATGGACGTTAATAGGACGTTTAATAGATTGGTTTTATAAAGATCGATATATTTATCCGCGACACGCGTCGAGAATGCGCATTATTTTTGCCAGAGTTCGCGAAACGCCACGCGAAATAAGCGCATGCCGATAAAAAGGAGGATCAGTTGCCTGTACATTGCAAACGTTGCCCGATATCGAAACGACCCCTCTCTCTCTCTCTCTCTCTCTCTCTCTCTCTCTCTCTCTCTCTCTCTCTCTCTCTCTCTCTCTTTGCAAGGGGGTTATACATATTAGTTATAAAGTTTCACGATACGTTATATTACTTCGTGAAAATTCATCAGCTTCTTGCCAAGCGAAAATATGCTAATAAGAAGGTAAGATAAAAAGACAAATGTGAAAAAAGGGAGGAACGTAGGCGCAGATGCTATATACATAAATTGGAACGCTACGACGCGCGCAAACGGCCCTTCCCGCGACTCGAATGTCGCGTCTGCACGAGGAGCGCGCCAAAGACCAGCGCATCCCGTGCAGCCGAGCTCTTTGAACATGAAACTTACTCCGGGTATCTGAGAGCTTTAATAAGGCAGACCGTGTTGCGCGCGTAGTTCGCGACGGTACGGGCAACGCCCATCTCATCCCTATTTCCGCGCTATCATCCGGTGCGAGAGGGAAGATGGTCTATCCTTGCCCTGGCTTTTCGCCCTCGTTTGCGCGCGATTCGTCTCACGAACCAGGTAACTTGCATCTGATGCCACGAACCTCGGTGGAATTCGTCGAGAATAATTTGCGTCGGTCTATCCTGATTGCAGCGCAGAAAGCGTCGTTACTCTCACGTTTAAGCGATAATTTGTCGCAAATTGTGTGAAAAAAAATTCGCGCCAACGAATATGCACTCGCAGGGAGACATAAGGGCCCGGAACGATATTTCATTTATTCGATATCGAGAAGAAAATAATTTGTTACGCGAGCGTGACGCTCGCCGGCACCGGCCGCTCGTGGCGATCCAATTACTCAAGGCGAGCATTATTCGCGTAAAGCGACGGAACAAATTATTGTTATCGTTACCATCGTCGGGTCTAATCTACGTGTAGAATTGATCCACCCTCGGGACTCGCCCTCTTACCCCTTCCGTCCCGTCGCAACTATTTGAGTCTCGCGCTTTCCTCACGCGCGCCTCATTATCGCTCGTATAACGTGAGGAAAAGTCGCATAATCGCTTAATGGCCGCTCGTCTAAAACTCATTAGTTTCTTTAGTCCGCATAATATATTGGATACTTATGCAACAGGATTCAAATAATTAATGTGGAAAATGGCAATCGGCGAGCGCCTCTCGCGGAACCGCTTAATAGGTTTAATGTTTACTTAAAGTTCACCTAACTTAAAGTTCATAAGGACCACTTCGGTCCTTATGAAATGGCATTTGGCGCGTCGAGCCCTACTGGTCGCCGACTAATTAAATAAATCAGATAACAGTCCTAACTATCGACACGCCTGCGAGAGATGTCGCGAGCAATAATGATTTGTCTGCGAATTTTGACTTCCGACATATCTGTATCCGCGAAGGCATCCGATACGGTACTCGCGAATAATCCGAAACGTGATATCTGAGACGTTACGTCGGTTATAAACGGCATCACAATTCGTGAAACGTAATAGCTGGCACGGAGGGGTGGGCGGCAAGGGGAGGAGGAGGAGGAGGAGGAGGCTTTAAAGATATATCGCGATTTTACACTGTCGTTGCGCCGTGAAATGCGATACGGCTTTCGGAGTTTCTGTAAATAACGGGGACGCGAGAAATCCCGTGTGCGCCATTTCTCGCGCGCGAATCAAATCCGCGTCGCGACAGGCGCCCGTTATTTGACTTTTAACGAATTACCCGTTCGCCGACCAGCGATCTTGACTATTCCTAAATCATACCCGTGAAACGATGGATTGTACATGGTGCCCCACCCCCCATCTCTCATTCAATATAGTTTACGTGCGCAAATTTCGTGAGAAAGGTGCTATCTTTGAATTTTTTGAGCTGCATTGGATAAATGTCAAAAAGTGTTCTCAGAAAGAGTTAATGTCAAACTATGTTCTCAAAAAACAACGTAAAATAAAACTGTATAATAACTAAAGATCACTTTGTAAAACCTTCTATGAAGCTACTGGAAATAACACAGAAATTTCTAAATAATAAGACGACTGAATCTTCAAAGTATTCTGTTTACTCCGTTTATTACACTGGTTCAATACGTCTAACCGCATTTCCGCCGAGTCATTTCACTGGCAAAGTCTTCGGACGGAGAAAGAAAGAGAGACGAACAGCGGATGCGATACCTTGCGCCGTAATCCGCCGTACTCACGAAAGAAACGGGATGTCGCGTGTCCCCGGTCGCAAAAAAAAAAAACCCTGACCGGACACGCGCACGCCGGCAACCTGCTCGGCCGAGAAACCCTGCCGGAGTAGCATACGTGACCGTATGGTGGCCGGAAGATCCGCTGGGGGTGCGCGAGAGGAATAAGCAGAGAGGGGAGACGGGCTACCCAGGGGGACATATGTCGGGGACACGTAATTCGCCGACCACGCCTCAATGATCGTGCGGCACGCACGCGGGCGTACACGCACGCACGTACACGCGCACGCAGGTCCGCAAGCCACCCGCGCGCGTGCGACTTGAATTCGATTAACGCAAAGGGACCCTGCTACTCCGACGAGTGGCGGCTCGGGGTGCCTCCCGCCACCCTCGTCGAAGAGAAAAAAAAAAGAGAAAAGAGCACGAGGGAAATCGCAAAGATAGATTCCCATGCGAGTGTAAGCTAGAATTAACCGTAGGGTCAGAAATAGGCGCAACTAAACCGTGGATCTGTCAATATCAAGCAGAATCAATTTTTCCCGCTGCGAGATTCTATTATCTTCTTACAATTAGCGTAGTTTAGACAATTTAAAAATCATTACTCTTCACGTGAAATAAACAGGGTCGAATTGTAAATACTCAACGCTGCAGAGTGATTACTGAACTAGATAGACCGAAAGTGGAAGACTGCCGCTGAAATTACGACGAGTAATAAGCTATTTTGCTGGTATTATCCATTAAAAGCCGTAGATTTAGCCGTAAAAGGAAACACGGCAATAGTACGCCCGCCAGAAATTGATGGGCATTACGCTAAAGTTATTTTCGACCAAAAATTGGTATCGTAAAAAGTTAATGAGCGTTGGGCTACATTATTTGCAGCGCAGGAATAATGGCGCGCATAATTAAACGTGCAAACAGCGAACGAAACCTCGGAAAATCAATTTGGTGAAAGCACCAACTTGTAAATGCCACCGATAATCTCCATGCTTTGTGTTGCGCTATATAACAAGGTGTAGCCACCGATATGTATATATACATATGTATATATATATAAATATAGATATATATGAGTATTTTAATAACAGACACTCTAAAGGCCAAACCAAGAAGAAAGCGGTTGGTGTCGAGACACTGATAATTTGCAAATCATAAGCATTCACTATTTTTTAATTACTTGTTACAGAAATTAATTACAGAGTATAGGATTCGTAAACTACTATCTTGAATCTACCTCTACATAACAGAGAGTTACAAATTGGGAAGGTATATAATTGGTAACTGATTTGTCATATATCCCGAATGTGGTTTACGAAAGTCGATAATAATGAGAAGAGATGGAAAACGATAGGTACTCGGTGTTTATTATTAGTGTGTAATCCGTGAGAAATGTAACGAGTGCTAATCACTTATATAACTGTTCGTTCGACCACTGTGCACTGTGAAAATATACGAGTGTTATTTCTAGTCATCATGTAGTTCATATATGTATATTATCAATGGCCGATGATAAATTCGGCGCTTTTAAAAGGGAATGTAATGAGATAATTGGCTGTGGACCCACTATTCGGAATCATAAAATTTTCATCGGCGTGTTCCAAGCTGGGAAAAGTTTTACCCTATTCGATAGATTCAAAAAAAAAATACAACATCGTAAAAAAGAAATTCGTACTGAATAAACGACCACGGGCTAAGTGCATCGTAAACCCCGCCGTTTGCCTCTCTTATTTCTGTCACCGTTTCCGCATCCTCTCGCTTCAAAAGCGGGCAATTAAAGAGAAGAGTCGCGCGAGGGAAAAGGGGAAAGAAACGACGAGAAATACCTTCGCGCAATATTGCACGTAATGCTCGTGACTGTAAAAAAACTTGGTTAGTTTAGAACAAAAAACGCGCTCGGGAAAATCGCACGACACTCTGGTAAAATAATATTGTTGTTGCTTTTAGGAAGCGTCCTCGTGCGACGATGATTAATGGCCGCCCGCGACAATGGGTAGACGTCAGCAGATACGCGTGAAACCACGGTGTTACACGTGAATGTCGGCACGTGCGCTATTGTTAGGGAAATAGACTTGAATGGTGTGTTAAACAAATTTCACTCGCGAACGAAATATCCGACAGGGATGAAAAGTTGCGCCGTGCAAGATTCTATACCGGCGACAAATGTGATTTATCCCGCAACGATAAGCTCGTACGTCGTAATACGGAGAATCTCGGTATTATCATGTATAGGACACGGGAGACCTTAAATTTGCGTGAAGGAAATTTTTAAGAGAAATTTGCGTGAAATGTTGAGTGCGCATGTATCGCACCGTTATAAGAAAATATATTTAATGACAGATATATGTACGAAATCTGAAAAAAACGTCCAATTTTATATTTAAACTTTTTCTAGTATGTAAGAATTAGTCACCGCGTGTCGGTCGTGAGATTAATGTTTAAAAGTTATCGCATACGATAAAATAATTTTTAAAAGGCTTATCTATTAAAAGGTTTGCAGCAGCATATCGTGCGGAAAGAGTGACCGTTTGAAAACTTTCGCGAGTACAGAGTACACGGGTATTTATATAGCCGCTCGTATGACGGAAAACCGTGTAATTAAAATTCGCGTCATCCTCCGCCCGCGCGGATCCTGAATTCTACTTCGTGCCAGAAGACCTATGTGTACATAAAAAGTTTGACAAAAGCAAATGGGTGCCGCTTTTGTGGCCGCATTATACCGTAATGCAATATTACTAGGACCAAACTTTTTGCGAAACGCTACGTGCTGGCACAGCTTACTCACAACATTTTTATACGTCAGATAAGTAGCGCCAAACAATTAAACTAATTCCGTATCCTTCATTTTCACCACCCAGCGGTAACTTTACTTCCCAACCTCACCAACCTGCCACTTTGATTGTCACGTAAAGTATTTTGTTCGATTCGACCGTTATTAAGTTAGCGAAAAGTCCCTTTCAGGAAGAATAGACGTTTGACATTTCTCGCGACGAGAGACATGTCGTCGATGTCGTCTCCGCGATTTTCGAGAAGGACGAAATCGCGCGATCCCCGAAATCGGAGATACGGTCTCTCGCCGTACACAGAGAGATACCGCCGAAGTCAGGGAATGACCGGGTAACAGGGCAGAGATCGGGAGAACGCAAAGTAAGACATAATTGCGCCATAATGGGGAAACGAAGAGTAAGAATAAAAGAAGATGAAGGATGCCGGGCAACACACTGACCTTGAGCACGGACGACGGTGAGCAGGCCGGCGAGGAGAACGATCGGATGGCACCGCATCATCTTTTTTCACCTTCCTTCCCACCTCGAGGCTACTTCCACCCGGCCGTCCTCCAGCTCGTCTTCACTTTCCTCGTCTCTTGCCGCACGCGTAGGTAGGTTCGCTTTCCTCACGCAACCCAAAAAAACAAACACACTGCTATTACGCCCTTCTCGGTTTTTTTTTCTCTCTCTTTCTCGCTATCCTCGCGCGACGTCCGGTCTTCCTCGCGTGCCGATCACTCGATGGTATTTCCTGCGAACCGCTCGCCACTCAATCGCCGTTTAACGTCACGAAAGATCCTGCGTTCAGCACTCATATCACTTATATCCCTCGTCCGCTCTTCGCGAGAGATTGACTCTCTCTCTCCGCGCGAAGTCTAATCACGGATCTCCACGAATTCTCTTTTACGGTAAGAGTGTCTCGTATGAATCACCGTCACCCGTTCACTGATGACCCATTCGCAGATCTCGTCGGCGACCCGCTCCCTCGTTCTAGAAATTCAAAACGAGGGCCGTTCGAGTTTTCGCTAAACCAATGATTTGCGAAAACAGTCGCAACAATGCGGCTTTATCGCAAAGTGGTCACGGGATCTCTCGAGCACCGCGCGCGTCTTTCTCCCCCGGTCGAATCTATCCTATTTCCGTATCTCCAACGAGGAGAGCTCGGACGCGGCTCCGGATTCGCGCTCCGCGGGCTCCGATTCAAACGGGGATTTCTCGAGCGGAGCGCGGAATGTTAAAGCGGCGGAAAGCGGGAATGGAAGCGGAAGGAATCGCGACGAAGATATCGTCGAGGATAAGGGGAGCAGTGGACCAGAGCACCGGGCAAACTCGATGAAACGAGGGGAGGAAAACTTGCACGAGGGATCAGCCGCGCGACAAACTTCCGCGGGCGAGGAGCGCTCGAGGAGCTGATGGAAGAAGTAAAGAGTCAACGTAGCGGCGATCGAGAGATCGCTATTTCTCGCCTCGAAGCGAGGCTCAACCTGCTCGTCGCACAGGAAAAGTGGGATATACTGAATACGCTTCTAATGATCAGCCCAACGTGAATTCATTCTGCTATACACATCGCCGATCCCTCCCGATCCCTCCTCCGTCCTCACGCACCCCTCCCTCGTTTTTCTCGCATCGCTGGTCCTCTCGCACGTTTTATCGCGCGGCGAGCGCGAAGAAAGGCGTGCACGCGTCACGGACGCAGGTAGATCGTTCCTCTCGGCTTCATGATCCTCTCGGCCGTCAGTGATCGATGAGAACTCGGAGCATATAAAAGAATGTGTGCCAGGTGGTGGCCTGCCGTCAGGAATGCAACGCTACGCGATACCGTGCCGTCGTTGCGGCAGACCGTGAGTTCGAATAACACTTTTACGAGGTTTTCGAGGCTTCCCCCAGGAAGCTCCGCTCAGGACGATAATTCGCTGATCGCCCGGTACTGTCTTCCCCAAACCCCCCGATGCATTCCGCTACCGTCTTCCTCGCTCTCTCGCCACTTTCAACGGCACTCAACGTCTCCGCTCCGCAGCGGAGACGTAATTGAATAAAACCGCTAAGTGATTAATTGCCGGAGCCTCCATGGCGCTCTTCCATACCGCCTAGCTTAAACTTCGTACTCAAGTTTAAAAGATCTCGAGCTCGGGCAACTTTAAAGAATCCGTGAAGACAGAGCGGCCTGTCCCAACTGGCCTGATAATCCCGAACTCCCGCGCCATCGACACTGCACCGGATATTACGATATTACACGTATCTCAAAGACGGTTCGATGCCAGAAAAAAGATAATATAGTAAGAGATAAATGAAAATTTCGTAATGCATACAAATTGCGCGTAAAAATAAATCCATTCTTGAGAAGTGCTCGAGAAAACATTGTAAAGTGTCTGCTTTATATTTCAAGGGCCGAATATTGCTTGTAGAAAAATATCCCGCGAAACCGTATCCCGCGCTTTGGTTGATAAATTACAGTTTTGTGGTCAGACAGATCGATCGATAAAGAATTGCGACGGAACGTTTTCTCGAAGCTACGTCATTTTTGTACGAATTACCAACTTCCTTTCTTCGTAGAGAGAATTCCAACGATATTGTTATTGCTTCTACTGCATTTCGATTGTTTGTCGAACTATAAAAGTCGCATTAATACAACGCGAAAACAGTCCATAGTCCTGTAGACGTTGCTTATTGAACTACGTTACTACGTTACTATACGCGAAGACGTAGACCTCTTGGTAGCCGTAGGAATAAAATTACGAACGAATAGAATCGATTTGTGAGAATGCTTTCATCTTTCTACTTTCTTTATAATTTTAAAATTCCAACTCGAGAGAATGCTAACAGTAACAACACGGAATTTCCACGAGCATCTATTTTTTTCACTCGAAATTTTGTCGGCAAACAGCACATCTGGTAGCATCCTGTTCCCGGTAAGATCCCCTCCCCTCCGTTGCGGATGTTATGGTTTCTCGCGCGTTCAAACATTCAATACATCACTCCACGGGAGAATCTAACATCTCTCTCTCTCTCTCTCTCTGATATATGACTTCCTCGTAGTTGACTCTAACGTAAAAGTATAAGTAAAATGCCTTTAAAAATACTCGAATGCAATAATATTAATAAAGATAATGACTGTCCCGTAAAAAATACCACGAAAGATGAATTGACCTCGATGAATCTCACACGACGATGATACCATTCACAATTTCGATCTCGGTTTCCTCGATACATCGTACGAGTTGTTTTTCTTCGACGAAAAGTCCGATGGAAGTCGGTTCCGCTTTAATCGTGATATATGGTCCAACTTACGCTATTAAATCGAATTTACTTATACGTCTCCTCACGTTTTAGGCCGGGAGAGTTTTACTAGTTTAAAACTTGTGCCGACGAACCGTGGGTGGGGGATGCGTATACCCGTTGGAAAGTAGGATCCAATGAATTTATCGGTTTTCGCAGAAGTTAAAAGTCCTGGCGGGCCGATAAGTAATCTCACTGACCTTGCGGCAAGAGATGAGATTGCATTCTTTCCTCTCTTTCTCTTTCCCTTTTTTTTTGTATCGCGCGTTAATTGACGTTTCCGCGAGAAACGTCGATTCCTTTCTACCGCCTCGTTTCCTCACGGTTTTCGAACTCGTCAGTTCGTCAGTTTTCATTTTTTTTTTGCGTTTTGTTCCACGTTTGAAAAGCGGATAGCTTCGCGCTCCATCGCCCGGAGCAATGTTCGCCGCACGAGGAAGGAGCCGTTGCTAACGATAACGTTTCATTGTAGCGCCTTCGCCTCGCCTCGGAAGGTCTCGCGACACGCCAGCTCCAATTTGTCGGCGAAAGAGCCGGGGGAGAAAAATCGTTAACTATCCGTTTCACGGTTAGAAGCTGGGAGCTGGAGCTGGGGGAATCAACTCGACGCAGACACGCGGGGTACGTGTGTTCCCGTGCATCGGATCGGAGGGTCACGGGGAACGTCGCCGTCGCGTTAACTGAAAACGCTCGTTAAAACGCGCTCATCAGCCTCCGCACGCGGGGATTCGCGTTACGATTAACTAAACGCGTATATCGGCGGGGGGAAAATGCGTTCGCGACACTAACGAGAATACCTATCGTACCCGCGAGGTTCGGCATGCGAACGCTTTTGCGGAGCTTCGAAATACAAATTTTCGTTGACTGAATTTTTGTAAACTGCACGCCGCGGGACACCAAAACCTAGCGACAAACGCAGCCCGGAAATGTTTGTGAAACGGTGTTTGACGCGGGCTGGATTAATCAAACGAGTATCAAAAATAGCACCCGCGTAATTATCGCGGAAAGGACGCTTTAAACGAGGACGAAAAGTGAAATTAATAAAAATGATGGTCGAAATTCCGCGATTAGGCCAATGAAGCGGTCGAATGGTCCATTTAAAACACGTAACTTTCAATTCTTGCACTGACTTTCCGTTGAACAGGAATTGATAATCGGAACTCTAAAAAGTAGTCGATTCAAGTCCTCGCTCTTGGATTCGCGTCTTGAAGGGATTCTCCTCTGCGAGTCCGCTGTATCTAGCGATTTGGAAGACCGTATTGCTCCGTCGTGAAGAAAATTGGGAAGTCTCATCGATATCGGACGGGTACCGCTCGTTAGAAGACCCCCGCGAGCCCCCATTCACGAGGCTACGTGCTTCATCTATCATTCAGCCAGTTGTGCCATGTTTACTTAGCAAAAACACCTGTCGGCACCTCCCGTCGTTCTTCCAGACCGGCGGTGGAAGCGACATCGACGCCGATCGTTTCGCCGACGAAAACGACGAGAATCCCGGCCGGGGGCAGCCGGGACAGGCCGGGACGCGGATTCCAATCACCGAACGGCCGGCCGATAAAAAGCCGCGGAACTCGTTAAGCCACTGTGCGACGCCGCCGCGCGACTGCTCCAATCCGATACGCGGGCGGATCGTCGTCGAATAAGAATCGAAAAAGCGAGAAAGAGAGAGCGGGACGAAGGGAGATGCAATAATCTCGGAATCTCGGCTGGAAAAATCCCCGCGACGCACCGGGAATCACGTCACACCGTGACTATCGACCTTTCGTGATTTACAGCGGCGCTGGGTAAAAGGTGGGCCGAGAGAGAGAGAAGGGGATGCAGCCGACGGAGAAAAGTCAGAACACGACTTTTCATCGTCGACGATGGATAGGGGTCGGGGAGAGGAGGAGAAGGAGCAGGGAAGAAGGGAACGACGTGGCCCCGGCGAGAGAAAGACGCCTCGAGACCCCGGGACTCCCCGCGGTGGCGGGCGATCCCGCTTTTAAAATTCGACACCGACCACCTTGCAAATCCTGGAGCGGTTTACCGTAGCGGTTTCCCGAGGCGGTCGTCCGCGGGGACGGTGCAAGAGGGGCGACGGGGACGAAAACCTTTTTTTGCCGCGCGCGCGTTTACGATTTCGCCGGCCGAACAATTCCGCCGCGAGAGATCGATCGATCGATCGCTCGCTCCGCTCGCTCGCGATACGCGATGAGAACCCGAGGACCGTGTTACAACACCGCGCGCGCGTTATATACACGGCACGCACGAGACACGCGTACGTTCGCCACGATCGCGGGCTCGGCACTGGCGCGCGGTGGCGCCCGGACTTTTAGTTCGTGGCGCTACCGAGCAGCGTCGCGACGCCCGCCGGCGCGGCATCTCGTCTCTCTCTCCCCCCACCCCGCTGCCTAGGGAGCGGCGACGTCCACCCGGCGGCGCGGCGCAACGGCTGGCCGGGGGCCCCACTGAGTATCCCCGTTGCCCGTGCCCCCCCCCCCCCCCGGTCGACGATGCCCGCGATAGGTACCCCCGGCGCACGTACTGTCAATCAAAAGAACGCGAGATAGCATCCGTGGATAAAGGCTGTCAGTCCGCTTTATCTGTACTTTAGATAATGAAATCCCTAACTTCATTTTCCAGAGAAAATGTGCAATTATTCTGACGTCGATTAAGATATATATATACATAGTATACATATATGTACCTACATACGTATAAGCAATATGATAATAGAGATTTACTACTTTTAATTGCATTTTTTGCAGATTCTGTGCTGTTTTACAATTACTTTCTTTCTTGCCTTCTGTGAAAGGTTCTAAATATAAAAAAATCATCAATTCAAACTGCTACAATCGATAGTTAGTTTCGATACGCTTATTTATAGTTTACTAATTATAACACTCGTCTGCCGTTGAAAAATAGTTTTGATTCTATTTTACTCTATTTCTATTTTAGTATATTCTTCTAATTGTAGGTAAAATGCTTTCGACGAACATACAAATTTTCTTTGACAACAATAACGAGTTAGGAATATTGCCACAAATCTCTGTTATGCAAATCGAGAATTAAAATGAGAATATGTAAAGGTTTGAAACATATCTTAATAATAATGTACTTTGTATACAAGTTCTTTTTCACTCTGAGAGGGAAACATTGAAAGAATCATCGAAATAATGAATGTGCTGGTAAATCAAATTCAACCAGCCACGTTATTTTCAATTTGACGTCAACTTTGACATATAACTCGCCGAGAGTTCAACTCAATTTTTCGTTTATACTAAAATAGACCGCTAAACGTTGGTGAAACGTTTCACGTACGTGAACACCGTGTCACGTAAAAGGAAAAAACAAGAAAGACAAAAAACATTATAATCTGCTTGAAATGCCACCGCCTCCACTACCCGAATATATACGCTACACGAGATCCATTTAAATTACGTAAAGCGGGAGATCTCGTAATCTCGATGTCCAAGACTAGTCCTGCGCCTGGTCTCCTAATTAGTCTAATCGCTCTACAAAACAACACATAGATGTACGACTCTGTATATACAAATGAGAGAGAAGCAGAAATACGTGGAATTTCACATGAAAAGTAGGTTGACGGATATCAAACGAATTATGATTGAATTGCCACGGTCTCGTCGTAAGAATAATAAAAAAAGAAAAACCGTGCGTTATTATTATCCATCGTCGATAGTGCGCAACCGTTCTCTTTTTGAATAAATAACAACAGGAGCATGAAAAAGGGAGGGCTAACCGCGATATGACGTTAAAAAAATCAAAACAAAAGGGTGCTGTTTCGCACGTCACGCCCTTTATATCTGCAATTGCGTTGCCATGGTAAAGGGAAGCTTATAGGATTTCTCGTTTCTATCACTGGTTTACTATAGTTTCCAGTTTCCACTGAGGGTGGAAGAGCGGTAAGCAGCTCTTTTTCCGATGCGCGGCTCTTACCGAGCTGAGATGGAGCCTTTCAAGAACATCTTGTCGAACGTCTCAGCGACTATGGGAGTAACTGGGAAGAGGAGGAAGGAGAAGAAGAAGCGGGAAAGAAAATAGCGGTGAAAGGGGACCGGAAGGAGAACCGCGAGAGAGGTGAGAACGAGGCGCGTACGCGCGTACACGTCAATGTCGGTAACGTACGATCGGAGGTATTTCCGCACAATTGGCCGTGATAACGCTCGCAGCGGTAACTTAGTTGTCGTCGCTATCTAACGATTCCCGACGAGATATCGACGAGAAAGATAGAGAAGATCGTGTTCAGAAATCTTACCGCGCTCGCTCCGCCGCGCCGCACGGCGCCCGTCGAACATTGTTTCCAGCCGGTTTCACTTGGATGTTTCAGGAAGATTGCTCGCTGCTCATTAATTAGAGTAATTAGCGGCAGCGTGAAGAGTATCGCAAATTCTTCTTCCGAATTATGCGATGCATTTGTGTGAGTTCTATTCGCTTGTAGAAACGCGATAAGTAAATTTCGAATCGCCGATCTGACAGACCGTGGGACAGCTAACGATTAATTAGGCTCTATCTTCTAAATGCAAGGATAAATAGAAAATATAAATGTGACTCGTAACACACGGAATAATATTAAATAATATAAAAGATATCGTGAGCATTGGCGCATCGCGTCGCATTTTCGATCGAAGATCGTAAAGTAATGAGCGATTAAGCACACATATGAATAGCTCGCAGTGGCTCTATAGTATACCTGCCTATAGTATACCTGCGAATTAAATTCCGCAGAAAATTTCAAGAAGGGAAGCACGTTGAGCGCAAATGTCCCGAGACTTGTACTTTACATGACACATTTCATATCAGGCCGCTCCTTTCTCGCCACTAGATTGCACTTGGTGGAGACGAAAGTTCCCGTCCTCTCCACGAAAGGATCATAACGGCAAAACGAGCGAAAGTAATATCGGGACAAAGCTGCAATGACTCGAGAGCAAGCCGCGTAACTGTAACGACAAACTGCACCCGCGTGGCCCTGTAACAATTCAAGCGCACGTTTCCATTACGGCTCGTTTTTAACGACAAGTGTATTTAGCTCGACTTCCCTCGGAAGTGACGGCGCAGATAGGTAAATTATTTTTCACCGCAAAAACAAGCCCGAAATAATATTTAGACGGACGGTCATATTCTTCCTCGCGAATCGAGAGCTTAAAAATCGAATTGAATGTCACCGACGAGTTTAATCCCGACAGCGTGATTTAATCAGCGTGTTTTCGTTCTCGATTGTGAAAAGGAACGTGCGTCATGTACGCGCGTATATCTAATATAATATAATTTATAATAATCTGTAAATATTAATGAAATAATTAATCGTGTGATGGAAATGTCGCGGAAACTCGAGGTCAAGTGAACCACCGATAATCGTAATAATTCTCGATTATTTTGCGTAAAATGGTGATGCACGAATCGACAAAAGTAGAATTCTCGCATAAATGGCATTGCACGGCACGAAATGAGGAATGATGGTTTCATCACCGAAGGAGTGCCTAAAGACTAGGATAACTCGTACCGACGTGTGCGGGCGTGTACGCACACACACGCGAGGAATGAAGAATGGAAAGCCCCTATCGGACGTCAGAATTCTGAAGCAGCCAATTCCGATAACTTAAAGCGGAATGTACCAGTTCGCGTAACGCGAACTCTTTCAAGCGTCGGAATCAGTTGCGTCGAGCATTACGTACGGTCGGTATCATCGATCATCGAGGATATATAAATGATTCGAGTCAAGGCGAATTACGAACGGATTGGCCGATATTTTACTGGATCGCCCTCCGTTGTGACATATTATTAATTAGCCATTAATCGGCAAATTCCGGGATAAAGCGAAAACGTCCGATTGAATGTTTTCGGGGATACGAGGGATTGCAATATGCGGACGGCGGAATGCGAGTTACGGGTGGTAGGGGGGGAGCCGCTGATACGCGAGAAGCGAGAAGAGGGTGGAAAAGGGGATAAACGCAACGAGAGCGCACGCAAGCTCCAGCTGCATGCAATAAACGTGCATTAAGCCACGCACATGTGATCCGAAACCATCGGGATTATAGCGAGAGCTAATTAACCCTCTCAAACGATCTCTCTCTCTCTCTCTCTCTCTCTTTCTCTCGCTCTCTTACTCTTAACGTCTATGTTGCGCCACTTCACAGCTACATACTATTTTAACAAGCTGACTAAATTGCGCGACGACTTTGCTACTCGTCGATTTCAACTTTATATAGCTGTCAGCGGCAAAAGAATTTGCAACAGAATGTTTCGTCGTTTGACAACCAAACAACGAAATTTTCCGGTTTCGGGCGCGCCACGCGAAAGTTGAAATATCCGAAAAGCGCAAGCACTTTTTGTTCGATCCGGCTCAATGCGTGTGCGATAATCGGTCGTGGTGCAGTGGCCGACTAAACGAATTGCTATCTGGCAGCCAATTGGAATCTCGATGCATCGAGTCGCCGGGCCGCATTGTTGCAGCGCAACCGTCGTCGTGGATATTCTGCCTCTCTCTCCACCTCTCTGCTCCCCCTTCTCTCTCTCTCATTCCCTCTCCCTCTCTCTCTCTCCCTCTCAATGTCCAGCAGCAACCGCGATTCGGGCGGGCAGCAGGCGCGAGTAAACGCGAAGCTCGGCTGTTTGCCTTGGCGCGGCGCTCGATTAATTTCTCGAGCAAAGCCTGCGGGCTCGAAGGACATTGGCACCAATTGTTTTCGGCTTTGTCGTAGCTCGGCGTTGAGTAAACGTCCGGCAGAAACCCTAGTCCGTTTCCTAATTAAACCAGCCCTGTGAGACAATCACGTCGGGGGAAAACCGGAATGGCGAAGGACCCCCGAGGTTGCAATGATCGCATTCACCGTTTACCATTTTGACGTATTTGCCTAAACGATAACGTGGTAAAGCGAATCTAAATTTGCGTAAAGCGAAAATACCGCGCGCACGACGGTGCAATTTAACTTTACGATCGGGGCGATTATTCAGGTTTAAGGCGACAAAAGTAATCGGGTGTTGTTACTCCCTCTGTGCCCCATAAAAGCGAAGCATTGCGGCGAACGAAATACGAACATCGTGCGGTCGTTTTATATATATTTCATCCTTATCATCCTTTAAGGGTACACTTCATAGAAGATACGCGCGCTTTCTCACGATTACAGATTTTTACGCGAAGGGTGACAGACTTTTTGAAGGTAATGGAAATTTTTGATTAGCGATAGGAATCTCTCAAATATGTCTTCGTCCTTTGTCATCGTCGCCGCTTGGAACGTCGCGGAACGAGATGGACGGCGAATTTTTCGATCGTATCAATATCCGGCGCGAGGATTTCATCTGCCGGGTGCGTCTGTTTGCTCTTTTTCGACGATCCCGTGGAAACAGGGCACGTCGAAACGAACGACGGCATGATGAAAGACGAGAAAACGATGAAAAGTGGACAGTGACGAGGATTCCTTTCAGCCGATTCGATGCCTACACGTCCGCGCGCGTGAAAGCGCCGACGAAAATCGTCACGTTCAGTTTCTCCTCCCTTTCCCCGTCGCGCCGCCGAGCCGTCCACCCGCTCTCTTCCTCGTCTTCCTTTTCTTCTTCTTCTTCTTCTTCTTCTTTCCATGATCTCTTTTGTTACTTTATCCGGATGTACACGGCAAAGACATTCACCGCCGTCGTTGTCGACCCTTCCGACGCAACGGGACGCGGAACGTCGGACAACGGCATAATAGACCGCCACGTCCAACCGACAACAACGAGGGTGATCGCGCCCTTTGACGAGCCCGGGCTGTCAACGGGAATACGCATTAGATCCGCCATACATAGGCTTCGATGCGCTTCGCGCTGCCGTTTCCCGGTCGACCACGATTCCTATTCTCCGCAACCGCGCCGCACCACGTGCGCCAAACTCGTCGTGTAATATGCATCAAAATGGAATCTAATACTGTTCGAGCGCGCGTGGCGCAGCATTCGGGCGATATCGCGCATTTTCTAGTATTTTAACGCGATCGAGAGGAACGTACACGGAATACTTAATGCGGTATGTACATGCGTAATCGAGGCCGCGCGGCGGCGCCGGCGTGAGGAATCGCGAAAATCCCGCGGCTGCGACAGCAACGAGAAGTCAGTCGAGAGCATCGAAGGAATCGACAATCGCGTGTCGAAGGGGATTAACACAGGTCCGACCTCGCAATTGTTTTTTTACACGCGAATGCGGCGCAACAATGGGGGCATTCTTAGCCCATAAGTACGCTCGTTACGACACACTCAACATGCCATTGGCGGACAAAAATGTCCATAATTTTTTTTTCCATTGAGCATCGAGCGACGCGTTCATTCTCGGTTCTTATCGCGGCGTATCGTTTGTCGTTTGCCGCGTAGGGGGATTGCCGTTTATTCCGCTTGCCCTTGTTTTTATTGTACGAGCACACCCCATCCGGTGGTGAAAACGACCGCACAGTACCATCCGCATAGTAATCCAGCACTCGCACGTATCTCGGCAAAAGAATATATCTCTATCTACCTGCGCGCGTTTCTATGTAATGCTCATTAGCGGTAATAACATCCGTCGAACGCGACGCTGCATTCAAAACTTAATAAAAGTCGACGGCGCTCGAATATTCGATATTCAGCAAAATAACCCAGCGATGCTGACGAGACTGACGGAGAACGATGGGATAACATCGGCCGAAGATACTCGATATCGAAACTTCTGCGAGAAAGCGTAGAATCAAAGTCTGCGAATTCAAAGTGATCGAGAGAGCGGAAAGAAGACCCGATGATAATGTAATCACGAACGAACGTTCCGCGGTGTTTTCCGAAGTGACGAGCGCTCATTAAAGAGTCAACCGGTTGATTATCCACATCAACAACGGTATCGCTCGGGGGCCCGATGACGAGGCGTGACGGTAGGCAGAGGGGAATTGTTGAAATATCTGATTATTTACACACATTATACGCGTGCACGCGTAACCCAGCTCCACGCGTGTCCGTGTTTATCGCGTCCAGCTCAATATTTAACGATAGGGTTTGCCCCGAAACGACATCCATTAAAACCGGAGGTTTCCAGTTTCCGGTTTCCCGTTTTTCCAATTGTTGCACGGATAATGATATTTATGTAGTCACATTTTTATACATGTGTACTATATGATTACATAGTGTATAAAGACGTTACGAGTTAATTTAAAATGTGGCAATTTAAAATTCAGTTTTAAACATGAAAGGACTTGTAATTTTGCAAATCATCTGTTTGCAACAAATAACGATAACTCGCTTTATTTGTAGCTACAATTTAATATAAAGTTTGTAACCGAAGAGACACGCAAAATGAGAATGTCTATACACGTGACCGTACGAAATATGGAACTAATCGCTAAACGGTTATTGAAATGGAGAGATTTGATGATGAACCAATGATGAATTTGATAATCGGCGTCAGAGTACCATTTATATGTACGGCAATATATTTTATGTTCAAACAGATTAAATTAACTACGATATTAGTTATTAGCAAATTATAACTATAATTATATAAACAACGCAAATATTTGAGGAGATTTATTTCCCACATAAAATACACCGGGGAAAAGCGGCAATAAAATTTTTTTAAATAACAGTAAAAGAAGCAAAAATAAAAATTTTACTCCTGCTGAAATTTTGCTGTTTTTCAGTTAAACAAATTTCAAATTGTTCGTAAATATTTTCGCCATGTGAAATTACACTGCGAAAGGGTCGGCCAATTGCAACGTCCATACGCGTGAAATTTTACCAATTAATCTTTCGACGCTTTTTTTTATCGCGACTGACCCCGTGACGGTTTATGTGAGTTTTTCACTCCTTTTTTATCCCCATCTCGCAAGTCTAAGCTGGGATACGACGAGTTGACTTGGATTATTTGCCAACTTTTAACGAGACTGATTACCATTTTTATTAATCGATCGACAGCTCGCAAGATGCGCGCGACCGCTGACAGCGACATAATAACTCCTTGGCGGAGGACTCTCTCGCGCATTTATTTGCCGGCCGCCTCGGTATACCGAGCACGTCATTCTTGGCGGCCCTGAAAGTTCGCGAGAAGATATATAAGATACGTCCAATCATTAGCGACGTCGGCTTTAGAACTACAATCTCATTCGTTAGATCATCGATTCGCTCTCGTAGCCGGAGTAAAAATATCACCGTGTCCCATTAAGAAAACCGAAAATATCACTCTATCCTAATTAGTCTCCGATATTCCATCGACATTCTGGATCATTAAGTCAGGAAGCGAAACTTAAATATCGGTTACCTCGTTAAGAAACGTAATGAATAACGACGCTTGCGTCACATCCTCTTCCTCCCTTCGACAGTTATCCGGATTTACATAAGAATATATAATCATCATTAATCATCCTGAGTTCGCAATTGCAGTCATTTAAAGTTAATTTTAATATTCTCATATAACGCATTTACCATTTTGTGGGAAGTAACAACGATTAAACAGCGAGCGAGATAATGAGCCTCAGAAATAATTTTATTACCTGATCGGACGCAAACCGATTAGCATTAAGTGACGAAGATTAGTGTGTCCTACGTCAATCAAAATATCACGTCCGGCTGATATACGCATGCGAGATTTAATAATTCACCGGCGCGCAATTGTTGTGTAATCTGAGCATTTGCGGGCGTAAATGTTTGAACGAGCCGGTAATAATAACAAATCTGCAAAATTGAGTGGCGGGATCGATAAAAGCGCAGGCGCCCGATTCGACTCGTCGAGGAGCAGCACCACGCCCCAATCGCGAGGAAGGATGCATGTAACTGTTGCAAAATAAATCCCTGCGCCCGGCGGAGAATCGCTCTTTGACGCCCGGAAAGCGAACCACTGAAAACGCCCGGGTGGCTCCTACGCCACCGCAGCAGCGCGACAAAGGATGGCTCTGCACGGCACAATGATTTTGCAAAAATCATTCGCCGGCACCAGGAGCGGTTCGAATTTCTATCCGGTGATCCGACGCGCGAAATAGGGAGAAAAACGGGATAACGAACGAACACGCTCCGCCATTCTCTATTGCTCGCTACGCGATATCCAGGATGGCGACTGTATAGTTTAGATCACTGGACAATTGGTAAATGGCCGAAATTGAAACGTTTCGATCAATTCAAGAGATCAATCTATCGATACCGCGGTCTGCGTCCCGGCAGACAACAAGATTTGATGTAATTATTTACAAACGCTCAAATCAGATAATTTTAAACAAGATTATTTTGGAATTTTGAATAAGTTTGCATTTTGGATTACGTAGAGAGGTTGCCTCTAGAACATTTGGTGCTGTATTTCTTGTTTTTCGTTTTTCAGTATCAACGTGCTCGTAAAATAAAATAATTTGTGCTATCTTCGTTGAAAAAAGTAAAGCAATAAATTAAATCTAATACGCAATCTGGCCTTAATAAAGTTCTGATATTGATTCCACGTAATCAATATCGTAATATGCAACGTCGGAGTTCCATCAATCAGCTCCGCAACAGTTGAAGCGCAAATAAATATCTGTGTACACAGAGAGCGGGGTCTGCCGCGCGCTACACTCCGCATTTGCCAAAGAGCAATTCGAATTTCTATCCAGTAATTATCTATTAAAATGTAGAGCACTTAGGCGAAGTTGCAAACTGAATAAATTCGCTTCTTGAGGACGAAGATAGAACGAACGCTTGTGCACTGCCGCGGCATTAAGGTAGAGGGACACGGAGAACGAAGCTCCTTGCGAAATTACTCGGCGCGCGCGTTTCGATTCGTTGCTTTACCAAGTACGATGATTTCCCGCGGGACGAATTAATTATTGAGTAATTAATTAATTGAACGACGACTTCTCTGATCCCAAGCCGGAGAAGGCTTGGCATCCTCCTGCATTTTCTATGACGTTGCGATACCCATAATGCGATGTGTCACTTACGCCTACTCCTATCAAACTGTTAATCTCTAATTGGCGAAATTGGAGCACTCCACATCCTAATTCTCTAAATTCGAATCGCACGCAGCGTTCGTTAGCGACAAAATATCCATGAAACGTAATAGCTGTGTGATCACTTGATATTCAATAGACATTTAAGAGGATGCGCGTATATACTCCCTCTTCTTGCGCTTTACGTGACTTTAATGCGAGGGGATTTAAAGCCGATAAAAAGACGCACATATTTTGCTTCGCTCGGGCGACAGTGAATACGAAGCGTAACGAGATAAAGCGCAAAGTAAATAGGTGAAGAGGGAGAGCGCACGAAAGAGAGAGCGAAAGCACATCGGGAGGGTGAAAGGTGCAGGGTGAAGGGAAAAGAGGCAGAGAAATTTGCAGCCGGGGACCTCGCGACCCGGATTCCTCGGTCGGTCGATCATTCGCGACGCGTCGAGCTTTCTCAATGCATCATGGGGAAAATACAGTCACTGCGAAATCATGTGCTTCTACACGAAAAGCTTATATCAGGGGGGACGCGATTTATCACTCATTTAACGCGCGTCATCGAGCGGTTCCGCTCGAAGCAGGATCCGGCCACAAGGTCGCGGAATCTATTCGCGAGTCTGTCACGATCGAACATTACTCACATACGTAGATATAATACGTTTTTAATACGTTTGTCATAACTTTGTGATTGTTGAAACAGCGTGTTACGCCAATTTAAACACATATGTACATATAAACGACGGTATAATTTATCTTTCGACAAATATGTGTACAGAATGCAGTGCTGGACATTTTCCAGCGAGTATGAAATTACGCTTCATCTCATTGGAACATCTCGTTTTCAGCAGAGCAAAGCGTACGGATTGCGTCGTATTTCGCGATAATTTCCGCTCGACGAGAATCTCTCTTTGTACGGAGAGATTCTCGTATATTTATTTTTATGTCGAAAGACACAATGTATCAGTAATGATAGCAATGCTGAATGAGCAAGATCCATCGGTTCGCTCGCGTGAATAATGAAAATTCTTAAAACACGTCCACTCACATTCCTTGGCAAACGCTGTATTTAAAAGTGTAGCGTGGCGCCATTTGTTATGAATAACAAATTAAGTTCACGAGTCAACGTGACGTTCGCTGTTTCGCAATTCGGTAGGTTAACGAGCTAGCTTGTTAAAAATGAAGCTGTCTCATCGCCGGCGCCAGCTCGTCGATCGTGGAGGAACCCGACGTTTTAAACCAAAACCTTTTTTCCATTTACGCGCACATATATAATCTGTACACAGATTTACGTAGCTTCGTCGGCGGCGGTAGTTGTAACATTGATTACGATCGGTTTACGTGTTAAAGCGTATTTGCATAAAAGTATACGCTCTTCCATCGGCAAGTTTTTAATGTCATTAAAATGCGCTTTGCATATTAACTCTTCGACAACAAAGTGCCCGCAGCTTCCGTCGTTTCTCCTGAACTGCGCGCAGCAGAGCCTGAAAATTGCGCTTGACGCTTAGCGAGAGCTTTAACTGGTGTTTTTCTTGAAGAAAATTACACATAAAACGCGTCTGAATAAAGCGCGGGGCGAACATTACATTTTTCATGACAACAAATCCCTTTTGCTCGCAAGCGTATTATTGCAGCGCTTCTCTCATTATATGCACAATGGTTTAACCTTTTTACAGAAATCCGCGTAAGTGAATTACGCCCGCCCATGATATATAAGATGTCTCGCTAATTCGCATCCGTATGCTGCTGCACGCGCATAATTCGTTTACACCGATTCCCGCGGAAAATAAAACAACGGTACAAACGTTGCGGGCGCCGCGCGTATGCTGGAAAACCGAACTGCTACATGGAAAACGATATTGTCGCGCGCTTTTTTCATCGATTCCCCGTACGCGAACGGGGAGTCGGGAAAGAAAGGCGAGTCGTTCAATTCAAAGCCGTGAAAATGTAGATAGAGGAAAAAAAGAAAGAGAAGAGGAAAGAAGAGAAGGCACGCGAGGAAGAACGATAAAGAGCGCGACCGGGGGGGAAGAAAGCGAGCTGGTGAAAATGCTGGTGCCACCCTCCTTAGGTATTTTCAATTACGCGAAATTACCTCGGGATATTAATAATGCCGGCTGATATTTACGCTGTTGGCGGTGCCGCCGCCGACGTCGTGTTGCTCTGTGCGGTGCCCGCTGTAAATAAAGTAGAACGCCGGCAAGTAAAGCTTTATTAGGCAGTCGCGTGCGCTGGAAATATGCGTACCATATCGGGGTGTACGCGACTATGTAGGGCTACAGAGTAATATAAAATCATATCGTTCCAATCGGCGTTCCAATGCTGTAAAAAATGCTTGAACCACCTCAGTCCACAGTCACACATTCAGAAACGGATGATCTTTAAGTTCACTCGGTTTCGATGTACTTTTTTTCATAAAGAAAGGTTTGTGTCAAGTCTTTATAAGAAATTGAATTAATAATTATTATGTATTATAAGTTGCTTCATACATGTATATGTCTTCGAAGTTACTTATAACTGAAATTTAAAAGTTTGTATTCCTAGATAACGCGCAATGTTCTATGAATATTTCACATAGCATTAAATATTAGTGTTGTTTTTAAACTGTTAATTATCAGCCTTCACGACGGAAACTGTAGAATTATCAGAGCATGATTTTGTCCGCAACAACCATAATGTACCATTTGTGATTAACGCGTTTATTTATATGAGAGTTTATTCATTTATATTATATTATATTGATATAATATCATTCGTATGAATAAATTTGTTCAGATAAATGCTTTAACACATTGCAAATGGAATATTATGTTTATTACAGGCAAAATCATGGTCCGATAATTTTATAACTTTTGTTGCAAAGATTGATAAAAAACGATCATTTATAAAAAATACTCTCACAAAGATATACCTGACGCTGACACAGAACATTCATAAAATGTACTAAGCTATCTAGATTTGCGCGTGATCAAACGGACTATTTGTATAAAACACGGCATTGCTTTCTTATATCTTGTATTTCCGTGGTATCGGATTATCGAGCGCTCGGCATAGCTTCTGCAAAAGGACGGATCTAAAATTTGGCGGTAGTAATTTCAGTGACGGCCACGAAAAATCGCAGATGTCTTTGGGATACGTGAATATTTTAACTGCATCGACTGCGTCTGATATTTGAAGACGGCGTGATCTTAAAAATTTCAATACCAAGTGTCGGGTGTTGTTTGATATTATTAAAGTTGGTGAATAAACGACGTGGCCTCTACAGTAATGGCTTTCAAAGCTGCGATTACTTATTCATGCTATAATGTACGAATATATACGAGTCCACAGCGTGCGTGTATAACAGGCTTGCACGTGCGCGAGCGCGAGCGCGCCTATGAAATAAGTAATTCGATTTCCGGTTTCGCGTTTCCAAGAGTATTACGTTCAAAAGAGGTTTATTCGTTTACGCCCTCGCGATTCCTCGTATCTTTAGAAATTTTCGACGAGCAAATCTCAATTTGATTTTAGCTCCCGTCCTTCCGTCACGGTACACATAGGACGCGATATTCCTTTAATCTCGGTTTCGATCCCTCATATCGCGCGCCAAATTCCCCAGCGATACGAAATGTGTAAGATGACGATTTGCGCGATATTCCAAAGGTGTTCAGCAAAATCTCTCGTGCGGTCTTACGCGCTAATTGCTTTGCTTTGATTGCGCGCAGCTACCAAAATTCAACGGATTTCCCAAATTAACAATCTTTGAGCCCCGCGTAGCCTTCTCTACCGGGGGTTAAATCCCGCTGCTCTTGATTCGGCGCAATTAACGCACTAGCTTGTATAAATATTACATCCAGCGAGAATGCCAGGTGGGTCTAAAGTGATTAAGTCCGCCAAGAAGATAGGAATGAGTTATTACATCGGCCATAGAATGCAGTCAGCGGTAACTTTTGCACGTTAATCTTACTCTTTAGACACGTTAAAGGGGTGTAATTTGCTTACATTCGAGAATTATCGAGCCAAGGGTCTATACCTTTATGAGAATACATGTTCAAAAGTATGTAATAGCTGCAAGAATAACATTCTTTTCTAGCTTTTACTTTCCAATCTGTCTTTCAGCAGACATACAAAGATAGCGGATAAGATAGCGGATATTCATACTCTACTAAAAATTTCTTTGAATTATTCATCAAACTAAATGAATAATACGGATGTACAGTTTTTATGCATACGTATAGTGTCTGTATATCAGCGTATATATGTATGGAAAAATATTCGATATTATCCTTTTCGTCATTTTAACGTAACTCATTTTTGGCAAAAGTGGATTACGTAATGTTTGTGAACATTTTAATTATTTTACATATGTATAAAGTTGTACAAGAAAGATATGCATATGCTTCGCGGAAAAATAATCCGATTTCAAAAAGTAATTACTTCCGATGCATATAAATGTTTACACATGTCGTTTTTAATATATACGTAACCGAAACACGACCCAGTGTTTTCCATTGTATTTTAATCATAACAGTACACGGGCAAGCAAATATATTTTACGGCATTAAATTATACTCTAAACATTCTCGTTTCACCTAGCTATTCCAATATCTGCTTTAACAAGGGAACCAAAATAACCACTTATTTTATTAATTATCTGCTTGCGCAATTAAGCGAGTTAATGATCGAAAATGGAAGAATAAAAGTATTCGTCTTGTTCGAGAGCCGATTCGAGCTGGCAATGCCATTCGCTTATTGTGATCCAATTAATCTCGTCGCGGTGGAAGTTACATTGCGCAAATTTAATCGCGACAGATTAAATTGCGTTACATTTCATGGGCCTATACGTTTCACAAAAGCGCGACGCGAAATCCGTTGTAACCTCTGCGAAAACGGAATAAACGCACGAATGTCGCGGAGAGTGCGTCACAATTCACGAGTTTTGCGTCGGAAAGTTCGTGGACGGTGTTGGTGGAGCGACGAACGAGGCACGCGAAAGAGAGGGGGACGATGTAAAAAGGTCTGCCGGTGTCGGCGGTTTAATTACATTTTTCACCGCTTCTGTATATCAATATCAGTTTAGACTTTGGCGATTAACGGGGCCGCCGTGTTCGCCGCCCCCGGAGTTCGTTGCGGTCGGTAGTCGGGAGCGGTGGGGTCGGTTGATTGTGTAACTCTAATGCCATCTATCACGCCTTCATTCCCCATCCTCGGACCTTCCTTCCGCAGGCGGGGGCCGAGAGGGACGAGGGATAAAAGCGAGGAAAAGTAGCGTCTCGAAGATGAATGGTTCGGGCATCGATGATGCCGAAAGCGCGGGCGCGGGTGCGGGCGCGGCCGAGGGAGAGGGTATCGAAAAATTTGCCGGTAAGAACAGCGCCAGCGGTTGGCGAAAAATCGCTAATGGACCATTCATTTTTATTTGGCGCTGTTGTGTTACTTCTTGCGCGCGTATCCGGGAGACGCGGGACCGGTATCTCGACTTTATCCCAGGATAAAGAATTTATGCCCGCGAATGGAATTCCCGATTATTCCCCTCCTCTTGATGCGGTGGCAGCGTTATAAGTAAGAAAGCGTGTAGCAGTTTTCGAGACGCGTCCCGTCTTTTAAAATGGCTAAACATTCTCTTTTTCTCTTCATTTCGGTCACCGCAGAGATACAATTTATAGAATATACTCAATATTAACACAAACATCGTCCGAGGCTACATCTGCTCGCTATATCTTTAACTACAACGCCAAAGATAACGCGCACCGAAATACTTGGCCTCAATCCCTGCTCTGCAGGGGTTCAAAAAAGGCCGCTATCAATTTCTTTTCAGTTTCGAGAAAGAGCAACATTCGCGTCACGAGGCCGCAGCATATATCTTGGGTCTAATTATTATCGATCGCATTGACGCTGAAAAGACCGCAAATACCGTAATGCGGGTATGTCGCCGGGGTTGTCCGAGAGACGTTTGGCAGCACGGCCTGGGTTTGGCCCACGTTCCGCCGATATTTCTGCAACGTAAAGCGGAGAATGCGGCTTACGCCTCCGGAATGGAATAACGTGGTGGAAAATGCCGCGGGATGATGCATGCGCCAACTGGCGCTGGGATACGGATGAGAAACAGTGTCTTACGAGGGTAGAGCCTTCGCTCGGTTTCTTCGGCCGTTAGCTCTCGTCCGACGCCACCGCCGGAAGCATCCGTCTACCCCAGCATCTTCTCCCTTCGCTGGATGCAAACTTCTCAACCGCGCGCGTTTACACGTCGCCTCCCGCGGGGGCCTTCGGAGGGGTTCCACAAGCACGCTGATAGATTTTTGCCACCGTTGAAAAAGTTTCGCAATTTCCGCCCGAAAAAAAAAACGTTCCATCTACTTATTTACCTCGCGCGAAACGTCGCTGATTGACGTAAAATTATTTCATTTTCCGCGTCGTCGCGATTATCGAGATGCCCGTCTACTCGCGTGGCCAATCGTTAAATGTACGAGCGTACTTTTGAACGCGAGGCGCAACCACCGCGTCGGATGATCGTCGAAAAAACGACTGTATCACTTCCATGCGTTACACACGAAGGTTCAATAACCGATAAAATCAGCCTTCAACTGCCGGCTGCGGCCATTAGTAATAATCGAGAGCGTAAAGTAATACATACGTAACATTAACATATACATATTAGATGTACGGACATGCGGGACTGGCGATTGGCGCGATTGAAAATCTCGAAAATACGAGAACATATCGCGCGTGCAGTATGCGTTCGTGAGTGCATTCATGTATTCATACGTGATGCATCGTTCTAATATTTGTTTCATCATGCCTGACGTGATTACTACGTCGATTAATTACAATGTAACAAGATCGCGAATGCCGAATGTTACTGAAGGCCGAAGTGAAAATTTCGCGGACTACCGGTTCGATAATGGGCGAGCCAAAGGCTAAAATAAATCCCCGCTTGTTCTGCATTAACATTTATATTCTCCCGATTACAACGAACAGGAACGGGGGGTAGATTTTATTTCTTTTTTATAGCCATTGATTACACCTCCGCGCGCTCTTCGCATCCCCCGAATATCGCTAATGCGATTATTTGTATACGCGATAACGGGGCACGACGACATGAGCCACTCATTATCGTTACGAGGACGGTTAGAGCCGCGAAGGAACGCGGGATAAGGAATCCTCTCTGGAACAGGAGCCCGGATTATGGTGTCCCATAACGCGCGTGCATACATACAAGTGGCTGCCAAGCACCGCCTGCCTCTTGCTCCCCGCGCCTTTTCACTATACTTATCGCCGTCTCGTATGCCATTTTCATCGACAAAAATGCGAAAACGATAATTGCTATACGTATTATGAATTGATATAATCTGCATTCGCGTTCTCGTATTGCGGTTTTAGTGGCGCTTTATACGCGGACGAATCTTGTTTCGTTTCGAATTTGTTTCATGAAAACGAACAGATTTATTTCGCAAGAGAGGATATTACGCAGCAGCTTGACGTGGTTTATTGACAGCGGTATAATATTGATAAAACATCATTTGTTTGCATCTTCACGGATTCGTAATGAGCTCGATATCCTCTTTGTACGTATCAATGTCATTAAATAAATGGGACAATGGAAATGCAGATAATTACAACGTCGTCATGACAACGGCGTATCTTCACGTCGTTAAGGGAAAGTGCGATTACAACAAGGGGGATCTTCTGTATAATGAATTTGACGTTTTCGTCTATTGATGATGTCGGGCTCAGGCCGGCCTGGAAATACCGGGGGGGATATTTATTGGATATTAAATGGACATTCTCTCCATAGATCTTCCACGTCACTTCGCGCTGTCATAATGACAGCCTTTGGAAACTCGAAATACCGCAACCCGGTGTCCATGACTAGCCAAGACGTAACCATGCAATTCCGTTGCTTCGGAATTTGCCGCGGAATGCACCGGGTATCGATTTACTATCTGCAGTCAAACTCTAATAAATGCGAGATAGTACTGCCGACGGGTAGAGACACGCGGAGCGCGCGAACATTTTTTCACGCCCTTGTGACCATTTTTTTACATAAAAGTACCATGAAACAAGTCTAACCTTCGTAAAAATAAAACGCGCTGTGCGCAAAAATATTTCAATAAATCTGCAAAAAATCAAAAATAATATTTTTGGCCGTGATGTATGGTGGTTATCAAAAAGCCGTTTAGCATGCATTTTATTTAATTGATTTCTAACCAAATGTAACAAAAACATATTTCTGCATGTACTGTATGCGGAAGGGAATATATTTCAGCGTATTTCGAACGACAAGTAGAAGAGCTCCTCACGAGAAGTATTATATTTTGATGAATATTTCATATTGTTAATATAAAAAAAGAACAGTGCGCTATTAATTAATTGTAATAACGTTAATTGATGCAATATAATTTCTACATTATGCTTCTACGCTAATTACATCATCTCGTTCTATTTTACTACATAAAATTATCGTTATAATTATAATCTCTTCTATACCACTTATGCATCGAGTGAGTGAGTGAGTGAGTGAGAGAGAGAGAGAATTTGAATAATTTACACGCCATTTCTAAGTTTTAAATGGCCCGAATTAGATCAGGCATATTGAAATTTCGCGTTCTCTACACGCAAAAGAGGAAATCTTGACGGAATAACGATCGAGAACATCTGATACCTCTCTAACTTCGGAATCGCTCTAGAGTTGGTGGCGCACTCGACGACCCGTTATCTCCGATTTCGGCCGGTACGTAACGAACACTTCGGGGGATTGCTCTCGTCACCTCTTTCCCTCCCTCCTCTCTCTCTCTCTCTCTCTATCTATCTCTCTCTCTCCCTCTTTTGTCGACGACGGCGACGAGAGGCTCGGAACTATAGGAGAAAGGAACACTCACCCTTCGACCCATACTCCATAGCCTCTGACACCTACTATAAAAACATTCCACGACCAATATAAAAGATTTCCGGCATCAAATAAAAAGCCGCGGTTGATCAATTCTTCGATTCCTCCGTCCTTGGAAAACCCACGAAAATCGGTGAGAAACTTCTCCCCTGTTCTCCGTGAAGGAGAGGAATTTCTATAACGCGTCCTTATATCTGCACGGATCAGCCCTCGGAACATATTTGAATCGCGATGAAATCAATTTTAAACGCCACTTTGCTCATCCATCCACATTTTTCCCGCGCGCCTATTCAGCATCGGAGCTATTTCACGTCAAAAAGTGGTACGAACAAAAATTCTTCGGCTACAGTCGGAAATGGATGCATTATACTCGAACTATACCACGCGTAGATACATTTTGATATCATAAACGAACTCTTATGCGAATTTACGGTGCGTTTGACGAGCACAAAAACAAATAAAAAATTAATTTTTTTTAAACGTACCACTTTTGACGCCCAATTATATTTGTACGACGTGAAATTTTAATGTTCACCATATTTCGAAAAGATGCATGAGAGACGAAGTACACACCAGCGATGTGTAAAGTAAAGCTAGATTTCACGTTGGGTTTTTTCGCGAAACTTTTTATCCTTTCAGACCATTGTTCTGTCCAAACGGGTAAAGAGCAAGCTTCAGTCTACAAATATTAGAACGGTCTTTTTTTGCGGTCTTTTTTTGCCCATTTCCATCATTGTGATTCCGCGGCGCATCAACATTACGCTAATTATTTGTTATCTCGTGAAAGTAAACCCCTTTGACGGTTTAAATAAGTAACTGCCATTAAGGTTGAGTATGCGAATAATATATGAGTTAAATGTACGAGGATGTTTCCAGCGAGATGTTTCTCTCTCTGTTGTCTCGCTCGTTCTCCTCTCAAAATTCTAAAATCGACGTGATAAACTAGGTTGAAATAAAGAAATAAACCAGCCAAGATTATTTTGTAATCGCCAATCCGAATCGATATTTTTTACCGAACGACGACCTCCATCCGATCAATGAACATTTGCATTACAAAGTAACACAATCTACGAGGATACCAAATTTTTACCTCTATTTTTTTCCGGCGGTAACGAAGCCGCGATAGCCGGCATTAACGAGTAAACAAGTCGCTTACGAGCACTAAAGTGCCAACGATTATTCTGGGAATACAAATAAACGGCTCCTAGTAGCCACGCTGGAGGAAACGGCGATACTTTACCTGATTAGTAACGTGCATACACGTATCGTGGCTCGAAGCTCTTTTCGTTTTTCCTCTATATTCGTATTGACAATCTGTATTAAAAACGGATACAAACTTCGTGCAGATGCAAATGTGTTTATATCACGTATAAAAGATTTTCAAATATATAGAAAACATTTGCAGTTAAAAGACTTAAATATTTAACGTTCACTCTATTGTAAAATCAAGAAGTAGACATAAACTCGATTAAATTCCAGATTAACTGATGCTAATATTATTGGTATTATAAATAATTCTAATCCCAGCAAAGCAACAAACTCTCATTGCTGAATCTTCCTCGGTTTTGGCTTTATGAAGTCACTCGATACAGATCTCGGTGAACCACGTTAACTCGCTCGCTCGCTCCTTTCCGGGGAGGATTACGTTGTGGACAGGGGTGTCCTAATTCCCGCAGCGTAGGACGGCGGTGGGTCATAACGGTTCGACGTGGATTCGAGCGAAGTGCAAGAGGTTAAATCGAAAGGGAGGATTATTGCGACGGTATTTCGGATATCGCCGGGGGCGCGTAAATTCCCGAGGGCTCGCCTATAGGAGAAGCTCTACGAGGAGGAGTCTGGTTCGTTCGGCTCTCGAGGTGGGTGTAATCGAGGCTCGCGGGAGGGCAGTGAAATAGAAGCTGCGAAGTAGGATGATGGTGGTAGTGGTGGTGGTGCATAGCGCAGAGAACGAGAACGAGGAGAGGGGGGAAAGTGATTTCGACCATAACAGCTGCTCCTCCTTGCAGCACGACTGGGTACCCTGAATGCCGGTGCCGAAGTTCCTCTGAGAGTCGCGAGCGGAGTTGGCCAGAGTGATCCAGAACGTCTAAGACGACGAGGTTAAGCAAATGTGTGCTCTCCGACTTGGGAGCGTCTAAGATTACCTCGAAAAGGTCGAGAGCCTATGCGGAGGACGCTCTCGTGGCTGTACGTCGGGAACTTTGACACAATTCCGTACCGTGGAATCGCTTCGCAGTGTCTCCGATTCCCAGATTCGAGTACTTTTCAAGTCAGTCTTTCCCCTTGGGAATAGGAGAAGAGAATAGGTATCGAGTGTACCTGTGCGAAAACGTCCCGCATTGATTTTACTCTCCTCACGAGTTGGATCGTTTCACTTTGCCGCTCGCTATATTGCGGCGTGTTCCCGCTCAAAATGGTGTTTTTAACGTTCGGCTGAGTTATTTGCCTTTTCCGTACGTAAAAGCAGGAATAAATATTACCACGAGTTGGTGCTATTTTAGAGAAGGTATTAGAGTGTACGAGCATTTTCACATTATTCCCATGAATTATGATTTACGCCAAGACTTTCCGACCATGGATGGAACGTCTTTATCTATTATCGTGATTCACGTAATTCAACGAGCAGCGTAATAACGTCGAGCATTATACACATTTCTACTTGTAACTCGAATCGCCCAAGCGTTTCACCCTGGAACGAGAATTTTCTCTCATTTCCCCGTTTTGTACGCGCCAAGTTCTTCTATTCACGGGACACAGATGCGCGAGGCGAGAGCCACCGAACTCTCCTGCGGCTTGCTTTAATTGGGACAAATTACTCGGTGTACGTGAGCCGTGATCGAACGAACTCGCGATCTCACGGTTCAAACGCAAGTTTGCATTAACCTCTATCTCTTTGACGCGAACGGGAGTACTTTGCGGACTAAATTAAATCGATCGAGTGAATAGCTACTTGGATTCTTGCTATTGGAAAATTTTACTTTTTTTTTCCATTACGTTCAACCACCCCGCATAATCGCGACGATATTTTTAGGCGACTCGAAAGAACATTTAGTGTATGTTCGATCATACATACTCGCTTCTCTAGAAAAAGAAAAAAAACGTCACGTGGCATATTACAAATCACTTCCGTATATATACGTCTCAATAATATTGGTCTATCATCGAGATATCAAATGTAGACGAGCGTCGGGTTTCCGTTGAATCAAAAGTTATCTAGGGCGAAGAAAAGAGAAGAGGGCGGAAAACGAGAGGATAGGTGGTAGTGAATTTGTCGTCAGGCGAGATATACCATGTCTCTGGTGTCTCATAAAAAATGATCGATCGAGCGGCAGTCACCACCTCGTCCGCGACGGACGATTGAGTTCGACTGGGTTGAGACGCCGGATATTAAGAGGCGCGTATCGATTTATAAGAGCGGTTTCCCGCCATTAAAAGGCCTAAAACCTACGACTCGGTCTCCCTTTTGACCTCCCGTCTTATCTTACATTGCCAACCATCGAACCGGAGGACGTCCATTCGCTCACACGATCGGGAGACCATTCAAAGTCCCATTCTCGATCCGAGATTAAGAAACTCGCGCGAGCCCGGGGGTGTCGACGATGAAGATCGAACGCGAGTTCTGGATGCTTTCGATCATCCATCACCGGCGGTAGTAATTTGGTGTCAATTTTTCGCGATTAAGTGAAAGACAGGCGGGTTCAGAATGGGGAAAAAAACCGAAGGGGTGCGCTCGGGGAGAAACGCGGGATATATCGATAACCGGGAAGAGACGGGGACAGGAGAGACACTCCTTCGCGAAAGTTGTTTAGTTGAAGCGGACTCCGTCGCCGAAATTTGCCTATTACCTCAATCTCGTGCCATTAGCGGAACGAATCAGCGTTCATCTCGCAGTCTCAACCCTTCGCTAGAACTTTGAAACGTGTGTTCGATATTAAATATTTAGCTCTCGTTCAGTTTCACGTTACGAACTAATTGCCTGACATTATACAAGCTCACGTGATATTCTGTCATTCGTGAGCAATTCGACAAATTATTACCAGTCTAAATGTCTCAACATATAGACGAGACTCTCGCGTATACAACGATGGAAATAATATCAGCAGTTTTAATGAAGGAAAATACCGTCAATTATCCAGATATCGCGAATTGTTCCCGACGTCGCCTGCATCGATCACGGTGCGCCGTATCGTCGACATCCACCTGGGACCCCGGTACACACCACACCACACGCTCAACACGATCCTCGCCCTCGGCTCGAATGATCGCTACGGCGCGGCATCAGTACATACAACGTCACGTATTTGTGCGGCGGGTAACTCGTGAATTGAACGAAGCAATCAGTACACCTCCATTATCTGGTTCAGTTTCGCCGCCGCCGCGTCGGTAGGATCTCTCGCATTTATCTTCGTTTTCGAGAATTTATGATAGTCACCCGAGTAGCCGAAAGCTTATTTCGTTGCCAACTTTTTTTCGTCGCCACTGTCGGGGAGACATCACGAGACGTCAGTTGCCAACGGGGACAACCAAACAAAGAAACGTAAAAGAACGCGTACTCTGTAGATTCTCGCTATAAAAATCCGTGATATTATATCGTAAGAGATTAAAAGTTAAACGATCCGGAAATACCGTCTGTACGTAAATAAAATCAGCATACGTTTGCACGGTGAACTGATTGTTCGCACTGTGAGTACTTGATATTGCTTAATATCGCACGGTGGGGTACTATTTATGAAACAACTAATTTGCTAGCGCGCGGGGGTGGTTAATACACGAGTTTGGAAATCCAATCGGACAAGATAGGGGCCGGCCAAACGAACGAGCGTCGAACCGAAGTTGAACCAAAGTTCCGCGCGCTGTTAAATGTTTCCCATGTCGCAGTTACGTCGGCGACGGTAGACACATTAATTCGACGGCGGCGTTGCGCCTATTCCCGTATTCATATTTATGTCGCATCCGACGATAATTATTATCGGAATGCCTAATTGTTGTTTGTGCCCGTACGCTAGCGCCTACCTGCCATCCTATGTGCATAGCCGCCGCCCTACTACGCCTCGTCGTTTAATGCAATTTCCGGTGTCGCGTCTGCACGTAAGCACGCACGCGAATATGCGAATGCGTAACACGAACACCCGCCCCAGTGTGCAGTGACGGCGGTCAAATACACGCGGACGGGTATGACTTTCGAGTGAATTCCTCGTACAATAACCCTGGGTGTTGTGGGTCAGTGGTTCTCGGGCGTTTTACACGATATCCTAAACTCCGGTCCATTTTTCATCGGCACAGCCGAAAACATCGCGACGATAAATTTCATCTCAGAGTTAGAAACAATTTATAAAGCTGCTGGCATCGCATCACGCTTCGACGCCCCGCCTGAAAACTTACTATTGTAGATAGATAACAATATATCGATGGAAAACGAAAATACGGACATATAAAAATATATAATATCAAGCAATGTCACACGTGTGTGAAATATGATACTGCGAAATATTGTATATTTTTAATAATTATTTAACAATAATAATAAGTGAAACACGACCGTTATGATATCAATTATTTAACAATCGCAAATGATGTATACGTATAAAATATTAACTCCCACTCGCATATTAAAATTAAGTTGGTATAACAATTATTAATAAATTATTAATAAAGCTCCATCAAAGTCTAGAAGCTTTCGGCTTTTATAAAATTAATACAGTTCAAAAATACAGAGCTCATATTTTGCTTCATAATTGAAAGCATAATACGTATTTTATTTACTTTATATAATCGAGTATTATGTCATGCTATCAGGAAACATCGAAGCGTTTTTTCTTTCTCAAATACAATACTCCTGACTTACCGATCGCCATCGTTGTTCTATAAATTGAAAATGGAGCCACGTAATTAATAGCGCGAACTACATTGTTCTTAATGCCAGTAATACGCGGTTATATAATTACCAATTCAGGCACGGAACAATGTAGTTGAGAGCAGTGAATCGTAAGTATACTCTACGCAACTGTATTGTTGTATTTTATCGAATCGTAATGTATTTTCGGCACGAATTGCGATGCTTGTATTTCATAATAATGAGCTTTCGTTGGTTATTCGGAACATTATGAGCGCTATGCTCCTGCATCACGGAATATTTATTTCGATAGCATACGCGGATATCATTGCAAACATTATCATATTACCTTTCACAATAGTAACGTGAAGCTGTCTGTTAAATCTGTTGGCTTCATGAACATTGATTGTTTATTTATGATCACAAATAAATATGATTTTGTGTCATCGTAACATAGAATGTAATATCAAGATCGAATTAACTTTAATAATGTCCATTTCTACCAATGCAGAATAATTTTAATCTGGGTTTAACTTACTTCTTATCTCTTTCTAATTCTTAGAACTAGAAAAAGATAAAAGATAAGTTAAACCGAGATTAAAGTTAATATACATTAGTAGAAATAGACATAAGTGTCACTCGCTGCCACTTTTCCGTTTAACTCGATAGTAAAAAAATGCATTTTTTTACACTTATTTGCAGACAACAACGGTGACATCTTAAAAGAATAATGTACGAGTGGTACTTCGCCGCGTAAGACTCATCTACGGTGAAGCTTGTTACACGGCACAACAACTTACTCCGAAAGTGCACGCGTACCTATATGGCTGGGATGTTATTCGCATGAGAGATGAGGAGGAAGAATGGTCGAGAGTGCTGGCGTCGTCTGGAGCCGCGGAACGGTATTTAGAGAGGAGGCCGGTGAGACATGGAGGCAAGTGGATGGCGGTTGAAGGGTTGCGGTGAGTTAAAGAGAGGGCTGAAAAATTACCAACAGGGACGAGCCAGCATCCGTGTTACCTTCCCCTCCGCAATTCGCCCTTGCGCGGAAACAGGACGACGGTGAGCTCGGAACGAACGAGTGAGAGAAAGAGAGAATGAGAGAGAGAGAGAGAGAGAGAGAGAGGCAAAGAGAGGGATGAAGAGGAGATGCGGAGGGGCAGTGTAAAGCCTGAGCCTCTGCGGTCTCTCGGCACATTTTTTTCCGTTTAAAGCAATTTTTCTGCTCGTTTCTAGCCATCCACCTCTACTCCCTCGCTTTTCGCCTCACCACAAACTTTCTCCTCGTCCGCTCATTCTCCCCGTTGAGACGGATATCTCGAGCGCCTTGCGGTCTCGCGATAATTGTTTAAGATTTTCTCCCTTTCCGCCACTCGGTCGTCCATTTCCTTAAGCAAGTCGATTAGTCACCGCGTCCCCACCGTTCTTTTTCTTTTAACCCCCCCCCCCTTCTTCCCTCTTCTGTCCTCGGGCGACGATAATTGGTCTAGTCCGAATCAGCCCTTCTCGCCTTTTCTCTCGCCTACGCGATAAACTCGCTCTTGAACGGATATTTCTTCAATGTTTCACGAGCGTACTTCAGAATTTGTCGTTCAGAATTTATGTTCGTGTTCCTTTAAATTGATAATTATCTACTCATACAAGAAAGAGAAAGAGAGAAAAGAAGGGAAAGGTTGTTAAGCCAGAAGTAACAAGTACAAGAGATTACAAAGTTCCGATTGCCTCGTTACGTCAGAGCGGAACGCAAGCATTCAGAAATACTTCTTTGGAGGATGTTTTCTTCGTGGTCGATATATCGAGCGGGGTTTTACGGTATAATTTTTACTATGCATATGGACAAATTTCTCTGTAATATTTAGGAAACGTGTTTTTCACTGCAAATAATATAGGGAATATTTTATTTTATTTTGCAAAAGAAGAGAAGAAATAGTAAATAGTATATCACAATGTTTCCTTTGCAGATAATCGAATAGCGTTAATGCTGTCAATTGTACAAGGAAATGCGCTTCCTCTTCGACTTACTGAAAAATGCGACGTTTTCATCCCACGCGAGAGAGCGAAATTTCATTTGTTTACGCACGAGGATCATAATCCCTTCTCGTTGTCGTTTGTCCTTTCTACGTAGGGAAATCCGTCGCCGCGTGACGTTTAATTGAAAATACCATCTCGCCTCTCGGACGCGTCGCATCCGGTAAGGCCGTGTTCGACGATCGATTAGAGTCCAGCACGTCCGACGACGGGTAGCTTCGCGCCGGAGACATATCGGTTGCAGTCCGGCAAACCGGGTCCGATAAAGTGTTAACGAGCAGCGGATTTCCCATCTGTCGCGTTGTTGCTGGAACATCGCCGGAACAACGGGACGGAAGATTGGTAGAGAGAGGCCAAGGGCCGGATAACGTCGCTCGTGGAAGGTCGTTAACGTTAATGAATAAGTAAGGTTAATTTGCGAATGAGTTTCACACTACGTGCTACCGTTGCTGCTGCTGCTGCTGCTGCTGCTGCTACTATGCTACTTCTGCTTGGCTACCGCACACCCGAGGGCATCCATTTCATTATCGAGACCGACCGACAAGCAGGTGCTTCGCCATCCGATCTCTCCCTCTCTTTCACTCACTCACTCACTCACTCATTGTCAGTCACTCTCTTGCTCTCCCCCCCTCTCTCTCTCTCTCTAAAAAAAATAGTCGAGAAAGTTAATAAAATTCAATCAATCAACCTTTTTCGATTCGCGAGTCTTCTCCGTGGCTGTCATATTACAATCTTAAGCTCTGAAAAGAACCGTATGTCGCTTTCGTAAGAAAGAAAACATGCGTGATTTTTCTTATTTTCGCATTACAATGAGGTACTATTAACTTTTACTACAGAAATAAAACAAAAAAGAATATGACGTATCTATAAAATATTTTTAACGAGCGTTTATATCGCATAGCTTGCAAGAAATATTTTTAAATAAATAAAAGCTAAATAAACTATGATAAAAAATATATCTTGTATGATAAACAACCTTTACGATATAATATATAATTCCCAACCATAGTATAATCAGTATAATGGATAGTAGATAATTAAAGTAATAAATATGCAATAAGAATGAGCTTTCAAATTAAAAAACAAATATCAAGATGTATAACTTACCCTTTTTCTCATATATCATTCTTATTTTCTCTCTATATCAACTAATAATATTAATTATTACGGGACTTTATAATAATAGAAAAATTCACGTAAATTTCGTGTTTAAATATTTAACAAGATCAGGATATATCACGCGTTCAATACACATTAATTGGTCGCAAGCTCAATAGTCCGCCCAACAGGTCATGCTTTACAAACGCCTGCAGCTTTTACACAGCCCAAACTTAGCGACTGTTCTCTATATCTAAACGCGCTACTTCTCAACGTCATCCCCTCGCGCCAACGACATGCCAAGTTTTCGGCGTCTAACTTTCTTCTCACGCGGAAGTTTAGGTCGGAACTTAATTCTATGCGCGAGATACATGCGTCAGCTCGGAAGTTGGTAGAAATTGGTCCCCGAAGAAGGACTGGCGGATAGACGTATCGCACGGTCGATGTACCCGTAAGGAAAAAAAAAACAGAAAGCAAGAGAATTTAAAACAGAGGACGCAAAAAATAACAGCGACTCACGAGCGGCCGATAGTCGCGCTATTAAAGCTAATGAAATTTTGTTATCAAAGGTAAGATTCACGTTCGCCACGCAGCACATTATTTTCAGCAGGTGACAGCGGGATACAATATGGCGGTTTACTCGATAAGCCATAATGCTTCACCCGTCAGCATATCGCGCGGAAGGTCACGCAAGAATTTACACGAGTATGCGAGCGCGGTTCGCCCACCCGGAATATGCGGTTGCGCGCTTCTAACATAAATCACTTCTCGCAATATCCATCTAGGGCCTTCCCAGGAGCCTATTCCTCAAGGCGAATGACTTTCGCAAACCTCCGTTTGAGAGGTTCCATTTTGGCCATCGACGTATAAATGCCTCTTCCCTTCATTTTACGTTTCCCTCTTTACACGTCGTGTAATCACCTGCAATTCTCGATGATTATTGATTTATGCAAATCTGACTACGGAATAGATAGTTTGTGGAATATTGGCAAGCTTTCAACGCTCTACGCTGCCTTTTTACGCGACCTCCGTGTCCGTCCAATTCTTTTTATCTCTTCTAATTTTAATATTAATTGAAAAATGTGAAGACACATTATCTCCCGTTTCACTTTCCGCTGAATGGTGTCACCGTCTCTGTGATCGGTTTTCAGAAATTTTAAATCCAACTGCGCGTATTCGACCGCGATAAGTACAATGCTTTACTCTCGACAGCTTACTGTATAATGGAAAATGCAGCGCGTGCAAGCGAACGCTTTATGTTCCATCGATGGTCAATAAAAGTATCGCTCGTCCATCATCGTCATCCCGACCAGTTTTAACGCCGGCCTCTTTATCATCCCGGAGTTGCGGTAAAAGTGAAAGCGTGTTTTCCGCGGCTATACTTTCCGAAGCGTTTTCCGAAACGTTTCGTCGCCGCTTAATGAACATTTCCGAAGATGCAGTCCCCGAGACTGACGACGTTCGTTACCGTCCGTTTTATCGTAGGTTCGTTTAAGCCGGCTTTTACGAATTTCGCGCTTACCGCCAGGAGTACGTGTAATCTCGATGGGGCAAGATGAACAGCTACGCATGGAAAGACGAGGAACGGGAAAGAAGAGAGGAATCCAAGCACGCCTCCTTGATGAGACCGAAGGTAGAAGGTATCCCTGTCGCGGGAACGAGGTACTTCAAAGCGTCATTTACGGGTGAGATTGATTTAATTGAAGGGATAGCCCGAAACGAGAATCGGATGCGATCTACCAGGGCCGGGCGGCATGTCACGATTTTACGCGTGTCTTCGTGCGCTCGCCTTTCGTATAGGTCCCCGATAGAGACGCCACCGCCAACGATCCTTTGCGGACGATCGTCTTGATTTGTGTGCATGTCTCGGAGATAGGTGATTTGTTTTGGGCCCGTTTAATCGAGACGCGAGGCTGTGAGATTCGAGGAGGAGAGCACGAACGCGAGCGCTCGACGAGAGTTCCATTAAGGTGGGTCGGCCGCTGTCAAACCAATACCACGGTAATATTAATGTCTTCCGTATAATTACATTAACAAGCTGTCCCGCGATAGATTCTCCGAAATATATACTCATCCCGGATACAAGAAATAATTTCTTAAAGGAATTGATCAATACAATCATGTTGCAATAACCATTATTGGCTTGTTCTACTCCAAATTTCTCTCATACTTTTTATTTTTATCGCGGTTGCCTTTTTATGAGGATACGACGATCATTCCGCCACGGAACGCATCCACGGTTCATCCTTTTTTTAGGGTCATCAAGATTTATGCAATGCATCGCCGTGACTGAGAAAACACGGTGAAAATACGCCCGATGTCTTACGTATACGAAGCATATACTGATAGTATTGGTCGTAAACGTCCCAGATAAAGTGGCCCCATTCCACTTTTTATCGGCACGCTAAAGCATACAAACTACCGTTGTACCTATGTAGATGCGCGCCGCGACCGCAGAGTTTGCGGTAATGGATCCGTAATTCCTCTAGAGAATTTCACGTATTACGCCCTTAAATAAGGTCTAATGTAGCAACCCAATCGTAACCCCCTGGGTGATTTTCAGACGCGCGTCTTGCAGCTTACCGTCCACTAATCGTTTGTATCCACATTGATAATTGATCCACCTAATCCAACATCGTTGGTAGCTGTCGCTTTTCGTCCCGGGGAAGAGACCGCGTTAGCATTAGAGCGGATTAACCGGGCACCGTTATAGTAGAGTGAGGTCAAGAAAGCTGATTAGTAAACTATCGCTTTAAGAGATACTCATTAAAGTTGAATTATTCGAGTCAATCTTAAAATCAAAATAAAACTCATTATTAAAGTCAAATCCCATTACACGTTAATACAGTCGACTGTTAAATCAGTTATCTAAAAATATATAGTCCAAGTTATAAATTATAAGTAAGATATTAATAATTTGCCTGCGATTATGAAAGTGTTTTATACTCGATCTTTTCCTTTGCTCATTGAAAATAATTAATGATAGAAGTTCATTAGAATGCCTTCTCGTACGTAAACACCACTTATCTCTAGAATCATTTAAATTTCGCCATATTAACAATTATGCGTTAGAATCTCTCGATCAGTTCCAGAAAGATGTTCGAGCCAGCATTTACAGAAATGCGATCTACTTGCTATCAAATTACAGGATATCTAAAAACTTGGTAAAGTTCGGCATTTTAGGTACATCTTACACAGGGAAACGCAAGGATTCGCCGAGCGGAGAATAATTGCCTTAGAAATGCATAGAGTTCTAAAGCAGTTCCGGCGGTCGAGTGTCATTGAGTCGGCTCAAGCTCTTCTCTCGATATGAAGACGAGTTATTGCCGAGAGTCCTGTCGAGCATCCGCGAACTGGATGTAAGACGGAACACTCCAGCGTCTGTAAAACGCGCGTTGCGCATCGCTGCTCCCTATCAATCGCGCCAAATCGATGAGCGCACAGCGGGAGAACGCGCGAGAGAAACGTATGAGAATGTCTTTTAGCGCCTCTCAATTACGATCGACAAACTACGAGATGATTGGCAATCGCGGCCTGGCGGTAGATCGCCGCTAAACAATCGCCAGTTGATTGCAGTCCGCGCATCGTTTGCTCACGTAAATATGGAACGTATTAACGAGCGCCGACCCGGGAGTGTAAGGGTAATCGTGCTAATTTATTATTCATTGATTATCGATGGCGTGTTATCACCTGTACAATGTTTAAGCTGTCAATTAGTATCAGGAATAAAATATTCATCTTACGTACGCTCGACCGTGTCGGTGATCGCGCGAGGATAAAGAAAGCCGGGTGTTTTCATTTCCATGATCGCGAAGCTGAGACGGATGGCGGAAGATTGATTAGCGGAAAATGAAGTTTCGCAATCGGAGATTTTCGGAGGACAGTCTGCGCACATTAATCCATGCCGTGAATTCGGCATTATCGTTTCATACATAGAGCTGAGTAATAAAAGATTGCATGTCAGCCGACGATATCATTACACACGATCGCGCGTTATGGCGGCCGTTTTCCCCTCCTATTTTGCTACTCATAATTCGATTTGAAGATACCGTCGGTACGTGAATACGAGCTTATGAATGATTTATGTAGTAGTGATTCACATATCTGAAATAATTACATCACCAAAGTCGAATTACCGACGTCTGGCCTCTCGATAGTTAATGACTTAGTGAATATGAAGGCACATACATCTTATTATAATACTATTCTCAGCTTAGCATCTATTACAGTTAATGCGATAACAAAAAGAACCGACAGTTTATTTACGCGAAATATAGTAACGAAATGATAAATAATTGAACAAAATAAGGACGCGTTTTATAAATCCAGCTTTTTTTCGTAAAAAGCGTTTACTTTGCTCGTTTCCAAATAAGGAATGTTTAAAATGCGCAAACAAGTATTATGCATCGATATATTTCTTTCTCGTTTAACCGCCCGAGCGAAGTAAACCACATATTATCGATTTCACTATTTTTTCGTATTCGCGAGTTGCTTATACGCGAATAAACACGCGGATAAATCTTCACGATAAAAAATAAAAGAAGAGAAAAAACAAGAATAAGTAAGAAGTTATCCTTTTTCAACTTATGAATATAACGAAGAGGCGATTATCCGGCCTTTTTTACGCGAATAAAAAAGGAGATCGGCGCCCGAAGGCTTAAGGGGGTATTTCTCTTATTTTTGCGAAACATCGTTCTTTACGGGCAAATCCGTATGAATTCCATTTCCGCCGCGCGTAACCAAAGGAGGCAACGATCCCGCTGCCATTGAAGCAGGATAGACTGCTGGCCGTTACGCGGGATAGGTAACCGAAACACACGGCTCATCCTCGATATGATGGAGGACCGACCGATTCGTAACAAAATTCCATCGAAGAGCGGCCGACTGGCACGGCGGCTGCGTGGCAAACTGAATTCCTATCGCGCTTAATCAGCATTACTGTCGGTTAACTACTTATGACAGTACATCGTCGCTCTCCGCCTCCGCCAATTACACGACGTGCACACCGTTTCGGCTCATCCAGCCGCGCCGCCGGCAGTCGAGTCTTGACGGGCTACGCGGATGAACGTGATTCATATCTGCGCCTCCGACCCGACTCTCGATCCGGCGAGTTTACGTCGCCGTGAGGAGAAACAAGATATTAATATTAACACTGATCAGATAAATGGTTTGATTTGATACCATATGAAGCGCGTAAGATCGTTTATGTTTTACAACAATGCAGCGACGTTATGTCAGTTTACTTGTTTCACTGTGTGTGGCAAGCCTGGCCTTGAAATTTATAATCTCACTTTCAGGATAAAAATCTATTCATGATTTTATACACGATGTATTTTGATGTACGAGTTTTTTTTGATATATATTTTATATATGAGTAACTTCAAATATTTCTCGTGCAGCGTATAAAATTATAAATAGAGTTCCGTCCTGAATTTTCACACGAATGATCTAAAATAAGCTTTATCGTATTTTCTAAAGAAACGGTTCAATTAACAACTGCGCCAGCATCTAATTTTACACGGAATATTTGCCCATTGATACCGTGCACGCTGTAAGTTTTCCATTTAAACTACCTATAAGAAGATTCATGCGAACGGAACGCCCACCAAACGGATATATCTCCATAACTATTGGAGAACAGATTCATGGCACAGTATTATGGAAGCGATGTAATTTCCACCCGCGTAATTAATGCGTAGAATAATTTAATCGCTTTAAAAAGCGGCGTATATATACATATGAGAGGGCAACCAAATTGGTTTTTATTATTATACGATCCGGTATATAACTGACCGTGCAGAAATATAACCGAAGAATCGGAGCGGCGCGGCGGCGGCGGCGGCGGCGCGGCGTCGGCCATGAAATATTTTCGTTGCCGTAAAATCAATTCATCCAACAAGGAATTCCCTCGCGAGCGCTTATTTAAAAATTCTTCGGCGATTTATCGCAAAGCATTCAGTTTCATCATCCAGAGTGACGCATGAGTTCAACATTACGCGGCGGCGCTCTCGAATGGAATTCATCAATAACGTCACGTCGGTTTTGCGCGGTTCAATTTTGATGACAGCTCATATTCGGCATTTAGCGCTTCGCGCGAACATATGCCCCGTTTCATTTGCTACCGAACAATGGGGGAAAATAGCGGCGGGGAAAGGTCGGGAAAACGAAATCGGGAGAAAGCCGGAGAATGAGAGTCTGGGAACTGGTCGCGTAATTAGTCCCTTTAATTAAACTGCTAGGAAGGTGAAGGGGTGGAACAAGCGGTGGAACAGCGAAATCGGAGGGGTGCGACCACGGGAGGGTAAGCAGAAGGAGATGGAGACGCCGGACAAAGAGGAGGAGGTCGGCGAATGTTGCAAATCGTGACGAGAAACCGAGCGGATACGCCGGCGCGCCGATCGCCGCTTTATTATGACCGCGTAATGGAGATTCCGATAATACCAACTTCATTTCGCGGGTCGAGCGATTCACGCAAGCGATTCTTCCTCCCCTGCGCGTCCTCGACGCTCATCTCCTCTTCGATCTTTCATTTATCCTCCCGCTATATCGAATGAGCAGACAACAACTATATAAATCACCAAATATAGACGCTTCGTCATATTTCATTCCTCTCCTTGCTTTGCTTCCTCTCTTTTTTTTCTTTCCATCTTCTGCACCCATCTTCTCGCGCGGTGATTGAGTCGCGAGTCTTTTCTACGTTCGATTGAATAGCCTAGGATAATCGCTCATTAGTCGCGCACGAAAAGCCGAGGTGTTCGTTAACTCCGCAAATTGCTTAAACGTTCAATCGGTGGCCAGCATCGAGGTCGATTATGTTGTACAAACCGCGAACAATGCCTAATGCTACACAGCACGAAAACCCATTATCTCGATTCGAACTGACCGTCAGTCACGTTCCTTTTAACTTATCCTTCATTTATCTATCGTTGATGTAGCATATATCGGTCATACGAGGACGTCTTGCATACAGATAAACTGCAAAAATTACAAAGAGGCGTGACGAGAAGTCCGTGGAATAACATTGTTCGCTACGTGCGTTACGACGATAGATTTATCACCTATCATTCGTTGGCTTGTTATGTGTATGTGTGTGTTTGCATGCGTGTCGAGTGGCTCTACATTATTCCACTGGCGTACGTAGATTACGCGAAGTTACAAAATATGTCTTCTTATTGTTGAACCAACGAAGCTATGAACATCGCGAGACCGTGAATTTTCAAAGTCGCGATTTTTATGCGGACAATGTTCCCCGGGATCCGCTCGGGCCCGCGGCCGGTCAACGCCGTCGAACCGTTTTAATCTCCCGTCTCTTGTGAAATTATGGGCGGGGAATATAATTTTGTAAGGAATCTCTCTCTTAAGTCCCTTCTACGTAGCAGTTAGTACGTCCGAAGCATGACAAATGTAAGGAGGATTTAAAAGCGCGGAAAGTTCCAGCGCAAATTCTATCTTTGGCGAGCGACGAACTCCCGCGGCATAGAAATGTCTCGAGCGCCCGGCTTTAACATCTTTCAAACTTGTACTTTCTGCGCTTCCTAATGACAGTGATTTCAAAGCCGATACCACGGACGAGAAAGTCCGTACGTTCGTAGATATTCCCCGGGATATTGTGACCGGGCGTTACAATCGTAATCTTAAAATCAGCGCGACGCGAATCTATATATATATATATATTCGACGGAGATATATTTCCATGGAAAAATGTCGCCCCATAGTTAATTTTTCCTTACAGAAGGGCGTGTTTAATGATCGCAGTCGATCGTCAATTTTAAAACCAACTATTAAAATTATAAAGATTATTCTCCAATCACAGGGATTATATTATTTGGTCGCAAAAATATCTCCGCGCCTCGTACTATACTCCGGTAATACGGCGATACGGTGATGATGAGAAAATGCGAAGAATTATCACTGGCTATCGATCGACGTCGCGAAACCGTCTGGCTGAGATTCTCGGGAAGATCGGAAACGCGACGGCATACTCGGTCGGGAAACGGACGGCGTACGGGACGATTTCGTGGTGGCGCATCCGCACAATCTTGCTGCGAGCTCCTCTCGGTACTCGCGCATAAGATTAGAACATTTCGTATTCATGCGGTAAGGTGCGACTCGGTATTCACGGACGCAAGTACGAACTCTAACTGAAGTTTACACGGGCCAAACTAGCGCCAGACCGGGAGCGCACTCCGTGCAGCTTAATCGGGTCGCAACGAATGGGACATAAACACTAAGTGTCTGTAAAAACGCGCGTGCGCCCTTTAATTTTAATATTCTGCGTACCCGCCGCAATCTCCAGTAAAATTTACATACACAGAGATTACGCGCGTATTGCGGCACGAAGAAATTGTAACTTTAGCGATATAAAATAATATTCGAATAATATTCAACTATAGCACGCATCTGCCCAGAGAAACAGGAAAAATACGGTGTTCCAGCCAACATCCTCGAGTATTTATCGGAAATCGTGGCGGATAATGGCATCGAAATATTAAATCCCTTTTACATAGTCTATAATTCGCGAGAAAATTTACGATAGGATTACCTCGTGATTCCAAGAGTAATATACATAGAAAAAAAGTTCTGTTTTATATACTGACCAGGAATTTAAATTAGAAATTATCGCACAAAACCACATAAAATTGCGTCGAGTATTAACACGTACTTCAAGTCAAATTATAGAAATTCGAAATCTTTCGAATTTTACACAGCAACGTGAACTGATGTACGCGAGATCTGAGAGAGTAAATTTCTCCCACTGAGAAGCTTAATACAGCGCGCCCGTTGCTCGTCCCGTTTTATGAAAATACATGAGTCGACGACTCGTTACAAAATCCTCCGAGTAAACTCTCGCGCACATCGGCAACTCGCCCAATTTCTTCCTTTGCGGTTTCTTAGCGTCTCGCACGCGCCCCAGCGCCACGCTAGATCCAGAGATTACACATGATCCGGTGTGGAACGGGGGAAAGAAGGACATACACACGCGTGCGAGCTTGCTAAGCGTGTAATTTCACCCGCCGTTTTCCCCCGGAATGGTTTTAATGTCAGCCAGTTCCGACCCGTTCCGTTCCGAGTCGCTTGCGGAACCACCGCCGCCGCCGCCGCCGCGCCGCCGTGGCCGCGCAAGTTTTGTTTTCCGCTCGTTGATTTCAATATCGTTCAAGCACCACCGCGGCATTCCGCGGCCGAAGCGCCGCGCCGCCACCACGAAGCGCGATAATTCACGATAGTACGCGAGATGCATATTTATAATGTTCTCTTAACGGATGCACCTACGACTTTGAGTTTGCATAGCCCGACAGAGAGTACGCTCCTATAGCATACACCATTAATGAATATTCTCCTGCGAACACGATGTAACGTAAGACGAGACTTCGGGGCTCAACAGCGACTTCGCGATGCTCTCGACGTACCGCCGCGATACCTCGTTCCAGAAGTTCGTAAAACACGAATCACCTGTCTCGCCTGGATAATTAAGGCAACTGTCAAACTGACGACGTCATTATGCGTTACATAAAAAAATATATAATATTGCTCTTGATAATCTAATTTACTTATCAAATCAGTTAGCGTTATTGCGATAAATGTAGTACTCTTATTTTGATTTAAGTTTATAAATGTTAAATCTCTGTGTTATTCTCTCTATTTTAATTTGTTTTAAAATACATTTCAATCTAAAAGGAAAACGAGATAATAAGATATTATATCTCAACTGAGTAATATCGTCAAAAATATACGAGTTATATTTGATACGAATAAATTTGACCACAGCCGACATCATCTGACGTAAAGAGTACAAAGAATGAAAGGAGTACAAAGTGAATTAAAATGCGAGCAGTAATGCAGTTAACCATCGTTTGTCTAAGCGTGTAATGAGAAATATATATATATATATATATATATATATATATAACGTCATCGTGCCTTGTTTTCCGGTCGTTGATTTCAATTCCCTGGCATACTCCTCTCTCCCGGTTTTGCCCTTAAACCATCGCAGTAACTCCGAAACTTCGGACTTGAACAGTCAAATCACTCCTGTTAAGTTGCAGGCAGCGGATGTCGCGACCGATGAATTCCCCTATATAATAGACGTAGAAACGGAACAATTCCCAATACACTATCGCCATTTCTTATACAAGCTAGACGTATAGACTCTCTCACGAGTATTCGTGAGAGTGAATGATGTCTCACTTCGAGACTGTTTCCGCGATTGAGATGCTTAATAATTATCTTCTCCCGTTATTTCGGAAGCAGCGAATGCCAAATGTCCGGTCCGTCGTTGCCCCAGGATATTTCCGATCTTCAGGTATATTGACCCGCTTACGCGGTCGACGATAGTAAACGAGAGTCGAAGCTACGCCGTATCGATTGTATTCCACGAGAGGTGCGGAGGGGGTTGGACTCGGCAAAGCGAGAACGCGAATGCTTACGGGGGATGTTTCGCGCTTTGTCGACGCGGCATTATCGTTCGTATATTCGCGATATACAGCGGAGGGAAGTATAAGCGGCCGTCGAAGTGTACGGCGATCCCCAGGGCGCGGCACCGGCTTGCCGCTGTGTTTCTCATCTGCCGCGCGTGTAGTCACCGGACAGGGTGGGCCGGTCGGCGGTCTCGGGCTGCACCGTCGGATTCCCAGCAGGTTCTCCCAACTAACCTATCGGTTTCTGGCCGGCTGCCCCGCTTAATGGGAATTGAGAACTTTCGAGTCGGCTACCGTGCGCGATAATTCATCGCCCTCTCGCTCTCGCGGCGACGGCGCCGACCGGCGGCGTTGCGCCTTGTGTCCTGGCCCTTACCGTAGCCGATCTACGACTCGTATATGCCTTCCCGTACGGTACGACAACGACGAGAGAACACGGAGGACGTGGGGGTGCCGGAGGGTGCCGCCGCCGGCGGAGTCGGCGGGTGCGAAGATACGAGCCAATTGCGGAGTCGGAGTTCGCTTCTCCTGTTCTCCTCGACATCCGCGGGTGCAGCCGGCAAACGAGTTTACCGAAGCGTGTCCTACCACCTTCTGTCTCTTTCGCTTCCCCTCTCGTCTCCCCCCTCGCTCTTAACGTTCGTTACCGAGATGTGTCGGTTTCTAACTGCTCCTGTCTTCGCTATCTCTATCACGTACTTCGTGATGTGCGTTTTTAACACTAAGATATAGAAAGAATTTTTTTTTGGATCTCCGAGACATTACAGTATTTACTTTTCCTTATCTTTTTTTCTGTCTTTATTGCACTTTTGATAAAATTTTTCCTTTTAAAGAATCTTCAAATATACTATAACATCAAATTACGTTTCCTAATTTAATCTCGCGAATTTACTTTTGCTTTTATTCCTTGCACCCCTATTATGAGATTACATATTCTAAGATTAAATCGAAAACCTTGCTTCCCTTCCTACCAGCAAATTTGCAATATATTTGCATGCTATTTTTTTGCGGGATAATCTAACCGAAACTTACAGCGACGGTAGCGAAGCGTATTGTGGAAAAGCATGCAGGCAGTTTGGTTTTAACATCTTGTTTACACATCGGGCTTACGTAACAAGTGGACGAGTACAGTTCGCGTGATATTAACTAAATACTATGTTCGACAATCCTGTTGCGACGTGCAGATAGGATTCGGGAAATAACGCGGATCAGCGACATCGATATTTCGTAAAGCGCGATACAAGTTTTATTAAGAAAAACCGGAAAACATACGTCAAGAATTATTACGAGTCGGATGGGCCGTTAACGTCGCGCGTTGACGTCGTTCCGCCTGTTTTATAGGCCGAATAACGAGGAACAACTTGTCCGCGTTTACGAGCTTCTCTATAGATTCTATTGCGCACCGGCATTTGTTGCAGCGATGACCGTAAGTTTAACGGTATAATTACTTTCCCGATATTCATCGCGTGAATACCTTGCGAGATTATAGCCGTGTTCGCGAGTATTAACAAATTAACATGTTCGTTTGTTCTAACGAGGGTGATTATACGCTACTTACAATTAGTAATAGTACTTAAGAGATAAAGAGTGAGTACTTGGATATACGATTACGTATGAGGTCTAATAAGAGCTAAGAACAGTCTTGCTCGGAAAAACACTCATCAAGTTTTTTAAATTATGTATCACGTATAAAATATGAGGAGTAGGTTTCTTTTGACGACTTCTAGCTTGTGTTTCTATAGGCAATTCCACGAATTATTAGCTTCCGATTCCGAGAAGTTACCAGCCCCTTGAACGAGAAACATATAAAGCGTCCATCCGTCTCTTCGTCTCACGTTAGAAATCTTTTCACGAAAACCACGGACATTATTTCCTCGTAACGGCGAATAGAACGCGTTCCTCGACAACGACAGGAGAAGCGATACGACACGATCTGTCCGTTGATCGAATCCGGAAAAGGAACGAGTAAAGGCGACTTCTTTTACGCGCGGACAGCTTTATTAAAAGGGACGCGCAACGAGATTATTGCGAGTTACCTAGTTGGTTAGCTCGTCTCAAAGTTATCCGCGTGGCGAGCAGCGAGAGCTACGGGAGGAGAAGGTACGACCGGGTAGGGTCGGGGCGAGCGACTTTACTCGTTAAGCAAGCCCCGAGGCTGCTCGACGCTCGGCGCACCTAAAGATTCTATACCTGCATCCATTTCCCGTCTACCACCACGTAGTTGTATCGTCACTGCCGCCACCGCCACCGTCGTCGTCGTCGTCGTCGTCGTACCCCGTCAAGTACCTCGCGTCTCCACGTTTCTCCAACTCAGAACGTCCCCCATCCCCCGCGTCGTCTCTGCCGCGAGTACCTCATCCTTGCAAGCTAACTCCTTCTCGACGATCGAGCTTGCATAATGGATGACGGAGGACGGACGGAGGTGGAGGAGAAGAGGAGCCAGGGAAGGGGGTGAGATTAATTCGGTGAAACCCATATCCGCGCGCGGATCTCCCAACCAGGTCCGGATAATGTATCGGCGCGGATAAACCTACCGGTTTGAGCGAGTCAATTCATCCTCCGAGCTGCCGAGCGAAGCGGCGTAAGCCAGCGGAACGATGGTGTGTCGAGTCTTGGCGAACGAACGGTTGTTAACAGTTGCTAACTTAATATATTTAAAATTAATTATAAAACTTTTGAGATAAGCATTATATAGGAAGGAAATAATTTTTATATGAGGAGAAGACACGTAAACCTATGGTTTATTCTTCTCATAAGGGAACATTTAATGTAATCTTTCCGTAAAAGGGATTAAAATAAATACTCGTTAAGGAGGCTCTAAGCTCGCGTTTCAAAGACGTTTACGTATCCACACATCGCTGACACGGCGCTTAAATTCAAGAGCGTGTGCCGAGATTGATGTGCCCTTAAACTTCGCGATTCGATTACGCCTCTACGAACCACGAAGAGCCGCTTTCTGATTTTCTGACGGCCCCACAATCCAAACGACCCGTGTATGAGCTCCGCTTTACTGTTCCCGCTTCACTTTCACGCGAAGTACCCGGGACGACCGCGACGCCCCAAAAGAAATCATAGCGAAGTAGCGTTCGTTCACGGGACGCGTCGATAATTAATCCATATAGTTATCTCTCGCTCGCGGATAACATGCATAACCGCGCATGTTGCACATTGCACAGTTCGTACAAAGGAGATTCACGCGCGCCTTATCACGTGTATCGAAACCGCGCGGACAAAACGGATGTGCGTTCTGCGTCCACGGATAATATTTCTCGCACATCGATACCTACCGGCGAACGACGAAAAACGTCATAATGAGCATGATTATCGGCGTCGCGTAGTCGAATTCAAATTGTCGCAGGCCGATGAACTCATCGTATAATGCGAACGATAATAAAAACGGACGGATAATAATAAAGACGCGTCGTCTAGTGCCTCGCACGGATAATTGATACTTCTGTGGATGCGAAACGAGGTCGATGACTACGGCGACTACGGCGACGATATGTCAAAAACATTCGACCGAGCGATCGACCATGTGCAGAGAACGAGGAGAGAGAAAGAGAGAGGGACTCAGAAAAGCAGGGACTAATGAAACGCCGGCGCTTTGAAAAATGTCATTTACCTCGCACACGTATAGTCGATCTCCATCATCGTGTAATAAAAATATCAGGTTCTGGACGGGATCCCGAGCTCACGTCGACGCCGATCCACCACCGCGTCGGGTGTTGTGTTTAAATTCGCGCAAAGATTTGTCGAGGAGACGAGCCGACGGTCACCGTCACACCACCGTTGACAACGTGCCGTGGATGGCGTAGGCACGCGATAATTGTGGATAATTCCCGGCGTCGCGTGCCGCCCGCATCCCCTCGTTCCCCCTAATTATATGTCTCCCAGTCCTCCCGGCGCGGCGCGGCGCGGCGCGCCGTTCCCGCGCATTTCGCATACATACGCGATCGCACGTTGCACGTGTACTATACATGTACATGGGTACCGGAATCGACGTTTCCAGATAGAAACCGCGCCTAGTGGTGGGAACATGTAAGCCTCTCGGTCCGCACAAACGGGAGGGCGAACAAAGGGGAAATGGGATGTAGGATGTCCTTATCGACAAGGGAGACCAATATAATCATCCGCATACCACATGTGCGTACATGTTATGTACAATGCATGCGATTTCAAGTATCAATCAGACACGTAAGATTTGCCGGACAAGACGGATAGATTATCATGGAATTATATTAAAGATTATCGATTTAACAGGTCCGCAAAGATATTGATTTAGGAGAACGCCTTATCGAGGCCTATTAGATATTGCCTTGTCGAATAATTCCTTTTCCAGATTTGCACAATAGAAATTTTAATGCACGTTCCTCGATTTATTTTCACCGGCGGTTATCGCAGAAATAACACATCGCAACGAGGTATTTGAAGCGGAAGTCACTGTCGGCGGTGGCAAATGGTTTCTGTCACGAAGTCGTCCTTCCCCTGGCGGGACGAGACGAGGCGAGACGAGAGAAATGAGACGGATAACGACTTTAAACGTACGGAAAGTCAGCCGCGGCGCTCCGCGATGGCGGCTAATGCGCGAAATGTAAAATGTTTCATTAGAGAAAGACGTCGGCCGCGACGGCCGCCCAGCAAAGCCGCAAAAGAAAATATCTCGTAAAGATTTCCCATCCACGGAAAATCTATTCCGCCGCTCTCGTCTAAATTCTACTCTTTAACTAATAGACTCCGAGCAAAGAAAGGACGGACGGACGGGCGCAAAGGTCTCGCTGAAGACCGAGACGTTCTCTTTCGAGTGCGCGGTACGATACGCGCACATAGCTCGCAAGTAATTCCAAAAGTTCCTTCGCAAAGGCGAACAGTCGGCACAAAGGATTGATTCGGAATGTCAAAAAGGAAGAACGGCGAGGCCGCCTATTCTTTCGCATACGTTGCGGATTTGTACATTTTATGCGGGATAACGTCCGGTACATTCAATCTCTTTACCTTACGGCATCGCGTATTAGATAATCACATTTCGACATTGTGTCAACAGTGTCCTTACAATCGATCGTCTGGTAAAACTTCTAATGTCACGTGTAATATTAAAGTTAACGTCAAGTTATATATTTTTTAATGTTAATAAATAAATGGAGAATTAAGACAATATTACATGACAATATATGCATTTTATCGATATTACAGAAAAAATTTTTCGGATATTGAGAAATATAAATCTACGAATATAAACTGAATGAAAGTGTTTACATTCCTTTTTCCGGTATCGGTCTTAAAAATTGTAAAACCTGTTATCCTTATTGTTTTTTTACTCAACCAGCCTCGCCAGTTCTCTTTTCTGTCTACTCTACATTTGCACATCTCTCGTTTGATAATCCATCTCTTTCGTCGCTATATCGTTAACTCACTATACGGGTCGAACATACACACGAACGGCCGCGGTCCGGCGCCAGTGTGCAACTGTATGTAATTATTCTAATTCGCGGTGCGTGAGTCCGGAGCTCGCATTCGAATGCATTTGCTGTATCACTTTTTGCCTTTTCTCGCCAATTCTGGAATGGGCGCTGAATGGCAAATCATCGCCACACGTGACCCCCCGCATCGAATTAACTCTCGGGCGATGCCACCATTACGGTATAAAAGTGGAATTTTAAAATCAAAGCTGGAAAAATCCGTGCCCATTGAACCGTCTCTCGAGACCGTTTCGCGCAATACCGAGGTACTAGATCGCCACTCTGCAATTTCAATGGCTCTCGAATCTAGTGTCTGTTAAAGCAAACGCAAATTAAGCGTAAGGTCAACTGCAACGCCGCGATAGGTATCGCGACGATATCGTACGTCAGCAACGGGAGTAAACTGTTTATAAGCAGCGCGTAATATGTAATTACCCTTGGACACAGGGACAGCCGGATAACGTCGCATCCGCGAACATTTTCATTTCGGTGGCACACATGTGCGGCCCGGCCGCCCGGTCTAATGGATTTGCTTTTACCTGAAATTGAATTATAACGCTGTAGCAGTTTGCGGCTTTGCCGCGTAACAAGATTTAATAAAGCAAGCCGCGTAATAATATGGTGCAGTAATAACATATGCAGTACATTACTGCGATATACATATCCCGCGCGGATATATATCATCGGCCTGGACGCTACGGATATGGAAGAGAGATATTACCGCTACACTGCGGCGCACCCTTCCCGAAATTGCGACGCATCGTTCGCCCGCGAGGCAGGACAGGTCGCGTCCTTCGCGCTTCCGGAGCGCACACATCGGTGCGCGCGATCTTATTTGCCGTACAATTTTATTTCCACGAACCGTATATTCCTTCTACCTCCGTAAGTTATGTACGAGCGTCCGGGCAATCGCCGATCCTCGCAAGACGTTACGAAACGTAGCTAGCCGTCTCATTTGCGCGGATTGCATCGCGCGATCTCGACGCAGAATACAAAAAACCAACACGGACGAAAGAAGAGAAAAAGAGCATCAAGAAAGAGAGAAAGAGAGAGGAAGTTTGCAACACGTGGAACACTTTGACTTACGTTTTGACTTACAGTTAGTCTCGCCGACCTCAGGTGACACAGTTACATACGATGTCCCGGAAGCTATCTATGTTCCGACAAAATTATACTCTCACATTTTCCCTAATAAAAATTATGTAGAAGATCATTATTTATAGCTAATAATTTTTATACTAAAAGATTTTTATAGTTGAGAGTTTAATAAGTAAATATAATAAATCAATATGTGTATAACATAAAATAAAACAATATAAATTATTTCGGTCAGAATTTTGAGCCTAGTAATAATTTTCATTTTGAGTTTGATATATTTTATGCTTTTGAATCACGCTCCGATTATTGCATTAAAAGTATAATTTCGTATTATTTAGTATTACTGATACCAAATAAGCATCTTATAAATCTACAAGGAATTGGTTGCGAAAAATCAAATTTTAAATAAATGATTATTTAACTTTTCATTAAATAATCTCACAATTATCAATACTTCCCTAAAGAGCAACCATTCTCTAAGTTTTCCTCTAATAAGTCCGTGACTGAATGACATTTCACACTTTCCCCGACATCCTATATACAGGTACCAGACATGGAAGAGACAGATGGATTTGGACGGACGAACAACGTAAGGCACGCCGTGAGAAAAAGAGAAGTCGAGAGGAGACGAAGGGGGAAAGGGGGGAAGTGAATGGATGTAGAATGGCGGTTTAGCGGAGACGGGTGGCACAGGAAGGAAGCGAGGAAGGAAGATCAGGAAGGAAGGAACATGTAATTCCGGAGGGCTTAGCGCGTCCCAATTTTCGGACCAGTAAATTCCAATAACGTCCGATGCCCTTAAACTCTTCGTACATCACGTCCCGTGAACCGGCGACCGATTTATAACCGAGAAATTCGGGTTATCGATACCTATCGGCACCCCGCGTCTCCGACCCCCGCGACCGTGCGAGCGCCGCAGCTTTTCGTGGGGATAACGATGCGCTCCCCCGGCCGAAGTCTCAGCCAATGATTTATGAATCATTGAGGGAACACTCGGCGCGTATATCTATATGATCTTCATTCTACAAACTGTCTGCACCACGGCTTTAATGACGCGAATACACGAAGCCGGTGGAAGAAGAGGCCAAGTCGGGCAGTGAGTTACTGGTTTACTCCGTTTTTGTTGCAAACAACTAAAGTTTTCAAGCTCTCAAGTATTGTCCCTGGAAAACGGGCGGAGAGAATCAGTTAAACCACAGTTAACTTTAACCAGTATTTATGGGAACGACCGTACGTCTGTCGGTTTAGCACGTGCGGATTTCTCACTACTTTTTACGATCCGGCCTAACTCTCTCACAGCTCCTACTACGGTGTAACTCGAGGAGTTTCATAAATTATAAGAGCTACCCTGTGCGCGGTCGAGAGACTCTTCTCCGCGGACCTCGGCCAGCGTCTTCCATCAATGACCGAGCGAGATCGAATTTCCGGCGTTTCCTTCCTTCCGATCGAGACCGCGCGTCACCGCTCCCGAAGAAATCGATTTAGCGGAAACGTCGCCGCAGCGAAGGCTGCGGTAGAACGCGATGCGCAGTTGGCGGTGATGCCGGTATGTGCAGGACACCGTAATGCCGGACACACCGCTGCGAACAACGCTAAAGCCAATAACTTACGCCACGCGGCTTTGAACGGTCGTCCGGGCTTGCGGTTTCGTGACTAAATAGTAATATCGGGAATGCCGCGCCGCGCCGCAGCGTTACCGTTGCCCATATTAGCGACGCTCCTCCGTTCGCTGCGACGCAAGAACATGAATACGCGAGCCAGGGGGAGGCTTGCTACCATTGAACGATCTCGGCGGTAACCCGCACGAAAGTGATGCCAATTCGACGATAAGAATCAAATCGGTGAAGCCCGATCCGTTTGCGGAGCGATTGATCTATTGGAGAACCACCGAGAGTCGAATTCCAAGTGACGTTAATTCCTGTTAAAAGATTGAGTGTTGACCGTTTGATCTCAAATATATACTGATGTATATCTATTAATTACAATTGTGCAATATATGTAAATCATTGTTACGTTGTTGCTGCACTATACGCAACATAAACTTGATGATGTATTCCAAGTAAATTCCAGCGGTACAAATGGCACAGCACGCGATATCATCCCTACTATTAATTTCCTGTCCCGCGGTCCGGCTAGCCAGTGGTATAATACAGAAGTCTATGATATCAATGTGTCTTTCTCCCTCTCTCTCATCCTCTCCGTCTTTCTCATTGTGTATACATGCGTGTATACGCGCAGCGAGCGACACGACGCGACGTGGTAGCGTGGTACAACGCAAATCATATCAACCACGCGAAGACAATAGAAGACCAATTAATTGAATATATAGCTCTCTAGGCGATTACATCTTCAGCCATTTCGCTGAAATATTCGCGTACGTCGAATATAACGAGGTATTCTCGCCTCGAAGCTATCATAAGAGAGAAAGAGAAATTGAAGGACGGGTATTGGGGAAGATTCGAGTGGAAATTGGACAAAGTGACAATCGTAAATAACGACGACGCGACGCGCCCCTTGACGAACCACTCGAGATGAATTATGCTGCCATGATCTCTCACAGGTTCACGCGACGAAGAGTTGGCCAATTAGGGAACTACGTGCGACAATGATTGCGTCCCTTTATCGCCACGGACGCATTCGATCGTCTCGCGTGTAGCGTTCACGTCTCGATTGCTCCCACATCCACTCTGCTGATTTTAACTCTGCAACGAAAATGTGTTTCTCAAGCAATTTTCACACGTGACCTATCATGTACTACTGTGCTACAGACGCATAGAGAACCCAAGAAAGCCTTAAACAATTGTTATCCTTTTCGATGTGACGAATGTTCCTGATTCCATCAAACTGAGATCTACGCGATGTTAAGTCAAACTTATTCTCTCATCGTCTATCGAATAACATTTCTATGATTTCAGAAAAGATATCGTAATACATGAGAATGTAAGTTATCATCGATAACGCGCAGTATTTTACGAATCGCACGACTTGATTCGACACAAAGTTATTTTCGGTAAATCGTAATCAGACGTCAACTTTATTCGGAAGATATCTCACGATTAATGCCGGGTGTAATGCAAGCTGGAAAAACTGATATCTTCCATCTCGCGCGGGGAAAACCGCGCGGTCATTATTCTCGCGCCGCCGACTTTATTTACGATTACTCCTATAGATGAGACAGCGGACAGCGGACATCAGCGTTATCTTTGTTCGCGCGGCACAAAGCCGCGTTGCGGAGCGTATGTGCACGCGGCAACCCACACGAATAATGAAATTTCGTTACCGCAAGACAATACTGTCATGCATGCCTGGCCAGATTCTGCTACCTGTCCACGCGGCCCGCCCGGTGAAAGCTACACGAGCCGAACAACTGTTATCGTGGCAAATTGCACGTTCCTTGTGTACCATTACGAAATTCTGCGGTAACATTGTTCTGCCTCGGCCCGTAACTCATTTGCAAAAATCATACGTGCTTTTTTTACGAGGGATATCGAATGTGTCCCCGGGCACTATTTGAGGGTATCGTAATTACCGTCCAATTATCATAATTAGCGACATCGAAAGCAGCCACGGAGCTGGCGGCGACCAAAACGAAAATTACGTTTGCATGTTTGCGCGCGTTATCAGAACTAACCAAACACGGATTCGCTGCGCGATATTTCGGTAAATTAGATACGAGATACAACATTCAATTTCGCCCGTCTTACCACCATCGTCGTTCGTATCATTGCGCTGTTGTTGCGAAAATACCGTCGCGGAATCAACGACGCGAGAGTCTATGAACCACCTGCGCCCTTCGATAGCTCCCCCGCGCGTGATAACTTAGTTTTATTTACCGAATAGACAGTCTAAATCAAGCCGGCGTTTGAACCGCGCCGTACTCTACTTTCGTTGCTTTTTCCCTTTTCCCCCTTTTTTGCGTTCGGTCATGGGGAGGAAAGAGAAAGAAGAGATGAGCCGACAAAAGAGCCGAAGGGAGAAAGAGGAGCGAGACAAAATGAGAGGGAAGAGTGAAGAGAGAAAGAGAGAAAGAGAGAGAGAGAGAGGTGCAGGCGGGAATCGGTTCGCATAGATCGTCGGCGCGGACAGCCGCGCCATTAGATACGCCCATCTCAATCACTGGCGTACGGAGGGTCATAAATTCTCGCGTAAAAGTGGTAGAAGAGGCGGCGGTGACGGCGGAGATGCACGTGCTGCAAATGCAGCCGGGTGTTTACAGTTGGTCCATTCTCTCCGCTCGCACGTCCCGCGCCGCACCGCACACCGCGTCGCGTTTTCGCCTCGGACGCTTCGGACGAGATTAGTAATTGTTTGCACTGACTTTGGTATACTTTGCGGAACAGTGTCGGGAGCGTTTAGCAGTTGTCGCCTTGTCGCACAGCCGGCTCTCCCGTCCCAGATGACAAATACCCGCTCGCGACGGCCGATCGTAGCGGATAATTCCGCCAAATGTGTGGGAAACGCTAATTAATACGCAGCTGGAGCTAGTGGAGCTGCCGCTATAACTGCCGCCGAGTTGTGCCGCTATTCTCATTTGCGTTTCCCCTTTCCGTTCATCTAATTGCCTCAAGATATCCTTTAGAGGCGCGATAAATGCGTGTGAATGGGAATGTAAATTGCCCTATCCGCGCAAAAAGAAGAATAACGTGTAAATCTAATGACCGCATCGCCAGCCTTATGACTTTTATAAATGTCAATTACATCTTTCAGCTTCGTTTCGCATTTATGGCATGTTGAAAGAACAATTATTTTCCTTAATAAAAGTAGAATTTTATAAAAGCCGTTGCTTGCATATCAATTACACCTGCTACTTATACAGGCTTAATATTTAGTCTCCTTATTAGCAAAGAGTTAACGGCATAATCAAGTTTCAGTAATCAGAACGACACAATATTTTTTGCGATGTATTCATTTTTGCTAAAGAAGTCTTTTTGCACAAATAAAATGTACTATTTTGCTTTATAATAATTTATATTGTTTCGTATAATATAACTCATCTAAATAGATATCGATAATGTCAATGTTAAAAATGTTGTAAGTGGTACATTATTATGAAATATACAACAACTAATAAGAAAAGTAATTATAATCGAACGTAAAATTATAAATACGGCTTATTGAAAGGCCAGATTAGCGCTTAATTAAGGAAGACTTCAAGATCCGTCGACATTCTGGCGGTATTACGACAAGCTCTGACAAGCTCTTTAACGAAGAAGTTTGTATCCTTCGTAATATTTTCATACGATAAATATCGCGATTCACGTTACGCGATGCTTCAACGCTGACATTTATCTACGGGAATTGCATGTCGTGTTCGCACGCGCGCTCGCGTTGACAAATATCGCACGATGTTAGTAGATACTAATGAAAACTTCATTTAAACAGGATTATACGACGTTAATATTAATTATTATCACAGGATTAAACTTATGACTGGACGAAGCGGCGGGTAGATCGAAGTTACCTTCTTTCCTACACGTCTTAATTAACGAAGCTACCTTTCTCGCTATATATCTCAATTATCTCTTGGATGTACATATTTCGTAAATATTTATTTCGGAGATTAAAAATTTATCAATACGTTCCAGATCGTCATTCGCATCTTTGTAGAAATAATAATTATCTCATACAAAACAAAGAATATTTTCCATCCCAAAAGAAGAATGAACACATATCGTTCAAGAAATACCACAAGGGATAATGGAAAAGAAATTCCGCTGTTCTTCCATTCGCAATTTTACTCGCAATTAGCAGGGTAAAAATGCAATACGTCGGAATTGACAGAACCCCGGTTTACGTACGCGACTTCCAGACGTGCGGGAAGTAACTTTAGCTTAAGGAAGGGGTTAGAAGGTAGCCTGAAAGCGGAGATGGCGGTTATGGGGCCTGAAAGTTGCTGGCGGGAGAGCGACGGTAGGCAGTGATCGAGCGGTCGCGACTTAATGAAACTCTTAAGTGCCGACTATTAATATGGCTTCCAAGTTACCGGGTGGCCCGCTGCGCCTCCATCCACCGCGCCCGCGTTCCCTTCCTTCCGCCCTCTCGCCGGTTACAAGCTCCCCGAACACGAGGAAATGGCCGTATCACGCAATTTTACGCCGAAAAGTGAGAAATTAACGCTATTTATTCCCGTATACTTCTCTCCGTCGGCACAGAAATTACGTCAGACAATCAGCGAGATCTACTGCGAAATCTGTCCTTGTTCCAACTAATCTGACTTTTCTCCACTCAATCACATATGCTTAATTATAGTTCAATGAAACTACGCGCTGCTTTACGACTCACTAAGTTATTTTATATATTCAAATATAGATGAGGAAATACACGCGATATCCATGATAAATACGCTCGTATAGTTATAAAAAATTATCGTAAGGAACAATTATTATCAAATAAAGAAGATAATTTACATCATCACAAAATCATCAGAAGCAAATAGATATTCACACACAAATATTTTATATCTAGGAAGTTGTTAAAAAATTATAACAAATTTTGTCATTGAAAAATTATTAATTACTTCGAAAGTCATGATTGTTGAAAATATTATTTTATTTTATTATTTTATTGGCGACTTGTTCCAAAATAGTTCATAAGCCGCTGCGGCGGCTTAACCACATCAATTTGCACAAGGGATAAAGATGGAAACTACAAAGTGTCACCATTATCCTGATCAGCTGCCCGGAATCCAATAATTTACGCGGACATCCGCTGAGCGAGCCAAACTAGTAGTGCGCTAAACCGAGTTCACGCCTTGTCGCGCTTTTCGAACCGCTGTCACGCAAGGCGGTCGGCTACCGGTGGCTTCACGTCCCCGTCCCCAATTTGTCTTTGAATGAAAAATTGATCCGGTTAGGCGACTGTTGTAGCTAGTCGGAAATTGCGAGCGTAGGAAACTGACGGATGGGGAGATCGATGGCGCGCCGATACTTTATCCGTCGCGATACCGTCGACGTCGGCGTCGGCGTCGTCGCGATCCAGCCAGGTAAACTGGATCGCGCGCTCAATCGTGTGTTCGAATAATTATTTCCAATTTCAAGATTCAATTATTCGGGGTAAATTAAAATCCAACAGGACTCTCTATAGGTCGTCATCGTTTCACCTGCGGCTCGCTGATCGTCACCTGATTATAAAAGTATCGCAAATCAAGGAGGTAGCAGCTTGTAACGAGGGTATTACACGAATTTAATTAAATATCGAATAAAGCACAAGTACTTCGATAGTGCCGCCGAGCGCGGGTAAATGCACCGGGCAAGATTGATCTCGGGTGAAGATTTTAAGCAGCAGTATGTATAATTACGAAGATTAGAATTTTATCGTTAAATCTATTTGTGAGAGGAATTATTTTTTTAATACTTCGGTGTTCGTTTTTTCTAATTCTCCAATTATTTACAGAGTTCCGGTACTACAACCAGAACCGTCGTGACAAACGTTCTCGGACAACAAATGGCGTTATGGCTTGTACGCGCGCCGTTTATCTGAGACTGACGACGCTCGCTTTCAAGCTCACTTTGCGGGTTGTGCATTTTTCGCGTCCGCGTGCACGTAGACGCACCGAAAAATTCGCATCCCTTGAGCATTGGTCGCTTTGTCGCCACCCCCGTTCCGGTTTTCCTTTCCTTCTGTTCTGTTTTTTTCTCTCTCTCTTTCCGCGCCCCTGTTGGAGCGCGCGTTCGTCCGTTTTTCGATTCGGCGGCGAGACAATGAAGTCCTTATCGCCAATGGCTATCGCCACGAGCGTCGGCCGAATCGGCCGCAACCGATGCGCGACTGCTCCTTTTTCCACTTTTATTTCCCGATCTATATATAAATATATTTTTCTTTTTTCCATTTGCCTCTGGTTTACACTGGAGCAATCGCGGTTTTTATCATGAGCTTGGCACCTTTGACCGCGACGTGCTGACAGCGACAGTGCGCGCGGACTCGACAGAATTTCCCCGATAATCTACGAGTGCCGTTGATAATTTCGGCTTTCCTTAACTTAAAAAATGATCAGTTTCAAATCGTGAAAAGTCTACTACTCGCCCGTGACGTCGCAAGATAAATTGAACTCTATTATCTTAATTGCACGCTGATTTTCTCTAAGAACCAATATAATATCGCGGAATTTAAATTACACCTAAATAAGTCGTTCTCCTCAGTCGCGACTAAAAGCTAAAATCTCCTGGTTAGCTTGAGAAACTTTGTAATTCAATTACTTCGAAATTGTAAGTTGTGTCTTACAAACTAAGCGCTTGTATTTCGTACAAATGATTAATTTTGTATGCGCGAATATACGAAATTACTTTACGTTCCTTTGTAAAAATCTTCTCTATTTGGTAAAAGCTTTTTAACACTTTATTTTCGAAAGAGCCAGGTGCCTCTTTACATCATTAGAATAATAATTTTCCGAAATTAGAGAAATGTGTGATAATACATTGTCTCCGGAATATTACGTAATGTCACGAGAAATAATCTCTCTCGAGTAGTGTACCTCTGCCTCGAGAATTTTTAAATGAGAGCGTGAAGGTAAAGAGTAATCTTTCGAGTTCATTTCTGAGCAAGTATATACACATATATATACAAACTAAATAGTTTAAACAACAATTTTCTTCTCTTGGCGTTGCTAATCATCTTTTAACAAGTACGCGTAAGTTGAGCGTGTGATTACTTCGTCCGCCTGACGAAACACGTGTCGATCGATGTAAGTACACGCCTCTTAGTTCCAGAAATAGTCGCGCCGCGTGTTTAACAAGCCCGTTTAACTTTTAATAGGCTCGATGGCCTAATTATGAGCCACCGCGAAGTAACGAAGTCTGTCACGTTTTGCAAGCGGATATACTGGGTGTGACAACTCAGCCCCGGTGTTCGGAAGCAGTATGAAAACGGAAGGGATCAGAATCCTTCGCGTAACGCGTATATGTTCCGGAGCGCTGTTAATCAATATGAGGATTATGTTTATAAATAATTATTTAATTATTAACATTTTTTTGCCGTGATTATATTTTTGATAATTTCCGGTCTCATGACGTTATGAAAGCAGTTGGGGCGGGTGTTTAAATTTCAGAATTATAATATATACAGAGTTGCCAGAATTATTTTGTTTTTGAATGCGCTTATATCGTGACGCTACTGCTCTTGGAGCAATAAATACACCAAAGGAAAGTAAATAAATAATCATGCAGGTACGATAAATAAATTCACTCACCACTCACCATTGCTGCCGTCATCCGATCGACGAATCCATCCGCAGGAGACTCGTGAAAATCTGAAAATATACGTGAATCAAATTCGATTACTATATTTTCAATCCTAGGATTTTGTATCAAAGGTATAGTACGCGCCGCTGTTAAACAAAGATATGGCCATATCGAGACCGGGAGTGTAAATACGCGCAGGCAGCTTTGATGAGAGAGAAAACACGTCCACCATTTTCGCGGATTGGTCGAACGAGTCGACCGTAGCGAAATCGACGCGCGGAATACACGCATGCACGTTCTTGAAATCGTGGAATCCAACTGAATCGGCGGTCGATCAGTCGACGATACAAAGTGGCACGCGAGGCGATATCGAAACTGCATCAGCCTTGAATAGCGGTTAAAGCATCGCCCGCAATCGAATGCACACTCTGCACTTGATCGCTCACGGCATAGTTAGGGGAGCGACGCCGACGGTACGATACGGAAGAGATGAATACGGCGGAGCACCTATTAATTAATTAGTCCCCAAATCGGCCAATCACCGGTCTCGCGAACGATCAATGAACCGAATCGACCCGTCGCTGATTACAGAGGACGTTATTGTACTCTTGCACGGTGGATCAAACGTGATTCGATGGGCCGACGCGATCTATCGGGATTCGCGAGTGGCGTTCGTGATGAAATGGATAATAAGGCTGAGAACATCTCGATTCTCTCGTCCTCAGATCATATTTTGTCAGCAAAAGAGGGAAACGGTCGGAGCAAAAGTCTCGCGAAAATTTTATACGCGTTGTCGGAAAATTTGTGGGCGCTCCGCTCATGAAATTCTCATCGAAATTCCGACACTCGGAGTCTCGGTAATTGGCGAATAACGGCGCATTAGATTACTCAATCTACACCGGAATAAATCACAGTCCCGACTAATTATACATAGATGAATAATAGAAAGTTAGCGGCTATTAACATCCGGAATTAAGTGACGCATAACTTGTTACTAAATCCGAAACTAACCCGCTCCCACTGTGTAACATGGTGTAACCGACGCCGGTTAAACTCGTCGTAGATCTAACTCGAAGTTAACCAATCCCAAGGCAACCGCTGTGCGGTAGTCTGGCAATCCACAAAATTGTTATTCAAAGATAATTTCCGAGCGAGGAAATTTCGACAGCCAGTTATTTTCAGCGCAATCGTTTCGACGGCAGTTATTGCGACAGAAAAGTAACGCGAACGTTAAACGTTACAAGGTAAACTCTCCTAAAATAATATAAACGATAGTCAGTCAAATGTGCAAAATTCTGCGTTTGCAGTACTTTGCTGAAAGGTTGTACTAATACATCCAATAGCTCATTTGACCCAAACGTTTGAAAAGCTCTGCGCGTATCATTTTCGCTATTTACCGTAGGATCTATCTAAATAAAAAATGTCGGTTTTTCCGGTTTATTGATTTTAATTATATATTTGTACAGCTTTTCAGGGAGGAAAGTAGAACGCCACGCATACATTTGAGATGATCGTGTATTCAGCCTTCGGCCGCGGTAGCAATTATGAGTTAATCAGTTCCACAATCGACGGAGAAATTTCTGCGACCTCGCGAGTCGAGATTGTGCGCGCGGATATGCAACGCCTCTTGCATACGTAATTAAAGCAATACTTATTAGAGACGCTATTACGTACGAGAATACGGAATCGGCGCATTCGTGAAAATTCATTAAGCCCGTTCGTCAATCCGCAATTATTCGATCCTCGCGTCGACGATCCGCGCGAAACTTTTACCCGGTTCTATTCTATCATTCACACGACGATCCGACAATTTATTATTGTATATCCGACTTCGTCAGTTTGATAACCCGGCCCAATCCAGCTCGTAAGCGCCACTTGGCGCCTTTCCAAAAACACCATGCAAATAAGCTATTATATTAACAAAGTCTGGCGATGAATTATCTTCGCGATAAATAATGCTGAAGGACATTTCGCGAGCAGCCGACCGGCTGAATGCGCATTAGGTCGTACCTCGAGAGCTTCCTATTCCCGTAGAGATTTATTATCTCGATAACTTCTTTAAAGAGATACGTTATCTCACGAAGCACGGCTATATCTCTCTTTTCCGTTTTTAAACATCAACAAAGTGTACTGATCAAAGTCGTAGTTTAAAACGATTTGTATGGGAGTCGATATTGCGCACTCAATAGCGTGCGCGAAGTCATTGAAAATGAAAAAAACCGGATAAATAAAAGCAACATAGGTATTTCTAACAGGTTCAAACTAAGGGTCATTCACGGTTTAGAGCCTACCATGAATGTAACATCCTGACCGAGATCTATCCAATTAATCCTTTTATACCTGAAGCAGATATATTTTTAAAAATATATATCTCTGCCAGCGATAGAATTTCTTTGCAATTTTTGAAAAAGAAAGACCAACAAAAAAGAACATTGAAACTTTCGAAAAGGCTATTGATACGCTAAACATACTTATATAAACTTGTACGTTAACAGGAAGGAATCAAGCTGCCGAACAAATGACAGCGTGACATAGATGGGAGAAAATATCTGGCGCAAAGTACCGGATGAAATTTATTTTTCGCTCGAATTCCTCACTCTGCTGTACGTGAAGGAAAAATTCCAGAAATCGATCAGTGGGAACCTTTCACGACAGGGAGACGCCGCCGCCGCTGCCGTCGCTGACGACGACAACGACGACGACACGACGATGGGAAGGTAATAAGGTGGCCGTTTGTCGCTCGAAGTGTCAAATAAGCGCATCGAGGCACCCGTTAGCAGCGCGCGACCCGATCTTTTTCTCAACGTGCCACGCCACGCTGACTGCTGACACATTCCAACCGACCTGTCTTCGTGCCTTCGACCCCTTTGCCCGCGGCGCCACGTATAGAATAATAAGACCGGGCAGTTCCGACGTATGTTAAACAGGAAACGGGGAAGCGAACAACTCGAGCGAACGGCGATATACACACCCCGGAGCCGAGGAAAACACACGCCACGCTCTACACGCTCGCCATATATATAGCCGCCGCAAATATTCAGTTGATATCTTTTTTGCCTGATACCGTCGATCTGAACGGCAGAAAGAATTGCGAACGCGAAATGCGAATTGCGACGCTAGGCAAACTCGGGGCGTACAAGCTTCGATCGTGCGCGGTCGCTTGCGACTGCGGGATAAATGGAACGTCACGAATCGTCCTCTCGACTGATTCAATGTTTGTTAAGAGGCGGTATATTAGTTAATTCCAATTCCGTCGTTACACGACATTCGTAATTAAACAGAAATCTCCACAAAGCTAGACGGGTGGTGACGACAGGTTGAGTTGGCAAAAAAAAAAACACGAAGAAATGTTTCCGGGCGGCGACGCAAAATATTTGAAGCGCGAATAATTGATTCTCCCCCGATAGCGCGAATACGTCGCGTGTTTGCACGTGCTAGCCGGGAATCGTTATGGAAACGGGCTCGACGTATCTACATGCGACGTCGCGGTCCTCCCGCGGGACAGACATTATTACCACGAGCCGCGGCGTCTTCGTCGTTACTGCACCTAGTTGCATATGTACATTGGTGGGTGCATTAAATGGTCGAAGTTCGCGCGTCGAGTTCCCGAGAGTTCTTCTATCTTAGCTAAGTTCGCCGAGTGTCGACGCTCGATAAAAGTGTTTCTCTTTCCTCCTCCTCTTACCCGCCGCTGGAGTTTATACCGCCGTCGAAGCCACGCCCGACGAACTTTCGGCTCCTTGACCAGGCGGGTTACGCTTCTTCTTCTTCTTCTTCTTCGCCCTCGTTTTTGAGACGCTCTCGGCACCCGCCGGTCTCGCGATAACAGAGAAATCGCGCACTCGCGCGCGGCCGTCTTACATCCTCCCCCAGGGAAAGACATTAATAATCCAAGCCAACTATGCCAACTTACTTTGCCCAGCATATCGTAGTTACCTCTATTTAAATTATTATCCACGTACGGGCTATCTGTTATAATAATTATGTTACAATTCGTAAATTTGTTATAATAATTGCGAGTAACACCGTGAGGCATTATAGAGCCATGACAATTACTCGCACGTTGTTGAAGTTTGTAAGTTCAGTCCTCGCGTTCCTACGTCTTTCCTTTGACAGGATATTAATTCGAAACTTTGTTCCAAAAACATTTTTAGAGTTTATTGTTAACAGGATATGAAACAAGATGGTGTTCAATCAGATTTTCTCTAAGTAGACGCCAAGAAAGTGGACTTCGAAAAAGTAGATTTCAAGTTGATCAAAGAATCCGTGGATGCCTTGAAAGAATTACGAAGGATACCTTATATACCGAGACGCTATGGTCTGTACGTGTTATCCTCATTTCGCACTTATAACTTTTTCGTGCTACGGAATATTTCATAAGCTTGTATTAAACCTTGGCGGCGTGTTCTCTGATGAATTTGTAGACGACCCTTTTCTCAGTGAAAATTTCATTGGGCGACCTGCTCTGTCCCTCGGAACTTTCGAGTTCTCAACTTGGATACCTTGGTAACTGAAACTCGGATTAAAATTCTGAAACGCCTCACGACACTCGGACGCGCTATTCGAACGCAAAAACGTTCCACGCATGACTTCCATAGACAATAAGAATGTATCCGGGAAATCCTAACGTGGCAGGAAAAGTGTATAAGTGTATAAGTGTACGTGGGCACACGCGCGTACATATGCATTGTGTACGTATATATAAACTCATAGGATCGCGCCCGAGAACGGTAAATTAACCGCGGCGCGTCAAGCGGGACTTTATAATCCGGAAATTAAAGGTGTATTATATCCGGAGAACGGGTAGAGAGGGTGACGGAGGCGTAGGAGGACAGCGGGGATCTGGGCCGCTAGCCAGTCTCGCGAGGGAGAGAGAAACTCGGTGAAGGTGCTACTAGCGCCCACGGCGATGCCGCTGGACTAAAAGAGAGAGAAAGGAATGAGGGAGAGAGGAGAAGGGTTGCGAAAGAGGGTTGCGTGTAAGAAGGAGAGCGGTAGAAAAGGAGAATCGCCCGGTGTACGGGAGATAGAAGAGCCCGGGCGAACACGGCGTGGCGGAGAGCGGTAACTTTTCTTATAAGATCTAAAGTTTCCGCGTACGAAAGGCCCGCTCGCTCTTTTCCGCTCCCCTTCCGCCGTCATCCCCTGACCGCTCGTCGCAACCGCGTCCCTCCGCCCCTCCTCGTCCCGTCCCCTCACCTGGCAGCCTCTCCGCGAGGCGAGCTCTGCGGCGGGAAATATTAGAGCTTTTAAACGTCGTTATTAGTTTGCACGGTGAGCCGAATAACTTTCGAGCTACCGCGAGAGCGGCTGCGATACCACCGCCGAGATGCCTCGCCACGGTAACGACTTACGGTTGCTGCCTCTCCCTCCCGTTGCGCCCTGGAATCTCGTCGAATAACAATTTGAGTGCCGTTTACAACGGGCACGGAGAGAGAGAGAGAGAGAGGATGGGGGAGTTTGGGTGATTAACGTGATCTCTGATAAAATAGAGCCCGGCGCCCGGTATCGCGCGACCAGTTGTATTCCCGGGGTGAAGAAGAGCGGCGCGATAACGAGAACAACCGAGGATTCGCTTCGTATCGAATAAATCGCCGGCGATTATAAGAGGTATTCCCTAAATAAGGAAATAAAAACGCGCTTTCTTTTAAATATCTCGTTGGGATACTAACCGTGAACTCGCGACCATTCTCCCACGAATGTAATCTGTTGAAACGTTCTTTAAACGCGAGAACGAATCGGGTTAATTTTCATGAAGTTTACTTCCGTCTGATTAGCGGAGCAGCGCGACAATAGAGACTAGCTTTCTCCCTTTCTCTTCTTTCTTTCTCTCCGCGGCCAGAGCGAAATTAATTTTCACCGGGGACAAAAGCACTTTCGGAGGGACGCGATTTCTTGCATCGTGCCCACTTGGAAAACGATATGCGTTCGCAAAGTTCTGCAACGTCGCGGCACCGCCCTCGGGGTCCTTCGATTCCAACTTGTGGAAAATAGTAGACACCGCTAACGTAGCAACTTTAAAGTAAAAGTTATTATTGATTTAACCTAGATTGGGTATCCGGTTTCCAATCAGCACAGGAAAGAGGTATCGCACGAGAGGGAAGAAAAGCGAGGGAGGAAAGAAAGAAAAAGAGAGAGAGACAGAGAGAGGGAGTTGAGGCCAACACGCCTCGCATTGATCCGGCGGCGGTAAACGCATTAAAAGCACATCTAGCATCTACCGAAAAGACGTATCTACGACATAGATGAATTATTAGCTTCTCAGAGATCGCGCAGCGACGGCGCGAGGTGAAAAATATATTTTCACTTTGCCGCGAGGAGAGCAGGCGCGACGCAACGCGAAATCCGCGAGAGATCGCGCTAAGTACGTGCAGCACGAAGTAAGCCAACCCGCGACGTTAAGTTTTCCGCCGGTGTGCGCGAGACAGATAGCACACGAGCGAAAAAAAAGAGAAGGAAAGAGAGAAGCGATACGTTTGCTCGTCCATTAAATCGCATTTTGCGCTCGTTCGCGCTCGGCGGCCGCTTGACGAAAAATGTAAAAATATGCACGGTCTCGCGAGAGCCGTCGGTCGCATAAAGCACCCGGGATCCCTCGACGTCGCGCACTCATAGCGGGCACACACTTTTGCACACATAATAGCTACAAAATTACTTTATATCACATCATATTACTCTATTGGGACGCCACCGTTTTACCCCAGCGGCGCATTCAGGATCTTACACGCCGACGCGAGACTGAGTAATGTGTCCGCAGTCGGGGGCACGTCGTTCACGCTCGTAAAATTACATCGCGCCTTCTCGGGGGAAGATTTTTACTTTGTAACAATTCAGCTCAAAAGTTCATATCTCTCTCTCTCCCTCTTTCTCTCTCGCTGTTTTGTTCTGTAAAGAGCGTGTCGCCACGTTTCGCGCGAATGTAAGCGTTATCATCTCCGCAAGAGACGTGAAACGTTTCGCTCCGGCCGGCGAAATTATTAAGGGCATTCGGAGTATATCGAATTATACTTGGGCGCGTGTTCGGCGTACGGTGATTAGCATGATACAGAACAGCGTGTGCACGCGGCGTGCAGACCCACATAGATATGCGCCGTGTACAACTGGCCGGCGGTACTTTATATCACGAATGCTCATGGACGACGATGCCTGGCGCATTCGTGAGCAACCGGAGGATGAGGTACAGTTAATGCTTGCCAGAATTTCCCATGTGGCGCACCGCCGCGCCGCCGTGCTCCTCTATTTTCTCGCGTGCCTACGTGCAGCATTCTACTCGGCGGATGCTGCGCTGTGTATGTGTGACGTGTGTGAAAGAGGCGCGAAGCGCGAAATGGTGATCTTAACTTTTTTTCACAAGGGGAGAAGAGGAGATAAGCAATAAGCATGATGAGTGGCGAATGAAAAGCTGGCCGAAAGATATAGAATCCACTATAATTTGTATTCGGAACGGCGTCATATGTTATTGAACGGTTTATCTCTCTGTTAGTATGCAGAAACTCTCTGTCGATTCGGCTGTCAACTATGCTATTATTTAAAACGTTTCCCGTTTACATTAACAAGAATCAATAAAAGACATAAAGTGTAGCGATCATAATGTAGAAAAAAGATTACTGACGTTTCTATGTGTATAACAGACATATATTTAATCTCATTATATTCTTTATATGATACATCGATGTCATATGTGATAGATTCAACTTTACATTCTATATCCCCCCCTAAAAAATAACTTATCGGATATTGTTAGAAAGTACCATAATACTATAAATAATACATATGATTTGAGATTTTTATATTTTATATATCGTGTATAGGTATATATTTTAAAGCAACTTAAATAGACGGCACAATGTGGCAAAAGTTTTTAGAATCTAGCGCGATAGCGAAAGTGTTAGTTTTAACCCTTTTTACTTTCGTATTTAATTGCTTTTTTTTTTGTTTCTCTTTATCATTATTGACTAGATTTGGAAGTACGAAGCGATAAAAGATATTATCAAGTACTATTTTTGGATTTTCGAAGGGAAGGAGAAAGGAAGGGAGAAAAAAGAGAGAAAGAGAATGGTGACGGAAATTGGCGAGGCGAGCGGGGAGGGGGGGGGTGGACGTCGCGGTGTACCAGCGGCTATTATTCGGGTAAATTACCGCGCGGTTTCGCCATTCGGTGAACTCCTGATCCCAACTGTGGGCCGGCTGCGCTCGTTAGACCGATCGTCCCTTAATCCCGTCGCGAATTTATATCACGATTGGGCCCCTTATCGCCGCACGAGCACGTCGGAGAGCATAGAAACGGCGGGACGATAGAATTTGCACGTCGCTCGGGTGCAAAGGTGTCGACGACGACGACGACGACGACGACGACGACGATCGTCTCCAAATACACCGCTGATATCCCTAACAGGCTGGAGAGCGGCGACACGCCTTGCGTTATTTCCGGCTGGTGCCCGTGCATATTTCGCAAACGTGTTAAGAATACCGATGGGAAGAGACGCGGGAGCACCAATGGAACTTCGTCCCCGGTGCGAAAAGTCGATCCGCTAATAACGCGACGATATTACGGGAAAAAAGTTGGCCGCGCGCGCGGGGGAATTTTCCTTCCCCGTTCTTCCAACATCATTTTCACATCGGAAATGTACGTTCCGTTTGATTAGTTTAACTTTGATATTCGCACTCCGCTCGTCGCGTTTTTATGGCAAATGCGTACCCCCGGTGTTTCTCGTCGCGCGGCTGTTCTCCCCGATGCAACGGAATATCGTCCAGCGGCGAATCCGCAGTCGATTTTAAACCGATATCACAGTCGCTCGAGAAAATCCACGAGCGAAACTCTGAAGAGACCGAACGCTACCGAGCGATAATATAGACAGAGCTCGCCCATAAAATACGAGAGCATAACCTGCGATCGTGTTATTACCTATAAAGCAGCCTCCCGGTATAACCTCCGAAGAAATATAACAAAGTTAATGGCGGGGGAAGTGGGACAGTAAGCCGTAATTCTAACGCGACGGACACGTTTCTTTCTAATATACAATAATACCGCGAAAGTCCTTCCAGAAGAAAATTATTATTCGGCCGTCATGTACAGCGACACTTACAAGAACATTGAAGATCTTCCGCGTGATCTCTTAGAAAGCGTTGCGTGTATCTCCGCCCTTGTATCTCCGTGTCACAGAACAGATAAACCGGACACAATCCATATTATCCCGCTTTTATCGCCGCAGATATTATCGAATAAAAGCGTGTTCTTACGGGGCGGTCGACTTTATAGACGCACGCGTGACATTTATAGCCGCATGATATGCGTACGTTTTATCGTCCCATGCGTAACATCTTAAGCACTTAACGCCACATGCTCGACTCGATTTGATGGTACGGCTTAAATCCACCGCGTCCAATGAGATAGGCGTGAGCAATTACGTATGCGCAATTCGCGCGAGGTGTGATTCATCGCGTGGATAAGTCGTCCATTAAATCGTTTTAATGCGAATATATAATGCAAGGAGCGATCTTTTTATCGATCGACGTTCCAGCGATCGTATGGGGTTGATTTTATAGCTATTTGTAGTTTTATCTGCACAACTGTCTCTTAAAATATAATATAGGCCGTTTTATCGAGAGGTGTTCTAGCGGTAACTTGACGTTATGTTTTGATAATTGTCTTTAATCTTATCTATAAATATTTGTCCTAAAATGTGGATAAGATGGGATTCTCACAGTCTGTCACTGAGATAATTGTCTAAAGTCAAAGCACATGCTGATATATACGCTCGAGCAATAAAGGTGAGATGAAATTTCCATTAAATTCAAACGTAAACCTCGATCCGGCGAAGTCGCACAGAGGCATTTTCACGCTCGATCGGGCGGGTAATTTTGATCGCCCATGTCGTCGTCCCTCCCGTCGTCGTACCCTGTCGTAAACGACGTTATCCGCCCCGTCGCGAAAGAGCCCGAAAACGGTTCATCATAAACCGCGACGGCGTATTTCGGGGCTGTCGATCCACTCTTCCCCACATCGCGGAATTCGTGGAACGCCTTCGCTTTTCACGGGGAAACTTAAGTCGACTCCCGAGATACTCGACACCCGCGAGATATTTCCCGCGTATGTACGAAGCCTCTGACAAAACCGGCGACGTTACAATGGCGAAAAGAGCTTTTAACGGAAGGAATTCGAGCGAGTGCATCGCCGAATAATATAGAACGATTTGTCGTCGAGTTCCGTCCTCGCTATCTTCAGAAACTTTTCGGTGAAGCGATGAAGTTCCGCTTCGTCCTCCGATATAGGTACGCGTGTTTTACTACACGTTTTCATCGTCGTTAAGGAAGCGAAGAAAATGCACTCTATAATCATACCTATCTACGCTTGTCTATAATTAGGTATTCGCTTCAGTGATCGATGTAAAAGAGAAAAATTGCGAATAATTGTTATTGTTGTCAGATGCACACGTGGCAAATTATAGGGTCTGCTTCTAATTGTAAGATTAGATTAAAATCATAATGCATGTTTCACATTTATTTCTACTGTAAGTTTATATCAAGTAAATAAAGTATTGTAAAATATGACCTTACAACTGCATGGTCGCGAAATGGAAATAATTTGATCGACACGCACGATAATCTTTCTTTCAACCATGATTTAAATATCGCGACTATCAGGAAAGTTTCAAGTTAACAAGTACTGCGATAAAGCATAACGTTCCGAATACGATAACGATAAACGCAGAGTTACAAGTAGCAATTAGCGAGAGAAAGTGAGAGAGAGAGAGAGAGAGAGAGAGAGAGAGAGAGAGAGAGAGAGAGAGAGAGAGAGAGAGAAAGAGATGTAATTTATTACGTACGCTAGAATATAAAATCCCTTAAACACAACAGGATAGCACAGACGATCGTTCATTATAAATACTTACATATAAATAATACAGAACTATGCGCGTACATCGTGTGCTATTAAGCAGCTAACAAAAAAGAAATAAAATTTTCAAGATTTTTAAGAGATTATTATGAAAAATTACAAATTGTAATAATAAACATTATATATATTACAAATAATGTATGTAAATAAAAATATAGAAGAAGAAAGGATGTAAATCGGAATTCTCTCAAGTAATTTGTCATAATTTGCAATTTGTCATCATTGAAATCTACCCTCGCATCTCCAAGACAATCTCGTTTCATTCTTAGGATTGGAGTTTCTGGTATGCACACGCTCACAGTTATTTCGGTAGGAAATATAGCGTAGTGTACAAGTGTGCCTAGCATTCTGTCTGTCTGTAGCCGAGAACTCGAACGAGCGATATAGATGGGATAATTGCAGATAATTTGCAGCGTCGATTGCTACGCATTCCCTACTTCAGCCACCCTTCTCGCGCTGTTCTGTCGTCTGCCCCCTCGTTCCCCAATTAACGCTCCCCTTACTTCCTGCCCCGAACGTTCGTCTCCCCCTTGTTCCCCTTGATTCGTTTACTTCACCAAGGTGAATGAGACGCGCATCTTTACGGCCGTTCCTAAGCAAGACGTTGCCGAAATCGTCCTTAAACGCGCAGCCTCGCAAATGCGCCTCATCGGATGCCAAAATGTGATTATATCCCTGCAGGCGCAGCTAAATGTAATTTATATCTCAATCCGAGAGAGAAGCTTCTCTTTTATGACCTTCTTTACGCTGCGAAAATTGCTTTAAAAAGAGTAACATTGCATAGATAGCGAAAGAAACTTACGCAGTTAACGATTCAAAGTTTAATGCCACGTTGAAAAACTTTCATTAGGTGTAGTTCCAATGTAAAAATACTGTGCACCTATTTTATGGTGTATATTTAATTAAATGTTCTACTAACGCTATTACAATTAAATACCATCGAAAATACGAAAGATAATCGAGTTAAATGTACAATTTCTTGTATTCGCCGAATGTTTAAAGGCAATGTCAACGGACGTAATCCTTCGTGAGTTTATTTATTCATTTACCGCGTATCTCCGGGAATCAGTAACATCTGATGGCCACTTTTAGTTCACCTGCCAGTAGTAAAACTAATACTAGGATTCGAATTCGAGAATAGTCGGGTAAAATTGCCTATAAGCGCACAGAAGTCTTTCGTACTACTGTTCGCGCGAGCTGCGACTTATCGAAACTTTTTCGAAACTTTTATGAAAGGTCTTTTTCTCGCCTCATCACGTCGGGTTCTCTCCCTTATTGACTTTAAGCCCGGGTTTGGAAATCCCCGTCACTTCTCCTCTCGTTTTTCTCTCCGACGACCCTCCCGCCCCCCGTCACTTCCTTCTGCGTTACATCCCACCGACAGGATTCGACGCTTCGTGACTTAATTTGTTTACACGTCGTTCAATTTGTCAACATAAGTCGACAAATTTACCATTGCCTAAAGCGAGAGGAAATCGATTTCGCTCGAAACTACAATTCGTGATAATCGCGCGTATCTCGCGATTGTTAATCGAAAAGAGCGAATAATATGGTGGAAATTAATTTAAGTTACTGCATTACTAAATTTACATTTGTAGCATCGTGACGAAATCCGCGATAAATATAATACAGTGCGCAGACAAATGTATAGTTAAGCAGAATTGTCCAAGTTATTTAAAATCGTAATTCATCACATAAAATTGTCCGTATTTCTACGGATTGTTACGCAACCATCGTACAATACTATAATAGTACTTAACAAATTTATTAATTCAAACAATTTTTCACTTCTTTGTAATACGAATGTATATTTTTAGTTGCCAAATTAACGTGATGTTGCGATTGTTATAGCACAACGTGTCAAGGTGAATAAATTATGTTATTTTAAACTGAAGTAACAAATCTCTCTGAAAATATATTGTAGATGAATATAACATTTCACAAAGCGATTATATGTGTATCTTGAAATGGATGGCTAAAACGGATTAGGAATATTTAACTCCGGAATATATTGATATACCTCCATTCTCCATTCTACCTTCCGGCCGACTTACTGTGTACAAGAATACATATGTACAAAGCTCCTAAAATAATGCTTATCGTTATTAATGCACCATTGACAATCAGCTTAATAATTTATTGTCACATAATGGTGCCTTATTTTGCAACAAAATAGTAATTACAAAGTGCACAAATTGCTGAAAATTTGTAGTAAATTTGATCTTGGATATAAATAAAGGAAAGATAAAAGATTTCACAGATAAGGTATTTCATATAACAGTAATATTTTAATTTTCATAAAAGAGATATTATTTCCAGATATAATAAGAAAGTTTATCTGTAATATGTGTATAATAAGCAGGATTAAATAATTTGTATATAAAACTTACTAATCAATTTGTTTGAATAGCTGATTGGTATAATATACGTAGTACATTATACGTAAGAAACCAAAAGGTAAAACCAACTACAATCATTAAATTAATAAAATTAATATCGTAGACTGCAAAAATTAATAATGGATGATCGCGATTATAAGCATGTTCACAGCCAACTCACGATATTATTGTGACTAATTTTGATGAAAAATTGTTCTTTAATTTTAATTAATCGTACTTTAATAATGACGATTAGTCTCTAAAATCTCAAGATTTTCTGAGATTTTAGAGACTAATCGTCATAATTAAAGTACGATTAATTAAAATTAAAGAACAATTTCGAGACGTTTTGTATAATTTAACGTTGATAAAAATATACGTATTACAAATTGAGAATAATCGTATTACACCTACTCTAATATCGTTAGATTAGTGTGTAATTAATTATACTAAACATTTTTGGAACAATAAAAAAGAATCTCCAAAAATATTGTATATTATCGTAGATTGCTGACGCTAACAAGAAATTCATCTTACAAATTGTATCGCTCTCATAACAGTAGCTTTGGGTAAGATGGGTCCGAGGGTTTGCGACCTTGATCGTTGTCAGCGCGAAGAAACTTATGATCGAATGACCGCGGGAGACCCGTGCGAGATCGAATGACGGTTATGCGTCACGAGAGGATCGGCAGAAGGCGACGATAAGCATTTCCACGACACTCGTTTCCGCCCTTCGGCGCGACCTCTTCATCGATCGACCTCTGATCTCGAGAACCCTCTTGTATTTTATACGGTTCCGTCGAAATTAAATAGAATCAGGATAATTTGATCCCGGATACGTTCAGCCGGCCGCGCTATCGCACAACTTTTTGTAGGTCTTTTTGCGAAGAAAGAAATGAAAATAAGGATGGATCTTGTAGGATGTTTCTAAATCGAATCGTCGAATTCTATATAAATTTGATATCTGTTTTTTTTATAAATAAAAAAGTTTTAGAAGTACCAAGATATCTTGTTAAAAGTATCGGGACATTAATAATTTTCAAGTCGTAAGTAATAAACAAAAAACGATTTTTTTTTATTTCTATCTATAATGAGAGTAACTAACGAAATTCATTATTAAATCGAATTAAATGCATTATTTAATCGTATGAATTCGAATCAAATCTCTGAACTTAAGGCCTAGTTTTATTCTAGTCTAATGCTAAAATAAAATATAAGTATACAAGTAGATAGAAATAAGTCTTACGGTTAAGCTAGATCTTATAAATTTAAAATCTAATGAAATGTAAAAATATTAGATTTGTAATACAATAAATATTTAAATATCTAGTAATTTGATAATAACACAAAACTTGATTGATTTATACTGAATATTATATATGTTCGTGTATTCTTGAATATTATCGTGCTCTTAATTGTACTGGAAATTTCTTAATAAATTAACTAAAAACTGAGGAGATATGAAAAGAATATCTAATCTAAATTTGTTAAAGATAAATCAAACCCGAATTCCAATTCCGGGTCAGTTGTTACTGTTAAGACGTTTTAATTACGCATTATATTAAATGTCAAGACTTCTGTCTTATGCTTTCAAGAGGCCACGCAGATAATAAGTTTATTTAAAAAAGCTTGCGAGTTTTTAGATATATATTGGGTATATTGGGTAAAGCACCAAAGCACACCTCCTTGCTTGTGTGTAGCTAGAGACATTCGAAAATTGTTAAGCTCGGGCTGCGACAGGTCATGGTCCATCCCTGCACGGAAAGGGCGAATGGAGCGCATAAATGTAGGTGCTGCCCGTCACGATAAACTAAATAGACCGTGCCAACATACACACACATGGTCGATCCTCGGCTTATTGGAGCGCTCTCATCCTTGGAAAGTGGTCAAGATTTCACTTACCGCCATCCGCTCTCGAGGATACAACGGTTATACGTAGCTATATGCGAACATTGACTTGGTCTTTATTCGAAAGAAAGTTATAGATTCATGTGAATTTTCAAGCAGTGCGCAAATTTCGGTAAATATAACAAAGCTAAATCGAGGCTTTTAAATGTCTTTTATCGATATTCCGGATTTCTTATTGTTAATTACTTGTTTTTTTTTTAACGCTTCACGATGTAAAGTTAGAAAAATGTCAGAAATAGATTCGATAGAAGATCGAAACATAGACAGTAAGTAATTATTCTTCAATTCAGTATATTGACCTTTTCATTATATCGGCACTAAAAAATGAACGAAATATAGAGTGAAATGTTGACAGGAATAGTTAAGGAATTTGCGCCAGATTACAGAACAGTGGTAAATTCAAGGAGCTAGTCTTCAGCAGTTCGCACAGTGCATTGTCCCGACCTCCAGTATGTAGATGTATAACCGCGCTGCCAGCTGTAAATTAGTGCCCCGACTAATTGGGGCACGAAATAGGATGATCAAATATGGAAAGCTAATCCGGTATTCTCCGCAAGATTTTAGTACTTCGCTTCTCTCAGCGAGCGGAGATCTTTGAATGTAAAGATATGAACGTAATATGTCCCGAAAATATACCTTTTACGTTATTTATTTTATTTCTGAAGTTATTTTTCGAATGCCCTGAAATAACAACTAGCAGAAACTACATATTCATCTTTTTTTAAGCCGCATGACCGTTTCCATTCGTCGCGATATAGCGCCTCGAGGGATTGACCGAAAGGAATCGATTGGTCGAAATGATTTGTATATTATTTTCATGCAAGCAATTAATTATATATAGCCCGTGCCGGGCAGGCAACAGTCGGGCTTCGACATTATTAATAAGAAGGCGGTATTTTCAGTCTACCCTCTCTCGGACATACAATATGAACTTATGGGATGCTCGAAGGTTGCAGTCATGCGGGACTCCTGTTTATCGCCGCGAAGAAGCTCAGGAAGAGCGAGGAGAGACAATGAAGGCGAACGACGATGAAAGAACAGTGGCGAACGCGAAACTCACGCGGGACGAAAGAGGTGATTCAAAGGAGGATAAGAACAGTGTTGGATTAAGGTTGCGGCAGCGAGCCCTAAGCGAGTGTGTATTCATGGGCGGGTGCAGAAAAATTTAATATACAGGCCGTCGGTCGAGTAACTCATTGTGTGGACTCTATAAGAAGCTACACGAGCTCGCCGCGCCCACGAGGGCACGGAGGAGGCACGTGGGAGGATTACCGGACGAAATAATAAGTTAACGTGTCATCGCTCGCCGACTATATGGTGCTCATATATTCTTGGAAGCAGATAATTGCAATTAAGCACACGATAATCCCGTTAAATTGTATCAATCAGCTGCAACATTATGCCGTTTGACAGTGGAATGAGTATTTTATATCCAAATATTTTATTCTTTTCAATTGGTTTGCAAATTATCAATTGCTCTGATTTCAAAATATCGAAAAAAAACGTAGTAGAAATAATTGTATTCAATTGAAATAACTGTTGACATTGCACAAAAAATAACATTGAAATTTAAACAACTATTAACATTGCATAAGGACATTATTAGAATTGTCTATATCAATTAGAGTTTATCATGAAACTTCGTTCAAATTAATTCGATGACGTTGGAATTTAATAAGCCGCTGACATATAAACCGCTATAAATAAATTTATAGAATATACAATGAAACATGGAATTAGAAAATAAAAAATCTTTATTGATTGTCGATAATAGGATAACGAATTTAGTCCAACTATTTTTGAAAAAAGGATATATGAAGTGCCATATAAACGTGACGAGTGTCGTGCTGTAAAGCGGTAGAAAAAAAGGAATCGTAAAGATCGTGAGGAGCCGAGGGGAAAGAGGAGAAGGAGGAAGTCGCTCGATTCTCGAAGGCTGATAATTTACGGACTAGCGTGATCAGGATCACCCTCTCCGCGATTTAGGAGCCAATTTCCAAAGTGCGAGGCGTTGCTCCTACTTAGACCTTACTCGCTTTTAGAGGGGATCGAACGGCATGACGGAGGATAAGAGGAAGCAGCGTGGAGTAACCGTCGAGACGGCCGATGGAAGCTTCAATTTCAATTTAAATAGTTCTTACCCACGGTCAGCAGTCTTTCGTTTCGGCTAATGCGCTCACTCTTCGGAATGTGCGCGGATACGCACCTACTACCGTTTGCGTACGTATCGGGGTAAAAGGAATCGTGGTGGAGAATCGACTCCAGGCAGGCAAAGAGGGGATAAGATAGTAGGATAGAGAGCTGTGCGGAGGGCTGTGCTTGGCTGAGAACTGCGTGATAAAGAGGGGCGGGAGGTTGGAGATGGAAAAAGAGAGTGAGGACAAGAAGTTGAGAAAAGGGTTTCGAGAGGGAGGAGGCGAGGACAGAGGGGGATTCGGTACTTTCTTGCCTCCGCTGAAATCCAATATTCGGACAGCGAGAGGAAGAATCTCATGGTGAGTTCCATCTCTCTACCACTTAGTTCTTAGAAATTTATATCGTGCCGCAATTTATCTCGCGTTACGCGTCCGCCGCCGCGCTCCTCGATACAAATTTAATAAGGCGGTCCGGCAGGGGCAATAAATCAGATCGCGTTAGCTTCAGATGTCGTCGTGAGGATCGTTAGAACCGATTGCGCTGCATCCCTCTCCTCGAAAGGCTTAAAGAGAAAAAGATCGTGACATATCCGCGCCCGCCTTACGACGCGCGCTTGCTATCTGACAGTTGTTTCTATTGGAAGACCTTCAAAAACTGTGCGAATCCACGATGATACGGTAACGCATCGAACACATCGCGCCTACAACTCGCGTTGAAAATGCAAATCGAGTGCATGAGGTGTGCTAATCGTCACACTTTAATCACCGTTTTTATTTATTTAAAAATTACACAATTCCTGGATGTTTATATTTACTTGCAACTGATAAAAACTGACGCATTTAAATTTTATTTGAAATGACAGTAACTTTTTTGAATCTATCTCTAAATTATATTTATAAAAGAATATTGATAATATTTTAATCGCTTTAGGAATCAATATATAATTTCCTTTAATCAACGTAACTAAAAATGATCGGTAATTCTAACAAATTAGGAATTCTGATAAATTGTCTATTTATCGATAATTCTAATAAATTATTTAATACTCATAAAAAGTTGACATCAAAAATGATGTCTTTGGTGAGGAGTGGGTGCTTAAACGGCTAAATGCATTCCTCCCTCGTTCGCACCAGTATCAGCGTGTAAAAAAAATAAAATAAAAAAGGGATATGCGAACGTGTTCTTGCGGTCGGCCTTATTTTCCATTTAATATCGCGATAGAGTGGTGAGAGAGAACAGTGCCGCGGCGAGATAATAGCGGGGCACCGACCGCGAGCTTCAGTCGGTGAAAGTGGCGAGGAAGAGGGAGACGGGGGGACGCTGCCCCTTCGCATCAATTAAATCTAATTACTCCAATTCCCGTAAGGGTAACGTCCATCTAATTATCGTTTGACCGAAGCACTTATTAATAACGGACATCGCGGTCTCTGCGTACGCGTTTATGCGTAGGCGCAAGCGGAGTGCATGGCTTAAGGCAAATTCACACGCTTCATTTCTTTTATAATAGTCAAAAAATAAAAGAGAAACGAATCGTTGTAAGATCGAGCAGCGTGAGTAAAACTATCGGATAAACGGAACAGATCGGGAAAATACGGAGAGACTTGATAATTGAAAACTGGAGAAAAAGAATGATAAAGAGATCACAATGCGATGAGGTTCCAATGACATTAATAAAACGATTAAAAATATTGTGGGTATATATTTAGCTCGTAGCTCGTATTGATGTGAGAAATTGCTCACGTTTCTCTCCTCTTTTATTTTTTTTCATCATTGTTGTATGTCATTTATGAACAGTTATTTAGTTTCAAGTTGAATTAAAATATTATCTCTTTAAATTTAAAATTGATGATATCGCGGTTGTCTCTCCATATTTTTATATTGTCCACACATTGTCTCACATATGCGAGGAATATAAAATAATAATACATCAACCGCGAACAGAGAGCAGAAACAGATCAGATAACAATCCAAATTAAAGTTCGTCGGAAAATAATTAAAATTGATAAATATTGATTTTTTAAATATAATATTGTTAACTCGAAGAATATAAGAGATGTAACATGTTCTTTCCAGACATTTTCAGAAGTTATGTGTAATTCACTTTGCGTGAATTTCCGGCGTACCGATTGTGGATGATTCACCCGAAATGATTGTCGAAAGTCGACCGTGTGACTCGGCTTTAGCTCGTGCATGGTGCGTGCACGAGGCATATTTTAATGAACAAGGAAAGAGGGCGACGCGCGCGTAATATCGCACCGGTGGCCGCCGGGGCCAAGCCGCGAGGGTCAACGGGGGTTAAATCGTTCCTATAACGAGCTAGCCGGCTGCTGCTACGAGGACCTGTGCGCCCCATAACTCGATGCAGACTTGACTTACGGCTATCTCCGATCAGCATTCCTCCGATCAAGACGTTCCGTCGCGCGAGACTGCGTTTTTTGCGCACGACGAATCGCGATCTTGTTGCTTCAGACAGCTTTTTACAAATATTAACGTATCAATTACCAAATGTTTAAATTAAGCAAAATTAGGGGAAAATATTGATTTTTCTGACACGTGTATTCACACCATATAAGGCTCGCGAAAAAGCAAAGTTTTATCCTCGTCCAGATGTACCAGCGAGCACCTGTGTCCGGCGTCAAAGCGTTGAATGTTGCAAAAAATGGGGATTTGTGGAAAGAATATGGAATCGAGATGAAAATATTCATAACAGCGCACACATACACATAGATACGGGATGCGAAGAGAGTAGGTAGTTTCAAGGGAATAAGACAGCGCGAAGGGATAATCTCAAACTCGGGGCTCTCTTCGTTTACGCATCAGTTAATGTTTCGTTCTCTCTCTCTCTCTCTCTCTTTCTCTCTGGCCTAGCTAAATAAAAGTAAGGAGACACCGGTAATAACAATCTGCCCGCTCCCTACGAACCGGCGTTAAACACGTTGCCCGATCGGGCAGAAATTATAGCCACACCCGCACTTTCCAGCTCATGCACCGTGCGCTCCCTTCGTGTAAATAAGAAATACGTCGTTTGTCATCATTACAGCTTATCTATTACAGTGGCAAGTAGAATAGGGCCAAATAATGAACGTTGCAGGGCAGGGTATTTTTCCCAGCTATACGCATCATTGTCCGAAGAAAAATACAGTTACTTAATTTCGTACATGTCCTTTATATGATCCATATTTATCTATAAGCTTGAGAAGAACGTAATAAAATGCGAGAGACGGAAATTAACGGCAGGAAATAATTTGAGCTTTCATAGAAGACACTAACTTTATTACCGTCTTTGAGAATTACACTCTATTATACGCATTTAAATAGAATGAAGTAAAAGAAACGTACAGATTAAACCTAAAAATTAAAACTGAAACATTTTTCCAATGAAAAAATCTACGATTTTTAATTCGATTATTAATCTAAAGAAACAGTATTTTTACACATATTTGTTTTTGTATATTTTAACCCGCATTGCGATTAATGCGGAGCTAAAGAGCCCATTGGAAAAGTCAGACTGCGCAAATAATTATCGAATCTCCTGTCGTCATCCTCGCATTTAACTCGAGTTATGTAAACCGAGATGCAAGAATTTGATGAAAGACAACGTCTCAACTTTATCTCAGCCACGCGCGCGAGCATGCGCGAATGTTTCCGAAGTCGATTAATATGCTAATTCGGCTACTTCCGCGAAAGTTAAATACCCGACGACGTCAAGGGCTTAAAGGGGATACTTATATAGGGTCATAGAGATTAGCGATTATAAGCCAGCGGATGGTAGCTAGTTATTAATACTAACTCAAGTCGATCCTCGGCACCTCCGCGAACTTGCTCTCGGACTTTCGATATAATTGATAGACTTTTAGCTCCCTTTCCCACTGAGAATTCCTGCAGTTATTGATACATTTACGAAAAGAGAGCTCCGGAAATTAGATATAAAAAAGATATATAGAAGTCCGAGGATACACGTGGAGAATCCCATAGTTTTATATTTATTTAACGTCGTCGTTTTCTTCTCTACATTTGGATTACGAGTTCTTCAGAGTTCTTGGCCCTTTCAAATATTCAAAGGGCACGTCGCGGCCGGCCAAAAGGAAGAAACGTTTCACAACGGAATCGTTACTTAAAGCGCGCTCGGAAAGGCAAACAAATAATACTCAACTATTCATATCACTTCTCGGCAACTCTACGATATTCTAATTACCGTCGACTGAAACTGAATTCCGCATCACCCTGGGCATGAATATTCTTCTCTCCAGCAACCTGCCCGGCCGTTCCCTTCCCCGTCCCGCCGTGCCATCAAGCCACCCTCCGTCGACCCTCCGTCGACCTTCCGCCCCCGTGCTGAGCGAATCTCCGGCCGAGCCGCGCTGCATAAATCACTTCGTCCACGGCCATTACGGACAAAACCAACGTTATCCCCCTTTCCTTCATCCCGACGAGACTTCGAAATATTTTCTGCGCCCCGGATGGGAATACGGCTTTTATACGGCAAGTAATTCCCATGTATACGCAACAGTACGTATGGCAGGGTGGGAAAAGGAAAAGAGGCTATCAGTCTACTCGTCGAGCCTCCTTGACAATTCATCGGACCACGAAATCCCGAAACGAAACGAGAATATATACGCATCGTCTTATTGCGCACGCATGAATACGTTACATACATACATATTAGACTCCTTTTCGTTCATAGTTCTCTTTAAAACAACACGAGAATAACAACGTCGAATATGCTATCATGAATATACAAATTCGAGTATAGAGATAATGGCGTACAAAAGGCACGATCTGATCCGAAGCTTAATTCAATTTTGAGCGCCCAAGATAATACGGAACGTTGCATGAGTTAGATTGAAATTCTCTCTCATGGGAATATCACCACATGGCTTAGTCTCAATCATGAGCATACTCTCAATGGCCGTAGATATCCATCAATTGTGACATCACAATGGTCTTTATAATTATTGAGGATTACGCTCGTATATTATTTTGATTATCTAACACACAAGAGCGAATATAATCACTTTAATAATCATTAAAACTTATCTCTTTATTAACATTTCTGAGCCTCTGTTCAAAATGTTGATTTTACTAAGTAAATAATACATTATTATACGTTCCGTGTTGAAAGCACGCAACACGAAAGTTTAGTCTACTTTATATACACTCCTTGACTCACACACACAACACTATTAATGATATCGATCCATGGCACAGCTTATATGTCTCTCATTTCCTACGTCGTTGAATATTATTTATATAATTTTCCCAATGACGTTTTTCGATCGATACTATTTCTCCATGTTAAGAACATAGATTGCGAAAACCATAACGTATCACGAGTTAAGAGTTCAAAAAGAAACACAAAGGAAAAACATCCAAATAACTTCCAAACTTTTACGGCAATATTAGCGCATTCTCGATCTCGAAACGACGAGAATCCAAAGACGTGCTCCGCGAGTCGGACATTCCACCGGGAAGTGAGAAGAGGGAAAGGAGGAGAGGAAAAGGAAGGGCGTCGAAATTTTCGTTTTCGGCTGAGATTTGGCGCACCATACCGGAAACTATTCCAATTTATTCGAGCGCGATTATTAACGAGGCGCACGAGGGCTCTTTGGGCCCTTTTACTTAATTCCCACGCATGATAGCCGGATGAAAAGGAGAACGAAAAGCGGAAGAGTATCGGCATTCCAAGACGCGCGAGATGCGTCGCGAAGAACTGCGTCAACCGGAAACTGGCACGCGAGCGCACATGCCTCCCGTGGGATAATCGAGGGGGCTATGATGAACGACGCGCCTCTTCCCGCGGGATATACGGGCGAAACGACGGGCGAGAAAGACACCGCGGTCCCTCCTCCGATTCTCGAAGTTTTCCCTCTTTCGTCCGTAATACACCGCACAGAAAGTGACAACGGCTGAGGTGTACAGGGTGAAAAGAAGAGAGAGGAGAGACGCGATGACAACGGCCAAGAGCGGCGTGCGGGGGAGCAAGGAGAACTGAAAAAAGAGGGTCACCGTCGCGACGCATACAACGTAAGAAGGTACCTCGGCGCAACATAAAATCGCCATTACCGTGTGGTCGTATGGCCGAGTTACGAGAGGCGGTGCGAACGTCTTCTTACACTCTCGACGGTCCTATAAATAAATACGCCGTTCCATCTTACGTACTTCGACGTTCGCTGTTTTCTAGAATGCGGCGGCCGCAAAGCTCCACGGCGAAGCGAAGCTCTTGGCGTAGTTCCACAACGAATAATCCCAGGGCGACGCCAACCTCGCCCCCGACGACGCGCGACGCGAGAACGAACGACAATGTGTGTCGGCTTACAGTTATCGAACCCTCTAGCGATGCCGTGAGGGACCCACCATTGAAGGGCGACACTGTCACTCATCGCCTGGGTACCTTCGATCCTTGCGATCGATTTTTTCCGCGGACAGATGTCACGGATATGTCCCCGACAGAATTCGTCTTCGTGATGACGGTGTGTTTCTGTCCTTTGTAAGAATTCGTCTTCGTTGTTGTAACCTTTAATAGCTCTCGAAGGAAATGGGTACACAACTAGGTCTCTTAAGCTTCGAAGAATTCTATCACAGATATCTACGACCGGGCATTTTTCTTGTTCAATTAAACGCGAATGACTCATTCGTAATCGTACTTTAAGGACGGTCGGAAGGGACCTGATGTTGTATGGTTCTCGGTATAGAATGACCCTTCGAAACGACTTCCCCTCGCTGACGAAAGATTTCCGGGATTGATAAGGCCGGATGTCTTGGTCGGAATCGATCTGTGACACTATGACGACTTTATCCTGGGTTTTCACCGCTGTGATATTAATTGCGCAGAAATGTCTGCGAGACGTAACCCACAATTGTTTGTAAAATTATTCAAAAACTCGTTTCTCCTACCGCGTTACTATTTACAGATCCGCGCACGAGCATTTAAGAGGTAATGGAATTTAGCACTCCGGCGGCAACAGGAAGGACTCGAGGTGCGCCGGAAGAAGATTGCACAAAGAGAAAGTTCCGCGAAAACAATTCGTAATATTACCGCCCGAGGAAATTACATTAACCAGAAATGCTGATGTATAAATTAGTAAAATTGCGAGCAGTCGTTCACGCTTAAGCGCATTACTCCCGTATATCTAACAATCATGGATGGAGCCTGAATCTTGAGGGGCGGAGAACGGAGACTGTAACAAAGCTGTACACAGACTGCGCGAGGGAGTTGAATTATTCCGCATTTATAAAAATATATTAACATTTGTACTATCATTCTGCCTGTAACTCTTAACGACAGTGCCGTTATCGTTATATTATCGTTGCCCAGGTGGTAATATATAGTAAAAAAAGCTGCGCGACGACAATAATATAATGATAACGACACTGTCGTTAAGAATTACAGAATAGAGGCGCTAGGAAAGGTTTTCGGAACGACCCAAAACAATCGCGAGAGCTTTTCCAACGAGGAGGAAGAAATTAAGCAATGACAAAGGGGGAGACGTTATGAAGTATGCCGTTGAAAAGAAACGATAAAAATAAGAAGATATCGCGAGAGAAACGCGGAGTTACGGTCGTTTAGTCGCGTCGTAAAGCATCTCCCGCGTCTGTTCGCTCTCCCTCGCGCGCCGCGCTTCTACCCGAAGTCGACTCCACTTTCGTTCTCTCTAGTGCTTTTTCCCTCTGCATTCTTTATCATCGCGTATCCGATAATTAGGCACATCCGTCCGCCGTCAATGTCTGTTCGGCTAATATTCTTATTTTACTTGGGATACGATATTCTTATTCCCTTATTCCAGTTATCTCGATAAATTGATTTCGGACAGAGCAAAAGGATCCCTTTTCATTTTTCTTTTCTTTCCTCTTTTCTTCGTGCTCAAACCTTTCTCTTTTATTCCAGGGGCGTCCGCCTTCTTCGCTTGAGAGCAAAAAGGTTGAACAAAAATACATTGTCTACTGTCTCGTAGTCTCGTAACTCGATACAATTCGTACGTTCGCTCACGTCAACAACGAGACGCGGTCGATAGTCCCGCGAAGAAACGCCCTATCGGGAAAAAATTTACGCACAGATCGGTATAAACCGTTAGATTTTGTCCGTTCATCATTATACGCGTTCGTTCGTACGTAGGTGGTAAAAGAGCGGCGTTTCGATGGTTTGCACGCGGCATCGAATGCAATAGATATAGCCGTTCCCCAAGATAACGAGACCTTTCTCGCAAAACGCGCAAATTCACGTTACGCTGCCGGTTAGCGGCGCGAAAAGCGGAATTCGGCGTAAACGAGGAATAAATAAAGAGCCACGCGCGTAAACACAGGGATCGCATAGAAATCGCGACGCCGCGCTGTTCGTGTCACATTCTGAGCGACGCCGATCTCGCTGTTTGCGTAAAATCCTAACTCGTCCTGCCCCTATTCGTCAAGGGAAAAACGGGTCTCGCGGAAATTTTCTAGTAAACCGCGCGACGCGACTAATGCCCGGTGATTCATTCAAAACGATATTTTTAACGCATCCCCAAAGGGACGGAAAAAATTCAGCGGGCTTAATGAACGCAAAAGACTCGGTATAAATACTGCATAATTATTGCACTCCGCTGCTTTCGAAAGTATCCTCGGATTTCTATGCAAAAAAATGCGTCCGGAAAATCTGCTGAGGGATTTAGCGATATAATTACAAATGCAAATTTCATATATATACTACTTAAGGATCAGAGAGTAAAACTCTCAGGTGTCGAAATATACGGAATATTTTGAGATAACAAAATTTATTTTCAGAACACAAACGTACGTTCAGAAGGAAATGAATATTCATAACAGCTGATTAATAAGAGAATTCAGAATATTCAGTTGATTAATAAAAGAATATAATTTTCGACGAGATAGTCTCGAAGAAATTTTTGCCCCTTTATTTAATTTTAAGTTCATTCCGCATTCATAGATTTCTTCATCGTCGTCATTTTCAAGATTCATATCAAGTAAATTCTGTAAATTAATCGTTTTTATTATATGCTCTACATATCTTTACGTTAGAAATCGATATAACATTTTTAAAATAGAGATTTAAACATATTAAAAAAACCAATTATATTAGTGTTGCATTATTTTTTAAACCAAAATTACGTTTAAGGCTTCTCTGCTATTTATAGATACGCTGTTATTTCGCCCGGCAACCGGCTAATATAACGAAATCAACTCAATTAATTGTCTCTAATGTGTGCAAGTGTTACATGGAAATTCAACGTATGACGCATCGCTCCTATCTCGATTTGACGAAGATAATGAGTCGACGACGACGGGTGACGAGGGGAGACAATCATTGACACACGTATATAGTGTGGATATAGTGTATATATAGTGTGTGGATACAACTTAACATATATATATGTATGTACGTTCCTATGACTCAATGGGAAAGCTCGCATACACGAGGTCAGCCAACGTCTCGATATTCATGAGGTCAAAGCAGCTGCGCGAGTAATTTTGAAGAGTGCAATAAAAGGGAACGAAAAACTTGCGTGATTAACGCTATTTGACTCTTTCTCTCATACACGAAAAAATTATTGCAAATGCTTCATAAAATTATTGATTTTTCACATTATGTAAATCGTAGCGAGTTTGTCCCAGCGATAATTGCACGTTAATAATGAAGCGATTTATGTTTACAAAATTTGACGAACAGTATATATCAACTGTATTCATTTAGCGCATGGCTGTGATATACATATACAAATCTCATAATAATTTACAAGCTCTAAACTCCAAAATTTATGGTGGTAGAAATACTATCTATCTATGCGTTTTGCAACGATAATGTTACGTATATATATATGAGCTACTCTAATATTAATCTAAATAATAATGTACCGATTTAGTTATCAGAAACTGCTCTAAGCCGCGCATGGAAATTTAACGGATAACAGGAAAGTAAAATTTATTTTTTAGGAAATAGGTTATCCAAGACGAAATTAGAATGTCACAAATAATAATTAAAAAGAGTTAGCGCATGAATATCGCATTTCCAACGATGTAAAAAAGATGTGGCATATTCATGTTATCGATCGTTATTTCCATATTTGCATTACTATTCCTGCACTTCTGATACCAAAGTTTGTTCGGTAGCCTTTTATATTTAATAACCTGTCAACAATATTGTGTACATAAATTCAAATACAGCGAGAAATTTCTTTATTGCTTTGACCTCGTTCCTCCGAATTTGCGATGCATGTCAGAACGTATTGCACAATATATAAAAAGATTTTTAAGTAGAGGAGAACAATTTTTAATATAGAAATACAATAAATATTTAAAAATACAAATGTGATATAAACGCGACATAAGAATTGGAGCAGTTATAATTGCTATCAAGATAATTACGATTAATGTTAAAAGCAGCTAAAAGAAAATGTCAGTTTAGAATTACTGCGCGAATAAGACTATGACTAGGAAACGAAGAGGAAAAGAGGCTAGTAATACATAGAATGGGGCATTATAAAGTTGTTGATACAATTCCCTCGCGCATTTCGAACTGTCCGTGTCTTATATGGCCTTTATCGATGTTAAACACCCGGTTGGTTGTTACTGATCAAACAGGAACTTTCATCCTGTCCAACTAAGCTAAGCACAGGTAAGCTTTCATCCCATTAATGGTTACCAACGTCTACAAATGCCCGCCGGCGCGGCGGGCAGACAGATGCGCGCGCGTAAAAGGTCATTGTAGCAATGTACACTGACCTTTAATATCCGGTGTATAGCACGCGCAGTGTGACGGCGATGCAAGATTCCTATAGAGCTAGCGCGTCCCTTCGCGAAATTTAATCAACGTCAAGGAACTCGGTCTAATCTCAAGGTGATCTCATAATGAATTTATATACCTGGCGGCGACAGCCTAATTAGCTATTTTCTTTAAATAAGCTATATAGGGTGTGTATAATTCATACATTTTGATGCGGTAACGCGATAATTATACCGTAAAACACCAATGTATGAAACGCCAATGAATATTAAGTCCTCATTTATATTATATCGAGAAAATCTTTTCTCAATTTGTATCACTTTCCCCTAGCACCGTATCGCCTTCAAGTCAACCCCTTTCTCATATTTTTCCAGACTTGCGAATAGTATCTGATTATATTCTCTGAAAAACATTTAACTCCTAATTTAAAAGAGTAATTACTTCGAGAATAGTATTTGGCAAAGTTCTTTTCGGACAAATTCCGATCAGCAACGACGAGAAAAATATTCCCCTTGATTTTTATATCGGCGACGGGGAGAGCAAGGAAAAAACCCCCCTGGGAGTGATCGGTTGATTAAGCTATCGAACCCAGTTTCCACGTCAGTGTGCGCATTAAAAGAATTCTTTAAAGCACGAAATACCATCGTGCGCCAGCTTATCTCCGTAAATGCAACGGGGAATGATGTAATTAAAATGAATACGTATATCCCGCGCGTTTACAATAATCCGTAAGAAATCGTAAATAAATTACTTCTTGGAGTTCAGGATATATCTTCATCGAAGAAAAAAAGTCAACCATACGCGATACACGTGATTGGTTCTTATACCGCTGGAAACGCGATTGTGCCAACGATGTAAGATAACTGGCATTATTTTCTCAACGGAACGAAAGAGATTCAAGAGAGGCCGTGAATTCTCTCTATTTTGAGCGATCCTATCGATGGCCGGTCGATAGAATCAATTACACGAGATAACAGAGACTGCGGTTGAAAAAAAAAGGAGCGCGATATATTTGCAGGCAGTTACGTCCCAGTTATAGCAAGTAGACTAGTTTTTACGGACGCCGGAAAAAAAGAGGATCTTATAATAGAGGGTATCGCACGGCTACGTGTAATCACGGAAAATTTGATGCGGATCATTGAAGTGCTGCATAATGCGCGGTTCATGGCCAAGTAATTTGCTTTCGAGTTGCGTGCGCTAAATAGCGTAGCCTTTCGGCTCGCAAACACGCATCGGCTCGTTTGCCGCGTGCACGTGAAGTGTACAAAGAGCGGTTGCATTTTGTGTTTCTCATAGTCCCAGATAATCAGGCTGAACGGTGGGCTGAATCGGGAAAGTCGATTATGTAAATACCTGGCCTCGCCATTTTGTGCCTTAAGTCGAGCAATCGCGAAATGGATGTGCGCGCGAGAAACTCGTTCATTATGCTGGCTGCTCCAGTTACACTAACCGAGCCCGTTACGTAAAGTCGATGTAACTTGAATTAATACGGTCGTTCAAATGAACGTTTCAATCACTCGCGCGGACACGGCATAATTACGGAGAATTATTTATTAATAATGTAATCACGCAACGAGTTTCTCTGTAACGCGCACGGATCCGTAATTCTCTATCGCAATATTGCTAATTTACGGAAACCTACATGTTATCCCGTCTCCGCTAAGTGCTCCTATGAAAATATCCCGTGGGTACTCGTAACACGTTCACTTAATGATAGAGGTATATATTTTTTAGAACTGTCCCAGCTATAACAGATGGGCCGAGACACCTGAAATTAATCTACGACAATGTATAACATCATACAGAGAACAGTTTCGTAAGAAATGAGCTAAAATCGAGATAAATACCATAGTCCAAGATAAATTATCATATGTCATATAAAAAACCGCATTGGCTCTCTGCTCTTTTATTCTTCGAAAAAAAAAGGAAAAGAAAGAAAGAAAATAGAATCCAACGCTTTCGCGGAAGTTTCGCGCGATTTTGAAGTCATGCGTGTCAAGTCAAATTGTACAGAGGATTAAGGCAGGCTTATCGGTAACGTCACGAAACATCCTGCTGATATATCCCGTTTAGTAGCTCCGGTTTAACAGACGGTATTTATAGAGCTGTTTCGAGTACGGACGGAGAGCGCGATGAGTCAAAGTTCCCGCGTACGGGTGCATCCCTCACCGACTTCGATGTATCACCCCCAGTAGACCGTTTTTATTTCCGTGCGTATGAAGGCAGTGCGTACATATGTATATATATATAGTATTTATGATAGCGTGCGCGCGCGGCTTAATGAGCTACGGACAGACAGCCGGTCGCTGACTCACTGGCGGGGCACATCGCGTCGAGCGTTATGGTGCGGGCTCGACGAGCCCTCCGGGGAATACCCCGAACCCCTTCCGCCTTCGCGAGACCCTCCCGTCTCCCGTTCCCTTCGTCAGACTCGTAAACAGATCCATAGACGTAATTAAATGCGAATAAGCGTCTGTCAGCCAGGTGGAAGTAAACCCTCGCGCCTAATCTTTCCTTGTTCTTCGCGCGAATTGTACTCTCCTTTGGGCCTCTCGCGACGCGACATTTATATATAATAATATGCACCGAGACGAGACTGCGAAAGAGAAGGATATGAAAGAGAAATGATACCTCAGACGAATTATTATTAAACGTGACATCAGATTTCTACTTTTAGAATTCAGTTGATCGATGATAAACCGATTGTCAGTCCTCGATTCATCAAAAATGACCGCGCTGTAGCATAAAATCACGGTGCACATAGGTGGAGAATTACATTTTATTACCAATGTATTTTTAACTCTGTTTATTTTCGATCCGCCTCTCTTGTGTGTCCCCGTTATTATCGTTTAATTACTTTTATTCCAAAATTCACGCATCAATTATCTATGGCTCGATGCGCAGTATTTTAATAATTCAACAAGGTCCACTTTCGAATCTATAATATTCGACGCGATATTTATCCAAAGGTATTTAAAAACTATCGAGTCATCGTATAATTACATAATGTACGGCGTTTTACGGATCGGAACGCACAATCGGATCGAGCAATAAACGTTACGAGTAATACGTTTCCCCGTATTCGCATATTCTCGCACATTTTGTCCGTGTCGGAAGATCTTTCTCGCGCGTGTGCATATCAATAAAGACTCGGGATGTATCCTTCCGTGATACATGGACGCGTATACGTTCACGCGCGCGTTTCGCTTTCGTTCGTTTCTTCGATCATTTTTCAACGCCAGCGAGCCACGCCGCTGCGTTGTGACGCTAAATCAACGCGGCGCGCATCTCGGGCGCGCGGATCGCGCGAGAGAGGAGACAAGAAGGGAAAATATAGCCGCCGTAACTACACCACGGGCTCCCGCAAATATATTTCCAACTAAGATTGAAAGTGGGTCGATAAGGGTTTACGTCATCGGGTCGGAAAGACCCGCGAATAAGGAGACGAGCGAGAGAATGGAAGCCCCGGAGCGAGATCGCTCGGATGGGAGACGAACGAGACCGGGCGAAAGAAGGACTCGAGAGACAGAAAAGCGGCATTTCCTACGAACTGTACTTAAGGTGACAATGCTCGCACCGATTACAAATTTTACGGTGCACTCCGCGGCATGCCCTCGCGGTCGGATTAAGGAGAGCTCTCGAACGCGATTTCCCTAGGACGTTTCAGAACCGTTACCACCGCGCGAAGGAGAATCGTAAAAGGATGAGCGAGTCGGATGGTACTCTGCATAACCGGCGGGAAGAAACCGGAGATCCCGAGTGGATAGACTTCTGGAGAGAGATCGCTCTTAAAAATTCGCGACAAATTAATAACTCGAGAGAACGTGACGCGCGAAGAGATGCGGAACGCGTTTTTCTTTCACCGGCGGATATCGAGGAGAGATCGGTAACGAAATGGCGAATCTCGGCGAATCTCTGTAACTGTATCCTTTCGCCCTTTCGCGAAAACGGTGCGAAACGGCGGTTTGCTCGTCTCCCCTTCCCCTTGGAGACGAGCCAAAATAGGAATTGGCTATTGACCAAGGCAATGGTACCTAAATTACCACTGGCGCTTGCACACTCCGCGTCGCGCCGGGAGATGCTCGACCCTTGTTACGTGTCCTGTATTCGATTATCTGCGTCATGCTTTATTACGGGCTAATGTCACGACAGCGGCGCATCTGCGGCGATCGCATCGCGACTCGCGTCACTCGGCGCAAATTCACGAGGACGAAGTGGGATCTGCGGATCGATTCGACGTACGTGTGCGCGTGTTAAAACGAGAGACGCAAATGTTGCGCAACTCCTTTATTTAACTTTGATAATAAATTTTTCGAAGAATTTGAAATCTACCTCTTCTCCACAGAAGATATTAAGACAGCTTACGAGTAATTATTGATTAAAAATAAGAAGTTTCCGACGTATCGAATTTCCCGCAAAAAAATGCGTAAGTCCACGATCTTCAGACAATTTAAAATGGATTTTATCTTAATGAAATTTTCATTTGAGGCTTGTAGGTTAAATTGATACTAATTGGTAATTAAGCAAGTGATCTACTTCCATGTTTTTATGAAAAAATGTGTCGTTAAAGACAGGAATTAATTAATGAAACATGGACACGTAGTATTGTTCTTTCCAAACAGCGGAATTTATTTTCTGTTAGAAAATAACTTCGTTGTTCACAACACATTCGAAAATTGATCATAGATAAAGAGAGGTGAGGACGTTATCCGTTGAATAGAGGTGTAAAGCCGTGAAAATGTCGACAAATCCAGAGATGAAAGAGAGCGGGTACTGAGTGTGTGTGTGTGTGTGTGTGTGAGAGAGAGAGAGAGAGAGAGAGAGAGAGAGAGAGAGAGAGAAGGGAAGGAGGAGAGAAGAAAGAACGGAGAAGAAGGACGACGGAAGAAAAATAGAAGCGACGACGGCGAACGGATTCCTTTGGGCGTGAGAGAAATGCCCGCGAGAAACCCTACCTCCGGTCCCCTCCTTTCTTTGTATATTCGAAGGATTTCCACTAATGAAATAATTAAAATTACAAAGCTCTCCGCGCTCGACGACCGACGAGGATAACGACGACGACGACGTCGACGACGACGAACGATCGTGTGCGCCGGAACCTCTATTTCCCCTTACATCCCCCGCAATCCCTTTACCTAGGAGGACGTCTTTGCACCCATCCCTTTACTCGCAGGGAAACCGGTAACGGTTCAATGAGAATCAATGAAAATTCCCGACGAAGAAGCTTTGAAATTCCATTAGAAAATCAAAGACATCCCTCGTTTTCTCCAACTGTTGTTTCGCTCATTGCCTGTTTCGCGAGTCCGTAGTCTCACCTTTTCACGTTGTCAAACGCGAGTATATTCCAATCGGATGTGCGAATATACGGAACGGATGCAGGAGAACTCAATTGTCACCATCTTCTTCTACAACTGATCTTCTAAAAGCTCGTTAATTCGAAATTTCTTACTTAAATATGATAGAATCAGAAAAGTGAATTGACCTAATTTTGGATCGTTCGTGCGAAGATAACTGAATGGTTCGACGTAAGAATATAAGATAAATCCATTTTAAGTCATGCCCTCAAATGAACTGTGCAAATTATCGACTCGTTTCGCCCTTGTTTCTGAATCCTTCGCACTTTCTACACACATTAGGTATTTTACCAGGAAATCGGGAACTAGCTTCGTTACTCGCGAGGACGCGAGATTATCTAAAAACGCGTGGGCACGCGTAACACAATCTATGTCCAAACACCCGCAGGATCCCCGGTATCGAGTTACTCGTTTTAGGTGGCGTTATTTGAGATAACCACCTGGGGCACGTATACACGGGACCGCCGGACGTGGAGCTTCGGGAGCCAGACACGACGAAAGCACTCCATGAGTATCGGGGGCTGTTCCCCGGTCCCTCATTTCGCCATCTGGACCTAAAGTTGACGATAAACAAGAGAACGCGATCGAAATCGTTCGACGTATCACTTCCGTATCCGCGATATCGATAACGTTACAGGGGACATAATCGATTCGATCGTCTCAATCTCCCGCTGTTGCTAATATTCCCTTGTTATGCGCGAGAGAATAACAGACTACGAAGAAATGTGGGTCACGAACTAAATTCGTAAAGTATGCATTAAAATTTCATGGCACAAATATGTAAAGATACCAGAGTCTTCGTGACCTGATACCTTATTTAGTTATTTGCAGTTTTCGCTTTTTGAAACCTTCTTGCTGTTTTCATTTCTATTATATCTATCTGGCTGCTAATAACTTTCATTAAACTACCATAACTACGTTACGGATGAGCGATGTTCATTATGCGTCGCGAAAACATTTTGAACTATTTAAATTGTCTGCGAAAAATTGAAACGAAAATTCCAAACGTCTCGACTCGGGACTTTTATAAGACTAATAAATTTTATTTGTTATTATCACCGATCTTTTAACTTCTCTTGAGAATTTTTCGATTCTCTCTGACAATCTCCGAGTATTTGCAACGTTCTAGGGAAGGCGCTATCAAATCATAACCAAATAGCTAGGTAACGAGATACAAACAGTGTGTCCGTGCTCGAGGGGGAAGTACCACGGTGAGGGGGTAAGGTAAGGATGAGAAGGGAACGGAACAAGGTTGCGATGTACTACCACCAGAACAAACCAGGACCATACTCATAGTGATTGTACACACGGTGGCTCATAAATCATTCGTTTTTTTCCAAACCTCAAAACGCTAGAAATAATATTTAAAAAAGCTGCAATAATTTTCCGTAATTACAAAATTATTACAGTTTCTATCAAATATATAATATTTTTACATGTAGATAAATTTTGTTATGCATAAAGCGTTATCTATTATTATAAGTATAGTCTTACTTTATTCGATAAGAAACTATATAGCTTAAATTATCCGACGTTGCTCGGGCTTTTTATATCTAGAACATCAGCATTTGTGTGTGTGTGTGTGTGTGTGTGTGTGTGTGTGTGTGTGTGTGTGTGTGTGTGTGTGTGTGTGTGTGTGTGTGTGTGTGTGTGTGTGTGTGTGTGTGTGTGTGTGTGATCAAAGAGTTCCGGAGTTAATAGGGAACATACAGACACAAACATTCTAGTTTATATATATATATATATATATATATATATATAATCTCTTATCTAATGAAAGATAAAACTATATATTTATGTAAAATAACGCTTTATGTATAATAGTTCTCTTACGAAATGAAGTATAATTATATTCAGATAAGATAACACACACAACAGAAATGCAAGGAATTCTGCATAGATATTCAAAAGATTTCAAAACGCTGAACACCATGAATTTAAGAATTAAAGGTACCAATGTGACTGATCCAAATAGATTGCTATACGAATTCCGTTACGAGGATTGGTACCTTTTTCCGGGCCATTTCCGCAGACTCCGGTAAAAAAAAGAGCGGAAAGGAATAGGAAGGATAACAATTTCGTGCCGTCGCAATAATTCCTTTCGCGGATATGTACGGTATTGTCCGATAAATTTGCGCGCGATGGGCGGATCTTTGCGCGAATGTTTGACGAACATAAAAAGATTAAAATCTCCGAAGGACTGGGATAGAAAGAGAGTTCAGCTATTTCCTAACTCGCTTCTCGTATACGTCGCTTCCTGCCCTCGGGGATGAAACCCCGAACGACATCCCCTCAACGCTCATCTCTGCCGCGCCCGCGTTGCTATCCCGGAGCTTTGGGTCACGCGACTTTCTTACTCTTTGACTTGCTTCTTTTCGCGACTATAGATTCCTCAATGTCGGGTTAAAAAGAACCGAAACATTCGCGGTCGGATAGCGGTAGCGCGATTTTCCTACTTTAACGCGAATACTTCCAGAAAGCATCTTTCGCCTGTCGGCAGGTCAGCACGCTTGACACACGAACTCTCGACACCTCTTCGCCGATACCAGGTATCGCCGAATCGCTTTCCACCGAAAGTTGGCTTTTTCCACGCTCTGTTTGTAATTTTATCGCCGTAAAAATCGCGTCGCGCTAAACATCGCCCATAGGGCGCTTCTCAGAACATCGCGTCATTACGTGCTCTTTTTGCAAAACGTAACTGAAAGCCAGCGTGTGTAACCGAAGAAGCCCGGTCGTATTTAAATTTCTCTCTTTACAACACAACGTTAGATGGAATTATTTGTGTGTGCCTGCAGAGGTAACTTTGTGACGCAGTCGGAAAAACGTCCTAAAGTCAATTAACTAAGAAGCGCTTAAACTGTTGATTCGTGAAACATAGAAAACTGATATAATATTCATATAAACGTCAGAGACTGTAATAAATAGAAATAATTTCTGTATATGACAAAATACCGGATTATAGACACGGAGAAAATATTGTAGCAATAAAAGTTTTTTTGTTATCCTGAAATATATATACTTGAGGATTATATGATGGAAATTATGATATTCTTATTCAAAGATATCATATTTTATATTCTACAAAAGAATTGTGTAATTTTTTGAATATATTTTAATGTACAATTTAACGTAATCAAATTCCAGTAAAGTGAAAAGGATATTTTACGATGTGAATGTTGGTTGCTTTTATACAAGTTGTCCGTTTCACTATGTTCGAAATGTAGCAGTTTTTTAGACGTAACAAATTAACTGACTACAACGTTGCAATGTAAGTTTTTATATATCCGTAGCAGAGTTACATAGGCATTGAAATGCCTATGTAACTTTTTGTGTATGGTAATTTTACTGATGTGACTGGTAAAAATGCATATTGTTCACTACCCCTTTTCATAGTAATAAATAATAATGTTAAACACTGACTTTACGTCAAAGAGTCATAAAAGAGAATACACTTCTTATTTTTGTTCATTGATACTGTGATATTTTTCCATTTATATAATACTATTGTCTTGCAAATTTAAAGTCATTTCCCTTCCCAAAAGTTTTGTGCTTAATAATTTCAGAATATACATAATATAATCAATATACATATAATTATATAAATACATACACACAGATATATGTAGAATAGAATATAATATATACATAATATAATCAATATAATTATATAAACACATACACACAGATATATGTAGAATATAATGTACACAAGATATTAATATTTTTATTAGAAATTTAATAACGTCAGAATTAACGATGTTCAAAGTGAGAGGCATATGTCAGGCAAAATGATAATTGCGGATTTACAAGAATTTAGACTAATGGTCTTTATAAATCCCGATGCAAAGCCTCGATGTGTGCGTTTTGTTTGCTGGACGAGAAGGACCGTCGCGGACAATCGAACTAATTGCACGCGCTTTAGAAACGGTGCGTAACGCACACAGGGTTGGCGAGCTACTTAATTAATGCGGCGCGCGTTTAGAATGAAGATCACCCCCAAGAAGGCGGCTTCAACGAGCGTGACTAATACGGAGATATACGTAAACGTATCTCGGCACGGGTGCGAGAAGGCAGGAGGGAAGAAAGGAGAAAGAAAACCGACTCACCCTCACGGCCGCTGACTCCATCCTGATGAGGTCCTCACTTCCGGCAAGAGTCTGTACGCCCCGAGGACGACGACGTCGACGTACGGCACGTTGAGAAGAAGGAGCGGGGCCGGGGAGAGGACGATGGAAGAGACTCGCTGCATCCGCCGACAAATACGTCGCGTTCGTCTTCCCTGTGAAAGAAACGGAGAATAATAAGCACGCTGAGAGCGAAGGGGGTAAACGGAGCGGGGGTGGGGGGAAGGAGGGAACGGGAGAGAGAGAAAGAGAGGGTCTGGACGAACGCGGGGCGTTTCAGCATTTTTGTCTCGTATCATCGCGCATTCACGACGCGATCCGATTCTCGAGAGCGAGATAAAGACGGCGAATCTGCATGTTCCGCGCGTCTGCGAGAGGAGAAGTAAATTTATGCGCATATATATCTCCATCTCGCTCTTCGACCGCGCGTCTCGCTACATATACATTCGTCACCTCGCGTATTTTATCGCGCCGGTTTATACCTGTATAGATAGATATAAGTTCAGCTACTAAACTGTATTGTCAGAGCGAGATATCCGAGATCCACGCGGGTGTCGAGACAATTAAAATTTTACAAGTTTATAAATCGCGCAGGGAGACAAGAGGGTAGACATGGAATTCTCACCTAATGGCGGCGTATCGTCAAGCGCGACGTTCCGAGCCCGCAACTCGAACGACGCGTTTCGAGATATATACGTTGACGATGCGAAAAATCTACAATTCACGTTACGAACTAGAGACTTGCAATACCGTCGGCGCATTTCGAGAGGGGCCGAAAAACGCGCGCTCTTCGTTATACGGTTCGAATTAACGAGCCGGGTAAAAAGACGCGAGAAACGTTCGGCCGAAAAATCCAAAGTCCGCTCGTCCGCTGCCCGAGTGCCCGCGCTCTTCGCAATTGAACCAGCTGCACCATCTATCTTCCCTCTTTCTCGCACCAATGGCTAACTGCACGTCTATCTCGGTTTAAGTGTAAAAGGTGCAGGTACAAGGAGCAGCTTGCGGAGCCTGCAATTCAAATGCTACCAAACTGCACCGGTAGCGTCATCTCGAAGCGATCGATCGTACTTTGTTCTCCGTAATCGAACATCGCACGTCGATTATGATCGCGCACTTACCGACACGTCTCGTTTGTCGATAAAACAAATTATAAGAAAATTAAACAGAAAAAATAGAATTATTAAAATTGATTAAAATCTGATTTATATCCAATGCATTAAAATGCTTTCTATTAAATTAAATTATTTAATTTAATAAAATTAAAATAATTTAATAACATTCTTAAAATGCGACACGAGCAAATAAAACGCGCAGATCGAACAGTCATATTAACGCTAAAAGTAATAATTTTCTAATTCTTTTAGGTCCTCTCAATAATTATACTGGATATCCTTCAACAAGAATTTATAATTAACTTCTCTTGACGAAATTAACTAAACCGATCGTTTGTCATCCATCAAATTCGGAGCGCGAGATACTTTTTTACGACCATGAAATCTCTCTCCCGTGTCTGAAAATTCTTTGTATAACTCGAAGAACAGAAATCTGAATCTTCATTGATTCTAAATAGCGCAGAATTAGATCGCGCGCTTTTTCGGGAAGAATAGGAGACGATCCTAACCGTACTCCTCTTACATCAAAGTTTCGACGCGTATCTCTCAATAAATAAAGATTTTCACATCTATAATATATTAAATCGAAATTCTTGTTTACCGGGAAACAGCCAGAAGTATATTGACCTAAAAATTCGCGTCGACCTCTTCCGCGCGGTAAAAGCCTGACACGAACCGCTCCAACTCCCCTTATCTCTCTCGCGCGCGCGGCGATTATCGTTCGTTGTGTAAATTATCTGCTCCTCCGCGGCTGCACCGCGGCTATACCTTCTGCACTTGAAACGGGCGAGGAACGGGCGTGCGGCGTGCGATCGGACGTCGGAGAGAGAAAGAATCGGCGTGGCGAAAGGCGCGGCGACGATGCTCGGCGCTCGGCTACGAGGAGCGAGCTGCGTGATATAGTCGTGATACGCGACTGATACGGTATATCGGCGTGCCGCCCCCCCCCGGCGAGTCACACTTTTTGAAAGTATAAACGTGCCGCCAGCGGCCAGCTTCCGTCCGTTCGACGGTATATCTCCCGACGTGAAGTGACGTTTCGCGTCAGTTCGCATATCGCGGGTGTCGCACGTCGCACGCAGAAACGTCGGTATGGCACGGTAGGGCGCGCGTGCATATCTCCTACTCCTTTTCGTCGGGGGCGTTTCGTTTCAGAGTCCACGTTTCACGGCCCCCCTTCGCGAGGGAGCATCTTCAGCGTCTCTCCGCGTCCGCCGTTCGCGCGTTTCATGGGGAGTTACGGTTACGGGGCTTCGGGCTTCGCCGATCGCGGCTTAACGTAATCGCGCTGCCCTCTCCCCCGCCCCCCTCCGCCTCCTCCTCCTCCTCCTCACAGTCCTCACCCCCCTCGGGCCGGAGGTGTGCTGACACTGCTGACTCGTCGATAAACAAGGAGCCGCGCGCGCGCCGACGTCATCGCCAGGAAACGCGCGCGATGCGTGTCCCGGCGCCGCGAGCGCAACACCCCAAGGTCTCGTGAAGGATGTCCAGGTGTCAGTGATTGATAATTGATACCCGCGAGACGCGAGAGAAACGCGTTAACGGGAAGCGCGTAGGTAGGTTCGGGGAAGGAAGGTATGGAGGGTGCCAACGGTCAGCTGCAGACCAAGTATCAGAAAATCGCCACGGAATACTCAAAAGTGAGGCACCTCTCTCGTATAAGACGTGAAGGCAGATTTTTGTTTTATTTACGATAGGAGAGCGCGCCGGCCCCTCGCTCTGTCCGTTTGCTTATTTAATGTATCCTAAAAGGAGGTATGACCATTTGTAGATTCGTGCGCAAGCGAACGTTCTGAAGAAGGCTGTGATAGAGGAGCAGGCGCGCAACGCGGACATCCGGAATCAGCTGAAGGAGAAGGAGGTGGTGTTTCGTAGGGCCGAGCAGGAGATCGACAGCCTGACGTTTCGCAATCAGCAGTTGACGAAGCGTATCACTGTGCTGCAAGAGGAGCTCGACAAGGCGCAGAACAGGCCCAAGAAAGGCAAGGGCAAGGCATCGGAGAACAACAGTCAGATCCCATCTCTGCCACCGCCGCCGAATAACATCCTAGACGAGGAATTTCAGAAGAAGATTGTGGAGAATGCTCAATTGTTGTCGCAGATCAGCGACAAGGATAGCGAAATTGAAAGTCTGTACGAGAGGATACAGCAATTGGAATGTAAGGTCGACTACTGCGAGAAGTCCAAGGTGGAGTCGGAGTGTCAGTATCAGGGCACCGTAGACAAATTGGAGAGGGAGAGAAATGACTTGCAGAGGAAGTTAAACGACAGGCAGAAACAGGAGGAGACCGTGTCGTGGTCTAGTAACGAAGGTAGACGCGATGGCTACGATTTCGATGCGAGAGGAGCGCTCTCGAATCATCGTCAGACAGAACCGTCACCGTTCTCTTCGCCGTCTGCCTCGCGTAGATCGTCGAAATCGCTTGGGGAAGGAAAGCCGCAAAAGTCACAAGAAGAAAGTAATGAATTTCTCTATGCAAAATCATGTGACCTGGAGAAGGAAATTAATCACTGGAAGGCCCAGTATCATGTACTCAAGATAAAGTATGATGAACTAGAACAAAGAGAGCCTGCGGCAACTTCGCAAATCGATGGCGACACATTAGAACCTATAGAAGTGAATAATATGGTATGTATTATCATCTGTGTTTCCACTCTTCTGAAAAAATATATATATTTCACATTTAACTAAATTACATGTATCAACTTTTTTTTGTTGACAGATTGGGAAATTGAGCGCACCTTTTGCCATACCAGAAGAGATCGAAGCTCGTGAATTAAAAATTAGGGATTACTTCCTAGAAGAAATTGAGAGATTAACGAACGAAAAACACGTCCACCACATAAAAAACTTAGCTATGGCCGCCAATGTAATGAGAAATATTTTCTTATTTTCTTAGTAAATGTGCGAACGTCCCCGTATCTCCGTCACGTAATGTAAAAATTTGTCATTTGTGTTTTAGAGCGAAGTTATGCACGTGCAGTTAGATACGAGCGAATCAAAGAGAGAGAAGTGCGAAGCGGCGCTATTAGAGACACTTTCCAATTATAACGGTATACAAAAAGAGAAAGAGGCGCAAGAGGTGAATTACAAGGTACAGCTCAATACTATGAGCGAACATCTTGCCAATATGAACGAGAAGCTTATCTTCCAAACGGAGGAGATACAACAACTGAAATTTGAACTAGCTAATAAGGTAAAGATGCACAAGGGTATACGAGGAACAGTCACTTGTGAGAGCGTTTAATATCGAGGATATAATTTCTTTCAGAATAGTAAAAAAGGAAAACAGAAGTGATCCAGGTCAGAATTGCAAAGAACAATCATTGACATTCCATTCAGTGGTATGGTTTAATCACGATCATAAATTTCTATTATGTACATAATATAGCCCATACCTGAAAACCACTGGTTTTGCATACTCACATCTTTAGTCTGAAAGGTGCTAAAGAGCTCTCTAACTCGATGTTACATTATTTATGAAATCAAAATAAAAATCTCATCGACAACGTTCTTTTCGTGGACGTTTACGTTATAAGTTTAACTCTTCTATATTGCATATGTGCAACGATAATTCTTATTTGCTCATACTTATTTACAGCAATATACCAACACTTGGTACGGAATAAATTTTACCATCTAAATTCATTAACAAAGAGATGCATAAATCTTCTTTTGGTATCACTTATAAGACATTTAGTTAGACCGTTTATAATTAAAATGTAAACTGATACTACGATTGTAAATTATAAGCCGTTCTTTCTATATTAAAAGAGAATGTGTGTAAGAGACATGTACAGCTACTGTTTATAGTAGGTGTTGTGATAAAAATGATATATTCGCCAAAGCAATTGTATGTATTGCTCTGCGCGTATTAATTATAAATAAAGTATAATTAATCTTCGGTAAACAGTTTTAAAGTTTACATTAAATCACAAGCCAGCGCTCTTACTAGTCAACAGTGCGTACATCCATCGTTGTCTACTCTACTTTAATAGCGAAGCTAGCACCGCAGCTACATCCCTGTTCTGCTAAAGGATTGTTTGTTATTCTAAAGGCAGATCGTATCAATTCTGTATGGAACTCTATCGTCGATCCCTTCACGTATTCTAACGACGTCGAGTCTATTACTACCTTAGTGCCATCCTTCTGAAATATTCTGTAACACAAGAAACAAGAGGTTTCTATCGATCGTACATTATTTGCAGAAAAACTATGCGTATCTGAACGCACACCTGTCATCCTCCTGTACGTTTGGATCCAAGTCAAACTTGTACTGGAATCCAGAGCAACCACCACCTTCCACGGTAATTCTCAGACACGCTCCATCGTTGGCTATTTCCTTCAAACGCTTCACGCAGCTGTCACTGATGATCAAATCATCTGTAGGCTTGACAGCAGTGTTCGTTGACACTCCTCGGGATGATGTGACCATGGATACATTGTACCATGGTGAGCTGGAAATAAATCAGGAATCTTTGTATTAATTATATTTTTATTTTTTATAATGTTTCAATATTTTTCAACACAATTACTAATAAAAGAAATATATTTTTTATTGAAGTACATAAAATATCTATATATATTGAACTCTACACAAAATATATGTATACTGCGAGATGTATGATTATACGTTTAAGATAATGTAATAAAATGTTATATATTACGTAACATGAACGCGTGAGATTTAGCGTGCCAACGAGAGAGAATTTAAATATTACTCACACCAACAATCGAGAGAAATACCGATTCGCCACAAAGTTTGAAGACAGGCCCCACATGACATGGGTTAACTTCGCCATGTTTCTCACTCGGATGTCAGCTCACTATCAGCTGTCGAGTTCGTTCCAAATTTTGCCGCCAACTTTAAGCGTATTTACAAATAATTGAGAAACGGTCCACGCGATACTTTAGCACGAACCAATCGTAATGTAATGCTTCCGATGAACCAACATCTGATTGGTCAGGTCAGGTGAGAAAGACACGACGTCAATACCTTAAATTCCTATTTAAAAAAATAAATAAGCTGCAATAAATTGTTCAGAAAATTTGAAGAAATAGTTTTGAAAAATTCAAACAGACCCATAATCTCGAGGATGTGAAAAATGACGGAACTTCCATAAGAAGAGAGTAATGAAAGAGAAAGAAAGCGACATTTTCCTCATCGAACGGCATTGGTCGGAATTGTCGGAAATCATCGCGTGACGTCAGGGCGAAAGACACACAGCTTTGGAGTACTTAGGACTTTTTGGGGCGAACGACGGGACGAGGGGAAGAGAAGAAGGGCGCGCGGCGCAGCGCAGCGCGGCGGCGCGAGTAAATAGTCGCGGATCAGCTGATGAGGCACAACACAAGAACACAACACAAGCCAGTCGGAGGAAGAGGAGGAGGGCCCGTCGTTTTCCCGCTGCCGTTGCCATTGCACTTGCCACCGCTGCCTGCTGCTGTCTGCTGCTGTTGCTGCTGCCGCTGTCGTCGCTGTCGCTGTCGCTGCTGTTGGTTATGGCGACGAGTAGCTCCGACGGCTCCTGCACCGCGCCCGCGGACTTCCAGCTCTCGTCCGAGCTCGAGGACGCGTCGAGTCGCCTGAGCATGAACCTGCTCAAGTGCCCGTTGTGCCATAACAGCCGTCGGATTTTTTATTGCCGCCAGTGCGTCCAGAATGGGGATTTTATACATTCGAACACCGTCTACTCCGAACGGTGCGTCTGATGTTACGTTTCTCTTCTCTCTTCTTACATTTTCCGCGAACGGAGCAGCTCAGTGGTTTTTTTTCTTTTTTTTTTTTTTTACATCTTTAAGATCCGATCGAGGCCATGGAGCGCGTTATTTCTGAGAATACGTTATAGCTGTCTAGTGAGGTTGCTCCGGAAACTCGCTCGAGCTGTGGTTGTAAGTTATAATTACCGATGATGTTATTTAGGTTCGCGGATAAGCAGATGCGGCTGGTACGGCTGAAGGCTGCTAGAGCCCAGCTGGAGGAGAAGTGCATGAAGGCTCTCGAGAGGCACAAGCAAAGGGATAAACTGGTACCTGTAGAAATAATAATTATCTTCCGTTTTATAAAGCTGTAATAATATCCATATGTAAAGAGACAATGGACGTTATTGTTTATAGATACACATTTATTTTAATACCTGAGCACGAAGAAGCTGTTGTACAGAAAATTATCACGTAATTTGAACAAATGCATGTAATCGTGCAATTAGCAAGTAAAATATTATCTTGGTCAACATGTTTACTGCAGTGATGCAACGTTTCATTTTGAACCTGTAATTTCAGATTTGTGATATAAATACGTGTAAAGAAAGAGTGAGACTACTTCAGTCTTTAGTAAATGAAACAAAGCAAAGTATCTTTAGAGGTAAGATTTAAAATCTGCAAGTGATAATATACTTGATCTAATAGCTATCCCCTCTCCCATTAATTACTTCATCTTTTTTTGACACGTAGGCCAGCAACGTTTGAATGTTTTGAAAGATGTTAATCATCAGTTGGGCTTTCGAGTGCCACGGCACGAGGACAGAATAGAGAAATTACATCGTTATGTTAATGGCTTGAAAGTAAAGCAGGAGAAACAGAAGGAAGCTGTGGATAGGAAAAGGGAGCAATTAAAGAAAGTTATCAGAACTGCTGCCAAGCAGTTGATTCAGTATATTTTTCCCTTATCTAAGGTCCAACCAAATAGGAGGTATTAGATTTTATCTCAAAAATCTTTCTCTTCAATCACACAGATATTCTAAATATAAAATGTATTGATTTTAATATTAGAATATATACACACACACACACACACACACATACATTTTAATTATAATACTTATTACTAACTCATTCTTATATTATTACATGCATGTAATTAGAAAATAAGAATAAATTGAACTAATGATTCAATAATAAGAACACAATGACATAGAATTACTAAAAATTTCGATCTCGTAGATTGTTAATATATTATAGTTTGTTATTTATAGTTTGGATGTTATTTATAGTTTGTGCAACAGCGAGGACAGCGACAGTGCCACTTCGGATATCCTTACTAGCGCATTAGCAGATGCATCAGGTACGTCATATGTACGGGGTAGGTGGATTAGCGAGAAAGAAAGTTCTTTGGAAATTCATCATTGTATAGTTGAACCAACGTTACCAGCGACAGGAGACTACAGCGCTTATTCTCTTTGGGGTAATTGTATTTATTCCTATATTGATTAAAGATATTATACGTATTAATACGTAAGTATAATCGTGTTACATTTAGTTGCAGCAAATAAAGATGGAGTACCAGGTACGAATAAAGAAAATGCGATGCACAATCCAGCGTATAATATCAGTGCTGCTTTGACGTACGCTACACAACTGGTTAACGTTCTTGCCTATTATATTAATGTAAGACTACCATACAAAATTACTTGCGGGTATGTATCAAGAGTTATATATATGCTACATGCAGATATATTCTTTATTTTTCTCTCCCTGTCTATTTTTATTAACTCTAGTTATTATAATGTATGAACAAAGCTGTTTGTAATATTTTCTTCATCCCGCTTATGTTCTTTCAGAGAGTTTTGCGGAAATGAGTTGTCGGACCAAAAATTCGCTAGAAAAGTAGCAAGGCTAAATAGTAATGTATTACATTTGTGTCTTACGCAAAATACGAAAATAGAAGTTTTACACCCCATGCATACATTACAAAACCTGATGCATTTGCTCAATACTGAAATTAGTGATCTCGGAAGGTAATTCACAAGAATTTTACTGATTTTAATAAATAGAATCGAATTTGTAAAATTATGATAACCATATCTGTGTACCGTATGTTATAGAATTGGACCAATGGAAGTTGATCCGTCTGTAATAGCACAACTTCACAATCAATTAGTTCCTGATTTGGAAAATAGCGATGATTCAGCTTCCGATGAAGAAGACCTGTGTTGGGGATGGGAGGCTGTAAGTCATACTTCTGTAAGTTATATACGCTTCTCTATAACGAATCTCGAGCAATGGGAACATGACGGATGCTTGTATTCATGGTGGTATATTATGTAGGTACCAAGTATCGCTTGTCCCGAAATGGCAGTACCTACTTCTGGTGCGATGGTTAGTCAGCAATCTTCTAGTATGCAAGTGCATCAGAGCGTCGCTGGTGGCTTGGTAACAAGTGCGGCAGCCAGTATCGCTTCGATTTGGCGAGGTTGGACTAATAAATAACTTTTTCCTTTTGACCAATAAGTTTCTTTCGATATAGATATATTCACTGTATATTTCAAATTCTTCAAATCAAAGGACAGAAACTCCGAAGAGGTGCTTCGAAGTAAAAATGATATTTATATTATTATAATATTTGTATATCATAGGGGAAAACGGACGTGATTTGAAATCAACATGTAAATATGACTTTCTTAACTTACACGTGACATTCAAAGTAGTTCAAATACGCTGTGACAGATTCCGTTAGATCTGATGTCTAACTTAGCTCGAATCTAAAGTAACTAGAGAAGGATTAATAAACTGGCTGTTTAATAAATTTACGGACATTTTATATTTCAATTGCACCACACGAAAATATTAAATTAGATTGTGATATATTAAAATGTATACTAATGGTCTACAGAACAAGATGTATGTTAATTAGCACAGAGATGTATACCGATATATAGAATTTGTTATGGTAGAACATATAAATATGCAATGACTGCCTTTTCTATGCTCATCGCTCATGCGATCATATATCCCTACAAGTAAGATATGCTTCCCTCTATTAAATATGTCATTAAATAATCATTAATATATTTTATATTGCGGGACTCATTTGATGCAGAATTAGTATTAGAATCTGTATAAAAGTCTTTGTGAACATATCTTAAGATTGTAACTAATCTTTTGCTATTTTTTGGTTGGCGACAAGAATCTTCGACTGCAATAACATAATGCATTTGTTGCTAAATAATATTGAATAAATCAGTGTATTTATTTGATATGCTAAAATAAGTGCTGAAATATTTTGGTCAATTTTTGGTTGTGAAGAATACGTACATTACATTATTTATTATATGTGAGAGACTATTGTGTAACATTGTATATTTTTTACCATAGTAGAGTATAAAAATAAGATTTGTTAGACATTTTATACTTAATAGTATAAGGGAAAAGTATTGTAAAGTACATTACGTTAACTGATTTGATTATATTAAGTATATTAAGACGAGAGCATTGATAAAAATAGTATTGTGGTCATTGTAGAATATATGATCATCCATAAGAAATTAGTACACAGTTCTACAAAATAGATAGTTAATAATATGGTTTTCAAATTTTAATATTTAGTCCAGTCAATCTACAATAATCCTATTTTATTTTTGTACAGTGCATTGAACTTCATATTTTTTAGAAATAGTAACTTATTCCTGGTTATCCGATGTCTTGAAGACCAGGGTGAAGATAGTTAATAATTTGTTGACAATTGTGAAGTCAACGTAAATGTAGACATAATATATTTCATAATTATATGATGAAAATGCTTTTTGTGAAACATTTATCATCAGACATTAAAATTTCTTATAAACCGAATATTTTTTTTAGACGCTATAAGAATAAAAACACGAGAAAAGATGTGGGTAGACAAATAGATACTTATTCATTACAATGCTGCATAATTTTCTTATGCATATATCCAATTTTCTGAATAATGTTACAGCGTTTTATAAACATATGACAGAGAGGAAAAAATTTTCACAAATTACAATATTGAAATGTTATCAAACATAAATCTACATATAATTTAGCACAATTGTATATCTTATTTAATAACATATATACATATATATATATATGTATGTATGTGTGTGTGTGTGTGTGTGTGTGTGTGTGTGTGTGTGTGTGTGTGTGTGTGTGTGTAATTATTTTGACATGGTTGCTGTTTGTAGTATTAAAACAGGCGTTACCAGTACATATTTTAAATTAGATAATATTTAAGTTGGAGTAGATAACGGCAAATTTGAATTACAAAGCGCAACAATTTAAATCACATTTTTGGAAATGTACAACAATAAAATGTATGAAATAGCGTAAGTATTTCATATGTATGTGGGCGTGTGTGGATGGGCGAATATACAGTTTTTATCTTACCGTAAAATGGCTATGTTTTATCTGAACAAAGATGCATTGTGATACCTCGAATAAACTAGGATCTGTTTTTTTATTGTTATTGCTGTATATTTAAGTAATATCAATAAGAAAAATCGCATACTTTTTAAATATATCAATAACGGTATGCCCATACCATTTTAGATCTTTTGTATCATCTTCAATATTTTGGAATAAACATATAAAAATAATCTTTCTAGTATTGTATTTATATATAAGTGAATGCATACCTTCTTACATATGTATATATGCTACTGAACCAGTATAATAAATGAGCTAGTAGGCAGATCGAAGGAATAAGAGATGCCAGATAAATAAGTCTTGTATAATAGAAAAAGGAATACATAAATATTGGTTTCTATTTTCATATAAAAAGCAAAGAGGTTTATTTTATTTCGGGTAGAATAAAATTGCTTTAATTGCATAAGAAGTGCAATACAACCAAACATAATATAAAAAAATTAACTACGCCTTGAAGCCTGTTATGCATACAATTATACAGCAATATCAAGTGAAGAATACATCAATTTTCTACAGTTACATAATATACATTGTGTTTACATGTGAATTATGCTATGTTCATTTTTTCATTAAAATAAACTAAATGTAATTTTACATATATCAATCCAAAGAAATATATATATAAAATCCTAGAATAGCCTTTTTAACATTATGGGCAATATATTGGATTTCTAATTTAATAACCAAGAGTAATCTTATAATAATTTAACATTTTTACATAGTTATCAGTTACTTATGTAGCATAATTTTACTTCAAAGTTATGATTATCTCTGCGCGCTGAGGCTGATAAAATTTTATTACAACTAAACACATATCGTGAAGATGTTTTGTGTATAATTCGATGTATAAAAGGAGTAAAAAATGTATGTCTGAGATATATATATTAAAAGAGAATTTTCCCAATCTTTTTCCGTTTTACTCTTACAAGAGAAAATGCTTTGTACAATGTGTTCCTTTAACTACGCGTAAGTAACGACTTAAAAAAAAACTGACATTATGCAATTACCACTCTGCACAGTCTCTGCTCATGTAGAGTACTCCATTATGACTCTTGATGATAGATATCTCATTTTCACCACTTTCGGATTGGCCAGTCTATTGCAATTTCGCATGTATGAAATCGTATACATATTGTATACATTAACTGCTCTGTGAATTCTGTAAACACATCATTATATACTACTTTAATTTTTGCATACACATCTTTTTCTGGAGGTTTAATAGTCACATTATTTCGTTTCTTATGGACAGATATACCTTTGATTAAGTACTTTCAAAGATTGATTAAATATCTTCTAATTTGGCAAATTGTCATGTTATGAAAAATTTTGCACAATTTCTCGTAGACGAAAGTAATTGTGTACAGTTTTATGTTAAATACGAAATATTTGTACACAACTTCTTTTATCTACAAGACATAAGACAATACAAGAATAATGATATTGATATCATGTTATCTATATCTATATTTACGCTTCCTAATTTTTAGCTTCCGATTTGAAACTTGACTTTACAATTATTAATCTAATCTTGAACTTCATATTTATATTTTTACGCAATACGAATATATTTAATTAATAATTTCACAAAGTTTATTATATTGATATATTAACAACATATATAAATCTAATAACAATACCACTATATAATATACTTAATATTCCAAATAAATTACATGCTTACATGCATTGGAATATTATTAATGATGATTAGAAGATTATTATTAAAATTTCATTAATTTATCATTTTCAGATATTAAGAACATCACGATTCCATTCATTTTATTATAAGTGTAACGCAACAATAAACTTCTAACTACAATCTTGTCAAGTGACTTCTTATCATGAAAATAATACTAAAAATAAATAAAAATAGGATATTTACCTAAAGAACCGAAATTCTATATGTTCTCCTTCTAAAAATTCTTAACATACTATTTTGCAGTTCTTCCAATAAATAAAATATCGCTTTCTCTTATAGGATAATAATATTAAGATAATACACATTTCAATCATGCAAAAAATACTAGATAATTATAAAGTGGTATTGTCTAAAGGTAAATATTAGAGTGTTAAACACAATTTTTTGAAAATATTTTACCAAGTATTGGATGTCGGATATTCATATCGATTATTAATAATTATTGATTCATAATTATTGATAATATCAATAGCATATTTCTAGGGAAAACGTATTTACTAACTAAAGAAGAACGTAATATCAATATAAAAAAAATCTACTCGAAATTTTTTATCGAAAAACCTACATATACATATTATATACATATATAAACTCGGATCACTCCATTCTTTACACTCTTATTTTTGATAGAAGTAATAATTGATAACTTTATCATATTTACTGCTGCTGTATCGTACGAAGGTTTTCTAATTAATCACAATGATACTACGGTGCAAAACACATAACTTTTTATTGTAAAAAATAAGGTTCGCCGAATATTCAAGCAAACCTTATTTTTTCAGCGTATTCGTCTGTTTGTATAACAGACGATTATTACCATGTTTATCCTTTTCTGAACACTATAAATAAAACCATATTATTTGACATGAAAATTAGAGCAGAATAATCCAAGTTCGTTGTAGGAGCAATGTAACAGCTAACGACACATTTTATATTTAGCAAATTGCTTGGAAATAGGTAAAACGTCAGAAATCACATACGCTTATTAATGGCGAAAAACGAAAGACTTGTTCCCATCAAATCATTTTAATTATGCGTATTATGTACAATAAACATAGACAGGTATTGTACAATCATGTCGACGACTCTACACACGACAATAATAATATATCTAAAATAGTAGCGTTATACCGCATTTAAAACGCCAAAAATTTTGCAGTATACGACAGGCGCTTATTGTAAGATCTTAGCTTCCTTTTCTGTTTCCTTAACTCTGTCTGTATACTTCAAACGCCGCATAAAAATGTGTGTTAATTCTAATGTTTCCATCTTGAAAACAATAATATACATGATTTCTTTTATGATTTTCTCTTACAATTAAATTAGAAAAAAGATCAAGTAGAAGCTGTGATGTATCAAAATTTTAACAGCTGTTATTAAGCTTGGTCAGTGGGGATCTGTGTATCCCTGGCAGACTTGTGCTCTGGCTTAACAGAAGAATTAGGAAGAGCTGAAAAGACTTAACAAGAATAAAGAGTAATTTGTGATAGATTAGTGTTGAGGTACAAACGTTCATTCTTTCCAAATTCATCAAAAATTGAAATAAAATTAAACAAATGTTTGTTTAATGTAATTTCTTGCTACGGAAAAAACAATTGTACAAGATTTGATTCATCAGAAAAAAACATGACACTGATATTTAAAAGAAAGGATCTCTCAAGTGCCATAGATCATCTAGCATTCTCGTGAAGCACTGATAATTTAATAAGTGAATATTGCGTGAAAGCTGTTTATTTAATGCTAATTTTTTAAGAAATTTAAAGAATTAAACATAATTAGGGTCTAAAATGATTGTAATATAAGGATACATATACGACATTACAACAATTCCCCAATGATAAAATTAGTGATTGCAAATTTTCTATAATCCTATAATTAATATTGTGAATAACATTTAAAACAATTAAAAGATCACAAAAAGAAATAAATGCAGTATAATAGTTATCTCTTCACTACGATTATGCCAATTGAACTTAACTGATACATAATTTTACATAACATAATATTAATAAAATACTACTTTTTTCGTTTTCCTGAAAACATATATTTTACATAATTTTTTTGTCTTAACATTCGGTTCTGTAGAATACACACAAATATTGAAATATTAAAAAAGAATGCAAATATTGAAATGTTTGAAAAACATTGCTCTTTCATATAATTGCTTCTCTTTCAAATTTTATGAAATGTTCGACTTAATAATGTGAATTCTATTCAATATACAGAATAGGACTATATGTTTAAAAAATTCATTACAGAAATTTACTACAGAAAGATGGTAATCCATCCATGTTAAAATTCTAACTCAAATTTTTATGAAATAAGTGACATACATTAACAATAAATGATCAGTAGTGTTTGTAAATTAATATCAAATTAAGATTATGTGTTATGCCACCAAATATTTAATTTTTCATTAAAAAGCATGTCTCTACAGTTCTATAGATTGTTTGCAACGAGGTGAAAACACATACCATTAATATGGGCGTTATATCATTGTCACTAGATGAGGCACGAAAGCTTAGTAAAAGGATATTCAGCTATCAAACTATCTTTATAAATTCGTAGTCTAGATACACTCTATATAATGTTTCTAACTAGACTTCAATCACTTCAGAAAATTATAAAGCTTCACGTATATCTGTAATATATTTATTCTGTAATTCACAATCTTGTGAAAATCTAATACTTCGTGTAGTTTTTGTTAATAAAATTAAGAAGCGATATTAGTGATTAATAGATCGCGAAAATTCATGACGTTTTCATGGTGAGCCACTCTTGCTCGGACGATCCAAGATTATTTCTTAACTAATAATAGTGGAAGGAAGGTCTTGCTCAGATTCTGTGAAAATGATTATATATTATTGTACCACCTCCACGCACATCTTAGCATTGTCCATCTGAGAAAACATCATCGCGGAATGTCATAAACTTTCGCGTCCTATTGATTAGATTTGAAAGAAAAAGTTTGAAGTACCAGCGAAATATATTTATAGTATCTTCACATTTCCATTTAATGAGACATCGTTAGTAAAAATAGAGGGTTAATCCGTTCTCTGTATAAGATTTACATATTTTTATTTCTAATATATTACTTTAAAAAAAAAGGGTAATAGATTGCGTGTTAACTTTGTTAATTTCAGGACATTCCTTTTTATAACCAGAAACGGTAATTATACTTTGGTACATGTATACTCCATCGTATGCACGAGGATGGCCTTGATATATAGTTTCCACTTTTGCCTTAAAAGATGCGTTTTTATATGCGTGGAAAATGATTACAAAAGTTAAAGATAAATGGGTTAATGCTTGATATGCGTTATTCCATTATTCATAAAGCTGATTTATGTATTTATATATGTATTGGTGGTAAATGTTTTATTCTAACACTGTTGATTAAATTGCATACAATATGTTTGAATTGCATGTTTAATAATATATTTACCCTATCTCCAAATATACATTAAATACAACAGTTTAATCTATTATGATTGGGTAGCCAAATATAAAGTCGAATATAAAATTTATGAAATAACATTATGGGAAACTAAACTCAAGGCCTCCTTGTTAAGTGTGTTATAAGTGTATTCTCATCTTTAAAATTACTTGACGAAAATATCGGTACACTGTTTCTCAGATAACTCTTCTGTGTGTATATATACAGGACTGATAATTTTAAAACTAAACAATCAGTTTTCTTCCTACTCTTCTCCTGTAAAAACTTTCTGTGTTTATGAAGTACATTGGACTGATAATTCCATAAACATCGAAAACTGATTATAAATGAAGAGTAGGAAATACCGATCGAAGAAGATAGAGATATATATATATATATATATATATATATATATATTCTGAGCGCTAATTTTTCCTAGATCTACAAAAATATATAATTGTATATCGCAATATTATGCATTTTTTTATCAACATGGCAAGAGGGTATGACAGAAATTTTCTACTAAATTCTTATTGAGTTCCATGAAAATCTCGCTTCATAATGTATCACGTATGTATTGTAATACAGAAATTTTTTTACAGTTTTGAGGAAAATACATTCTTGATGAAAGTAACGTTAAATCCTGTTCGCGTGTGAAAGAGCCATACAAGCGGTATAAAATGTATACTCTGTTGTGCAAATTTCACAGTAATTAAATATTGAAGGACATCATTTTTTTTTTAAGTATCTCCAAATAAATGCGTACATAATAACATATTATGCTCTCTACTTTTTTTTTTACATATTTATATATTATATTAAAACTTACACCTTGATTAGTTTTTATATTATCTAGGTTTTTCCATTTTTATTCCAGCTTGTATATCTAATTTTTAGTGTAACATCTGTTTAACCCTCTGCTTATATAATAACTGTAATATAAACATTTTTTTCTTCCCTGAATGAAAAAGAAATTTATAAAATCCAACAATAGTGATAATTATAAAAAATAATTCAATGGTGACAAAAGTCTATAAATTAATTGGGATTACTTGTAAACCATGTAACACAATCTGCTTTACATTTTCTCCTGAAATATGCTATCAATTGTAAAAATGTTTTCTTATATCTGCATATAAAGCTTTTCATTTGTTCGACTTTCTCATACTCTAAGTAAAATATTGTTCAAAATAATAGTAGTGCGTGTTAAAATTAAAAATAAAAGTAAATATTTTTAATTATCCTTAGTCCCTTTGTAATTGATATTTCACTTGTACTATTATTCCATTAAAATTATTAACTGGCTTAATCTGCAAATTAATAATTTGCACAAAATAGTGGAACTTAGTTAAGTAAATATGTTCATTATCGATACAGCGCTTAAGTTTCAGCCATATTTCTAAAATAAATCTTGTGATCTTTTAAGAGTAATATATTCCTTAGATAGATACATAATCCCGGATAATGTTTCAATGGCTGTTGCGATTACTAAAGTTACGATGGATAAGGAAATTTTTGCATAGCTTGAGTTTTTAAACAAATAGTATAGATAGATGAATAGAAACACTTACAAAAGTACGTAATATTTAATTAATTTATACTGCATAATATTTAATTAATTTACGCACTAATTTACGTTGTGCCAATCGTGGGTCACTTTGTAGAAGTCTACTAATTATATGCTTTACGAGACTTACGAAACTTAGTTCTGTCAAGACTCACCAGTTTATAGTACAACATCGTAATTTTTCTTTAACACTGATAGGATTTCCTTACATTAGGGATTACTATTCAAATAAATGTTTCCACGGTAAATCTGCATCTTTATATGAATATGGAACATGTCTTATTATTATATAATTGTACATTTGATGCAGTTTAGAAAACGATCGAGGGTTAGTTATGTCAAAGGGATGTATCCAACACTTACAGAATGCGCTTTGCTGGGACACATTTCTCGAAACATTTTCTCGATGAAAGGTTGCCTGAAAGAAAAAGATAAATATGGTCAATGTACATTATGAAATCTCCAAGAGAGCAAGTACATTCAGATGCATTTGGAGAAGGTCAAATATAAAATTATTGGGCTCTCACGACAAATCTAATTATATTCTGGAATCTAGCCAAATTCAAAATTGGTAGAAGACTGTCGATTCGGTTGTATTTGGTAGTAGCAACGTTAACATTACCGTGATCTCACCACGGAGATAGTAAAAAGTTTATTCTCAGTTTCTATTGACAAATATAACTAAATATGCTAAATATATTCTAAAATATCTTCTTCAAAGCAATTATGTATGTATATATATATATATATATATATATATATATGTGTGTGTGTGTGTGTGTGTGTGTGTGTGTGTGTGTGTGTGTGTGTGTGTGTGTGTGTGTGTGTACATGTTACGTAAGTATGATTCATCTTTCTCATATCAAAATTATGTAATATTCAGCTGTACAGAAACTAACCCTTTTAACAATGACTGCCAGTAAAACGAAAAATATTTAAAAATTTAAAATACTTGTTACTAAGAATTTTTATATAGGTATTTAACAGTGTGACTACATATTATTTCTAAAAATTGTATTTTGATATTACTAAACTTACTTTGCGTGAAGACCACCACCAGGAGGCAGGTAAGGAAAATCTTGGTCGCTTCCTCTAAGAAGTTCAAGCATTTTTAGGTAGTCAAATTCACTCTTATCCTCCTCTTGGGCGATTATTTCTACAAATACAGAAGAAAAATATTAAGGTAACTCATATCTATTATTAGAAAGTTATATTAAATTTTAATTTATAAATAATATAGTAACTAATTACGTGTTTTTCTTAGATTATGTGTGCAATTCTAAATGCAACTATCAAAACATATGCATAATGAAATGTGCTTAATACGACTCAATATTTAGAATTCAAATTTTACATAAATGTAATGATAGCGATTATTTGCTTTCTAGAACCACTGTCATTTTACGCATTCATGTGTAATTATATATATAAGTGTATATTTCCATATATATTCCTCTCTATTAACAATAAATAATTTTAAAATAAGAATAAAAATCTGATAATCTGCTTGGAAAAATATAAACTATGCTTGTACATGTCAATTTATAATGATACCAATAATACAATGGTTTTTTCACATGCGGTTTGTCAAGATGCTTGCAGGAATATTATTAGCAAATGTAAAATAATTAACAAATATCGAAACACACACACGCACGCACATACAATAATACAATTGTGTACATGCATCTACTTAGGACTGGAAGAGTAGATTGTACATTACATTTCTTATGGAAACATACTCTTGTCTTAAGTAGATACATTTTAGTCGAGCTTTCAACATATGATTGTCCACCTCTGGAATTGTATATCCTTCGGATATTAGTTTATGGGGAAAAAAAAGAAAATAAAATCTGTTGCAATGTTCCTCCATAAGAAATGCATTGCTATTTAAGTTGATATCGAAAATATATAATAGACAATGTTAGAGTCTCGTAAGAAAATTTGCACCTACCTTATGTTTAGATGAACTTTAAGAGGAACAAACATAAACAAGAGAGGAACAACTTTCTTTCATATATATATATAGTTTCTACTTAGAGATTTAGCTTTAGGTTAATTTATCAACTCCAAGGGTGGAACACATCTTTCAGCAACAATTTCGCAAAATATTTATTGATAACTTCTGTCATTACATGACGAAATAATATGTACTAATTTTATAATACTAGACTAATTTCTCTCTCTCTCTCTCTCTCTCTCTCTCTCTCTCTCTCTCTCTCTCTCTCTCTCTCTCTCTCTCTCTCTCTCTCTCTCTTTCTCTCTCATCTTTAAGAGAATGATATGAAACACATTGATTTAATTTGGTCATAAATAGGGCACAGATGTTTGTGAGTTTTCACGATGAGCCTTTCCAGATGGACGGTGCCGAGGTGTTGAAGAGTACAATCCATATATAATTTTCTTTCGATTAATTTAATAAAATCGTTCTTCTATTCTAATATTGCCGGAAAAACAGAAAAACAAACTCATTTTCGACCGAATAAGATGACTCATCATAAAATTTCAAACTTTTATGCCCTTTTTATGCTTAATAAATATAGCATTAATGCAACGTTTTTAATAAATCATATATAGAGTTGGCTAAAATTACTATAAAATATTTTTCTCATGAAATAATATTATAAATATGTATATACTTTTCTTATATATGGGTTATTTTTATAATATTTTTGTATTACTATACATTAAGATTGTACTCGTATCTTTAAAGCTTTGTAACTTACGCACTTTTATAACAATATTAATATTTAGGAAACAATCATGATTGTATTACAATATAATTTAATACTCTTAATAACAGCCCTCTCATAGCACAAGTTAGTATCTTTGAGATATGTGTTACATTAGTCGGGTATACACAGTTTTAACGTGAGATCTGAGGAAATACAGATATATTTCAGCACATGAATTATTGCATCTGTTTTCACGTATCATATGCATATATAGTAAATTTAATTTCATAAGAAAATCGGTGAGCTTTGTATCGAGCTCATAGAGAATTTTGGAAAATATAACAGATGCAATGTGATAAAATTCATTGAAGTGAAACAAATATGCGCTTTTGCACACACAGGACGATATAAGACATCAACAGTTTATAAATGTTTTCTCATGTGACAGATATATCATACGAGACATCAACTTTATTAACCACAAAGTGCAACGTTAAAAAATGGGAAATCACACATTCGTGGTTATTATTACACATAATTTGTACAATAGATTGTGCAAGCTTTGGCATTTACATTTTGTTTCCAAATCACAATTAAAGTTAATGTCAATATTTTAAAGAATTTTAAATTGTTATTTTATTACTGTACGCACATTAAAACACTGGAAAACATTTTTTTATCACTTTTGTAAAAGATTGCTTTGTGTGTAATGGACTAGTTATATCTTGTGGCACACAGTGATATGTAGATTGCAAATATAAGATTATTCTGAAAATAAAACTCTTGATCTTGGACTAGATTAGATTACATCTATGCGACATTGAAAATATTGCTGTTTTGAATTTTATATATCTATTAATTTTTAGAATATAGATACACATATCACCTCTAATAACACAATAATAAATCAATTTGTCAACGACAACATTGTTCTAACGATATTATAATACTATTATTTTCTCTATTAAACTTTTAATTGCTTAATGCACACCACTTGTAACCGTATGCAAACAGTTGCAAGCTAATATACTGAAGTCATTCATCCTATTATTATGATTGGTCTCTTTCTATTCTTTTTTTTCCGACTAAGCTGCAGTATATGCAGCGTTGTAAATATCTAAGAATAAAAGAATTTATATTGCTAAAAATAGATTTTTCATATAACAACTTTCATAGTAATATTTTTATGGAGAATATATTTTTATATGCTTTGGCACTAATGAAATTCTTCACAGTTGTGCAAATTTCTATTAAATATGGATCAGGAAGAATCTCTCATCTTACATCTATTTTATATCAACAAACATTAATTTACTATGTCATTTTCGTGATGTAAGTGGCATCGTGATCTTGAATTAATGCAACAACATAAAGAATATAATGAATTAAAATATGGAAAAGTTAAAGAACCTTTAATTTTCCTTGCAATTGCCATTTCCAGCACAGCCTCCTGCGTCTGAGCTTCAGAATTTGGTTTTGGTGCAGCCGGAAACGTTACCAGAACTATACTCATATTATCTCTGCTACCCTGTAATGAAATTTTAGATTGATCTGAGTGCATCCTTGTAAAATAAAAATATATCAATTATCATTATCAAAAGTCTTTTGCAGTTATTCCATACAACTATAGTCATAAAGAAAACTAAAAATATGGTTCAGCACAAGTAGTATATCATTTTATCATTTTATAGACTAAAAATAATTTTTAAAATATTTCTGATATTTGTAATATTTTTATATAAACCTTGAAATAAATAAATATAGCTATTTTGATATAGTCAAGGTACTTTTTACACAAAAATACATATGATACATGTCTAACGTGAAAAAAAAAATATATATATATAATACAATGAAATACCTTATAAAGACAAGTGTCTACAACCAGATTGGTAACTGCTTCTAAATCATCAGTTAGCTGCAGCCTTGAACGTATAAAATTACATAAATCTTCGTTGTTCATTACATCCCAAATGCCATCACATGCTAAAACTAGAAACTCGTCGTGTTCATCGTCCCTGTCTAGCACGAATATTTCTGGTTCCGGCGACACTAACTGCTCACAGGGGCCTCGATCTTTCAGATTTTTGTACTCGTAATCACCCAATGCCCGGGAAACCGCCAGAGATCCGTTAACTCTTTGGATCATTACGCTACCGCCCGCGTTCTGAATTCTCTCCTTCTCGGCGGGTAAGACGGGCTTGTGATCCCGCGTCGAGAAGACTGGAAGTCCAGCCCTGCAGAGTACCGCCCGAGAGTCGCCGCAGTTGGCGATATAAATATTTTTGGGTGATATAAATGCACACACCGCCGTGGAGCCGGACTTGTCTGTGCCGGCGCTCATCTCGGGCAAATCTCTCATCTCGTCGTCGAGTCTGAGGAATCCGGAGTGGATCCCTTTGATAACATCCTCGGCCTTAAACTCCTGCGTCTGCATTATACATTCTAATAAGTGTTCCGCACTGTGCGCCGATACCAGCGCACCCGCATGCCCGTCAAACACCGCGAAGTAGCTCCAATCCGAGAGGCCACCCTCCAAGCAGGGAATGGCTCGGTGAGCGTCTTCCATCTCCATTCGCCAGCCCTGCATGCTGGCGACGCCGTACCGCAAACCGTTGCCCGTGCCATGCTCGTTGCACTTCTCTGTCTTCGGAGTATCCAAAAACGCTCCCATATTACTCGTCGAATATTTATTGTACCAGCTGATTAATTTGTTCCTCGCTCTATTATTTGATTAGCATCATTCCTACCGATCCGCAAAATGGCACTTGTCTCACTCTTACCTAAAATCAAAAGCCTTACTATATTACAACAGAATTTTTCGCTCCGCACTATTGTTTCGTCAATGTTGGCCAATGTATCGAGCATCTCGGAGATGTTGAAGCGAACAGATTCTACGAGATGGAATTTGAACGCCAATCGTTGACACGGTGACGACAGGGCGTCGATAACGCGGGTCGAGCCGGTCGAGCAAGCTACTTGTCGTACGCGAGGGTTCAAATGACAAAGGCCGAGGTGAGGACGATCGACGTTACGGGAACGTCAACGACGCGACTGGAGCCCGCGTATCGAGCGGCGTTTTGGCAGCGCGCGCGTTATCGCCCGGCGCGAGTAAATCCATCGCTTACGCCACGCGTGGCCGCTCCGCGCGCGAAGGTGCGATATATGCCGTCGAGTATTCTCGTCATGAACAGTGTTCTTTCTGCGTGATATCGTCCCGCGCGACGGATAGCGCGGCGGATAACGCGAGCGAGCGGCGATGGCCCCGCGCGCTCCCGTTGCCCGACGACGACGGCGACGGCGACGGCGACGGCGACGGCGACGACGGCGACGGCGACGGCGACGACGCGCGCGCGAGGAACCTCTTATTTGGCAGCGGCGAATTTTCGCGACTAAAATAGTTTGCTCGCTCGCTCACACGCATGCACGCGCGCACGCACGGCTCCTGTTCGCGCGGCTGCCGAGCGTACGAAGCGGAGAACTTACGTCGGCGAACCGTGACCAAGGATCATCGTCGTTTCAGGTACTAAACGGGAAGCGTGCTCCGACAAACTGCCGTCGCTGTCGCCGCTGCTGCTAGCCGCCGTCGCCGTCGCCGTCGTCACCGTCGCTGCCGCCGCCGCCGCCGCCGCCGCTGCCACTGCGTGGTATATCGCAGCGTATTCGCGGAGTTAATGCGCTCGCATCGTATTCTCGTCGGGCCGCGCGCGAACTTATCACCGTCGCATCACGTACTCGTACTTCTCGCTCGCTGGCTGCTGCGCCTGGCTGGCTCGCTGCCTGGCTCGTGCCGTCGCCGTCGTTGGTCGTGCCTGCACACACAGAAACAACGAAATCGACTCCTCGCATGAATGGCGGATACACACGGCGGTTCGGCGCGACGCGCGTGCGCCGGTTTATTAATAGCGGCCCGCGCGCCGTCGTCACCGCCGGCCAATCGGCGCCGCGCGATTTCCGTTCGCGCCCGCCCGATATCGCGTTTTATAGGATCATCGCGCGAGGTAAAATTAACTCGCTCTCCTTCCCCCTCTCTCTCTCTCTCTCCTTCCTTTTGTTTCTCTCTCTTCCTCTCTCTCTCTCTCCCTCTCTCTCTCGCACTCGCGCGCGCGAGGCACTCCGCACTAGAATTAACTCCGGCGAGGTGTCGCGCGAAACGAGCGTTACGAGCGCGATTTCGCGGCCGATAGATCTCGCGCAGTCACCGATAATTACTTGCGACGTTAATTGGCCGGTCGCGTCACGCGACCGACTCGTACCCCCGCGTGACCAATTCGGCGGATCGCGCGTTTCCCCCGTTCGCACCGTCCCGTTCCCCGTCCCGGAGTATTATTTGTATATCCCAGGATCGGTTTATTGATCGGCTTAATAGCCGATGGGAATTCCGCTACGGCTGAGAACGTCAACGGGTCATTGGATTGCGCGTTATCACGGCCAGATGCACTCCATTAATCCGCGTTTGTCCGCCTCTCTTACACGATCCTATCTATAAGTGTCTATAAGCACGGACCGCCGCCCGCCGCCCGCCACCACGCCGATTGAGGCGATCGGCTTCATTGATCTCCTAGCGCGCGCGAGGATGCACGCGCGACGTATATGCACCCGAGAGGTGTGGGTATATACCTCTATCGGACGACCCAGTTTCGAATAATTGTGAGAAAGTGGAACGTAAACGGCAGCCGTTTCGAATCCACGCGATTCAGAAGTTTCCCCCGCGCGACGCATGCGCGGAGAGGAGAGATCGCGACGCAGAGATTCTCCTTTTCGCTTCCGCTTCGAGGGCGGCTTCGATCAAATAATATCTGTATTTGTTAAACATTTTTATCGTTTAATTTGGAAACGGGCGCGTTTATTTTTTTTTATAAATGGTCACCCCTAGGATGATTTTTACGCTCCAATTAAAAGTCATGGTTATTACATATTGCATATATTCGATATTGTTTTGGAATTTATTAGTATTTGATGATAATATAGATTTTTGTTTACTCAACATCTGAAAAAAGTAAGGAGAAACTAGAAAAACATTTAAAGAACGAAAGAAGCATACATTAAAATTATTGTAACATAAACTTGATTTTTTCGATACTGAGGTTTAAAAATTCCAAGCCCTCCAGGCCTGTTCCTGCGTTACTTAATAATACATAGGGAGAAACGATCGTATAGTTGAACGTTTTGCAGCGCTGGCAATTCTGCCAGTTAAATTAATCGCTGATCAAGTGAATCGAGATTCACAATCAGTCCAAGTCAGAGCGTTTTTATCCTTGTATTATAATCTCGCCGTGCGACTGAAAAAGCCGTTTACGAAGTCGACGATTGAAAATTTCTGGATTTTTCAACAAGGATGCGGGATCGCTTTTAATAATCAAGTCGGATCGATAGAAAAATTAATTTAATCCTCCAACAAAGGCGGTGCTTGGAAAAGATCATAAAATGTGTTCTGTAGTTGCGGCGTGTGTCTTGCAATAAATAGGTCTAAATAGATAGCTCCAGCGGAAATGGGAGATATCCAGGAAACAATGTTTCGCGTAATTCGGCGCGTGCTTGCTAAACGGTTACTTCGTTTTCGAGACGAAGCCGAGGTCTCTGGGCATCATGAACTGCTTGATTACTTCATCCGTCACTTTACTCTTCGCCTCCTGGTGCGCAGCGACCAGTCGCTGCAACACGCCGATCAGCTCCTTCTTCAGCTCACCCGTTAAAATCTCTCCGCTGGTATAGCCCTGAAAAATTAAAAAAGGTCATTTGTACGTCTCCCTAGAGATCGAGAAAGAATCGAAACAATTGGCACGAGACTGACTTTTCTGATCTGTTCCAATCGTTCGTCGTCTTCCAGGAAGAATCGCAGCCACTGATAAGATATGTCCACCTCGCAGTTTCCGCCGAGCTGCCTGTGCTCCTCCACGGTGGCCTGACCGCCCGAGAACGCGTGCTTGTTGACCTTGTTCTTGATCAGCTTGGGAGTGTCCGTGAGGAATATCGCCGTGCTGTTGTCGCTCGCCGACATCTTCGTCTTCGAGCCCTGCAACGCCGGGAAGAAGGTCGCGTGCAACAAAGCCGGTTTGGGATAACCCAGTCTGGGCGCTACGTCCCTCGTCATACGGAAGTACGGGTCCTGATCGATCGCGCACGGTATCAGGCACGGTATCTTGGCGTCCTTGAAGATAAAGGGGAACGAGCCGGAGATGGCCGGCGCCGCCTGCGTCGGCGGAAACGCGATCTTCGCGATTGGATCACTATCGCCGAAACCGAAAATGCCCTTTACTTGATTGAACGTGACGCATCTCTGTATCCTGATCATGTTCTGATAGAACGCCGAATTGTTTCCTATATGTTCCAGGTTGGAAAAGATGAACGTCTTCTCGGGATTGAAGCCACAGGCAATGATATCTCTAGTATTAGCATAGGCCAGTTTAATAGCGTCTTCTATCTTTATGTTCTTCCATATGGCCTTCTCGTCGTCCGTCAACTGTATGACCAACGGAACGTTGAAAACGTCCTGCAACCATTTGCAGAACATGAAAGGTATTAGGTGTCCCAGGTGCATTGCGTCGGTGCTCGGTCCTCTGCCCGTATACAGATAAAAGAACTTTCCCTGCTCGTAGAGATTCAGGATGGTGTGCATGTCTCTGTGGGAGAAGAATATGCCTCTTCTGAGAAAATGATGGGGTTTCTTGCCGGTGATCTTTTCGAATCTAGTTAACAGCTCGTCGTCTATCTTCGAACTTCCAAATCTCTCTGCAAGAAAAAGAATATATTGGGGCTACCTGCAAGGGGACAAGCTCAGAGTACAAATGATTTATAAGCACGCTCCACTCTGCTCTTTTGTCAAGAATATAACCTACAAAATCCTGGAAAGTTAAATATCCGTTCGTCGCGTAAACCTTTCATACGCCTGCAAGGACAATAGTTTGACATCACAAATTGTGAATGCCTCTCGCAAGAGGAGCGACTTACCGATCAACTTGTCATAATCGATCCCGGAATCGTTGACGCTCGTGACCGTCCACGGTGTCACGACGTCCTCGTCCTCGGCGACGCCGTTCAACGCGCGCTCTTCCACCTGAGCGTCGCTCGTCGTCATGTTTTCCTCGTCGGTGCTCCCTTTCTCAGACTCCGGACGCGGTCGCACGAAGATTCGCGTGGGCGATCTGGCTCATGTGCGACACAGCTGGGGTGCACCGTCGAGCGCGAGCGGACAACTCGATCTCGGGAAAGTCGGAAGTCGGAAGGTTATGTCGTCATCCCGCCAGGCAGACGGGTGGCCGTTTACCTGATGATGCGCACGCAGGACGAATCGGCGCCGCACCGTTAATTTCGCCGATCACCATAATTGCCGAGGTGACGCAATCGCCGGCGCGGTTTCCTTCGCTCGCGGCGACCGAGCCCGCGAAAGCGAGATCGCACGGTCGCGCGGCGTATCGCGGCGGCCGACATGAGGCAGATTTTTATCATATCTGTCATCGCGCGGCGAGCGAGAAGCGCTTATTCATGTGCCCTCGACTCATTTTCGAGAGCGCACGACTGCTGCGCAATCGTTTCATAATTTTTGCGTAAAGCCAGCTCTCCTTTCCGCTCTCCGAGTGCTCGACGATTGTCGGAGTACGATCTGATCGATGCGTCATCACCATCAGTCTGCAATCTGCATCAGTCGTTCCTGACGTCATTCCACTTCCGCGAAAAAATTGCGAGAAACTTCCTGGCACTCGCAGCGGAACTTTGTTGGACAATACGCGTTGGCAATTTTCGATCGCACGTGTCGCGAGTCGCGAGCTACTAGTGACATCTAGGACGCTATTCGTATTGATATCATCCTGATTTTATTGTCATCATGTCTGATTTTATTGTTGGATGATTTCAAAATTACATCTAGCCAATGAAAAATCGTACTTGAGACGTATATAACATATCTCGTTTTTCTTCTGTCTCTAAAATGTAAATATGCACTTTGTTTTACACGCCAGAGATGCAATAAGTGCAATCAAGACGAAAATTATTAAATTATTACAAAAATATTTTAAATGCATGTCTATTATAAGAGCGTAACGCCTGAAAAATGTATCCTAATTCTAGTTATTTTATTCTATTTTTATTTGTGAGAGTCAATGACTGTATCATAAATATAAAAAATTTCAATTTAAATTAAAAGACTTCTAATAAAATGATGCAAATATTAGGAGTAATAACTTATAAAGATACATTTATTATTATTAGTTAAGGAAGTTATACATAAAAATAGTTTATGAGCTAGAAAAATAGTTACATGTTTCTCTCCGACAGAATCTTATCTCTCAACTACTTCTACAGGTATCACGTTGCAACCTAGAAGGCCTTTGCCAACCCAAGGACGCGGGATTAGCGACAGAACAATAGTATTCGACCCACGTTTGATCTTTACGTTGACCGTCTTATATCTGCTGTTTTCCACTAGCTTTCCAATGTCGGTTAAAGATTTGAAATTTCGGCAATGAACAGATCCAAATTCCAATATTAGGTCTTCGACTTGGATGCCCTGAAAGAATAAACGGCAACAGCTCTTATTTCTCGTGCCTGATTAAGCAAGATAACAGAATCATTGGCAAATAGATACGTTATGATAAGTAGATTCAATTGGAATTAGATAAATTGTTGAATTGCAAAAGCATGAGGCTAACGCGTACCGCAGTCTCCGCTGGCGAACCAGGTGAAACTAAATTCACCCTGAGGAAAGGCTCCAGCCCTTCTGTCTCCTGACTGTCAGGTATATCGGCTATTGACTCTTCAGCTTTACTCGCTCCTCCTAGAGCGTGAACTCTGTGTAACCCCTCCTCTATCTTCTTCATCACGTTTTTGTGATCGTTCCTAAGGCCTGTACGACAACACAATATTATTTAAATACGTGCACACAGAGGTGCGTTACCGCGTTGTTTAGTTTCGTATTATAAGATATGTATTTACGTACATATTATTTTGTGCCTCGTGTGTCTCACTTGATAAACGTTGATGTCCTGCCTGGGATATCCCTCGGAGTCCACCAGCGGCTCGTCCATGCCGATGTGACTCTGCAATTACGCCAAGAGTGTAGTGCGAAGCTTTGAAAAATCTGACAGATCATGCCCCGAGACGAGCCCCGGTATTCCACACATGGCGGAAACGTCACTCCTGCTGCTACGATGTAAAAATAAGTATACGATACATACGGAATCTAAGACCTCCTTTAGCGCTCGTATATCAGACTCAATCTTGTCTTTCTCCTTCATCAGTTGAAGAACGGCATCCTTAGCTTCCTGCAGCTCCATGTCGACCACCATTTTCGTTTTGATCGCACAGCGCTGGCCGCAAAACGCATTGACAGGTACGTACACGCGTCTCTCGGGCCCCATGTCGAGAAATCACGAAAAATTTTACAGTATTCGTAAATTATTTATGTATATTTATGCATTGGTATTAAAAGTATTGTACATTTTGTTTTATTTATATATTATTACATATTATTTTGTTAATATGGATAGAGTTATTAATTCTTGTCACTTGACATAAGAAGAAAAATTAGAGATAACGAATTATATAACTAGAAATTTTGTTGCTTGAATTAATCATTGATTAATCGGAATTTGATTAAAGTCGCCTTGACTTTTGAATGCAAGAAAAAAATTGACATTTTTAGTAAATTTTAAGTTTCTATTTATGATTACAATAAAATCTCTTGACAAATCCTTGCACCACACAATTGAAACGTTGCTAAATATAGAGAAAAAAAAGTGCATTATCATTTCTCGACGTTTGGTTGCGCTTAAAAATTGAATCATTATAATATCGATGATAATTACGATAATAATTGAATAAAAATATAAAATTGAATAAAATATGCACGTCCGTTTTTCAAATCGTGCGCGGCAAGGCCGGCAACATTGCGCAGTAAACTTCTCTCGCTGTGCGCAAGGAAGATGGCCGCGCTTTGTCAATCTCCGCCTCCGCCGACGGACAACACGCGACTTTGACCCGATCGGACCAGACGCGATTTGGAAAGAAAAAAAAGATACGAAGTACTCCGCGATATCCAATCGTCCGAATCGTCGGGACAAGACGCGGGCACCGATCTCGTCCGGAGCACGATCCCCGAGATCCTGGCGGGCTCCTCGATTCCCGGGTGGTGCGTGGCGTGCGTGGCGAATCTTGCCACCTATTTCCGGCGGCACGCCGACCGCAAGGTGACGTTTGCTGTTCGCCGAAGGTGTGTTGACTGTGTTGCCGTCCCGGAGGTCCGGAGCCGTATCGGGGGGCGAGAGGGCGAAAGATTCGTCAGGCACACGAACACGTCAGGCTGACGAAACTCGACGTCGGGCGGCACAAAGGACACGTAGTTGGGAGGCGTCTGGTGTTTACCCGGGTATCCGTTCCGGTCCTCCAGGACCTCCTCCAGTCGCGGATCAGTAAGACAACGGGAGAACTCGTCTCCCTCGGCTCGCCCTCGAGGTCCCGCGCGGCGTTTCCACTCGCGCCTCCGATAAGATGGGTCTCACGATCAGCAGTCTGCTCACTCGGCTGTTCGGTAAGAAGCAGATGCGGATACTGATGGTGGGCCTGGACGCCGCCGGCAAGACCACCATACTCTACAAGCTCAAGCTCGGCGAGATCGTCACCACGATACCCACGATCGGCTTCAACGTCGAGACGGTCGAGTACAGGAATATCTGCTTCACCGTGTGGGACGTGGGCGGCCAGGACAAGATCCGGCCGCTCTGGAGGCACTACTTCCAGAACACCCAGGGCCTGATCTACGTGGTGGACAGCAACGACCGCGAGCGTATCGGCGAGGCGGAGCGCGAGCTGGCGAACATGCTGAAGGAGGACGAGCTGCGGGACGCGGTGCTGCTGGTGTTCGCCAACAAGCAGGATCTACCCCAGGCCATGACCGCCGCCGAGCTCACCGACAAGCTGGGACTGAACTCACTGAAAGGACGTCACTGGTACATCCAGAGCACCTGCGCCACGCAGGGGGACGGACTGTACGAGGGCCTGGACTGGCTGAGTAACGAACTTGCCAAAAAGTGATAGCGCCTCATCGCATCCGGCAACTCTTAAGGACTATTCATTCATCGAGTATGGACGTAGAAGGCGGGCGGGGGAGTCACTCGGCAGTTTTCCATCTTTGTCAAATTGTATCGATGTAACGTCTATCATGTACAGTTTAAACAGGTCGCTACGTTCACGATTGCTTACAGAAATTTACGCGAAATGCGAGAATCGAGGGGCTGTTAGGAGCGATCTGATGAACCGCATCTCTTCGTCGTCGTACGCGCGATTCGAATTCGCGTGGACTGTGCTCCAGGAGCGAAACTTGGTCAGGAGGGATGGGAGCATCGAGATATAATGGTCCTTACGTCATTTATAAGAATATATATATACGAAGGTTGTACATAGTACTAAGTTCTTTCATACATACCTATCATTTGCCAAGTGAATTCTAATTTTGCCGTTCGATGCATCGAGTGACAATAGTATCGTTTCGACCAATCAATTCAACTGTACGGAAGAGATTTATTTATGTATTATTACACGTGAAAAAAAAACACGTCGGTTATCACAATTTGTTTTCTATTTTGATCTGCGTCCGTGCTACTCGTGAAGAATGACATACGATGTATTATGTGATGTTATACACAGGTCGTTTGCACTTTCCTGTTCTTCTAATAGATATAAGTAAATTTTTGGGATAAGTAATTGCTAGTTGCGTAAGGCTTTACAGATAAGTAAACGATTAACTTTAATGCTGCGAAAGGAAATAAAAAAAAAACTTAACTACCGGTTTACGAACCGCGATTTTCCTTTTTAATAAAAATAGACACATAAATTGTAAGAGATATGATTAGAAATCATTGTCACAATAAATCTTAAACATATATAAAAAACATAAATAAACGTCAATCAGTTTTTCCACCTTGTGAAGTCAAGATATTGCATTTACCTCCATTAATGCTCGACACAGCAAAAAAACAAACAAAAAAAAACAAAGGAAATGGATAAAGCCGGCGAAGGAATAGTACTCGTTCGCTCGCTCATCAAAATCATGTATTGTCGTGTTAACTAAATGTACAACTTTGTTACGGTACAAAACAGTACGGTGGTGCTACAAGTACTGTATAATGTATAACGTATCAAACTTGACTTGTTAAAGTATGGTGTTACTCTTTCGTATATAGCACAGCAATCTCTATTTCATCTCTATTCCGAGAAATAGCAAATAAATTATAGGAAGGAACGCTTCTATTTACGAACTTTATGTACACGGTCTTAAAATACAGCAGTAGAAGTAGGTAATCGTTGAAACCATTAGTGCGCGACGTCACTATACATATATAATATACGCATACGTCCACTCTTCGTAACTTGTAACAGACTTTTTATATATTCAGTATCCTCTCTCTTTCTCTTTATATATATATTTTTTTCAGTTTATTATACAAAAAAATATTTTATCTCCCCTTTATCACGCTGGTCTCGAAGCGTGACATCATTAATATAACCGTCTGTAAAAGCTCTCTGATAGCGAATTCGGTCGCTTGCACCAGTGCACACCGAGTGCGCACTAAGGCTTATTCTTAGGCAATTCTTATTTACAGATCATCTTAAATATCTCTTGAAATACTTCTTAACCAGTAAAATGATCTGTAAGCATCTATACGATTGTTTTATTCACTAATAAGTTTTTGAACGTGCATTTAAGCGACTTAAAATATAAGAACAGATTATAAACAAGTTTTAGTGCGCATTCAGTGTGCACTAGTGCAAGCGCCCGAATTCGCTACAAGGTATATAATATTCTTTTTTTTTTAATTTCAATCAATATTGCCTCGCAATTCACTCAATAGGTATCAAGTCTATTGCGAATAGTCAGAGCTAGTTCTATGCACATTTCGTTCTTTAACACTAAGGATCGATTGACTCTTGGAATAAATATTACGTATTACGCTCGTATTACGTATCGGATAAACGCAACAGGTCCAATCTCGGTATGATGGTATAAAAACAAGAGCGTTATATTTACAACCGTTTTCAGCAGTTGGGCGTGCGGATGCTCGGCTTGTCCAAGTGCTCCGGAACGACGAACACGACGATGATCGATGAGGGAGGATAATTGACTCATTTACGTACCCACGTGTTCTTCGGCGGTGGCGTATTGCTCTTACCCAGCGCCGGGAAATGGTTCTCGAGCGTGTGACTGGACATATGCGTTCTAAAATCCAGACCGTTCTTGAGAACCTGACCACACGTGGCGCACATCTCTAGTCCTTTCGCCTTGCCGCCCGCCTCCCTCTTGTGCACTTTGAATAGCTCTTGTTGCTTCACGATGTCCGGCAACAGTACCAGGAGTTCGGGGAACACGCTTTCGAAGGCGCTGGCGCCCATAACTTCGCGACAGTGCGTGTAATACTCCTGGGCGTCGCAGGTGCCACCGCGAAAGAGGCCGCTCACGTAACGGAATTCCTCGATCTTGTCCTGCTCCACGAGGACCGCGTTGAGCTTCGCCACCAGACAAGTGTTCCGTTTTTGAAAATCGGGCGGTGACACGTAGTCGTGAGCTTCATGCTTGCTGCTGTTGTCCGGTAGGATGGAATAACTCTCGCCGGAGCTGTTTGTGAACGTCAAGCCGTTGCCACCGTGCAGCCCGTCGAGGCTGTTGTACTTGATGGAGAAACCGGGCGGCGGTAAGGTCGGCGAAGCAAAACCGGGTGGCGGATTCGTGAAGCCTGGCGGTCTGCTACTCGTGCTACCCAAAGCGGGAAAGTCCTCCGTTCGATGGATATTATTGTTGGTCGTGTTCAGGCTATCTATCTTCAGCTCGCTGCGCTTCCTCTGCTTCTCCCCGTTCGAAGAACCATTGCCTCCGCTTCCGGATTCCGTATTTATAACGGTCGCGATTCCCGAACTTCCGTTCGCGTTGTTCTTGTTCTTTCTCTTATCCTTCTTGCTCGCGTGTTCCCACTCCCTCGAATTCTTGGACGTGCTATTATCGGCACTCGCATTGTTGGTATCCTGCGTGGCTCGCGAATTCTCCTTAGAAGCAACACGAAAGTTGTTCGAGTCACCGGTATGCGACAATTCGATGTCCTTCTTCGTTATAACAGTATTTATATTCGATTTAGAGCCGCTGGACTCGTTACCACTCGAACTATTACCGCTCGAAGCCTGCTTCGCTTTTTTCTTCTTCGTCTTACCCTTCGTCTGATCCATCGTTGTTTTGGTGTTGTTGCTAATACTGGAACTCTGGACGTTATTCTGCTGCGAGTTCTGTCCCCACGACGGTACTACCGTAATTACCGATTGCTTTTTCGACTTTGACGACTTGGACAGACTCGGAAAGTCTTCGCCGGATCGAATGGGCGGCGCCGATGGTATCGAGGGCGGCGGCGCGACTTTCTTAGACTTGGGCGTGTTTGCCGATGCTGATTTCGAGCAGGTCCATTGCAAGACTTCCTTCCATTGAGTCGAACTGGCAGTACTGGTAGACGGTTCGGAGCTGCCCAACGCAGGAAAATCGGAATCTATCGACAACTGTGCGGGACGTATCCTGATGTTAGGCCCGGATACTCTGGTGGTGACGGTGCCGTTGGGTTCGTGGTTCACTTGAATGGAGACGTTCGAAGACGTCGAACCTTTCTGACACTGCGACAAGCCGCTGGATCCCGTGCTATTGCTACTGCTGGAAACGCTAAAGTTCACAGTTTTCGAGATACTAGGACCGGACGAATCCGGACCTAACGCTGGAAAGTTTTCATCCGTTACCGCGAGCGGTTGATTTCTCACGGTGCTGCGAATCGTTACGTTGCCTCTGCTTTTGGGTTGAGCTAAAGTGGGAACGATAGGAGCGGCGCTACCACCCAACGTGGGAAATTCGTCTGTGCTTTGAACATCGACGGACGGCTGCCTCACAAAGGTAGGCTCGTTGTTGGATACGAATGAATTGGAACCGCTAGGTACTGAGCTTTGTTGGTAATCTCTGGAACTGTACTCCCTGGAACTGTAATCCCTGGAACTGTAATCCCTGGAATTGTAATCCCTGGAACTGTAATCCCTGGAACTGTAATCTCTGCCGTTGTAATCCCTCGCGCTTCTCGACGTGGACGCGCCCAGCATACCTCTCCTGTTCATCCGATTCTCGCCGCGCGGTGCCAAGGTGAACTCCAGCTCTAACGTTCTCGCCTGTTTGGCGGCGGCTTTACTCAACTGCTTACCATGCACGCTGGCTTTGTGTGCCTTGAGATCTATGTCGGTCCGAAAAACACTCGTAAACTTTTCCTCCGCGCACACCCCCTCCTCGCACAGGTAATGTTCCTGCCGGAAGTGGTCTCTGAGATAGTCGTAGGAGCTGTAATACTGATGCAGACCGTCCGCGTCGCAGAAATGACAGTACAGATGGTCACGTCTCAGATGCCGGTACAGCTCGTCGTTGTCCATGTACCGCTGATCGCAAAACTCGCAGAGAGGATGACCTTTGTGACTCCTATCATCGACATCGCCTTTCCTCCGATGCGTGGCTAGACTTGCTCTCGTGTAACAACGTCTTTCATTCGAAAATATCTGTTCAGAAGCAAATGATGAATTAGTAGATACGAGATACTACGCGATTGTTCGTGTACCGTTTGTCAATTAAAAGAATTGCGCGTTTAAACGTAATCCTACCTTCAAGTTCTCCACACATAGGTCGCAATAATGCAGCTCGTGTCGTTGTCGCATATGCTCTTTCAAACTGTTGAAACTGCTAAAGACCATCTTCTCCTTACATATCGAGCAGGTGTTGGCTAACAATTCAGTGAATTTCTCTTGAATATCGAGGCTCTTAAAGTAGATGTCGTATCGGGTGTCCAGCAGGTTGGTTCCAGTCAAACTGTGGAAGGGCTTGATCTCCCGCGTGAATACAACTTTTGGCAGATCCTGACGGCAAATGGGACATTCGTTCTGACGACAGAGCACTCTCATCCGAGTGCTGCACTCGTAACATACGGGATGCTCGCACATGCCGACGCTGTAGATGTCGACATTCTTGTAGCACACCACGCAGGTATTATTATTAAAGCTATCGTTGTGTCCAGACATCCTCGTGGCAGGAATTAAGATCTCCGGTCTCACTTTCGCAACTAAATATGTCTCACTGGTTCAAATTCTTGCTCGACGGCGAACAAGGACCTTTTCTACGACAATATAAACGGCTGGTTCTCACTGACAGGTCTCTCTGCGGCACACAGACTCCTAAAACAGAACACAGTGGTGAGGACGGTCCGGTTGTAAGAGAAAGAGATAAAGGGAGAAAAAGAGAGAGGTCGCGCGTGGACAATCTCGCGTAATCGCCCGTACGTTCAGACGTGGTGACACACGTATCGGCCCGCGATCGACGTCACGCGACGCAATCCTCGAAAATATCCGGCCGTACCAAACTGGCCGGGAGTCCTCCGTCGGGATTCGTCGGACTGGCTGGACGCGATTCCTCCGAAAATAGATAACGGCCGCGGAAATTGGCAGCGGTTTCAGCAGATGGCAGAATGTCGCGGAGCGACCGAGGTTATTGCGATCCCCCAACCCCGACGAGAGATCTCGGTCTCTTCTCGCGACCAACGATCGGTCGGGCGTTTTACTCTCGCAAACGGCAAACGGCAATCGCGCGAAACGGGAACGTCGGGAACCTCGTGCGCAAAGACGATCACGCGAGAGAAAGAGAGAAAGAGGCACGGAATGTGCGAGGGAGACGGAGACAGATGGACTCGGCCGACCTCGGTCGAGGAAGGGCCGGCGAACGATCCTACCTGTTCCGGCTTCTAGCTTCTAGCTCTCCGTACCGTATCTGCGGCGCGTATGTACGGTACGTGTCGTGCCGCGTGCGCCGACGGCGTAAAGTGCGAAGGCCGACGGGGATTACCTCGCGCGAATCCGGAAACGGTGCGTTACGTCTCGCCGCGATATACAGCGCATTCGTATATTCTCGTATCACGCGGCGGCGACGCTGAACGACGGCGATACGTACCGATCGGCGATATCGGGGCCGGGGGATTCGTCCAAGTCCGAATAGTCCGATCTGATATTCTGATTACGAGAGCGCGGGAACGCACTCCCGGCCACGACGGCCGCGTCGATCAACCGCCCGAATTCCGGTCAGAGAAAGAAAAAAAAAAAACTGAAAAACGGAACGGATCAGCGCACGCGGCGCGCGTTCTGACGCGTGGCGGCGACGTGGAGTCGCTTTACCAACAGCCGCGGGTAATCACTATTGTAATTTACCACGAGATGAAACGCCTTGAACGACGGGATCTGTTGATCGACGGTTCCGAATGCGGATCGACTTTTCTTCGAAAGAGCGCAGAGAGCTTCCGTATAATATACCCCGATCAACGCGGCGTTGCTGAACGAATGTTTCGTTCTGGCGAAACATTGCGGCTTATTATTGTTAATGTTATTGAGTTTTTTTAAGGGGAATAAATAGAACGTGCAAAAACGCACGATAGTTTTAAGCACTGCCGGATCCTACGAGGGATTGCGGTTAAAACCCCCTTTTTCAAATAAAAGAAGCCAGTTTTACTAGAGGTGCGATCCATTTAGACGCTTCAAACGCTTCAGAGCATCATTTTGTCCTTGTAACATTTAATAAAGGACAACAAGGATGAAATGTTTCCAAGAGCGTCTGGAGCGCCAAGTGGATCGCACCCTAGATCTGTTAAAAAAATCTAGGAAAAAATTTAAGCAGAATCAGAAGTTTTACCATGTCCTTGTCATTGATTCTGAAGTAAAAGCTAAGAAAAATATCTAACCAATTAATTTTGCCGAAACTTCTTCCATTATATAACAGGAACCGCCAGTGCGTTAAAGTTGTACATATATATGTTAATTTTCGGCGCTTTTTTCTTTTATTAAGTTTGGTTCTGCGTGAGCATTGGGCATTAAATCCATATGATTGTACGGAGTTATCTCTATATAGGGAATCCTCTTCCCAGGAGAGAGCTTTTTTATTAATAAAAAATATAAAATACAGCCAGTTATAGGAACAGTAATAGGCTCTTTTTGGCATATTTATTATCAGGAGAATCATTATCGCGGTAGCAGGTGCCATCTGCGCGGAGATCTACGCGATACATGAACGCGAAATTGTGGTTGCATCATAATTGATCATAACACATCTTATATCCGGTTCCATGTCGATTAGCCGCTAACCCCGATGAACTCCGGTTTCTTTCCTTGTCGTTGTATAAGTCGTTGCGAAATTTATCGTCCTATTTCAGTTAGAGATTCTCTGAACGTTCTTCAATGTCGAGGCATCTCGTAACTTTTGAACTACACGATAAAAAAAAAGAGGAAAAAAATCCACATTCTTTATCGAGCATCAAGCGGATTTCACACGTAATCTCATAATCTTGCCTCGAGGATATTTAAATATTAAAAACTTGACGTTCGTGACATGACATCTCATCGAAGATCGAGCCTCGACACGCTTGATAATAGGTGCAAACGAGATCAGCGAAAGAAAAGGAGAAAGAATTAAATTCTAGTATAAGTCGAGCGAGAACACAGCGAGGAATGTCGCGACTTCCTGCCGGCAGTTCCCCGTGTCCACCCGTGTCGCAACACCGGAAGATTGCGCAAGGATTTGAACTACTTTTGCGCGCGCGCACGCACGGGCGCTCGATCCAGATCGAGAGATCCTTGCGGCGCGAGATCGGCGATTGTTGTCGCGGCTTTACATATGCTTTAATGAACGTGCGGTGACGTAAACAATCCCGTCGAGCGCGCGCGCACGCGCCGAGTCCTTTATTAATACCCGATCCGAGAAAATGCGCAAAAAATTATTTATCGATTCAAGGCAGTCCTCTTTCGGTTTTTACTCGCGCCGCGAACCGCGTTGACCGCGCTGAGTCCCCCCTTCCCCTCCTCATGCTCTCTCTCTCTCTCTCTCTCTCTCTCTCTCTCTCTCTCTCTCTCTCTCTCTCTCTCTCTCTCTCTCTCTCTCTCTCTCTCTTTCTGCGTTTATTCAACGAACGTGTCTCTCGTATGACGACACATGTGCTCGGCGGGGCACGGGATAGCGAAGAGCGACTAGACAGTGACGTAAAGAGGTGAGCGCGCACCTGCGGCGCTTAACCTATCGATCTTTGCTATTTGCGACCGCGCGATTTACGGCGCGATCGATAACGATCGATTGTACGCAACTTGCACGTATGTACGTCAGTCCACGTTCGTCGCAGCTAACATGCAGATACGTCGATTAATCTCTGCAATAATAAATCTCTCTTTCTCTCGAGCTCTTTTTTTAATTTTTACGTTGAAAAATAGGATCATTCAAAAAATTACTCATCTCCATAAAATTTTTCGTCAATCTCTAGCAAGCCGATGTCTATTTTATACTTTGTGATCTTTTGTCAGTTAGAAATATTTTCAGTTATTATATTTTTATTTTTAGAGAGAATAAGATTCTCTTGACTCGCTTTAATAATTGATAGGCCATCTTATTTCTCTCTCCTCCGATTATTTTATCAAGCTGAGTTCGTATCTTTATGATCGATCTGATTTGATCGATAAATCTCACGTGATATGCGTGATAATTATATACAGTCATCTCCTTTCCGCGATAAAGGAACAGTCGTCGCGCTCTTATATAAAACTATCATCTTTCTAAATGTAAGCCATGACAATAGCGTTCGCGTCGATCATCGTATTTGTCTATGCACAAGAAAAGCTCGTCAATAATATCGTGGAAATTTCAACCAGTGTTTCTCTTTGCCGCGAGTTAAACCAGAAGAACAAGAAACCGCAAAAAGAGCCGCCGTAACCGCGGCAAGGTACTTTTGTACGCTCATTATTCAGGTAATCTCGGGAATTATATAGCCCGGCCTTATTCGGCCGCGGGTGACAGTCGTAAAGTCGAAAGAGGCAGTTTGTCGTCGGGAGGCGCGATTATCGCCTCGAGGTGGTTTCCGCGCCGCGGAAACGATGTCCCGCGCGCGTCCACCGTGTCCTCGTTAACGTTCTCGGCGCAACGTTCGAAAGAAAACGTCGCGCGGCGCGCGACGCGACGGTACGCGGCTACGCGCCGCGATCCCGACCCGCGGCAGTAGATCCGACGCTTTCCGTCCGGGCGGACTTTGACGCCGCCGCGCACCGTGTCCGTCGCGAGGTGCAGAAGCGGGCGCATGCGCGCGATCTCCCGCATCTCCCGTCTCTACGCGTCCCGTTTGCGCGCGAGGGAGCGGGCGGAAGTGGCGATCCCGCGATCCCGCTCGCGAAGGAAGCTGAAGGAGCGGAAGGATCGTGTGCCGGGACACAAATGCATAACAGGTGTCCAGGTGTCACTTGCGCCGGGCGCCGTGGCTGACTGAGAACAGTGAGAACGGTGCGCGTGCCGCGTGGCAGGACGGGCGGACGGACGGACAACGGGGGCGCCGCGATCGCCGTCGCCGATCGGGCCCAATCAGGTTAGACCGCTTCCTCTCTTTCTTCTCTCTTTCCCTGATCTCTCTCGTTTTCTCGTCGGCGCAACGTGATGTGATGGAGCCGTTCGGACTGTTCGGAGCAATCGGAGTGACAAGCCGACCGTGCCGGCGATATTAGGGCGAGCGAGAGAGTATACAAGGTGTCAGCATTGTCAGGAAGTACCGAATGTTCTTTTCAGAAGGTACTTCAAGGCGTATTCAAAATGAAACTTTTACGTTTTTGGTTAGAATAATATACTTGGGCGTAAGACATTTCATAAATTATTTATCTTCTGATAGGAGAATTAAGCAGTCAGCGATTAAATAGATTCAGATTGATTGCGACACATATCGAGTTAATTATTCGGCATTTTCTATATAGAGTTGTCCCGGCGCCGCGGCGCGGCGCGACAACTATTCTATAGCTGTACTTAATCCTCTTAACATGATCGAGATTGCGACAATAGGAACGCGCAGCTGCGTTCATTGCGTACTCGTTTTCTCAATAATTTTTTAAATAACGAGCTGCCTTCTGTTCTCTGTGAATACGCCTTTCGTATGTGGGCGTCGCTTTGTATCAGGAATTTGTATCTTGTTTTGTAAAAGCGACAAGAATCACCGGACAGTATCGCGAATCGGTCTGAAATAGTTACTATAGTAATGTTACTAATAAGTGATCGATATTTAAAGCTACTTTTGTTATACAAAGCTTTGCATTGTTTTCTTGTTTTCAAATATCTACTACTAAAATAATCACTTTTTAAGTAAAAGGATATTGTTAATATCTCACTGTCAGCTTCAATTTCTTTTTAAAAACTTGTTTGTTTTTTGCTGCTGAAAGATTTTTGAGAGGAAAATTTTTGAAAGGTATTCAAAAGTAGCAAGGCGCCGAACGAGATTAGCGATAAGCGTAGAAACGGAAGATCCAAATGTTCTGATTATTGCCCACAATCAGTTCATAGAATTTCGTGCAATTATCAGCGATATAAGTAAACATAGCCGAAAACTAATCAATGTCTTATCAGTTAAAGAGAAACGAACTGGTTTTTTCTCGATTGGAATTTGCTTATTCCGAACTGAGAATATAATATATAAGACAATACAACAAGAAGAGAGAGAAAAAACGTAACAATCTATTTATTTTTTCTTGCTCTTTTTATCTAAATTAATTTGTTTGTTCTCATCTTTGAAGATAATCTTGATGAAACATGAACGATTTCTATGTATATTTGATAGACTGACTCCCGATGAAGATTGATTCTAATGCTTGCGAATAAAGCTGTCTTTATAATTGAGGAAACTGAGATAGTATTGATTCTCGAAAGTAGAGATAAGAAGACGGATAGCAATGTCGCGAACAGCCATGGCGAACCTCAGGAGAATATGGGAAGACAAACAAATAACAATGAACACAAAGATAGCTCTAGTGAGATCCCTAGTGTTCTCTATATTCTCATATGGAGTGGAGACATGGACCATCAAGGCAACGGACAGACGCCGCATAGATGCGTTTGAAATGTGGTGCTGGAGGCGGATGCTGGGCATCCCCTGGACGGCAAGAAGAACGAACGTGTCAATTCTCAAGGAGCTGAACATCACCGATCGACTGTCCACTATCTGCCGCAGAAGAGTTCTCCAATACTTTGGTCACATCACACGTAGAAACCAGGACAATCTCGAAAAACTGATTGTACAGGGGAAAGTTGAGGGGAAGAGACCAAGAGGCCGTTCTCCATCGCGCTGGCTGGATCAAATAAAAGATATCACAGGCCAACCACTACAAAAGAATCTCCGAGAAGCGGAAGACCGCCATTGTTGGAAGACGGTGGTTCGCCACTGTACATGACCATAATGTCACGACTCTTCAGACATGAAGATACGACGAGAAAAAAAAATAATTGAGGAAACTGAGATAGTATTGATTCTCGAAATATTTTTCGATCTAAATCTAAAACGTTCAGTATTATGGACGTTACGTCGCATTTCTAATTTCGGTGCGGTCGGATATTACGTATTTACTGGGAAGCGTTACAAAATTTTCTAGATGAATCGCGAGTCGATTCGTATTTATAACCCGACTATTTCAGGCGTTTTAATTTTAACTTGTTTAGATCGCGTCTTCTCTGTTGCTGTCTGTTTATATGTCGAGAGAGAGAGAGAGAGAGAGAGAGAGAGAGAGAGAGAGAGAGAGAGAGAGAGAGAGAGAGAGAGAGAGAGAAAGGGGAGAGGGGGAGAGAAAGAGAGACAGAAAAAAAGGATCAGTTTGTATTTTTGTATAAACGTTGCAATCGTTATCAAAAGCGTGTTATCGATTACAAGAATCATTTTCTCGAAATTTAGGTCTTATCGCGACTTGTGTGCCTTTCCCAAATTCTATTCGTCCAATATTCGGATCGAATCTGATATCGATGCTCGTGCGCGATCGATCGATCGATATCTCGGACACGCACGAAAACAGCCGAGGCGCGTTTAAATCACGCTTCGATCCGCTGCATTCCATCACTCCCGCCCGTGGTGCTCGTTTTCTAATCTCGCCGAAAGCGCGGCGATTGAAAGACGGCGAACCGCACAGATAGGGTGGAGACGCGGTCGTGCCGCGGGTAACGCGCGTGATATTTCCGAAATAGCCGTGGACGGCGGCCGCCACGCCGCGCCGCGCCGCGCCGGTGAGAGAGCGACGCGAAGGGAAGGCACAACCCCCTGGTGGCGTGTGCGGTGTGACGTGTTGCGAGCGCGCCGGGTGTGCGTGTTCGCGCCTGACTTCAGGCGGAACGGCGCGCATCGGCAGGCGCGGTGACTCGCGGCGTCACGTCGACGGTTTCCGGTCCTAACGGTGTTCGAGACCTTCACATCGATCTACATCGGTCTTGACAGTTGACAGTTGATGGTGCAGCGGGGTAAGCGGCGGGGCCGATCCCGACCTTGACATGGAGGGCCGCGACATCCAGGAACTGGTGGCCACCAAGGACAGCGTGATCGTCAGGGGCGGACATCCGCAGCTCTGCTCCTCTTCGAACGGTGGTGAGTACTTCTACTTCCACGAATGATCTACGTGACGAAGCGATCGATTATTGACGAGTGATCTATGCGATTTTTGCGACTCTATAGATATGTCTAAGACTTTTCGAATAGCGTATTTTATTTATCTCTGAACTTATCACCTAGAACTTATCATTTAAATTAAAAATTTTGCTTTGAAATTGATAACATTTACAGCGTATATAATGACTGTAAGTTTTCTTATTAAATACTTGTAATTTTATTTTCTCTACGCGTTCCGCGCGTTTAGTCGTCGAAACGAGACGAGAACCGGCCGTATTTTGCGCTGGGTACGCGCCCAAAATACAAACCTTTTCGATCAGTTTCAAAGCGAGTACTCCCGCGAGTTTTGCGGCAACGATTTGGCAAACTCTCTGTATATCGCCTCGTTACATTGCCGCAAATAGCTCATTGCGAAGGACGATCGCGCGGAGGGAAAAAAGGGGTCGGCATGCGCGCGCGCGCGCGCGCAAAAATCGGCCGAAGCCGAGGAGGAGCACGTGTTTATTATGCAATCGGTTGCAGACACGCACATTCTGTGCCGGCGACTGTGCACAAAAATTCACGCGGGATGAGCAAGACGCGCTTGAGATAAGGTCGCGACGGCCATGCCGCGGCCGCAGATAACCCAGGGACCCCGGCTGCGCAGTACTAAAATGGCGGCCGGTCTCGTAATCGATTGCGATGCATGAGTCGTCGGCACCTTAAAAAACAATCTTAATGATCTGTTGACACAAGTCTATGAAAAGTTAAATAAAATAATCGGAGAATCAGAATTTATGATTAATGATGAAGACTGTACCTCAAAATGGCGGCCGGCTAGTCCAGTAATCGATTATAATGTTCGTATGTAAGCATTAATTGTCAGCATCTTAAAAAAAAAAAATCTTAATGATCTGTTTACAATCTCGGAAATGTTGACGCTGAATGAAGCGAGTGAAGATTCAGAATTCATCATTAATAATGAAGATGTGTTTCAAAATAATGTTTGGATAATCGATTGCATCCGCGTAAATTGCTGCTATTTTAAAAAAGAAAGATAATTAGTCGTTGATCAACACTAATAATGATGTGTAATTTAGTGATGATTATTATATTCCAAAATGGCAGTAGCTTTATTTAGAAACAAATCATAGATTATTTTTATCGAGGAATTTTCAAAACGGCAAGCGATGGTGCATCATTTTGTAATCAACATTGCGTTATATATATCCTGGAGAAATGACTTCAAGATGATTATTCATTCGTCAATAAGCATGATGAAAAATAAAAAAAAACCCGCAGAAGAGTCACCATTAAGTGTTATTTTATAATATACTTGATATTATTTCCGGGATCAAATTCACGTGCGAGACTATTTGTCCGACCGATAAGTTTTTTGCATTATGTTATGATTAGATACCGATGATATTAATTCTTTGCGCGTAAATATTATTCATAAGTCGAGAAAGTGTAAGTACTCTTATTACGATTATCGTGTAAACATGTCTGGGAACCTTCGGTTTTAATTGATTTTTTGCTGATTATATTATGAGAAATAATTATTTTTTTAAAATGAATTTTATCCGATTTTATCACCTTCTCTCTTTCGATGTGGATTTTTTATTGTGAGATAATTTTCGGGATTTTTGAATAGAGCTTGCGCGCTCGATTGGAATGCAAACTGCGTCGCAATAATATTTTATTTCGCTTTCAATTTGTGATAATTGCTTTATTGCACCGAGCCTCCCTCAATTGAGTAACGGTAATTCATCGACGGCGCATCTTGGCACGTGGCATCCGCGCGTGGTTATTTCCATGATTCGCGCGACGGGAGCGAGTGGCGAGTATCATGTACGAAGAAGCGTGTTTACGTGAGATAACGCCTAAAGAAATAGGGAAATATAAAGAAAACGCTCGTTGCTCGCGCTTCGCGAACTCATGTTTCTTTTTTCCACGTCCTCCTTTAATCATCCTCATCGCAGACGAACGGTATCTCGTGAACTATCCTTTTTTTCTCTTTCTATCATAATGGTTGACTCAACGTTTTCGTTCGCGAACGCTAATACCGGCAGAAACGTATCGAAATCGAAGCGAAGCTGCGCGCTAAACGAAGGCTAGAATGTATAGAAGACTTCCCTTTTCAAAGAAAAGAAGTATCACTTCACCTAACTACCCTCGAGTACCCTCGGGCGCACTTAGACGTCCAAGGACGAGGGCAATCCGGTGGTCACGGATTTCGCTTGTCAGTGAATCGCGACACGTTTTGACTGCATGACAAATCGAAGGTTGCTTCCTCGACGTATCGGCGGCTATAATAACGTTATAAGCAAATCGCGCCGCGAAGAGGTCAGCCGATAACCCGCAGCAAAGAGGAAAGAGCTCGAGTTTTACGACGGTCGCCGAGATCGACCAACCTCGTCGATTTGGCGTACTCTAATCACACCTATCTAACGGTAAACGAAAGAATCTGTTGATACTGCGCGAGTCAACATCGCGAGCGGAAATTTTTTCGTTTTTACCATTATACATATTAATTGCATATCTACTAACACGTTGAAGACGCGTATAATGTGTATTTAGCATTTATTGATAACCGGTGCTACTAATGTGTCCCATTGGTTTGTACAGGATGTGTCTGAAGAAGTATTATCGACAAAGAGACGATTCTTTGTGAAGTAAACCAAAAATACAGAGTAAATTTTAAAACAAACGATTTAAAATTGTAGATTATATTTTTTTCTTACATACGAAGCATCGCGTTTTCGAGAGAAATTATGTTAAAAATCGGTAAATTAATTACGATGTTTACAGTTTCTTAAATTTGTATATCTCGTTTCAAAGATGATTAAATGAAGTAACGAGTATATTGGTAAAAAATTTCATTTATTTATTGTCACATTGAATATACAGTTTCTGGTATTTTGCATCAAGATAAATTTAAATCTGTGTGGACCTTAATTATATATCTTTCGATTATGAATATACTTTACATATGAAGCTATACGTATAATCTTATGCATAAATTTATAATAAAAAAAAAACACTGCTTTCGTAACTCATAGAAATATCTGTCATGTTTTTTTACGATATTAAAGATTGAGACTTTTAACGACTCTGTATTCGTCCTTGTCGTGATCTCAGTATATTTAGATGTAGGAAATGAAAGTGTTTGTGCGCGATAAACATTCGACAGAAGTTATATAGGGTAGACTGTTTTAATATGTTATCCTAATCATCTCGCTTGTTTATTTTAGAAAAAAAAATATTTCAAGCTCGTAGAAATATCTCGTAAAATATTGATTTTTCATAGCTCTACTTTACATGCAGTATAGAAAATAAAATCGTGTAAAAAAGATTTATATGGTTTCATAAAAAAAAACATTGGTAACACATCTTATGAAATTATATTATTACGCATATTATTAAAAAAATGCTGCATATATCATATTTCTCTTTTGAAAATTGAGAAATTTTTATTAGAAATATTTTTAGGGATACATTAAAATGTACCTTGTACATTTGTGTATATCCGTTTTATGCACGTCGTACAATTACCTAACAAAGCAACTAAACAAAGCCTAGCTGATAAAAGATATTAATTTTTTTAAATTAAGAAATATTAATTACTCTTCGTAGGTTCCCGCTCTCTATTGTTTTCAGAAGTTTCTTATTTTTCCTTCTCAACTTATTAGAGATAAGCCGGAGCCGATAAACACGCGCTATCGCGCTGATGATTAGACCATTATCGCCAGATTACGAATGCTTCCCTCGAATGCGAAGTTTTGAACGTTCATCGTTGACTCGCGTCTTTAAATTGTCACAGATGTAGAGAACGAATTCTCCAAAGGAAGATGATGTGGCGAATTATCTCTTAAAATATAAGCAATAAGTTTTTACGGATCTGTTTACCAAATGCGTTTACCACAAATACCAATGCTCCAAAAATACCAATATAACAATACTCATTGATTTCGAGTCACGACACTAAAATAAGGGCGCATATCTTTTGCACGTCACAAAACTGTTTCGAAGATTTTCGAAATTATACAAATTATTGAATATTACGTGAATGATAAATTAAAATAGATGTATAATCATATACGAATCTCTTTGTGTAATGTGTCAATTCAAGTTGCCGTTCCAAATTCTCAAGATAATAAATTTGATGGTACACTTAAAATGTAACTGAGAGGTATTTCAAGAGGTTAATTGGAAGTTGTTTTGTTAATCCTAACTAAAAAGAATTACAAAATGATCAATAATTTTCTTTTATTGGACTATACAATATGTTTTATAATTTGCCCTAATTATTGCCTATAATATTTTTTAATGAAAAACACGTCGAAGAATTCTGAACCTTTTTATTCTCTAATATTTAACGAAAAAAGTAGATATTAAATAATATGCGCCCAATCAATATCGTTGTTTAGATGAACATATGTTCGATGCACTGTCATTCTCATGCACATTACGAGATGCGCGGCTCACGGATGTATGTCCATCAAGACCAGTGCTGATTGGGTGGATTTTATTTATTTAATAATACCTCCCTTCGTTAAACATCAGAGAAAAAAATGGCTCAGGATTTTCCGACTTATTTTTTGTTAAGGAATAAATATAATTGGTAGGCGTGACACCTTGCGCACTTAATTTCTACTCCATAATTTTTATATAAATATGTTTTAAATTATGCCCCTCTCTCTATATATCCAAGAAATAAAATCCTTATGCAACAAAATAACGTCTTCTTTTAACACTAGACTTAAAGTATCTATTTTTTTCTATGATGATTATATAATCTTGTTTAGTATCTGCTAAGTACAGTGTGTTAGCCATTATTAAATGTGACGTACATTACTCTTTTGTTCTCAGTAATTATTTCTTGCTGCTCGTGATCGATAAATTGCAAAGTGTAGCAGATCTGATACTAAAATAGACGACTTCATTGGAAAGGCTTATCTGTTTTCCTCCGTTTCGTAATAGTGCAGGATATATGTGTATACCGCTACGACTTCATAATCATTATAATTTTTTTTATAATCTATTGGTCGGAATCAGCCATCTTTAATCACATAATCGATCGATGATGAATTTGCATGCGAGCACAGCACACACTCGACACGTGCTCGCGCCTCATTCTAACAAAAGCGCTTTAATGTCCTTCGCGCGTCGTTCAAAAAATAAATATGCAAAACGCTGTGACACTGCTAGAGTCACATGAAATCCTGGGTTATACACACACGGTATCTCGCAGTTATCGACAGATGTTTTAACAATAACCATCTTGATTATTTTGAGTCTATTTTCCTTCAGCAAAGATAACGAAGTGGCTCGTTATCTGCCGCGATATTTGTACTTTTATCACCGGATTTCCTGGTAAGAAATCCGAAATGAGAGTCCTTTCCTAAAAGAGGTAAAGGAATCTACTGAATCAGAGAAATGCAGAGAACTCTTCGCGCGGGAGAATTAAGAAATTGAATTATCGAGAACGTGCACTTATGTACGTTAAAAAATTTCTCTTGGATACGTCACGTATTCAGCACATCGCATATGCGATAATAAAAAAGAAAAAGTACCGCGAAGGTTAAAGAGACCTATTGACCTCTTATGCAGCTTCCGAGAATACTCACGGATATTATGCAGTGTTACGCATATAATGCTGACTATTATACCTAACTTGACGTTATTTTCGCTTAATAGGAAACGTATCGCGATTTGCGGTTTCGGACACGTTTGTCACGGGAACATGAGCACATGACGTCAGTTCATTTGGAAAAGTACGGCGAGGGATAATCCGTAGGACGTGACAAATTGCCTCGAAAGTTACGATTTACATGTATAATATAACGTTACTGCTAATTTTTCGCGATGTCGATTTGCTGTCGATCACAGTTTTAACCGACGCTGACCAGAACCTTATAGTTGATGCGTGATGTTAGGATAGGTCACTTCGATATATCATTGCAAGGACTTATCTTACGCTGGCTGTATAACGCCTCGAATACGGATGAACGTGACTCATTGATATCATTTTTACAGTTATTGTTACCGCGACATATTTTTACAATTAAAACTTATGCAGTTATCGTATAAAAGATCGTAAAAAGTATCCGCAATTACATACAAAATTTTTAGCGAAGAAAACATATTAGCTCTCTTTGAAATGGTCACGTCTAAATGGGGCTTTATTCGGCTAATAAGTGTTTCGCGGATCGAGGAGGGAAAAGGAACATTAAGGGGAGGGATACGGAAGAGATTGATAAAACGATCTCTCGCTTCGGAGAAACACTTATAAAACTCGTAAAAACTGCCAAAGAGACATTGAGAAATGAAATATTGTTTTGTCGCAAAGGAGAAGCTGGTATGACAGGTGTGCAGTGGCAAAAAATCATGACGAGCACTTACTTCTTCGACCTGGTTGCAGCTAGCAGACGCCATTCTATCGTACACTGATTGCCATGTTTTTCTCGCATGATCATCATTTACATAATCTTGCGAACGAGCCGTCGTTGTATGAAGTTGATACGCGTCGTTGATGCTTTTTACAATGTTTGACATTACATATGATAATGTCTTGCACTACAAACACCAAAAACGCGCGTGTCCTTCTTTAGCACGAACTAACTACATACTTCGATACTTTAGAGCTCTTTTTTCAGTAATTTGTAGTTGGATTTCGTAGTTACGTTCCGTTTGTTTCGAAAAAATTGATGGGTCGCATTGCTTTGCAAATGTATGTAAAAATAAAGAAACGCGTTTTTCTTCAACTCGAGTAAATTGGATTTATTTTTGTGCCCCCTCAAATTTTCAAATCAAATTGCTTTAAGTAATATTGTACAAGAGATTACGTAAGTATTCTTACGTAATAACAGAATTTCTAATATAATTGATATATAATTTTATAATATATTTTTATTTTCTTATTTGAACAATATGTCACAGTGCTTCAAGTTCTTAAAGAATGATTTTCATTCTGACAAATGTCTTGTTACAAATTCTTGTTAATATCTATTTTATTAAAATAATGTTAAAAAAAACTTCAACAATGATATTTGCTAAAAATAGATGGTATCGGTCGGCTAATGAAGTGTTTAGAAACTACATTTCTAATAAGGGTTAAAAATCGAGTTACATTTTACTAAGAACCATTTTACAGTCTCTAATTTTAAAGAAAAATTCTTCTAGAGCAAAAAGTAAATTCTTTCCATGCGGATTCTTAAAGTGTTTGCTTGTATTATATTTACGCCGTTAATCCGACTTTATTTGTATTATTAGTGTTCGATTGTTTACCTTCTTTGCGAGGACCAGCCATCAATCACTCCCCCCTTGCTCTCCCTTTTTCTTTAATTGTTTCGCAGGAAAACATTCCAACGAACCTACTAATGCATCGTATGTGCATAAGTGTAACGGCGAGCAGGACAAGATTAGATTATCAGTTCCGAGTCATTCCCCCCCTCCCGTTCCCTCCTCTTTTCCCACTGCGAGCACCGTCTACCCCAGCGATCTCTCAAAACGAAAAATTCTATCCCGCACTTTAGTGCGTTCGTCGAGATCAAACCGTCGTGTAGAGCTCCTCCGTGACTTCGCGTAGCTTCTTCTCGGAGTTACACTCTCAATACCGAGTGACGGCGCCGGGTCATGTCAACGACTAGAGTCTAGGATCCGCGTGACGACAGTGCACTGTACATCATACGCCGATCTGTTTACGAAACGCGTACTGGTAGTGATCGCGCATTCGACGTTTCGTCTGCAATTCGAGAGTGGTCTCGTTATTCCGCAACGATTGCCACTACGAAACGCAGCGAAAAAGAACGCTCCGCGATGAAACTCGACGACGAGGCCTTTTCCTCGAGCTTTTCCTTCGACATATTTCAGCCCGATCTGGATTTCGGTACCTGTGAATATCTCGGGACCTGTGAGTACCTTCCCGTGTTTGTATAATAATAAGAAAGTGTGATCCCTTTTTTTTAGGGGGGAAAATCACGCGTGATGATCGCATTCAAAGATGTCTTGGTATTTCTTTGACGCGTAAGTTATGGGTATGCTGCGCAAGTAGAATTACATGATATAGGTAACTAGAAAAAGAGCGGAAAATTGAAAAAGAAATAAGAGAGTGAAATGCTGTAGTAAAAGAAACAGAAGCTTAAAAGATACAGCAAATTTTCTGAGCATTATAAGTTAATTTATAGGTAGTCGATATTTTTTTTCATTCGGAAAATGGTTTATCTTTTTATCTAGTCATTTAACTAGTTTCATATCTGTTATCAATTATTATTGCAGTGGTACTTACACGGTATCAAACAGATTACGAATATCTCGCTTTTTTGATTGTCGTATCACATAATTTACGACGGTTTTGACGATCATAAATAAAACACCGAAATCTCTCTCTCTCTCTCTCTCTCTCTCTCTCTCTCTCTCTCTCTCTCTCCAGTAATCTAAGATTGCTAAATTTAAAAAAAAGAAATGAAGCTGAAAGCCGGATATTGTAATATTGCAGATATGGGTGTTTATTAAAAAAAAATAAATCGTAAATGGATATATTACAGGGATATTACATGGAATTTAACATTTGCAATTCAATTCCTTGGATTCTATTTCATAAATTATTTGTATTGACGTAAACAGTTTGTTCTTGTACACAGCTAAAAAGAAAAAAAAACGATCCGATATCAAGAGACTCGGTAGTGTTTCGCGCCAAGTATACGCGAAGCGAGACCGCACCGTGACTCTTTTACGCGACGCGACGAGTTGCGAGTATCCGAGAGAGAGAGAGAGAGAGAGAGAGAGAGAGAGAGAGAGAGAGATTTTGAGATCTTAAAAAATACACCACGTACACCACACCACCATACTACCACCACCACACACCACCACTTGCTTGTCAAAAAATGTTTAATCTTTTAAAATTTATACAAATCTTTTATACTTTTCCGATCATGGGCGAAAAAATAACGAATATTCCAAGTAATCATCATAATTCGACTATTATTTAAGCTTGTGCATACTGCAACAAATTGCATCGACAATTGCCGCAGTTTGAAAAACTTGCCAAAAATATTATTGAGAAGATATATGTATCTTATTCATCTTATCTTATCTTATTTACACACGGGATAAGATATCAATTTTTTTTACGTTAACTATACACATAGACGAATTATCTAATGGCAGATGTAAACTACCATTAACCCTACGGATTCCTCCGTTAAATGCGATTACATTATCATTTGAGTGATGTTTATTATTAGACTTCTCAAGTCGACGTTGTCGATTTTTAATATACATAGATATGTTGCGCCGTTAATTGTTTTTTTTTTATCAGATTCGTGCTGGAAAGTGTAACATGTTTATACTTTTCGAAAAATCCTTTTTCCAAATGCCCACGCAACTCGAGCGTGGACTGATGTGTATCATCCAATAATAAACTCGATGAAATCGATTTCAAATCGATGGGCGCTTATCTAATAGATATGAAATTGTTTAAAAAAAGCGCAGGGTATAGCTCCGTCGATTATATCACCGCGAAATGTTGTTCACGTTTACCGCGGTTATCTCGCAATTAACGCCCGACAAATCAGCCGTATACAACACGCGTGACACGATACGAAAATCTAAAAATACACAAGGCAGACATCCAAAGATACTGGCGGCTTCATTGCACTACGCCGGTATTTCTGTTTTCTCGGTACCCGTCGGCCCGCTCGCGGAATTATCGCGGTCGTCGCTCGTCACCCCCGCAGATTTTTCGAACAATGCGACACCGCCACCGGTGATACCAAGTGCACACAAGCACGAGCGTTAATAAGCATATCCCCGACACGCGGGGGGAAAAGAGGAGGAGGCGAACACACGAAGAAAACGGAGGCATGAATCACACTTTCGTTAGCTGTCTCATTGTCCGTCGGTGCGGGAACAGGAGCTTTCTGTATTGTGCTTTATCGCAGGGAAACTGACTCACTTCGGTTCTTTCCTCTCTCTTCCTTCCCGTCTCTCTTTCTTTGCGTATGTCCAACCGGCAGGAGCTTTGTTACACACGTCGTCCTCCGTGGCTTGTGTTTGCGCGAAAATCGCGAGCAATCTCAGCAGTCTCTTTGTCACAGCTGTCTAGTAACAGATAGGGAGTCAGCCGTGCCGATGGAGAAAAAAATAACGAACAATAACGATCAGCTCGGGCACAGCGATGCGCACGGGAAAACGTCGGAAGGAGTTGATTATTGAACAGATGCACGAAATTAAGGAAGTTATTGTTCTTTCGTAAACGAACGAGTTTTGCTTCAAGCGTACACATTTGTACCTATAAAATTTTTATTTTGTATTAATATTTTAGAATAGATTTCGGAAAGAGCTTTCTTGAAGGATTTCGTGAATTCTTAATCTCGTTTTACATTTTCTTGAGGATCTTTTGTCGCTATTGTAAGTGATTGCTGTTAATGAATTGCATGTTAATTAACCATCCCGCGCCGAATAACGACTCTTAACATTGCGTGATATCTATAGCATGATCTATGAATGAGATAAATATATGCATGTGCGAGAGGCAATATGTATATTTTTGACAACGCAAAACCCATTTTCTGTATTTTTAGCCGGTTCCGACGCTCACGCAGGCTCTCGCACAAAAAGAACGATGCAGTTTGCGCGCATCTGATCTCAGGCGTCAGTTCTTAGGACGCAATGACGTAATGTCATCTGACAAACCACCTGGCTCCGTGATGAATCGTCATAAATAAATAGGTAGCATAACGACGACACGCTTTCTTGTCTCCGTCGTGGCAAGGACAAAGAACTTTTCGATTTGCATTCGCGTAACAAATCGTTTTTCGTTACAGCGCAGAGCGCAGATATCGACGTTCCTGGTCAGATAAACGAGCGAGATTAAACGATCGTCAATATCGTATCGTTCCGATCTTATCACCACATATTTTTGATTACAGCTGAATTTATTTCACGGTTATATCTCTGGGCACATACACAGATACGTTGAAAGATACGAAACATAGCTGAAGTGTAATCTTGCACCTGAGAATTTTTCCAAAGATTGACAGTTGCGGAGTTGCGTGCCCCCTCGTTCGGGGGAGGAAGGGGGGGACCATTAAAAAATCGGTTACACAATCTCTCAGGATCTTAAGTATCTCTGAAATCCGGAAAGATCCGCGAAAAGATTCACGAAGCGCACGATCGCGTTAAACGCTCACGTCCGCGGCTCCGGCCTCCCACCATCGGGAAACCGTGGCAAGGCACGACGGCAAAACGTGCGTACGTTTACAGCTGTTTGCCAGTCGTCACCGGACCGCCGTCGTGGTGTCTGGCGAAGGTCATTAACGCCGTCGTGATTATCATCGTCACCGCTCGCGTTCCCGTTCGTCATCCCGTAATTTTTCGGCACCGCGTTAAAATCGTTCAGTTCCGAGACAGGTGGAACCATGAAGGATTCCTGTCATCTCGCATGAATACGCGCTTCACGTATTCATAGAAAAACATCGAGAGGAGAGATAGAGAGGGGGGGAAAAAGAGGGAAAAAAAGGAATGATCGGTAACGGACGGAAACGGCGAAATTAATCGAGGATTAACTTCTCAATTGAATCGCGAACGGGTAGCCGGTAAGAAAGTAAACACGTCGCCAGCGTGGCGATAGTGATCGAGAGAGTGGCGATTGATCGAGATCGAAGGGGACCGGCACGGAGACCAACCGGTTGAAAAAGAGAGTCCTCACGATGGGCCTGGCAGGTGCGCTCCTGTTCCCTTTTTATTCCTCTCCGTTGCATGCGTCACATTATCGTATCATTCCCGTTGTTATATCTGCAAGTGGAGGATCGTAAGGGGATAAGTATCATTTTCCAATTGCGACAATGTTGAGCATTCTTTAGCAACTCTGTTACGCGTCAGTTTCGTTTTATTTCAATAACTGACCCTTCATGAACGTTTATTGTAATTGTATTTTTTGTTTTTATTTTTTGCTTTTTTATTTTTTACTGAAACAAAAACGAAAAAAAAAGATTCTCATTGATTAATAAAGGTAAATTTGGGAAATTTATTCTTTAAAATGTTACACAGCCTTTTGTGACTCTCCACTCTGTTATTATCGCAAAGTCATCGAATCATGTCTCGCGATTACGTAACGAGGTACTATTTTGATAAAGAGAACGAAATTTATAAGACGATCTACAAAGTGGGCTAAGAGCCATAAACTGAAATTGATTTAAAAATAATGTGAATATTTTGTTGTATAACGAATTTAATTGGTGAATCAACTGTTAGAATTCGTCATAGATGGGCGACAGTCCATATTCATATTACTCATATTATGCGAAAAGTCATCGCAGACACTTATCGATGGACGTGTACCAACTATTATGAAATCGCATTCTTTTATTCTAACGATCAAGAAAATTCCATTTTACCATTATTTAACTTTCTGCTTCACGAAATAAAAATCAACAATCGCATTGTTCGAAATAACATTTGTAAATTTAAGATTAAGAAAACGTATAAAAATTGGTCAGTTTTTCAGATTGAATAATTTAGCGTAACAATAACTTAACTCGTTTCCTAAGTTTATACACACAGTAAAAAATTTTGTGTCAATGGAAGTCCACTCTCAATTTTGTGTTAAAATAACTCATTCTTCGTGTTATTTTTGACATTTAGAAATGTTATAAATGTCGATATAACATTTCTAAATGTCAAAAATAACACGATGAATGAGTTATTTTAACACAAAATTGAGAGTGGACTTCCATTGACACAAAATTTTTTACTGTGCATATATACTTTGAAAATTAATCTGCACTCCATATTTTTAAAACATATTACTTTAGTAAATTAAATTCCTCTGGCTCTCAAAGAAGCGGCTGGACCACTCTATCTTGCCGGGCTTTCCAATTCCGGTTGTTTATTCGACGTTACGTAAAAGAATATCTCTCCGCGATATGTAGCGCGCTCGAAAACTTTCCGGCGACCGCGACGATTAGAAACGCCAACAGCGATCATCCTGAAGGAAGGTTTGCGCGCGTGACGGCCGCTGGCTCGCGTTCGATCTAATTGTGCCATGACCTAAACGTGACTTGCGTTTTCGCGTGACATTCCGCATCCGTGTGTGGCTGCGCGCTACGCGTTGAGGTCCGGTTGCATCGACGGTCTCTGGATTAATTAAGCCTAGCTCGAGAGTGACTTGCCGTTCCATTTTAGAATATATCGCCTGTCACATCGGCAGAGAACAATAATTCAAATAATTTTACGTCCGAATAGACGAGACAGGCAGCGAGCTCAGCGCTGTCGGTTTCGACATTCACATCGTAAATCGTATCGGAGAGACAACAAGCAAAATAATAGCGAAATAAAACACTTTGTTGAGAGTAGATAACGTATAAAGTTAACATTAAGCAATAAAACTTATGATTTTATGTATATCTCTTTTTAAATAGAAATTATTTTAATATGTCAAGGATGTATTATTTTACAAATCTGTGCGACTAAATTTTTCTGTAAATATTCATTTAATTTTGAAGACGGAATTTATTTTAGAAATTATTCTTCTGCCTAAAAAGCGAATTTTAGCTTATATCCCTCTATCTTTCATATGATTATAGAGCTTTGAAGAAACATTGTGATCATCTTTAGACATATCCGGAAATACTGTTCACTTTAGACGTGCTTTTTACGCATTACGTCTTTTCCTCTCTAAGGCTGAAATGTACAACTATTTGATCTTAAACGCGGAAAGAAGGAGGCAGCTAAAGCAAACAGATCTCAAGTCTCGGTTTGCTGGCAGCACTCCCTCCGAGTAGAGAACGTCGCAATTAAAAATCTCTGCGATGTGAGACAGAAGGAGACAGAGAAAGAAAGAGAGAAGCCCCTTATCATTCCAGTTGACACGTCGTCGTGTTATCGTCAGAGGCGTCGCACTGCGAATATACCGTGCACAGACAGTGGCGTATCCGCGTTTTAGTACCCCGACTCTTATAATATTTCGACCTTTAATAATACCGAAGGTAGTATTTAAAATTTCTTTGGAATAAATGGGCACACCTTTGGAAAAAATATTCAAAAACTGTCAGAAGAGAGCGAGAACTTAAAAATATTGTTATTAATTTTCTCTTTAGTTTCCCTTGGTTAATAAACGAAATTAAAAACAAAGATTGATACATAATTCGCTTCACGTATTAATCTTTTACGAACTATCCGGGTGTTTGTCTTATTTTCTTTGATTTGTCTTTTCTTCTTCTTTAAAATATCGTAAAATTAATAACTATATATTATTTGTAAATAAAATAAAAATGACGCGAGTTTTTTCCCCGACAAAAAAGATAGACATTATATATATTACAAATATAATAAATATCTTCGAAAGTGTTGAGCAGCATTTAAAAAATTCAGGTAAAGGGCTGAATGCATTTCAGGTAGAAAGTTTAATCCTAGGGTTTTATTGGTTCGATGGAACGTTCTTGGTCGTGTGCCATGTGTGCGCTCTGCATATTGCGAGTGGCGCCAGATCGTGACATGCGTGTGCATGTGTGTGACTGACGCATCAATATAGCATGTACGTGATAGCAAGAATTCACATAATTATAAAAATGGGAGTAAAGAAAGGGAGAGTGAAAAACGTGATTAAAGTACTTAACGATCGTATCGAAATAAAATATTTAAAACTGACACTTTATAATCTACTTGATATTGTCATCTACGGTTAATACGCGTAATATTTTTACATTAATTTTTAATATTTAGTAAAATGATTTTTATCGAAATTCTGTTAAACTTATCTAGGCTTTATTGAGAAATCTCACAGAGGCTTATCGCTCTCATGTTTGGTTTTCCTTGAATATTTTTGGCTCGTATCAAGGTTGGATACTAACAAAAATACAAATTTGATATATGGTGATAAATTTGTCCGATTATACGATTGAAGATTACGGAAGATAGCGGATTGAATTATCGTGGATGAGAACGTGCGTCTTGACAGGCGTAAGGCTGCGTTCGGAAACTTCACTCGGGGTGCACACCAGCGTCGTTTTGTCCTTGTTCAATTTTTAGTAAGTAACAAAGATAAAACGATGCTGGTGTACACCCGAGTGAAGTTTCCGAACGCAGTCTAAGTCGTGCAAAAGGCTGAGAATCGTTAATAAGACGCGGATTTAACAATGTTTGTTTATTCCGAGTTTGCATAACAGATAATCGCGCTACAGAATGTTCTTATGCTGATTTTAATGACCAGTCATTATATGAATTATTAATAGGATTACGCTGGAAAGTGCGTTGCAAATAAAGTCTTTTTTTTTTTTTTTTTTTTTTTTTTTTTTTTTTGAGAAAAGGCTAAAATTAAAACGATGACGCCGATGATTTATTGATTTTTATGGGACGCAGATATTCTGAATCGCGTACATCGTTCGATAATCGCGTATCGCATGTCTGAGCTTCTTATAGCTTTGAAACGGTGTAAATCTAGCTGTCGCTATTTAAACGGTATAGCGCGTGATATTTGCGATTCAAAAATATTATGAAGTTTTTTGGGGATTTAAAAATAATTCATTTGCACAGCGCGAAGCCGCATTAACCGAATAATTCGATAAAGCGTGAAGCAAATATGGCTTGATTTGCATCGAAGCTCACGTATTCAGAAATTTAAACGGCGACAAAACAAGAGACAATGGCAAGAGGACGATACGGAAGTATACGATGGACGTTCTGTTTCCTGTTTGGCGTTTCGAATTGAACGTCGCTGGTCAATTCAGCACCGGTCAACAGGAAGGCGCGTTTTAAGGTTGGCTCCGGAGTAATTACGTCTTTTCGTTTCTTCCGTCGTGTCCTCCCTTACCGCTGTTTGACTATGCTAATATTGCGCTAATAGCCTAGGCAAACTAGGGAATATATCTGTGCGCGCCGCTGAAAACCTACAAAAGTAAAGAAAAAAAGGAAAGACCGCCTTGGCACGGCGGCTTCGAGTCGCGCCGCGCCGCTTTAAGCGTTTTACTTAGCCGGTGGGGCATGCATAAATAATTAATAGCCTGCAAATTGATTCGCAGTGTCACTATGACGAGCACGTAGCGTACGCGCGCGATTCCACCGTCTAGAAATATGAAGAAAATAGGAACGGCGCAACGCCGATTACCTTCTCCTTCTCCCGTGTAACCCGTACGTATTAAGTTGGAATCTATTAATTTTCTCGCGGTCGGGACCGAGAGACGTTACGTAACATAATAGGACACGCACGCGACGCGGCTACCGCGTGTCGTAATCGCGTCGCGTTGCATTAACCTAAGTAGATATCAATTGGACATCTGAAGTCGGAGAGGCGTTCTCCACGTCGACGGAGACGGCAGGAGAAAAGAGAGAAGAGCTGTTCCTTCTCGAAGAGATTACGATTCCGCGTTATGCGCGAAGCGTATTGAAATAGCAAAAGTCACTTGAAATAGCAAAGGACACTTCTATCGTGAATTCTTTTTAACGACCTCGCGCGCGAAGTTAACGCAAAGATCACGCAGGTGATCGACGACTTCGTCTATTTCTCAAGAAGAAACAGCGGATTGGCATACCGTGTTATGATAGCGTTCGGTAAACGTAGCGAAAGTGATGCACGAAAGTGAAAGCACCGCACAGGTATCATGGGAGAAAAAGAACATGAAGAGATAATTACGTTATCATGACGACCACCACCACCGCGTTACAAGAAGGACTTCGTGTCTAGGAACGTGTGCTTTTAGATTATTTCTTTTTTAGAGGGGTTTTCTTGCCGACGCGACTTAGCCGGAAGGGAAGCTAAAAAAGGTTCGCGCCTGACAGCTGCAAACTTCGTTCTGGATTCAGGAAAGGCTCGAGACATACCGTGTTTTCCACGTACGCGCGTTGCGCCGTGTAAGGCGAAAATATTTCAGTCATTACGAATTTTTTGTGCGGCTTGACGTGGCGTAACGTCCGTTCAAGGTAGCCCATTAGCTGCCGAACAGCGCGCGATTAATCATAGTTACCCTCTAATTAATTTCAACTTAGTGAAACGATCTCGGCACAATGTTTTTTGATTTTCAAGGAACTCAGATAATTTCAAAAGAAAAGCATCAATCGGAGGAGTTGGCCGACAAAATCGAAGCTTTCGTCCAAAACCTTCAGTTTTTTTTTACGACCCGTGTCTGAATCTACCATTGAACTAAATTTTTCTGTTCGATGATTTCTCGAAGAAACCAGTGATTGAAAAATAGCGCAGTAAATCGTCTTTGTCTTTATCCGCGCGATAAAGCATGAAGGAATTATCTTGAGCAAGGCACATCATCTGTTATTTCACGCGACTATTTCGTTCCTCGGCATGTACGCACGAAATTGTCAGAACCGTGTTAAGCAAACATTGTCGACTTTGCGATGCAAAGTTACCTTCGACTGCAGTTCTTAGAAAAATGATAGGACAACTCCGTGATTGACTGACGCAAACAGCGTCGACATTGTCGCGGAATATATCGCACGAGAAACGATAAGGCTTCCGTGGATTAATCTCGGTTTATATGAGGACTGAGAATGCAATTTCAGTGAGATAAAAAGAGGGAACACGTCATTGATTTACTCCTAATTATTCACGGAAAATACGTGTCTTGCTCGATATTCGATAATTTTTACATGCTTCCGTGAATTCGAAGAAGGGCTTTCGTCTCTCCTTCCCGTGATCGTCCTCGGTTCGACATCCGCATCTTTATTGCAGACAAACGATGCGTGAAATATTTACAAGCACAGCGTGAAACGTCGATCCGCGCGAACGTAACGCGTTTTTCTGCGGAAGGAGGAGGTTTCAGCTTCACGAGAGTGTCCTCGAGATGAAGATAGGTGAAGGATGAGCCAAGGATGATCAAATGCGCAAATGTTTTCGTTGAATCAACCGAGAGCTCCGGAGATCCTCCGCGTATGTTACTGACGGTTTGCGGGCACCTGTCTCGCCTGTTCGGTTATTGTCAAGTAACACGGTTGATCGCGCGCGTTCCAAAGAGAGAAGTCCGGTTATATACGCGCGATTTTGTAATAGCCTCACGCAGGAGCGAGAGGAAAGATAGAGTTACGACTCGGAACAGACCTTAACTCCGAGCAATACCGTGTGTTTCAATGAATTTCACTCATTAGCGCATACATTTCTCAATCAATTGAAGCTCGGTCGCTTTTACGAGACGCACCTCGCTCGTATCCTAACAAAACAGCTTCGAAGACGACAGACAGTGAATCGAGAGGATATCCTGAAAGTGAGTCGAAAAGAGCTCGAGTCCGAAATTTGCGCAAATTTTTATCTATATTTTTAAAGTTTATGCGAGAGTTTATGCTACAGAAGTTTAGAAATTTCTGGACGACCGGACATTCGAGTAGGCCAAGATTATCGTATTAACCGCGAATTTATCAAAGTACCGATCTGCTGACGCAGGACGATACAGAAAACCGCGTACGCGTAACATAGCTGACGCGAATTCGTTGTGGACGCCGCATTTTTTTGCACGACACGATAATCATTTTCTTGGCGCGATAACACGTTTTTTTTTTCTTCGCAACGCGATCGGAAACTTTTATCCGTTGCTTCCTCACGTCCGCTCCGTTTCACGAAATTCGTGATGGATCCGTTCCAGCCGCGAACGTCTCGCATCAGTTCTCTTTGACAGACACGATACTGCCTAGAACAAACGGTCTTAATCGTCAGCTATCGCGGATCATGAATCATCGCCGAGATTTGCGTTCCCGGGATGCGTGGACTCGCGCGTCGCACGAGCAGAGCAAGACGCGCCGAGGAGGCGCGCGCCAAACGTCTTTATCATCGTCCTAAACAACGGGGTGTCTTTAAGGTGTATCGTGCCACGCGGTCGGGGGCTGCGTGTATGCGTGCGCGCGTATGAGCAAATGCGGGTCACCGAGCGTTAGACTTTGGCACACATACGGGTAGGCTCCGTCTGGTCTAGGCGGCCGAGCGTTGATATAGCGTCTTCGGGGATCATGGGGGCGGATCGGAGGATCGGGTATCCGCGTGCGGCATCGTTGTCGCCGTTCCAAAGTCCGGAATCCGCGACGTCTCGGCCGACAAGGAGAACGTGCAGGAAGGGGCAGTCTGACCGTGTCGGGCTATCCGATAATATTATTCATTTTCCTCCCTAATGCCAAGGTCGCGGAAGCGATAGACACACCCGGTAGCTATTTCGGGAAACACCACCGTGCAACGCTATTGTGCTGAGCGAGTGTGAATACTGCTGAGCACCATGTCAAGAGGGATATTGCCGTTGAGAACGAACGAGAGTTGGAATTATATAATACAACAATCTGTGGAATTTCTTCGCTTCTGCGAAGCCTCGTTGAATACACCGAATCGCTTGTAGAATCTATTCAAAGATCTTGACGAGAGGTGGAGAAAAAGATTTCACTAGAAAATAAAACTGCATCAGACATGCGATTTCGGAGAGATATCCCAGAGTGTTTATGTTCGGATATTTTCACCTCGAACTGTTCTCTCGTCTAGCCTCCTTTACGAGCCGCTGGACAGTTTACTCTGTAAACTGCGTTCATTTATGTATGACATTCATGCTGTTTTGGATTCTTTTGTATCTTAAAATAATTCTTGGTTGATTTACACTTCTGTAAACTATTGAAATTCGCGCTCTTGAGTGTATGAAAAGAGTTCCTAGCAAGAAATGTATGGGATCGTGAATTATTCTTTTATTTCTAAAATTGTCATTGCTAGTCGTCTCACAAGTTTTATTGAATAAAGACTTCGTTATTTTTAAAAATTATTCTAAAAGATTTAATGGAAGATCACTATTTGAGTAGGAATTGATACGTATTATATTTAATAAAATTAATTAGTAGGAATGAAGATCACCTAGATTTCATCACCCTGATCATCAGCGTAATGTATTTCATTGGAAAGGAATCGTACAGCCGTGGAATCATTTAGCGCTGAATGTCCGACGTGAATGTAAATCATTACGTTCAGAAAAAAAATTCAACACATAAATCCGCTATGTGTGCGTCGATAATTCGAGCACACGTGCCGCATTATACACGTTAGCGTTTTTTCCGTGTACCCCTTCTCTCGAGTGATTATTCGCTGTGAACTGTAATTGCCCCCTGGTTGCCTACGTAACGCCGCTACGTTTTCCTGCCTTCCTTCGCGCGGCTGTGGAAACACGTTTAATATGCCGATAAATAGTCGTTGCGCAAGTGATTTCGAAAGCTCTGCTCCGTTTTTCTGTCGCGCGCGGAGATCGCAGACTGGAGTCACGAACGAAGAAAATCTGTCGCGCGACAGGGTGACACGTCCTGCAAAACGGAGGAGTATAATGACAGAGATATATGCGCTTTTTGCGATAATAAATTGGACTTGAAGCAATTTCAGCAAAAACCAAAAATAAAACCTTCATACAAGCGAATAATCTGACTTTCGATACTTACACTGTAATATATTTACATATTATGCAATATATTTACCTACATATTGCGTCTTGTGGAATAGATATCAATGTTTTTTAATTCTTTTGGATGATCTATTGGTACAATTATTCATGCTATCATATATCTAATGTTGTGTCTTATATATCTCTAGGGGTTAACATTTCTTTAATTTACATTTGTAAAAAATCTATTTTTATACTCTAATCGCGCATTTCTGCTGCGTCATTTTCTAATGTAGCGCTACTTCGACGAGCTACGTTTTTTAAAAATCAAGAATATGATCGGAAGCACAATTTTGCGATGGCAAAAAGTCGGAATAATTTATCTAATAACTCATCTAATTCTTGGTTGTTTTTCAGCGCTTCTAAGATTAAAGCTGATAAATCCGATAAGATCAGGAATTTCCTAGCTCGTGTTGCGACGATAAGCGATGTGATTTTCGCATGTGACAATCAAACTCGGAAATAGAGCCGTAATAAAGATCATTTCTCGTTTGACATTATCAGTGACATGATCCTTAGTCTTAATACGTATAATGTTTGACATTAAAAGCAATATCTTCTGTTGTTTATTGCATATCATATGCGGCCTTCATATTCAAATATACAGACAATTATATAATTATCTGAAGGAAAGTATAAAGTTATACGGAGCAGATTTAAAATTCATAAAACTCGGTATGTTTATGACATATGTTTTCTTCTGTCTGGAAAATAACGAATTAGTATCTACTTACGATGGTAATAAAGTCTCGGGGATTAAATGGGAGGAAAGGGAGGGGCGATATCGCGATTTTTAATCTGATCGATCTTGTCTTGGGGATTTCCTTTCGTTTGGCATTATATAGAAGCAAATATAGAAGCAAATTCTTACAATTGTTAATACCGGCCTACATACTTTGCAAATTGAGAATTAAGAAGAGGAACTCGAGTAAGTTTTACTGCCGGAGAGGAGAAGAACGGAGAAAAATAATATCACGTATCAATTAACTTTATTATATCGCACATTATAAATTATTCCAAGGCCTCGGATCTACGTCTCTCGCGCGATATCTATATCTCCGGTATTCCTTGAAGGCACGCACGAGAGTTAATTAAAAGTAAGAATTAAAACGTTCACGCGGTGAAGTATTGAGTTGTTCACACGTTATATCGACGTTACGTCAACAGTTCTCTGGAAATTGTAAGAATCCACGTTAACAATATGAATTTATATTTTATTTGAATCAATAATGATTTACGAAATTTTAGTAGAAATAAGAAGCTATATAATTCCACGGGATACCTATTGATAAAATATATAAATTTTTAAATGCAGAAAACAATTGGACATAAACCAAAAGGACTTGACTAATTATTATGAAATTTTGAAAAAATATACTACTTTTATGTGATATATATATATATATTAATTGATTACATTGGTCAACATTTATTTTGTAAGAGCGTTTCATATAACTTTCGAAATAGAACATTTTATATGCAGTGATCTAATAATAATTAACACAGTCGAAAGAACGATAATTAAGAGGTTGCGCTCGTGAAATCGTTTACGAAAATATTTTCCTTCCACATATTCTTTTGTAAATTTTCAATATTTTATCACGACTGACATATTTAAAGCTTCATTATAATATTATTTTTCATCATCATAATATTATTTCTCATCATTTCTTATTGTCAAGAATTATCTATTAAAATTACTTAATAAATATAAGTATCTATTCTTACATTCTTAATAATAAGAGCAGGAAATTATCTTAATGCATGGATAAATCTTTGCATTATGTCTACATTGGATTAATATTGCCAGATATTATTAAGCAGAATTTGAAGTTGAAAATTCCCGTTCTTCACCACGTATATATATAATGTGAAAAACTTTGCAAAACACATATGCAAATATGAAGTATGTGTAGTCTATTGAAGACACATCAAATATATCATGAAAATCTTGAATTGTTTTGAATATTCAAAACCATTCAAAACCAAAAGATTTCTGAAAGACTTGAATATTTTGAAAATTTTGAGAGTCTTTTGAATGTTTGGAACATATCTTTTCTTTTATAACGTTTTATGTAGCTGTTTCAATCTATCCTTCATTTTACTTGCACAAACGACAACGTTACACATAAATAACATTGATAAAAATTTCATGTTTTACATTCTACATAGATATTCGAAGGTTTTTTAGGGAAAAATTTTCTGGATTTCAATTCACAGACTTTCAAGAAACTTTGATTTTACATGATATTCAAAAACAATTTGAATTTTTAATCAAATTATTTGAAAACTATTTAAAAAAGAACTCTCCAATGCTTATTTTTAAATATGTGTTGCGCAAATCGATCCTAGCTTCGAATTAATTAAATATTCGCTACGCGGTTTATCACTCACATTACATTATCGTCGTATGCATTTCCTCAAGGTTTGCGATGATTTGCATAATTAACCCCTACTGACCCAGTATCGGCGGCAGTATATCCATGTTATTAAAATTTAGAATTATTTGCGCCGCAACAATTCATTGACTATGGCACAATATCACCGCCGGGAAGCATAACTTAATATTTAACGTATAATTTCTCAATTTAATATCATGACGTAAATTAATTTCAATATCTTTCTGTTTTTAATGTTACTTATGTATTTCCGAACTCTGTGCATATTATGTACAAAAGAAGGTATCAATTTCTATCAAATATATCGCGACATTTTCTCATATTTCTTGCATTTTCGATATCCGATACGGACATTTCCGTTTGGTATATGCTAATTTTAATTAAATTGATAATGATATTACTTATGATGCTAATTTTAATTAAGTTAGTAATAACACACATTGAATCACTTCGTATACATGACGAAAATCTTGAATCTTGAATACTATTCGAAACTGAAAAGTTATTGAAAACCTTGCAAGTTTTGAATATTTCAAAGAACACTTAAAAGTTTTTGAAATGTATATTTCCTTTCATAATTATACTTTACATTATTATCTCAAACCGCCTTCCATTTTATGCAGACACAGATAACAATTTATTTTTAGGAATTGTGAATGTTTTAACGTAGACATTCCTCAATATTCGAGCAGTATCTAAGGGAAGATTTTTTTTAAATTCGAGAAATTATCAAAAGCATTTGCAAGGTTTTTTAAGAAACTTTCAGTTTTGAATAATTTTTACACGATTGAATTATTTTAACATTTTTTAAAAAAAGATTTGAGAGAGATTCATCGGTAAAGTTAATCGTTTCCTTTAGCTCTCAAGAAAAAGAAAGAAGTCGCTCGGCGTGTACCAATGTCAAAAAGGCTCAAATGATGAGAATGTTTATCTGTTTCGTGTTGCAGACGCGGATCTGGGCATGGGCGCGGGAGCAGCGGGTGGTCCCGTCCTGGCTCTCCCTGGTCCAGGAGTCAACGCCGCCCTCTCACAAACATGCGCCATATGCAGCGATCGCGCCACGGGGAAGCACTACGGCGCCGCGTCCTGCGATGGCTGCAAGGGTTTCTTCCGCCGATCCGTTAGAAAGAATCATTCGTACACGTGCAGGTACGCTTGTATTGCAATATTTCAATGATATATCAATGCCCGTCCGACGCGCGTTTTAGCGGCCTCGAGTTATGACGTAGCGAAGCTATTCCTTGAAGGAGGAAAATAATTATTGAATTATTTCTCCTCTTTTCTTTTCCTTTTTTTACAGATTTCAAAGGAAGTGCCCGATCGATAGGGACAAGCGAAATCAATGCAGGTACTGCCGACTTCGGAAATGCTACAGAGCCGGCATGAAGAAGGAGGGTGAGTTTTTTTTTGTAAAGTCATCTATCGCGCATTACGAAATTTTACTCCCGAAAGACAGTAGAAACGAATCTTTTAACCCTTGCTTTTTCTCCAAATAAAGTATATATCTAATCGCATGTCGCGTAGTTAATACGTGACAATACTCGTTCCTTAATTTTGCAGATTTTTTTTTACGCGGAATTCATTTTTACGAGCATGTCTTTATTACTCTTCTGACCTGAAGAGTAGAGAGCTTACGTTGAGCTGAGGAAAAAATTCCTGATAATTTTCACAGCCGTGCAAAACGAAAGGGACCGGATAAGCTGTCGGCGACCTAGCAATGAGGACCCGCCTGACAAGAATAAGGGTCCGTCGAAGGAGGACGTGGTGAAGGCGGATGCACGCGCTGAAATGCTCAGCAAACAAGTTGGCGGGTTAGAGGTGAGGGCTTGACCTCCGGCTGAATTGAATATTTATAAATCGCTCGTTAACACACGCATGAAAATTCGACCCACCGCTTAATTCCGTCAATATTGTGCGCTTAGCAATTCTTATCATCATCCGCCAAGCGAGCGTTATAAAATTTACTCGATGATGATCGAACTTCTTTATTTCTCATATTGAAAGTGAAGCAATCGTAAAGCAATCGTGATGATATCGCGTTTTGCAAACTCATGCTAAACGTTTGCCAAAAGAATTTAACTTGTTAAACATTTTTTTTAACGCTTTAAATTAATGATTTAAATTTCCGCTTTGTGATTAATCAATGTGCTCAAATTCGAGGCTAGCCATTTAAGTTTATTATAATTTATTAGATTAGCATTTAATATGGAAAAGAAAGAAGCATAATTTATATTTTTATATTAATAGTTTTTATATTAATATAATTTCAAGTCTCCGTAGTCTGCTTCAGAAATTCGCTCGTGTATCTGTGTTTACAATAAACACGCAATATTTTATACTTTCTCTTTAACTTTGTCGAATCGATTTATTTATGCTTGTAAAATAAGACCATGCATAAAAAATTTCGATATATATGGAGGGGTAAAAACCACAGTGGTGTAACTCACATTTTTAAAAATATTTCCTCGTGTGCATAGGTGCAATCTGTACAATATATAAATTGCATCTATGCACACGAGAAAATATTTTTAAAAATTTGACTTACACCACTGTGGTTTTTACCCCTCCATATATATATATTTCAGTTATTTATTTAATTAATGCCTCTGCAGAATAGATTACAAACTACAGAGTAGTCCCCTCTCTCTCTCTCTCCCTTCGATGCATATCTGGAATTTGCTTCCTTTAACACGATATTGTCACATTCGTGTAGCTTCAGCAGCCAGACAGTCCAAACGGCGAAATCGACCTCAACACAAAGCGGATAGCTGGGATAAACGACGTGTGCGACAGCATGAAGGAGCAATTGCTGATTTTGATCGAGTGGGCCAAGTGTTTCGACGAGTTCAAAGCGCTGTCGCTGGACGACCAAGTCGCGTTGCTGAGGGCCCACGCGGGCGAGCACCTGTTGCTGGGAGTGGCGAGACGTAGCAGGAACTTCACGGACGTGCTACTGCTCGGCAACGATTGCATCATTATGAGGAACTGTCCTGGTACGTAGAGTTCCCAGACTTATCGGGTTGTACGGTTTCTGTAGCGCCTAAGATTTTTCTTTCCTCGAACGGAGCGAGTGGTGTCGAGCGTAAAAAATTCTGACTGTAAAATAAACGCCTAAAGGATATCTTGAGTACGCGAGGAGGATATCTTGGACGGTTCGTCGAACACGGTTTTTCAGCATTTTCAGACGTCCGTCTCTTTGGACTCGTGTTCATGAAGACGCGTGAACACCTTTCGACAAAGTTTCGTAAATGCGTCCGACGCCGATCCGCGCTCCGTTCACGCTTGTTCCTAACATTTGTATGCCGCGTTTCGGCTTCGCTAAATAACGATGTTAAATATAACGGGGATACGATATTAAATATGCGTATGGGGGCATGGGAGAATATGTTTGAGAGTTCTTTGAGATTGGTAACGTTTCTTTTCGAACGAAGGTGAATATAATAGGCAGATCTTGACTAGCTTCTGGCGCGCGTTGCGCAAACGATCCATCTCGTCTCGGACATTCTATTTATGCATGCAATGTGCAAAATACAGTAATTAAAATAAATATGAAACATTCGCAAGAAATAATAAATAGAAACTAAAAAACGTTTTTATACCCGGGCGAATCCAATGTAATGGAAAAGATGATTCTTTATCTTTAAAATTCTCGTTTCTTTATTGCAGCCAGATTGAATTACATTAAGTCAAAACAAATTAATCCTTTCGGTAAAATATTATACCGAAAAATTCTACTAGCAAATATATATGTACGTATAATTCAGTCAGTTGTTTATTTATTTCCGATGAAAATGGATCCTACAATAATTAATCAAAATTCACAGCTATTTATTAATCTACGAATCGGAAAGAGAGTCTGATGTATTTTACCAAATCGTATTATCGAAGGCGCATGACGGCATGCGAAAAGATTAATTTATTTCGACGTATAGCGCAGGAAGAGATCCACGTGATCCTTCGCTTCTGACATCATAATTCAATATGGCTGTAGTGAGTATAAAAACAGAGGTCTCTTAATGAGCAGAATATATTATTATTTTAAAGACACATTCTCCGTTTCTTGATTCTGCATCGAGTCGCGTCTTCGAATCTTTATATTTCGAAACTTCAATAAATCCGAAAGCTTCGAAGAAATTTATAGAGCTTACAGAAGAAACAAGGGATTCACCTTTTTCCTATTTTTGATAAGTAAAGCTTGAAAAGGATCGATATTTTTGGTAAATATTTAAGCAGCGTTTCCCGCATACGTAAAACGTTCAAACGTAAAACACACGGGAACGTTCCGACAGCATGAATATGTGGTTTCTTATCAAGCGAGCGAAGATATCTTGACTGCCGTCGACAAAAGCCGCCGATATTAGAGCGACGCGTCCTCACGGGCGCAAGCCCGTGTCAGCATTTTTTTCCCCCCGACAGTCATGTACGCCTGAAAGAGAGCCTCTTCCTCTAAATAGCCGATTCGACGGCGACCTTCACCTTTTTGCTTACGTAATTTTGCCGTCCACATATATTATGTCGCGGAGGCCGCAATTTATTCGTGGTCGAGCGGCCGCTTACGCGACGTGGCGCTAATACCTTCAAAAACGTTATATCCCGTTTCACCATGATCCCGTAATAAAACCGTAACGGTATTTTAATTTTAATTGGTGATCTCGCCGGTGAGAGAAGGAGAAGAGAGATTTTCTCAAACGAAAAGCGCTACCAGAGCTAGCGATTGCTTTCGTTCGTCTACAAATAGTTTTCTTGTCGACGTATATGTAAGACTCACGTGTGCCACAACAATTTCATAATATTTTAATTTTTTATCGATGAACACGTAGGTCTTTCCTCGCATACCGGATTTATATGGTGAGTCGCGAGATATAAAAATACCTCTTGCACACAAGATTTCTCTGTCTTCCGTTTTTCTCGTATTCCCTTCCGAAATACGTGGCAAATACGTTCGAGATTATATCGACGTTTGAATATGCTTGTTTATTGTTATGTTAGTATAAGTTTTATATAATGCGTTACAAATATCCACGTAATTCTAATCGCCTTACGCGTTTTTGTACTGAATAAAGAACACGGAAATATATCGAATGAGAATTAATTTTACTTGAACACCTGCAATTTTCTTTCGACTCATAATCAGACATTTAATTGTCAATCCTAATTATTATGCAGATATGTTAATCTAATATCTATAGTCGGAGTAACTTTGCGAAACAGATAGGTGGTCCTCGTAATGTAACACTTCACGTTTCCATTTAAAATTTGCCATTTTGTTTCACTACGAGGACAAGTTGCATTATGTCGATGTAACATGCGATTGATAAATGGATTGTGTCACGTCATTTATCTTGTCGCGAGCTAATCGCACTTTACAATGTAAAACAATTTCGGGCAGAATATGTTATCTCTCCTTGTGATTAACTTTACTTAATGAAAAGAGGTTTGGTGTTGAGGGTCACGCGCAAAGCGACTCGTTTAGTTCGAAATCTTCTAATTACGATAAATACGCGGATAAGGGACTTATCATCTTATTGTCGACAATTAAATTTCAACTCTGCGCTGAAGAGTAACGATATATTCAAACAGACTGTAAACAAGATCCGAATTGGTTGATATTTCGGATAAATTAATTATTGCGATTACTCAACTCCGAATATCTAAATTATCTGGATAAATTATCGGATTCTGATACCCGAAGAGTCGAATTTACCCAAATCTGCGAACTTATTAATTTGGATTTGAACTATTCATTTCAAGAGATATAACAAAGAGTTATTGCGCAATGAGCAGAGGACTAATTGCTCAGTTAGAACTTATTTAGCTGTTCCTGCTTTAAAAGAACGTTTTTCGGAGAATATCGTTACAATCGAAAGAAGTTATCTATTTGACCAAGTAAATCAATGAGTATTCTTTTAAAAGTTTCTGTCAAAATCAGAAAATGCTTGACCAAGTTTCAAATTTCATGCTTCTACAAATTTTCAATGCATTGTATTTATTTTTATTAAAGCAATCTCTTTATACATGTAATAAGTATGTAACAAATTACGTGTAATTTCAATAAATTTCGGCGAATTGCATTTTGCAGTTAGTTCTCTACTCAATTTTTTTGTAATTCGGATCCGAATTTATGAATTTGTGAATTCGACTAATCGAGTATTAAAATGTGAATTATTTGGATAATTCAAATATATGAATTTGAGTTATGATGAATTCAAATATATAATTGGTTAATAATAATTATTTTGGATAATTTAAATATTTTTTTATCGGAACAAATATAATTTCCCTGGTTATATTTGTAATACTAATTCGTGCCAGGGAAATTTGTGCTTGCTTTATAATATAATAACGAATCGTAACGCGCTGGCAATCTACTATTTTATTAACTGAACGTTTTGTCTGTTGTTGCACGATTACGGGGCTTAGGTGGTTGACTGAGTCCGGAATTCGTGTGTTGTGTGTCACTTTAAAATGCATGTTAATGCATGAACACTGATGTTTGGTTTGGCGATACCTATTAAGTTGATGCAGACAGTCTACTTATCCGTCCATATATTTATCAAATAAAATTGAAGACGAATATTCAGCGAATCTCTCCTTTAGTTTGGTAAAATTTTTCATCCCTTTCTTAAGTAATTTTGTGATTTTCTGTCTTTATTTGGTACAAAGTTTTATGGAAAAACGACTTTCGCATCGGCTTAGTAATACCTGCGAGGTATACTGTTTTTTCTTTTCTTTTACCACCGGACTCAGTTTCTGTGAGACGAACGAAGGAACAACGGTGTATCGCGTCTATCAGTAATATCATTGCAATTTGTAGAGGGGAGCAATCAGCAGGACCTGGACATCAGCAAGGTGGGCGTCAGGGTGATGGACGAGCTGGTGAAACCGTTTCAGAAGATCAAGATCGACGACACGGAGTTCGCTTTTCTCAAAGCCATCGTGTTCTTTGACCCGAGTAAGTGCTCCATTCGAAGGATCGTCGTGCGACAATCCGCGATTCGCAATGGATTATTCATGTGGAATCGAGCGGAATAGAAAAACATTGCCGCGTGTAATAGACAATAAATGCGTGCCGTTAATATAGATCGAATACAATTCGCTCGCAATAATCTCTACGCTCTTGCGATCAATTCGGTCTCGTTGAGGCAATCATGCCTTGCAATTTCACCAGGCTTTCATAAACAACGCAAATCATCGCTTATTTATAGATATCAGCGAGTCAGAGTGAAAAAAATTGCGCATTCCAACGGATACGTCAAGATTTAATAAGCTGATTAATTTAATATTTTATCGTCGTATTTTCATTCGTCGTTTAATTTATAATTAACGTGATTCAGAATCGAGAGTGAATTGTCGCGATCGAACGACCTCCGAGTAACTGAAACTGTCCACTCCCTGCGATCGGGGACAATTACGCTTCTTTTCTATATGTTCGTCATTTGTTGCAGACGCGAAAGGATTGAGCGATCAGAAGACGGTCCGGGAGCTGCGCCACAACATCCAAGTAAAGCTCGAGAATCATATCAGCGATCACCGTTGCGATCTGCCAGGGCACTTCGGTGATATCCTGCTAATGTTACCCGCTCTGCAGTCGATCTCATGGCAGATGGTCGAGCAGATCCAGTTCGTCCGCCTATTCGGGGTGGCACATATTGACAATCTGCTTCAGGAGATATTCCTGGGCGGCACCACGTCGGAGATGAACGGCACCGCTACCCCCTTACAGATCTCGAACACCGCGCCAGGCAGTTATATGAGCAGCAACGAGAGCCCCAGCAGCCCCCTGACGCCGGCGAATACTGGCAATCTGAGCCCGCAAACCGATCAGATGCCCGTCATGATCCTGAGGGATCTCACGCCGAACCAGGACTTTAGATACTTCAAGCAGGAGCCCAGTCTCGAGCCCGAGACCAGCTTCTGACTAGTTTCGGGAACTGAGCTCACCGCTGAATAGCCAACGACGCTATTTTGCTCAAAAATTGTTGCTCAATTAATAAAACTGCGCGTATTATGTTAATCAAATGAAATGTGATCGTTGACGTTGGTCCGCAAAATAAGGCGGGATGTGAGGAAGAGATGAAAGATCGACACGTGTTGCAAATGGTGCAACATGTGAGAGGAGTTAACGCGAAAGTATCCAGATTTACATGATTGTAAATTTTACGGCGCGGCATGCTGTGATCACATTTTCTGCGGCTCACGATTAGCCAAGGCCCGCACCTGTACAGATACCGATTGATCGCCGACCAAGATGTATGTGATAAGCGATAAGATCGTGTCTTGCCATTATTATTGCTACTGTTACTGTTGCGACAGTATTCGGGCCGTTTCCGAAGTCCAGGCTAGGACTAGAGGATAATGCGTGTAATACAATCGTGCAATTGACAATAATAATCATTAGCAATAATCATTAGCAACTAATTTGGAACAGGGACTGAAACCGAGGCAATCTATACGATGGGTTTTCGTTTGTATAAAAAAAAAACTCTTAGCCTTGTCATTGATTGCAGCACTTCCATTGCGTCTGACTAATAAGATTCAATTTGGTGTATCTTACGACATCGAAATTCGAATTCATCAAAATAATATCGGTTTCGAACCTTGACTTAGAGAATAGAATGTAAGTCCATATTCGACTATTATTGTTGTACATACAGAGGTATGTTTGCAAGTCGAGTTAAGTAATCAGAAACAATAAGAAACATCAGCGTTGATGTAACGAGAAATATATATATTTTTTTTTACTATTCTGCTCAGTCCGAATTGGGTGAATAGCGTTCGCTGTAGTTCGTGATATAGTGTAAATAGCATGATGCAGCAATGAATAACAATATGTATAACATTCCAATTCTAGCTGTATCAATATAAACGTTATAGGTAGTCTTAAAATAGCTGATAGGACACGCGCGCTGACATAATCATCGCGGGTCCTCTGCAAAATGAAAAGTGCGCCATTGCAATGCAATTTACCGTTAGTAGTGATGAGGAATGCACAGGCGGTTGGCCATTTTATGCGTGCGAATGTCGAGCAATAAGCCGGTCTGCCACAGCGGCCTGTGCCTAATCAAAAAATGGCTAGTGCATCTTATCGCGGTGTTAGTCTTTAGCGAAATGTCAACACTGACATTATGGCCGGATAGAAAGCAATAGCATAATAATCAGATAACAAGTAAAGTTAACGAAATAGAGAAGTATAATGAGTATCAATTATAATGTAATATAAACACATATATCGGTCATGCATTGATCGCTCGGGGATTTGAGCTATAATTATACGCGAGAACAATTGTGAACCATGAGAATAATTTCGTGCAAATATGACTCGAGACGGACTAGCAAATCGCTTTCATCTCGAAAATATCCGGCACGCCTGATAAGAGCGGGCTTTGATCTAAAAGATTTACGCAATGTATGTGCGTTAAATAATCGAAATCTGCAAATAATTTTATTTGCAAACTGTACGAGCATTGTTATCTCTTCTTTTTTGTCTGAATTCGACTATAATTTGACTTTCTCTTATTGCAATAATTTTATGAATATACCATATTTGCATTAGGTACTATATTTTGTATGGTTTCTCATGACATGTATCCAGTGTCACACGCACATATATATATATATATATATATAAACAATGTTTCACAACACATAGTACTATATAAAAAAAGACATGTTTTAATATAAGTCGTAGATACAGCAAATTAGACCGGCAAATATATATTTTATATTTTTGTACGAAGAGTTTAATAAACATTAACGTCTAATGTAAGGTATAACGTAGTGCAAGAGAAAAGAAATACGCGCGATTATCATTGTTAATAATAAAACGATATTCCACTGAAAAGTGTAATATATTAGTGTTTTATTGGATATATCTACTAAGATATTTTAACAATTTTTAGTCATGGGTTGTGAAATAGATATTATCACTTTTTGTTGTATGATCCTTTCTATAGTATATTTTGTTAACAGTTCGAATGTGACTGATTCCATACAAAATACGTATGTATATATATACATATATATAAAGTTTTTATTTGTTATTTAATAAGTAATAAGTTACACAGATATATTTGTATCTTTAAATAAAGGGATATGTAGTTTCAATGTATAAGACAAACAATTTTATTTAATATTACAATCGCGCTTATTAATCATTCGTATAAAAAAATTACACCGCGTAAGTATATAATTATTGTATTTTATATTTGTTTTATCACATGTATCGTATGCAGCGCACGTTTCAATCCAGTTCGTAATCTGTTCGTTTTCGCTTTTTAAGATTCACAGCGCTCTGTGAAGTTTCGATAACGCTCGAGCCTTTCCTTAACCATTCGTTCAATTGCAACTTGGCCTTCCTGCCTGTGAGGAATAAGTCTCTCTCTAATCTCGGCAGTAAACTATTAAGCGTGGGATCGGAAACAGGATTTTGTGCCCAGTCCATGACTAGTCTAAATCGCGATCTGAAGGTCTGAAAGACACGGGATATAATTAAATAATGAATACGAATCAGTTGACGAACAGCTTAAAGTTAGCACACCACTTACTAGTAACAAACTGTCAATTATCATTTCGCAATCGCGATTGTTGAACCTTCTCAAATACATTCCCAGTTCGTAATAATACGGATTCCATTTATTAAGTACGACAGTACAAGCGTCTGCTAATAAAATTTCTCTGCAACACACATGAGAAACAAGCTGTTAGAGAATTCTTTTCGTGATCTTAATAAAAATTAATTCCACTATGCATTCGCAAATATATACACACCTGTAGCCTTCCTTGTATGTCTTGGGTATGTCTACGCTGACTATTGATTCCCTTACTCTATTCAACGGTTGCGCCAACCATAGTGGAAGTTCCAACTTTGTACCTGGTTTCAGGTCCTCCGACTCGGAAGAAAGATCCAGAAAACCTGGATGCGCAATAGGACACAATGTAGAACAATTATATGTACAAGAACAAACTCTTACTTTCTATGTGGAAAATAAATATAACATGGGGAATAAAATATCTGACTTTTATTAAAATACTGCTCTAGATTGGGAAACTTTATCACAATTTTTATCATAATTACAAGCTAAAAGCTTAATCAATAAGTATACAGTTCAGAAACGCTCCTTCTGTGAAGGAATACAATTCCATTTCATTTTTCTCGTTCTTGTTATTATATTATATTATATTAAGAATCGATAAACAAGTTTCAGTGTTTTAGTTTTAATACAGGAAAGGTGTGATGAAATCTCGATAAGCTTACCCAAGCGAGGTAGCATGACTTCTACTTTGCACGATATCCGTTCCTCCGTACACAAAATATCCGTCAGAGAAAAATAATCCGGCATGTAACTGTAGGACAATGTCATTCTTCCACTTTCAATATTAATTTGAAAATCCTAAACAGCCCCGATGGAGTTGCATCTGATTGCACCTGTTGATCAACAATCAGTGAATCAGCGCCTCTCACGAAATAATAGCGTACTTCTTTACTTCTTTCTCTTCTTTTTCTTTGGTAAGAGACGCCGATTATGAAATAGCATGGGATGATAATGTAGATAATACGTTGACATTTTTACCTACATCGAGACGAGATCATACATATACACATAACACATGTATTACACATGTGTATGTATATGTGATGTAGAAAAAATTAAGATGACGCGATGTAAATAAAACTATTTTATTATTTAAATTTGTGCAGTGTTTATTTATGCATTGTATATAAAGAATACTACCAAGGAATAATTCTATAAAATTAATTTATAAATAATTTATAAATTATATTTTTATAATAATATATAATAACTGAAATAATACCTAATTTAAGTATATTTATTATTTAAATAATATATAAAAATATTAAATTAAATAATATATTAATTGATACTAATATAAATTAAAATTTATATTAGTATCAATTAATATTAATTTACAAAAATTGCCTCTTTAATTAAGAAAGAGGAATTTTCATGCGTACTCCAATGTACGTGTGTATTTTAATAGATATATATATTATATATATATTTGAATTTTCTAAATTTCTCTCGCAATATACGGTGAATCATTGACGGGCACTGTACATGAAATTAAATGAAATTGCATTAAAATCAATAAAAAGTTCAAAGTTCGAAGCGAGAATTGTGAAAATATAAAAGAATTCTATTTGTATAATTTTATATTTTCAAGAAATATATATATATTAATTACACAAATATTTAAAAAAAGAATTTTGTCCATAATTTTACATGCGTATTCTAATTTATTTTAATACATATTTTATATAGATGCGTGTATTTTAATTTTCCAAATTTCTCTCGCAATATACGGTACACGAAATTATAAACAGAACTCTATCCTAAATTCCGCCACGAAATTCTATACATATCTATACTAAAATTTAAGCAACGTTAACGAAAGATTTGGTGCGAAATAATATATATAAATATAGATAAATCGCGCAAAAATATCTGCTCCGATTAAACAGCCACCGTCGCCTCGATACCCCTCAATTACTGATTGTGGGAGTTAATTATTCGCCAGGCTAATGATCACTAATTGTTCGCGATATACAACACTCGCGTTTCGAGAGACAGCTACGCGACGTCGACTAGACATCACCGAGACCAGAACGTAGAATACAGCCAGTTAAACCTGTGAAAGTTAACGAAAGATTCGGCATACATTGATCTCTTATTGTTCGTTGAAAGTTTTCGATATTTTTGAACCGGCCACGGCCGCGCGCGTCGTGCTGCGTCGTGCCGCGTAGGAGGGGTAGGCCGTGACGTCACCGCGCATTATTGATTATTTTTCGAGCCGCTGAAACGAGTGTCACGGGCTCACGGGAGGATATGCGCGATCGCTCTTTCGCAATTAAAGGATGCCACGGTCGCACTATCGAGCTCCTCGACGATGCCATGCATAAATGCTAAATGCTACGCAACACGTCGTTTTTGTTTTCTGGAGCAGGTATTTTACTCGAGATACGAGAAACGGCCCGCGAATCGCCGTACGTCTTTCTCTCGCGATATATCGCGATATGCTCCTTCAACGTGAATTGAGAAAGGAAGAGCCGCGGAGGTGTCGATTGCTCGTCAACGCGTGTACTTTCCGTGTGGATTAACGCGTTTATTCAAGATACATTGCGCGAGTTTTCCCGGAGAAGATATTTCGCTCGAGATTACAAGAAACGGCCCGCGGATCGCCACGCCGGCCGCGCCGGCCGTCTTTCTCTCACGATCGCTGCTCCTACGACGACGTGAATTGAAGGAAGAACTGAAAGTGTCGATCGCTTGTTAAAGTGTACGTATAGTTTCCGTGTGGACTTATGCGATTTATTCAATCGAGATACGTGTCATACGTCGCGCGAGTGATATCGAAGTTCAAATCGCGTCGCTGCTTTGACTCGCGTAGTACCGCGCAGTACTGAAATACGGCGCCATGATGGTTCATTGGCGGAACGTCGCGGGCACGCAGCGGATCGAGCTCGCGCCGGCGCTCGTCACGACGATGTTTCACGGTGACTGATACGGTGCGTACAACTTTGTAGTGAACTCGATACCGTCAGATTTGACAATCGTGTGGTGTAGACAATTGTGGCACTCGTGCGTCAGCGGCTCGCCGAAAAGTGAAGTGCGTATTTCGCGAGGAAATAGCCGGCCGGTATATCTGTCGCGCGCGACACGACGCCGTACTTTCGAGCGCCGCGGTGCCGCGGGTGTCAGACTCGAATCTTAATTCGTACGTATCTCCTCGTACGTGTAGTTGTATTCGAGTTTTCGTGTGTGATATACAGTGAAAGAATGTTCGGACGAGATCGTCTCTCCCGCGACGCCCGCGTCAATCCTTTTTCTCGGGAGACGAAACGGGTGGCGCGTGAAGTTGGCGCCGCGATTCTCCGAGTCTTTCCCGCCGTAACGTTCGTGCCACTTCGTGTAACGTCGCCGATGTCGAGCGGATCGTGTCTCTCTTCCCGCGCGATCGTGTACGTCTCTCTCGCTCCGTTGTGATAGTAAAGCCCGCGTCGATTAACTCCGGGAGTGCGTAGTGTCGCGTGTTACTTCGGTAATTAGCACGCGCGATCGTAATCAGCCTCTCTTTCGCGAGTGTTGCGTCGAACGTACGATTGTGCTAGTGAGAAATGGAGGGACCTGAGAGAAGGCGGCGGCCTGGGAGGCATCGGGCGACGGCGTACCAACACTTCTGGTAAGTGTTACTTTTTATTTTTTCTAAAGATATTATAAGAATCCCTCTTTTCGTTTATCCTTCAATTGCTATATTAAACCATGATTCGGAAGTTAAATTAGTAACAAGAGAAATAATTTGAAAAGTTCCATTAAAGTTGATTTTAACGTAAAGAAATTTTTCAAAGTAGTAATTAAAAAAAAATTAAATTGAATAACGAATAAGATGTTCAATGCGCGTGACAATTATTTAATCGATTCGATTATTTTTATGTTACAGAAAATATCCACGCGGGAAAGAGCATCAGCTTTGCATCGAGGGAACACGAGGGACATCTCGAGCAGCCTGAGAGGAGGTGGAGGCCTAGGAGAGGCATCAGGCGCCGGCGGAGCAACATGCGGTAAATATAATTTATTTATACATATACATATATCATATCTTACACGAATGGGTCATTTACTTTTTAACCGGATAGTTATTCAGAAAATAAAGTTACAGAAAAAGAGTATTATTTTAGAAATTCTATAGAAGCTTATGTTCAATGGATAGAGTATTCTTAAGAAATTACAAGATTATTTCATTAAATTTGCTTAATAAACAATAATATAAAATTTAGTGTTTATATAGTAATCATTTTTTGAAATATTGACTGTCTCTCTCTCTCTCTCTCTCTCTCTCTCTCTCTCTCTCTCTCTCTCTCTCTCTCTCTTGTACCCTGCTTTAATTCGGATTCTACATTTGTTTGTTACAGAATCATCGTAGCGACGTTGCAGAATAATTCCGCTGTTGCGCATCGGTCGGTGAGTGATGATTAAAATTTTATGATTAAGGTAACGAATTTATGACAATTACGTCAAATATATTGCAGAGTCAAGTTATCACAATAAATTATTACATATATTACGTTTCATAGATTTGTTGTCTTAAAATGGAATGACTGGGTCAGATTAGGATTTAACATTTAATCCTGGATAAATCACATAAATTGATTTATCGTACATTTTGTCATTGTAAATTCCATCCCAAATATTTTTCAGGATTAAGTGTTACATAAATTGGTGCAAGATTGCAATATATACGCTTAGAGATGCTTTTAGCCTGCATATATCACGATTGAATATAAAAAGTACCTTGCATTATTTAAATCATTTATTGTTATGTATATACAATCTATTTAATATATTTTTTACGTAATCTATTTAACAAAATTGTGTGTGTTCACGATCATCATTTAAAATTATCTGTTCCTATAACGCACCAATTTTAGCCTAAGCTTTCACGATCTATTCATATGTATTGATAACTGGTTTTCATACTAGTTAAAAAGCGATATGACGTGAGATCTAATAAATGATGTTTTGCGAAACAGAAAATTTTTTGTAACAATTATTTTAAACTTGATTACTTAATTTCGCGTTAATATAAATACTTGATTTTTAAGTAGTAGTATAATTATCGTAATAAGATGTAGCTATCAAAATTCAAATTGTTTGCTCGAGTGCATGAAGTATTCACATTAGCTCAATATTGTGCAGAAACTTGATTATCTCTTTCGGATCTCACGTCATTAATTCTTTATTTCTCACCCTTTTGAGGTGAGACTCGATATGCGAAACGATATCGAAAAAAATGGGCCTTAGATTTTTTCAGTTTGCGTTAGTCAATATTGTTATTTATTACCATTTTGCATTTTTATTTAAGTCCTGCATGCTTATATCAGATTTAAATTAAAGTTTCTATTATTCGTAAAATGATTATATACGCGGTTGATTAAAAGGTTTTTTTTTCCAAATTAACAGAGCTTCTATAACTAATTAAAATCATTTGTGTTTTTAATCGAGAAAATGATCACTTGCGTAAATTATGGTTTATACGATAATAAGTAGATTTTGAACGCTAGTAATTTTAAAATTACTTAATTTAATTTTGTTACAAATGGCCCTTCTCGCGACGCGGTCGTGTTTCGCGCATCGTGGGAAAAAGCGTAAAATCATTACGCTCATCTGCCGTCTATGATTAGGCGGCAACGGAAGGTGTATTCCTTCTTGTTTCTGGCTTTGCCAGAATGGATTTGGCCATGAAATGGTATGGTCAAACTGGTCAAAGGAGAGAAGATCTAGGCTTGTTAAAAATGTGAAGAAAAGATTTTAAAAATTTGCACGAAAAATGTTGACTCTGCAAAATTTTTAAATAGCCTACGAACAGATGATAAACGCTCCAATTTTGACAATGAGAGCGACATGTTCATGAGACGTACCTATAAAGCCCCTTGCACAATGCCAGGCAACAGGCAATAGGAACAGGGAATAGAAATCAGAAATCATGTATAAATGCAGAATAAACAGTGACACAGGCAATAGAGACACAGAGTTTCCGTCACGTTGAAAATTCTGTGCCTATTGCCGGTTGCCAACCAATCATAGCATTCGAATTCTTTAGGTACGTCTCATGAACATGTCGCTCTCATTGTCAAAATTGGAGCGTTTATCATCTGTTCGTAGGCTAGTTAAAAATTTTGCAGAGTCAACATTTTTCGTGCAAGGTTTTAAAATCTTTTCTTCATATTAACAAGCCTACGAACAGATAATAAACTCTTTATATAATGAGAACGATATGTTCACGAAACTCATAAATCTTGGTAAGATTTAATAATAGTAATAGTTTAATTGGCCGGTCCTGATTTTTGTCATTACATCGAAGAAATTGGACCCTATATGTGACGTTACGTCGTTGATGAAAATTTCTGAATTAATTTCTTGCTTCTATATGTATGATGTATTCTGACATATATTTTTAAACATAGTATTTATAGTTATTAGATATGGAGATTAAAATAACACAATGCTCATATATACATTGTTTTAATATATTTATGAATCCTTGCTTCCAAGCATAGATAATCATTTGAAACGTTGTCTTCGATATTATTTAATTAGCCTAAAAGGAGCTGATAAATGCTTTAATTTACACAATAAAAATAATATGCCAATAAAACTTATAAATTTTGTTAAAAATCATTTAAAAATAATAGTGTAATCTGCCGGTTCTGCTTTTTGTCGTTACATCGAAGAAATCGGACCCCATATTTGACGTTACGTGATTGATAAAAATGCTTTGCTTTTTTATATATGCTATACCTTTGCAGAAGCTAGGATTCACAAACATATATTTGTGAATCCTAGCTTCTGCAAAGGTATATAGCATATGTAAAAGAAGCAAAACGTTTTTATCAATCACATAATGTCAAATATGGGGTCCGATTTCTTTGATGTAACGACAAAAAACAGATCCGGCAGATTAAACTATTATGTTTAGATAATTTTTAATAAAATTTATAAGTTTCATTGGCATATCATTTTTATTACGTAAATTAAAGCATTTATCAGCTCTTCGTAGGCTAATTAAATATTATCGAAGACAACGTTTCAAATGATTATCTATGCTTGGAAGCAAGGATTCATAAATATATTAAAACAATAAATATATGAGCATTGTGTTATTTTAATTTCCATATCTAATGACTTCAAATACTATGTCTAAAAATATATGTCAGAAATACATCTAAATACGAAACAAGAAATTAATTCAGAATTTTCCATCAATAACGTAACGTCAAATACGGGGTCCAATTTCTTCAATGTAATGACAAAAATCGGGACCGGCCAATTTAATTATTGCTTTTATTAAATTTGACCGAGATTTCACCTACCCCGTATGTGACGTTACGTTATTGATGGAAATTTCTGAATTAATTTCTTGTTTCGTATTTATGATGTATTTCTGACATATTATTTTAGAAATAGTATTCGTATTACACAAATATTGAGATTAAAATAATACAATTTTATATGTTCACTATTTCATTATATATATGAATCCTAGCTCCTAAGCATAGATGATTGTGTATAACGTTATGTCTTCAGTAATATTTAATTAGTCTATGAGGAACTGTTAAACGCATTAATTTATATAATACAATTGGTATGCCCAGAAAAAGCAAAAATTTTGTTAAAAATAAATTGAAATGTATAATAGTTTACCTGGCAGGTCCAGCTTTTTGTCGTTACATTGAAGGAGTCAAACACAAATGTGACTTTACTTTGCTGATGAAAACTTTTTTCTTCTTTATATATGCTCTACGTTTGCATATACTTTTATGTATTAAATATTTGTATTATTCACAGATTGAAGTTAAAGTAACACATTGTTTGTGTACACAATTTATTTTATTAATAGTCCTAGCTTCCAATTTACGATTATCATCATCAATCGTATAAGACAATCTTTTAAAACGTTTTCTTTGCTAATATTTATAAATATTTATAACATTTGTTTATAAATATTAACAAAGAAAGCGTTTTAAAAGATTGTCTACGCTTGGAAGCTAGGATTTATAAATATAATAAAGTAAGTACATTGTGTTACTTTAAATTTAATCTGTGTATAATACAAATACAATATCTAAAAGTATATGCAAACGTACAGCATAAATAAAAAAGCAAAAAAATTTTCATGACGTAACGTTATATACATACAGAGTCCGACTCCTTCGACGTAATGACAAAAAGCAGGACCGGCCAGTTTAACTATTACTTTTAGATAATTTTCAACAAAATTCATGCTTTTTCTGGGTATACCATTTTTATTATATAAATTAAAGCGTTCATTAGCTTCTCGTAGGCTAATTAAATATTGTCGAAAACAACATTTTAAAAGACGATTAATCTATGCTTGAAAGCTAAGATTCACAAATAATAACGAAATAATAAACATATAAAACTGTGTGTTATTTTAATCTCGATATTTGTGTAATACGAATACTATTTCTTAAGTAATATATCAAAATTACATCATAAATACGAAGCAAGAAATTAATTCAGAAATTTCCATCAACGACGTCACATGTGGGGTCCAATTTCTTCGATATAATGACAAAAATCAGGAACGGCCAATTAAATTATTACTATTATTAAATGTTGCCATGATTTATGCGTTTCATGAGCATATCGTTGTCATTATATAAATTAAACTATTCATTATCTGGTTCATAGGTTAGATAAAAATTTGCGAAGACAACATTTTAAAATGTTATCTTCAAATTTTTAAGTAGTCTACGAATAGGTAATGAACTCTTCAATGTATATAATGAGAAAGATATGCTCATGAAACTCATAAATCTTGGTAATATTTAATAATAGTAATAGTTCAATTGGCTGATCTCGATTTTTGTCATTACAGCGAAGAAATTGGACCCCATATGTGTCGTTACGTTGTTGATATTTCTAAATTAAGTTCATGCTTCCATATTTATGCTATATTTTTATTTTTTCTTTAAAAATAATGTTTGTATTATGTATAAATTGCGATTAAAGAAGTAACAATATATTTATTAATGATATAGCTACATTTTTTATTTATATAGTATCTAATTATAAATATAATCCAATATTAACTGTCCTCATGTTAATTGTATGAAAACAAGAGAATAGATCATTATTAATCTGAGACAGAGATTAGTCTATTGAGAAATGTACAAATTAACAGAAATTGTATGATTTAATGCAATGGAGCAAATTATATAGAGAGGACCCTTTTTCTTACAAAGCATATATTTAAAATACTGGTACCGGTCCTCCTAATGTGTAATATATAAAAAGAAATTTGGTTCTGGTTTTATACATTACATATCTTTAAACAAATTGGTACCGGTCTCGGCAAATATAAAAAATACCGGGTCGGACCCAATATGTGACAAATGTCCCGATATGTATCACTACGTCTCCGAAATGGTACTGACATCTACCAAACCATAAAAAAAAAAATATATATATATATATCGCATAATATATTTCATTAAATTTATTGATCTAGCTTTTTCATAAAGGTACATGCTTACATAAACTATTATTACTTATTTTAACGCATTGACTTTAGGTTGGTGTATAACACCAATCAATTTGTAAAAGGTACATGGTAATGGTAAGGTTTTCTTGTATACGTGCGGTTGCGCGTAATCAGAGACGGAAAAATGCCGTCTAGAACTAAATCTGACTTAAATCCGAATTAATTTCGCGTAAATTAAAAATTAAACTCCCCATAAAAACTCCTAAACGGTTCTGATTTAAAACGATATTCGCGCGCACTTTTCTAATTTTCGATAATCGCGATCGTGACTATAGGAATACTAGATAAAGACACGGGTAGGTAGGAATATTATTCATGTAGGTAGGTAGAAATACTGGTAAAAACTAGATAAAAATCGGGTAGGTAAGGATGCGGGAGGGATGAGAGAGATTCGACGACAAAAAGAAATTAATGTATTTTATAATTTTAAGAAATTTAAATTTATTTCTATAAAAGTGCAATAATATAAACTTAAGAATTATGTACAAAGCATTACATTTTATTGTATATAAAATTGTATAGAATGTAATTGTATACAAAATTGTAAGTCTAATTTGTGTAATCTGGAAACGCGTATATAACACAAATTTTTCTAAATTAAAACGTTATTAAATATATATTTTTAAAACTTTCTATTTGATTCTTCTTTAATAGCGAAATTATCGCCAATTTTTTTATAATGTACAATAAGAATTTTTTATCTAAATAAAAATACAAAGATTTGATTGAAAGATGCTAAGCTAATGATCGAATATTAACTTTCTACTCGTGAAATTTGACATCTGCGTTTTACTGAGTCGCGAATGTATTCGAGAAAATAGTTCCGATTTAGGAGTTATATCCTCAAGAGCATTATATCGTCAGCTGCGAGTCAAAAGTCGCGAAATTGCTTGTTCCTAAATTTAGGAAATTAATTTAGAACTAAATTAATTTCCAAAATTTCTTTCCGTGGTAAATATTTGTGAAAGGCTATGCGAACACCGTGTTTTTTCCACGTTCGTGATCGCGATTGCTGCCTCGGCGATGAGCCTTATCGCTGTCCCTCACGTCAGATGATTGTGATGAGTATTTTCTCGTCGGTTTTCGTGAGATCTGTCCGCGACGTCTAATTCGGCGTCTAGTTGAAAGTTGGGAGCTACCGTTGCAGGAACGAAATTAATCCCAGGTTTTCTTAGCAGTTTCCGGAACCAGTGGTTTTGGCAGTAAGTCCATAACGATTACCACATGTTTCATATATAACCGCCGAATTAATTATTATATTCTTAGAGAAGATTTTATTTTTCTCATTAAATATGTTCTCTCATTAATAGTAATACTAATATTATTTTTCTATTAATGAAACTTGTTAATAGTAAAATGTGCATGGATACAACGATAAATTTATAGTATTTATAATTTAAGAAAATAAATTCAAATCAAGAAACAGTTTGCATGCTCTTGTCGATATATTCGAATCATGCTTAAGAATACATACATATATATACATACATATATTATATTGAAACAGGGGCGCGGCTCCTCAAAACTTCTTCTACATTGGTTATCCGTTGTTTCACGTCTTCTAACATTAAATTAGACTTTGCTTGCTTCTGTATTAATTCTTTCAGGTATTCTACAATGCAACGAATAATATATTGTATATACTATACCTAAGTAATAATATATCGTATAGATAACATGTAAATAATGCATGTTGCTACTACTTTATTAATAAAAACCATTGCACGTAAAAAAGTTGTAGTCATAACCGTAAGACCGTAAGAAAATTTACCAATCACTATCTTATTTTTCGACCATAAGGAGAATACTCGATTATGATTGGTCAATCTTCTTACGGCCTTACAATTATCACTAAAATTTTGTTACATGCAATGGCCTTAACCATTGTACGTATATATTTATACATACTTATTATGTTCGAGTTCTCTTGCACCTCTTGCTTTTCAAACGATCGAATAGAGCCTATAACAATATTTACACATGTTAATATTATATTACTATAACTAATTTTTGTTTATTTCAACAATATGTGTACCTTGCACTATAACGGGCACATCAGAAATATTATATACTTGTGTTTTCTTGGGTCCTGTATAGGTCATATCTTTTTCTACGGAAATGTATATAGTATTACAATAGTAAACATATATCATATATCGAGGCAAAGGTACGGTAATTGTGAATTGTGATCGAGTGATTTGCAGTTTCGTCATGATATTCGCGGGCGATAATCGCTCGTCCCGTCCCGGGCCGCCATATGTTTGGACTATCGAATGTGCATGGCATTCATTACCTCGAATCGTGTCGTGTTTTGAACGTGCTGTGCCGGAATTGTCGTGCGATTATTCCCGATTCTTTTTGAAGAGCGGAAAGAGGGCCGAGTGACAACGTGAAATCCGCGTATCGTGATTCAAGTAAAAGTGATTCAAGTAATGGCACACTGTGATGCAACATACAACGCTCGTTCATGAATATATTTCTTATTTTCGTGACTCGTGTATTTCGTGCCGCGTAATCGCGACTCCTCGTTGTGCAAAGCATGCATTAATAGTACTCTTACACTACTTACATTCGCGAGATTTACGTGCTCGATCCCGTAAAATGTGCGTACGATATTTAATCTTAATTGTGGTTTAATCAACTGCGTGTGTCTTTACTAACTGTCCACTTGATTCGCGCAGTATCTCGCGTCAAGATCTTCGAACATTTCGTCGCCATTAACGCGACTGCAACGCAGTGATGAAACGCGGAACGAATCGGGGCAATCGGCGTCGCGACTCCTTCAAATTTGCGCGAAAAATCTATGTTACCTGCTTTTATGTTACAGAGTAAAGTACTTCCTTCCCATGGGTACAACCTTGGCGAGGTGGGAAGGCCCAGTACCCAGTACGAGGATTTTACCCAAGCAAAACTCTCGTTCTGCTTGGATAAAAATCTAAAGACGGGGAAGCTAACGTACCCTCGTCCGCCGATTTAATTGAATGAACGAACCGCAGCCGGTTCGTCGCGTTTGCTTCGGGAGTGCCGTTCAAGTAATCGGACTAAAGGACTTTTTTAAACGGGAGTGCCGTACAGTATCGCGCGAGAAAGACTTTTACTAAAATTAGTCCGCGCGCGATTGTAGTTTATTATCCGCGAGTGTTTCTCGCGAGTGTCCTGTGCGGTGAGAGAAGGAGGCCTGACGTCCTGAGAGGAGGAGGAGGTCTGAGAGAGACATCGGGCCCCGGCGGAGCAACCTTGGGGTAAGTATCACCTTTTATCTGCATAAAATTAATAGTTTTTCCTCATTTATTCGGAGTTTTATTTCGATAAGCTAAAACTAATTAGAAAAAAAGAAATTATTCAAAATTTTATAAAAATTTATTTTTGTAAATATTTTTTCCGGAAAATAGATAATTATATCAGTGAATCTAATTGAAAGACGAATTTAGATGCGCGTAAAATTATGTGTATCTTTTGAAACATTTATCATTTTCAGCGCCTCTTTAATTTATATCTTTCGTTTTTGTTACAGTATCATCGTAGTTACGTGGCCGAATTACTCCGCCCGTTGCGCATCGGATCGGTGAGTGACGAATTTTTTACAATAGTATGGGGTAACGAATTTGTGTGTGAGACCTATATTAGATATATTTATGTATTGTATCCATATAATAGTAAGATAAATGCGACTTCTTACAAATTCGTTGCTCTAAAATGGATAGACTAGATCAGACTATGCTAAATAATTAATCCTGGAGCATCATCATTATTTATTGTGCTTACGGGAGAATGCATCCATAAGCACATACGTTATGTCGATGCATTATTTATTAATGCATCTAATGTTATTTGTATCGCAGAACATGCGAAGTATACCAGTCGCCTGAAATTTATAGGCAATTATTTAAATTTGGCAAATATACACGGAGAAAAAAATAATGTTGTATCAACAGCCTGAGTCTAATTGGAAATAATCTTGTTAATTCAATACATTATGCTTTTGTTTTAATAAAATAAAACAAGATTATTTCCAATTAGACTAATGCTGTTGATACAACATTATTTTTTCTCTGTGTATATTTTATTGAGGCCGAGCATGGCCTAGTAGACAGCGCACTGGTCTATTGAGCCAAAGGTCCCGGGTTCGATTCCCGGTAGAGCTAGAAAAATTATATTCGCTCGTTCTCCTCTCGGAAGGCAATGGCAAACCACCGAAGAGTATTCTTGCCACGAACACTTCTCTGAAAAAAACATAGCCGTTCGGAATCGGCGTTAAACTGTAGGTCCCATATACAATGTGTATAATCTACGTGTGCAACACATGTATATGAAGAGAAGTCACCACGCTCGGACACGAGTAATAAGTAACGATGATGGTGATGTATATTTTATTATATATAAAGATATTAGTTTCTTGTGCAATATTAAAATCAATTATTTAGATTTATTACATTAATTACATTTTTTAAATTTATTTTTAAAATTATTAAGAAATACAGAAAAAGACAAAGAACTAAAATAAAGTTTTATAACGTTTTTCGAATATAAGATTTTATTTAAGTTTTTTGTGACTTTTATTTTTCGTGTAGAATAAAAATTTTAAAAATATTTATATTTTTTATATACAATTGAAATAAATAGAAAATAATGTTTTATAGATAGACAATAGATAGTTTAATTACAATTATGGAATTAAGAAATAATAAAAGCTATAAGTATCTGTAGATGGAGTACAGATAGGTTTAATAAAATAAAATAAATTAATTGATTATATAGATAAGAAAATTTAAATGTGTTTCTTCATTTTCTTTTTTCTCTCTCTTTCTTTCTCCCTATTCCAAATATTCCTCCAGGATTAAATATTACATAAATTGGTGCAAAGAAGCAAAATGTATTAATAAATTCAATGTGCATGCATTACAAATGAAAAAGACCAAAAGATATTTTGATTCACGTTGCATATATTCCACATGAATCTTATATTGTACATAGGTACATATATAGATCACACTAAAAAGTGTTAATCGTATTTATAGTCTTGGACGATATTTATAGTCTATCCATATGTAGCTTGGCTTTGTATAAACAAAACAAAATAAAATAACGTGAGATCCAGTGAATATTTTATTGCGGGACAGAATCATTTTTCATGTAGAATTATCTCAAAATTGATAGTTTTCATATCAATTATATTACATTAAAATATATAATATAATCGTAGATATATGTATTTTTGATATGTCATATTATAAATATAAATTTGATAACAATTTGCGTTATAATAACGAAATATTTATATAAATATGTATATAAGAATTTGTAAAGACAAATGTTACAGCGTAAGAACTTGATGAATTCATTATATTGATTGCGATATTAATTATATGGAGAAATTATTAATCCCTTTGGATCTCACGTCATTTAGTCTGAATATCTCAATTGATATCTAAAGTGAGATTAAGTAACGATTCGTGATTCGTGATTCGGTTCGCGGTTCGGTTCGCGATTCGGTTTATACTTTTATACCAAACATTGTTTGTCCATTCATTAATAAATAATTGATTGATCGAGTCATCGATTAATTTTTAAATTTCTGTTGTCTCGTGTTTCTACATTGTACTATTGAAATCCAGATATTTGTGACTAATTGTGAGATATAATCACGACGATTTTTATTAGAACGCGATTAACATAAAATTCTTTCATTTCTTGATAATATAATTCTGTTTTACTTTCCATTGCTGCTGTGTATTAATTCTTGGACGAATACATTAATTACGCGTATCATTGTAAAATTAAAAGCAAAATTAAGTCACTTAATTAAGATTTTATTAACGATCCAACGTGGTTGTTTATTTTTTTCCGATATGATTAACGCGCGCTTATTAACGATCGCAACGATTCGTAATCGACCGCAACATTATAATCGTCTACCGGCGCTGTTAATCAGCCGGCATTGAAGGAATTTTTCTTGAGCAGTTTATTTGCCCAAAGTAGGACTATTTTCTTTATATTTTCTCGCATATGTGCGAGATTGGAAAATCCCCATCCCCAATTAAATTCCAATCGCGCACGTTATAACTCTCAATTCTACGTTTCCCAAATCTCAAGTGATCACTTTGAGGTATGGATTAACAAATACTAAATTGTAATACGGGTAGGTAGGACAACGGATAAAGTTAAGCGTGTAAAAAATGTCCCTCTCGTGGTGTGCCACCTTGCCGTGGTGAGAGGGCTCCCTGTATCAACGATCCACTGGGGCAGTACCTTCGGCTTTACCGAAGGGAGGGCCCGGTGGGGAGGTACAGGGTCTACGAGCACACCGTACCCTCCTCCCAGTTCGCTGGGAGTGAAGGGTACAATGGGGTCCGGCGCTCCCGTCGCGTTGTCTGCCGCCGCGAGACATTACGCTTCGCTTATACGGTCCGTCGCGCGTCCCTCCGCGCCGCGGGACGTTTATTAACGCTTCGCTCGCTCGTACGGTCCGTTCGCGCGTCCCTCCGCGCCGCGGGACGTTTATTAACGCTTCGCTCGCTCGTACGGTCCGTCGCGTGTCCCCCCGCCGCGCCGCGGGACGTTTATTAACGCTTCGCTCGCTCGTACGGTCCGTTCGCGCGTCCCTCCGCGCCGCGGGACGTTTATTAACGCTTCGCTCGCTCGTACGGTCCGTCGCGTGTCCCCCCGCCGCGCCGCGGGACATTCATACCGTTCGCTCGCTCGTACGGTCCGTCGCGTGTCCCCCCGCCGCGCCGCGGGACATTCATACCGTTCGCTCGCTCGTACGGTCCGTCGCGTGTCCCCCCGCCGCGCCGCGGGACATTCGTACCGTTCGCTCGCTCGTACGGTCCGTCGCGTGTCCCCCCGCCGCGCCGCGGGACATTCGTACCGTTCGCTCGCTCGTACGGTCCGTCGCGTGTCCCCCCGCCGCGCCGCGGGACATTCATACCGTTCGCTCGCTCGTACGGTCCGTCGCGTGTCCCCCCGCCGCGCCGCGGGACATTCATACCGTTCGCTCGCTCGTACGGTCCGTCGCGTGTCCCCCCGCCGCGCCGCGGGACATTCATACCGTTCGCTCGCTCGTACGGTCCGTCGCGTGTCCCCCCGCCGCGCCGCGGGACATTCATACCGTTCGCTCGCTCGTACGGTCCGTCGCGTGTCCCCCCGCCGCGCCGCGGGACATTCATACCGTTCGCTCGCTCGTACGGTCCGTCGCGTGTCCCCCCGCCGCGCCGCGGGACATTCATACCGTTCGCTCGCTCGTACGGTCCGTCGCGTGTCCCCCCGCCGCGCCGCGGGACATTCATACCGTTCGCTCGCTCGTACGGTCCGTCGCGTGTCCCCCCGCCGCGCCGCGGGACATTCATACCGTTCGCTCGCTCGTACGGTCCGTCGCGTGTCCCCCCGCCGCGCCGCGGGACATTCATACCGTTCGCTCGCTCGTACGGTCCGTCGCGTGTCCCCCCGCCGCGCCGCGGGACATTCATACCGTTCGCTCGCTCGTACGGTCCGTCGCGTGTCCCCCCGCCGCGCCGCGGGACATTCATACCGTTCGCTCGCTCGTACGGTCCGTCGCGTGTCCCCCCGCCGCGCCGCGGGACATTCATACCGTTCGCTCGCTCGTACGGTCCGTCGCGTGTCCCCCCGCCGCGCCGCGGGACATTCATACCGTTCGCTCGCTCGTACGGTCCGTCGCGTGTCCCCCCGCCGCGCCGCGGGACATTCATACCGTTCGCTCGCTCGTACGGTCCGTCGCGTGTCCCCCCGCCGCGCCGCGGGACATTCATACCGTTCGCTCGCTCGTACGGTCCGTCGCGTGTCCCCCCGCCGCGCCGCGGGACATTCATACCGTTCGCTCGCTCGTACGGTCCGTCGCGTGTCCCCCCGCCGCGCCGCGGGACATTCATACCGTTCGCTCGCTCGTACGGTCCGTCGCGTGTCCCCCCGCCGCGCCGCGGGACATTCATACCGTTCGCTCGCTCGTACGGTCCGTCGCGTGTCCCCCCGCCGCGCCGCGGGACATTCATACCGTTCGCTCGCTCGTACGGTCCGTCGCGTGTCCCCCCGCCGCGCCGCGGGACATTCATACCGTTCGCTCGCTCGTACGGTCCGTCGCGTGTCCCCCCGCCGCGCCGCGGGACATTCATACCGTTCGCTCGCTCGTACGGTCCGTCGCGTGTCCCCCCGCCGCGCCGCGGGACATTCATACCGTTCGCTCGCTCGTACGGTCCGTCGCGTGTCCCCCCGCCGCGCCGCGGGACATTCATACCGTTCGCTCGCTCGTACGGTCCGTCGCGTGTCCCCCCGCCGCGCCGCGGGACATTCATACCGTTCGCTCGCTCGTACGGTCCGTCGCGTGTCCCCCCGCCGCGCCGCGGGACATTCATACCGTTCGCTCGCTCGTACGGTCCGTCGCGTGTCCCCCCGCCGCGCCGCGGGACATTCATACCGTTCGCTCGCTCGTACGGTCCGTCGCGTGTCCCCCCGCCGCGCCGCGGGACATTCATACCGTTCGCTCGCTCGTACGGTCCGTCGCGTGTCCCCCCGCCGCGCCGCGGGACATTCATACCGTTCGCTCGCTCGTACGGTCCGTCGCGTGTCCCCCCGCCGCGCCGCGGGACATTCATACCGTTCGCTCGCTCGTACGGTCCGTCGCGTGTCCCCCCGCCGCGCCGCGGGACATTCATACCGTTCGCTCGCTCGTACGGTCCGTCGCGTGTCCCCCCGCCGCGCCGCGGGACATTCATACCGTTCGCTCGCTCGTACGGTCCGTCGCGTGTCCCCCCGCCGCGCCGCGGGACATTCATACCGTTCGCTCGCTCGTACGGTCCGTCGCGTGTCCCCCCGCCGCGCCGCGGGACATTCATACCGTTCGCTCGCTCGTACGGTCCGTCGCGTGTCCCCCCGCCGCGCCGCGGGACATTCATACCGTTCGCTCGCTCGTACGGTCCGTCGCGTGTCCCCCCGCCGCGCCGCGGGACATTCATACCGTTCGCTCGCTCGTACGGTCCGTCGCGTGTCCCCCCGCCGCGCCGCGGGACATTCATACCGTTCGCTCGCTCGTACGGTCCGTCGCGTGTCCCCCCGCCGCGCCGCGGGACATTCATACCGTTCGCTCGCTCGTACGGTCCGTCGCGTGTCCCCCCGCCGCGCCGCGGGACATTCATACCGTTCGCTCGCTCGTACGGTCCGTCGCGTGTCCCCCCGCCGCGCCGCGGGACATTCATACCGTTCGCTCGCTCGTACGGTCCGTCGCGTGTCCCCCCGCCGCGCCGCGGGACATTCATACCGTTCGCTCGCTCGTACGGTCCGTCGCGTGTCCCCCCGCCGCGCCGCGGGACATTCATACCGTTCGCTCGCTCGTACGGTCCGTCGCGTGTCCCCCCGCCGCGCCGCGGGACATTCATACCGTTCGCTCGCTCGTACGGTCCGTCGCGTGTCCCCCCGCCGCGCCGCGGGACATTCATACCGTTCGCTCGCTCGTACGGTCCGTCGCGTGTCCCCCCGCCGCGCCGCGGGACATTCATACCGTTCGCTCGCTCGTACGGTCCGTCGCGTGTCCCCCCGCCGCGCCGCGGGACATTCATACCGTTCGCTCGCTCGTACGGTCCGTCGCGTGTCCCCCCGCCGCGCCGCGGGACATTCATACCGTTCGCTCGCTCGTACGGTCCGTCGCGTGTCCCCCCGCCGCGCCGCGGGACATTCATACCGTTCGCTCGCTCGTACGGTCCGTCGCGTGTCCCCCCGCCGCGCCGCGGGACATTCATACCGTTCGCTCGCTCGTACGGTCCGTCGCGTGTCCCCCCGCCGCGCCGCGGGACATTCATACCGTTCGCTCGCTCGTACGGTCCGTCGCGTGTCCCCCCGCCGCGCCGCGGGACATTCATACCGTTCGCTCGCTCGTACGGTCCGTCGCGTGTCCCCCCGCCGCGCCGCGGGACATTCATACCGTTCGCTCGCTCGTACGGTCCGTCGCGTGTCCCCCCGCCGCGCCGCGGGACATTCATACCGTTCGCTCGCTCGTACGGTCCGTCGCGTGTCCCCCCGCCGCGCCGCGGGACATTCATACCGTTCGCTCGCTCGTACGGTCCGTCGCGTGTCCCCCCGCCGCGCCGCGGGACATTCATACCGTTCGCTCGCTCGTACGGTCCGTCGCGTGTCCCCCCGCCGCGCCGCGGGACATTCATACCGTTCGCTCGCTCGTACGGTCCGTCGCGTGTCCCCCCGCCGCGCCGCGGGACATTCATACCGTTCGCTCGCTCGTACGGTCCGTCGCGTGTCCCCCCGCCGCGCCGCGGGACATTCATACCGTTCGCTCGCTCGTACGGTCCGTCGCGTGTCCCCCCGCCGCGCCGCGGGACATTCATACCGTTCGCTCGCTCGTACGGTCCGTCGCGTGTCCCCCCGCCGCGCCGCGGGACATTCATACCGTTCGCTCGCTCGTACGGTCCGTCGCGTGTCCCCCCGCCGCGCCGCGGGACATTCATACCGTTCGCTCGCTCGTACGGTCCGTCGCGTGTCCCCCCGCCGCGCCGCGGGACATTCATACCGTTCGCTCGCTCGTACGGTCCGTCGCGTGTCCCCCCGCCGCGCCGCGGGACATTCATACCGTTCGCTCGCTCGTACGGTCCGTCGCGTGTCCCCCCGCCGCGCCGCGGGACATTCATACCGTTCGCTCGCTCGTACGGTCCGTCGCGTGTCCCCCCGCCGCGCCGCGGGACATTCATACCGTTCGCTCGCTCGTACGGTCCGTCGCGTGTCCCCCCGCCGCGCCGCGGGACATTCATACCGTTCGCTCGCTCGTACGGTCCGTCGCGTGTCCCCCCGCCGCGCCGCGGGACATTCATACCGTTCGCTCGCTCGTACGGTCCGTCGCGTGTCCCCCCGCCGCGCCGCGGGACATTCATACCGTTCGCTCGCTCGTACGGTCCGTCGCGTGTCCCCCCGCCGCGCCGCGGGACATTCATACCGTTCGCTCGCTCGTACGGTCCGTCGCGTGTCCCCCCGCCGCGCCGCGGGACATTCATACCGTTCGCTCGCTCGTACGGTCCGTCGCGTGTCCCCCCGCCGCGCCGCGGGACATTCATACCGTTCGCTCGCTCGTACGGTCCGTCGCGTGTCCCCCCGCCGCGCCGCGGGACATTCATACCGTTCGCTCGCTCGTACGGTCCGTCGCGTGTCCCCCCGCCGCGCCGCGGGACATTCATACCGTTCGCTCGCTCGTACGGTCCGTCGCGTGTCCCCCCGCCGCGCCGCGGGACATTCATACCGTTCGCTCGCTCGTACGGTCCGTCGCGTGTCCCCCCGCCGCGCCGCGGGACATTCATACCGTTCGCTCGCTCGTACGGTCCGTCGCGTGTCCCCCCGCCGCGCCGCGGGACATTCATACCGTTCGCTCGCTCGTACGGTCCGTCGCGTGTCCCCCCGCCGCGCCGCGGGACATTCATACCGTTCGCTCGCTCGTACGGTCCGTCGCGTGTCCCCCCGCCGCGCCGCGGGACATTCATACCGTTCGCTCGCTCGTACGGTCCGTCGCGTGTCCCCCCGCCGCGCCGCGGGACATTCATACCGTTCGCTCGCTCGTACGGTCCGTCGCGTGTCCCCCCGCCGCGCCGCGGGACATTCATACCGTTCGCTCGCTCGTACGGTCCGTCGCGTGTCCCCCCGCCGCGCCGCGGGACATTCATACCGTTCGCTCGCTCGTACGGTCCGTCGCGTGTCCCCCCGCCGCGCCGCGGGACATTCATACCGTTCGCTCGCTCGTACGGTCCGTCGCGTGTCCCCCCGCCGCGCCGCGGGACATTCATACCGTTCGCTCGCTCGTACGGTCCGTCGCGTGTCCCCCCGCCGCGCCGCGGGACATTCATACCGTTCGCTCGCTCGTACGGTCCGTCGCGTGTCCCCCCGCCGCGCCGCGGGACATTCATACCGTTCGCTCGCTCGTACGGTCCGTCGCGTGTCCCCCCGCCGCGCCGCGGGACATTCATACCGTTCGCTCGCTCGTACGGTCCGTCGCGTGTCCCCCCGCCGCGCCGCGGGACATTCATACCGTTCGCTCGCTCGTACGGTCCGTCGCGTGTCCCCCCGCCGCGCCGCGGGACATTCATACCGTTCGCTCGCTCGTACGGTCCGTCGCGTGTCCCCCCGCCGCGCCGCGGGACATTCATACCGTTCGCTCGCTCGTACGGTCCGTCGCGTGTCCCCCCGCCGCGCCGCGGGACATTCATACCGTTCGCTCGCTCATACGGTCCGTCGCGTGTCCCCCCGCCGCGCCGCGGGACATTCATACCGTTCGCTCGCTCGTACGGTCCGTCGCGTGTCCCCCCGCCGCGCCGCGGGACATTCATACCGTTCGCTCGCTCGTACGGTCCGTCGCGTGTCCCCCCGCCGCGCCGCGGGACATTCATACCGTTCGCTCGCTCGTACGGTCCGTCGCGTGTCCCCCCGCCGCGCCGCGGGACATTCATACCGTTCGCTCGCTCGTACGGTCCGTCGCGTGTCCCCCCGCCGCGCCGCGGGACATTCATACCGTTCGCTCGCTCATACGGTCCGTCGCGTGTCCCCCCGCCGCGCCGCGGGACATTCATACCGTTCGCTCGCTCATACGGTCCGTCGCGTGTCCCCCCGCCGCGCCGCGGGACATTCATACCGTTCGCTCGCTCATACGGTCCGTCGCGTGTCCCCCCGCCGCGCCGCGGGACATTCATACCGTTCGCTCGCTCATACGGTCCGTCGCGTGTCCCCCCGCCGCGCCGCGGGACATTCATACCGTTCGCTCGCTCATACGGTCCGTCGCGTGTCCCCCCGCCGCGCCGCGGGACATTCATACCGTTCGCTCGCTCATACGGTCCGTCGCGTGTCCCCCCGCCGCGCCGCGGGACATTCATACCGTTCGCTCGCTCATACGGTCCGTCGCGTGTCCCCCCGCCGCGCCGCGGGACATTCATACCGTTCGCTCGCTCATACGGTCCGTCGCGTGTCCCCCCGCCGCGCCGCGGGACATTCATACCGTTCGCTCGCTCATACGGTCCGTCGCGTGTCCCCCCGCCGCGCCGCGGGACATTCATACCGTTCGCTCGCTCATACGGTCCGTCGCGTGTCCCCCCGCCGCGCCGCGGGACATTCATACCGTTCGCTCGCTCATACGGTCCGTCGCGTGTCCCCCCGCCGCGCCGCGGGACATTCATACCGTTCGCTCGCTCATACGGTCCGTCGCGTGTCCCCCCGCCGCGCCGCGGGACATTCATACCGTTCGCTCGCTCATACGGTCCGTCGCGTGTCCCCCCGCCGCGCCGCGGGACATTCATACCGTTCGCTCGCTCATACGGTCCGTCGCGTGTCCCCCCGCCGCGCCGCGGGACATTCATACCGTTCGCTCGCTCATACGGTCCGTCGCGTGTCCCCCCGCCGCGCCGCGGGACATTCATACCGTTCGCTCGCTCATACGGTCCGTCGCGTGTCCCCCCGCCGCGCCGCGGGACATTCATACCGTTCGCTCGCTCATACGGTCCGTCGCGTGTCCCCCCGCCGCGCCGCGGGACATTCATACCGTTCGCTCGCTCATACGGTCCGTCGCGTGTCCCCCCGCCGCGCCGCGGGACATTCATACCGTTCGCTCGCTCATACGGTCCGTCGCGTGTCCCCCCGCCGCGCCGCGGGACATTCATACCGTTCGCTCGCTCATACGGTCCGTCGCGTGTCCCCCCGCCGCGCCGCGGGACATTCATACCGTTCGCTCGCTCATACGGTCCGTCGCGTGTCCCCCCGCCGCGCCGCGGGACATTCATACCGTTCGCTCGCTCATACGGTCCGTCGCGTGTCCCCCCGCCGCGCCGCGGGACATTCATACCGTTCGCTCGCTCATACGGTCCGTCGCGTGTCCCCCCGCCGCGCCGCGGGACATTCATACCGTTCGCTCGCTCATACGGTCCGTCGCGCGTCAACGCTTACGCTTACAAAGTTACTTAATCGAATCGTTCATTTGAATGTTTCAGAAAATAACGACGCAGAAGATGACATCGGATCAGCGAGGGAATCCTGCGAAGCTGACATCCCGAGCAGCCTGAGAGGAGGAGGAGGCCTAGGATAGGCATCGGGCATCGGCGTACCAACACTTCTGGTAAGTGTTACTTTTCATTTTTTTTAAAGATTATTATAGAATCCCTCTTTGTGCTTATTCAGTTCCTACATTAAACCGTGTTTCGGAATTTAAATTAGTAAAAAAAAATATTTTGAAAAATTTGATTCAAGTTGATTCTAACGTAGAAACCTTTTTCGAAGAAGTAATTTAAAATATAATATTAATCTGAATAACGAATAAGATGTTCGATGCGCGTGACACGTATTTAATCGATTCGATTATTTTTATGTTACAGAAAATATCCGCGCGGGAAGGAGCATCATCTTCGCATCGAGGGAACACGAGTGACATCCCGAGCAGCCTGAGAGGAGGTGAAGGCCTGGAAGAGGCATCAGGCGCCGGCGGAACAACATGCGGTAAATATAATTTATTTATACATATACGTATATTATATCTTACACGGATGGGTCATTTACTTTTTAACCGGATAGTTATTCAGAAAATAAAGTTACAGAAAAAGAGTATTATTTTAGAAATTCTATAGAAGCTTATGTTCAATGGATAGAGTATTCTTAAGAAATTACAAGATTATTTCATTAAATTTGCTTAATAAACAATAATATAAAATTTAGTGTTTATATAGTAATCATTTTTTGAAATATTGACTGTCTCTCTCTCTCTCTCTCTCTCTCTCTCTCTCTCTCTCTTGTACCCTGCTTTAATTCGGATTCTACATTTGTTTGTTACAGAATCATCGTAGCGACGTTGCAGAATAATTCCGCTGTTGCGCATCGGTCGGTGAGTGATGATTAAAATTTTATGATTAAGGTAACGAATTTATGACAATTACGTCAAATATATTGCAGAGTCAAGTTATCACAATAAATTATTACATATATTATGTTTCATAGATTCGTTGTCTTAAAATGGAATGACTGGGTCAGATTAGGATTTAACATTTAATCCTGGATAAATCACATAAATTGATTTATCGTACATTTTGTCATTGTAAATTCCATCCCAAATATTTTTCAGGATTAAGTGTTACATAAATTGGTGCAAGATTGCAATATATACGCTTAGAGATGCTTTTAGCCTGCATATATCACGATTGAATATAAAAAGTACCTTGCATTATTTAAATCATTTATTGTTATGTATATACAATCTATTTAATATATTTTTTACGTAATCTATTTAACAAAATTGTGTGTGTTCACGATCATCATTTAAAATTATCTGTTCCTATAACGCACCAATTTTAGCCTAAGCTTTCACGATCTATTCATATGTATTGATAACTGGTTTTCATACTAGTTAAAAAGCGATATGACGTGAGATCTAATAAATGATGTTTTGCGAAACAGAAAATTTTTTGTAACAATTATTTTAAACTTGATTACTTAATTTCGCGTTAATATAAATACTTGATTTTTAAGTAGTAGTATAATTATCGTAATAAGATGTAGCTATCAAAATTCAAATTGTTTGCTCGAGTGCATGAAGTATTCACATTAGCTCAATATTGTGCAGAAACTTGATTATCTCTTTCGGATCTCACGTCATTAATTCTTTATTTCTCACCCTTTTGAGGTGAGACTCGATATGCGAAACGATATCGAAAAAAATGGGCCTTAGATTTTTTCAGTTTGCGTTAGTCAATATTGTTATTTATTACCATTTTGCATTTTTATTTAAGTCCTGCATGCTTATATCAGATTTAAATTAAAGTTTCTATTATTCGTAAAATGATTATATACGCGGTTGATTAAAAGGTTTTTTTTTCCAAATTAACAGAGCTTCTATAACTAATTAAAATCATTTTTGTTTTTAATCGAGAAAATGATCACTTGCGTAAATTATGGTTTATACGATAATAAGTAGATTTTGAACGCTAGTAATTTTAAAATTACTTAATTTAATTTTGTTACAAATGGCCCTTCTCGCGACGCGGTCGTGTTTCGCGCATCGTGGGAAAAAGCGTAAAATCATTACGCTCATCTGCCGTCTATGATTAGGCGGCAACGGAAGGTGTATTCCTTCTTGTTTCTGGCTTTGCCAGAATGGATTTGGCCATGAAATGGTATGGTCAAACTGGTCAAAGGAGAGAAGATCTACACAAGGTAGGTTGGTGTTGAACACCACCAATTTAGTGTATAATGTGCATACAGGGAGGGTAATATTTTTTACATATGTGTACGCGTAATTGGAGACGGAAAAATGACGTCTCCAGCTTAATCTCAATTAATCGCAAACTTAAAATCTTTTAAACTCCCTTTAAAAATCTTTACTTCTTTAATTTCGGGTATCGCGGTCGCGACTAATTAATATTGATAAAATAAACTAATAATAATAAAACTAAATAAACCTCGAAATAAACTAATAAATTCGGGTGGGCAGGAATAACGCGTTAGGTAAATAGAAATATGGTAGGAATATGAAATATTAGGTAGGTATATGAAGATATAGAAATATGGATAGGCGGGGAATATATACATGCATAGAGATATTACTTCGGGTAGGTAGGAACACGAAGGGATTGTAACTCGTACTATTAATTATATAGGATAATGTAATAAATTAAATTTTAGTAAATTTCAAATATGTTATAGCTAAGTAATATTATATAATATTATTTAATTATTATATTACCATTCATATTATGTAATAAATTTTAAAATTATTACATAATATGTAATTCTATAAAGAGTATATTAAAACTATGTAATATTACATCATATTACTTAATTATATGTAATATTATTTATAAGAAAATTATTGTAATAAGGAATTATAAGGAAAATTGTAATAAATTTGAAATTGTATGATACTAATGCCGGATATATTATACGAAATCGATAGAAGACGATTAAGATAATAACGGTGTTTATTCTTTATCTTGGAATTGAATAAGAGTAAACTTTTTATTGTTTTCATCTTTATTGATCTCATGAATAGTTCAAACAATTAAGGTACAGTTTATTACCTATTTTATGGAAACAGCAATATTATTCAGAAAACTGTTCACCTCGTATTTCGACTTTGATTAATACAGACGCAATTATTTCCATTTTGCAAGCAATTGCTAGACTTTTTTTGTCTGTAGGCAGTGAACAGACAAAAAGTCTAGCAATTGTTTGTGAAATGGAAATAATTGCGTCTGTATTAATCAAAGTCGAAATACGAAGTAAACAGTTTTCTGAGTAATATTGCTGTTTCCCTAAAATGATAGGTAATAGGCTTTATACCTCAACTGTTTGAACAATTCACGAGATCAATAAGGATGAAAACAACACGTAAACAAAAAACTCATTCGTTCCAAGATATTCAGAAGAAAAAAAGGGTGTGCCTAATAATTTTATCTCTATGCCTGCATATATATCTTATAAATGTATGTATATGTATAGATATCGTATGATATATATACAGGATTTCTATTAAGTCTGTTGCCACCCCTATATTTCGGAATGGAACCCCCTATATTGTAGTATATCGTTTGAAAGGGCATAAAAAAAGAAAATTTTTGGCGCAAACCAGAGATCGATACGTTGATCCGTTCGGGAGTTACTTAGGGTCAAAGTTCGAAAAAGCCAATTTTCAAAAATTTTCTTTTTTTATGCCTTTTCAAATGATATACTACGATATAGGGGGGTTCCATTTGAAATTTTTAAGATCCCCTGGGACTCTCCCTTGGGGGGGACAACCTCTCCATCTTCCTTAAAAGAGTAGCCCCTCAAAATGATCGAACACGTATTTCGCGGTTTTTTATAATTTTGAGCCGTTTCCAAAATATAGGGGTGGCAACAGACTTTATAGAAACCCTATATATCTATATTTTAAAACATATAAAAGAAGATCTTTTATTTTCTACTAATCTTTTCTATTTAATTAATATAGCAACGATTATTGCCGAATCAAAGTCGGATTCAGAACCATTACTGGAGAATATTATAACGAACGACTTACCTCCACGTAGTCGCGGGAGACCTCGCAGACGCGGTCGCAATCTGCAGACATGTAAGATATAATTTGTATAAACTATCTTTATTGCTTATCCCCGCAGGGTTTGCAAGGCGTTTTTGTAAGGAACGTTACCCAAACCTTCACACTACTACCCTTTCTCCTCTCACTTTAACCCTTTGGACCAACGGCTTAACGTCTCTTTCCGAAAGACGGAGCCCAGTTTGCCCCGCACAAGAGACCTATCTTGCACGGAGGGCGCAGCTTTCGGAAAAAACTTTCCATGGCTCTAGTGAACTCGAACCTGGTTCCTCAGATTACGAGTCTGGCGCTCTACCACTAGACCACACTGCCGCCCCGATATAATTTGTATCTTATAGACTATAAATATGCAGGGTGTTTAGTTAGAAAATTTGAGGGAATATTCCTTGGCTTATTTTAGGAAGAGAGGGTCTTCTAAACATATGCCCTAAAATCTACGTTGTTTTCAAGCGTGGCGTTATAGCTTCTTTCTTTTATGGATCGATATCAAAGAAATCTGTCGCGAGTGAGTTGTCACTTTATTTTAAAAGCTTTGATGAAGAAGTCAGGGGGTATAGAAACCATTTTTAAGCGCGTATTAAAGCATTTTTAGTTTGCAATAAAAGATTTTTAACTGCTGTTCCTTTTTATGGCTGATTGGAACTTATTTTCTAAACGCTCATCGTCGCACGCGCGCGCGCGCACGCACACACACACACACACACACACACACACACACACTCAGAGGTATTACTTACGACTATATATGGGTTTTATACATTAATGTGTATTCATGTTGTTTTGATAGTTTCATCAGAATGTCTACACATACTTACAGATGACGAACTTGCCTTTACAAATAGAACTAGAAGGAGTCGTGGCAGACCTCCTAATAGATTTGTCATACCTCATCACAAGTTCCCCGAATAAGCTCAAACTGCATGATGCGGACACTTTGAACTGAATCATTTTTATAATATAATAATTTCTATTATTTGTAATCTTCCTGAAAAAGTAGAGAAACATGGTTTTTATCGTAATTCGTCTTACGTTAGATCCACACAATACGTAAATTTTAATTAAGAAACTTATATTATATTTATTATATTTTCTTAATTTTTATTTCCGTTTGTTTCAAGTATGGGATATATTGTGATCAGCTACTTTTGCTCTTGTTTTCTATACTGACGGAGATACCCTATATCTTGTTAATAGGAGTGTTATTCAATACCGCAATACAAACAAATGTAAGATGCTTGATAGAAAAATATCGTAATTATATATATATATGAACATATTTATATATGAACATATATATATATACACCTATATATGTATCTAATATTATATTAAGAGACACGATAGCGTGAGTTAATGCAACAATTAATACATACAACTATACAAATCGTCATATTTATACACTTTTAGATAGCATTAATGTTATAATAATAATAATAATAAAATAACAAGACCGTTAAGTAAAATTTATTACTCAAGATTATATTCAATCATATGTTAATTATGTTCAACAATATTATTATAACTGCTAGATTGTGGAAATCTAATTTATATTTTTATTACCAGAAATTAATAAAAGAGAATTATTAACTTATATGAAATCTATATTAAAGTTCTTTTATCTAAAAAATAATAAAATGCTAACACAAATATTATAATAAATACGCAATGAAATCAATTCACAAGTAGCACGAAAAAAATGTAAAATAAAAAATATACTTTTCTTGTATAATAGAACGGCTTTTACATTGGAATTTAGGATTTGGGTGCCTATAGCTCACTCTTGTAACTGGCTATGTTTGCCATTTACGTTCAATAAAAACGCGCGTGCGCTCTGTACTGGTCCGATACTACCCTCGGCTATCAGACTCGCAGCTAGTGCTCAATGGTAAGAGTGAATTTTCTTATCACGGTCATATTCTTCTTGATTGTGCTCGTACGAAGTGATCCGTGACGTGTGGAAAATGGACGAATTTACTTGAACATCCTCGGCTTATTTTTGCGTGAGATCGATGCTTGATTCGACGATGTAGACGCGGAAGCACAATCGAGAAGTCGAGGAAGGAAACGGAATGAAAGACACACTGGAGATTTAACGTTGTCTCGTTACTTTTGAAGGTTTTACATATATTTATTTGGTTTAATTTATTAGACATTTTGGTTTAAATGCTCATGTTATAACAATATTCTTTTTTATTTTTTAAATTTATATTTTTATTTCTCTTATTTTACTTATTTATGTAAGTTTAGATAGAAATATACACATATTTAAAGATACATAATAATATTTATTATTTGAAAAATCATTCTTATCGTTAATATAATTTTTATTACAAAAACTTGTTGCATGTTTATCAATTATTTCATTTATTTAGAAGCAGAAAGATTCACACTTTGATAGAAATAATTTGCATGATAATTTTCAAAATAGATATTAGATATTGTTATTTTTACAATAATGATATTAATAACTCTTTGTCAATCACTTAGGCATAGAGAATTAATTATCAGTCTGATATAAATTAATGTTTATTGGATCACAGACATAGAGAATAAAAGATTACAATTAAGATCATTTTCAGGCAATCTACAATTTGTGTTAGAATTTAGTATATAATTTTATTTATAACTTTATATGCCGTGTAATAATACAAAGAACATTTAAAGAATAAAAATACACACACATACATGCATAAAATATATTAAAATACATGTATTAAGACATTGTATTTTGAAATCTGACGTATTAAGGTTGTCTAAAGCTTCTAATTGATATTACATATAATAATCGACATATAGCACTCGTTGAAAATTGTATATATTTTATTATTACAAAAAATCGAGCTTCGTTAATTTATGAATTTACAGATGAGAGCATTGGACACAATTATGAATTCAACTTGCGCTTACTGTACACTCGAACCACCTCCCGACATCCTTCACATACCCCCGCCACCATTCCCGGCCATTCTTCAGCAAGGTTCCGACTTTTATCCGAGCTCTGACATCCTACCATTCCCACCGCATTTAAATGACAGTCCCTGCAAGCACTTCTGCGACCGGCGCTCCGAAGGAGTTCAATATATAGAAATGCCTCAACAAGGTTAGCGAAGAAGCGACTATTTTCTTTTAGATGAAAAGACGAGACTTAATTTAATATATTTCACTTTGATAACTATTCTGTAGATATTTTGATAACAATCGAATCATGTAAATTGTTTAAACTAAATTTGGATGTAAAACATATCTGTACAAATTTTTAGGGACTGTCTTTGACGATACGTGGCTCCTGATTCTAATATCATCGTGCGTCGGTGTCATTTTTATTGGCATAGTACTCGCGACGTTGCTCTTAAAATGCAAATTGTAAGTATTTTTTTTACTTTATAGGGAAAACTAGTCTGAAATGATATACCAGTAAATATAATTCGGGCTAACAATTAAATAGCAAGTATAATATCTAGTTTATCTTTAAGACTTTTATATTTGTTTGAAAGATGCTTAAAAGATATCAATAATGAATTAAAGCCGAATTTTATTCCTACACATCAACGTTACTGCAAAGTGATAATAATAACAGATTTGAGACAATTCCAGTAGTCTAGTTTCGCGATGTTCCTGGTATGTCATTTTCTTGTGCGTGAAAAAATGCAAAATAAAATAAACAATAAATATAATAGCAACAGAAACGGGAAAGGCGGAGTGATCTCCATGCCGAATGCAACCTCCGGCATGCAGACGAAAAATGGTCGGCTTCAGAACGAGGCGGTGCTCTACCCTTGTGCGGCAGACACCATGCAGGACAGTCGAGTCATGTGGGCAACCCTTACCCCACGCGGGACCACGAGGCACTATCTGGAGGAGCATACGTATGAAACCATCGGCAGTGGGCAGTTCCACAAACGTGCCTGTTCGACTACACCAACCGAACATGTAAAACTCAAGGCAATCTAACAATACGTTTGTATTACACGACAATTATTTGTTTCATGCGCAAAATATTCTAGAAAAATTTCCCCAGTGGGCCTTTTCGTGGATATGCTTATTTATTATTCTCTTATTCTTTCTGACTTTTCTTGATTAAATTGGAGTTTATCTTTCCTGGCAAAGGTACATTTTTGAAGAATAAAATAAATTTTTAACTTTAAACGTTAAATATTTCTATTATTAATTGTTACGTTGTAGTTTTGTCAATGGGAAAGTTAATTAAATAAGATTTGAGGTAAAATTAAACGCAATTAAGTGAAGAATAATGCTTTATTATCCATTTATTAAAAAATGAACTTCAAATTCTTCAATGGGGGTACATTATCCTCTAGCATTAAAACTTGGCTTTTGAGAAAAATTCTCCTTTGTTTTCAATGCCTTATTATTTAGAGATCATTGGCTTATCAACGTTTTCGTCTCTATAAGGCATGAAAGATGGTTCAATTTTGCTTGCCAGATATCTAATTAAGATAATGAAGTGAATCCATTTCGTATAGAACATGTGTGAATATAAACTAATAATTTTCTAGACGTATGCCGATCCACCACCTATTAGCCCGGTGCAAAATCGTCCGAAAGATGACAAAGCTTTTGATAACACTGCTTTCGTAGATTACGAGGAACCATTGTCCATCAAGACTGAATATTATCAGCTCAACGACGTTCTGGAACCGAATGAGTCCGGTAATCCAACCTCGACACAACGATGCATTTTAAGAACACAATAAAATGTTTTCAGCGAACGTATATAACGGATCCCTTTAATTAACGTCAGATTAACTAAACTGTAAATTCTGTGATTTAATGCTAATTAGCTCGCGAATTAGAGGTTCCGTATAGCACGAATATATGAGTATGCACACAATGTGAGCTTTTACATGGAAGAAACAAATTCTGGACGGACACGCCATGTGTGTTACCTTTATATAGAGTAATAATGAATCTCATGTGATTTTAGGGATACTTACGATTCAGAGAGGAACCCTTCGTCCGCACGTAAGTTCCCCGACGAGAATCGAGCATCCGAACTTACCCCCGTTGAATCTTCATCCGCATAAGCGCGCATCTCGCAAGGGTTCCGGCGCGCAACACACCTCGGACACGCTGTTGAGGAGCAGCATCACATCGTCCACTTACATACCTACCATATAAGTGTCCTCCTTTCGTCGCATTTTTTCAGGGTTTCACCAATAAAGCCCGAGTTACGCCGTGCACCTTTTACATCCTCGTTAATATCATCATATCTAGTTATTGTAAGCACACGCTGACCGCCAAGTAAAACGATGTAATCGTGGGAAATAATTCTTTTTTATCAATTGATATGACTTGTGATTGTGATTGTGTAGTACAGTAGGTCGTAGACTTAATAGAACAAATAATATACGTTACATTTGCATCTTACGGAATAAAACAATGCATAGCAAAAGATGGTTCTTATAACCCCGTTCATCTCCATGAACTGTCCGTCCCGTTACTTCTGAGATATAAATAACAGATTTATTTAACGGATGTAAAGTGAGCTTTTACATCTTCGTTTACATCCCTCCGCTTCGTGCACGAATTTTTTATTAATCTTTGCAGAATTTTTGTTTTTAGAGTATACCATGGATTTGGATCATTGATCTGGAAAGACGAAGAGGTTTAGCCTCGAGAATTATCGATATGTTGAAAGGGAGAAAGGAGCGTTCCGTGTACAGTTTCAATACTTTATTCATATAATTTCGTAGTTACGGCATTATTCCTATTGTATTTACAACGTCCCCAATCTCAGGAGAATTTTGTAATGCGTCAGTGCGCGCGCACTACGGTACTCACTGTATGTGTATATGTGTGTGCGCGCGCGCGCGTGTGTATGTATGTGTGTGTATATGCCCGTGTATCTGCGTACCTCCTTCTTTTTGCAAGATTAACGTGAAAATGCATTCTCGAGACTGATGAAAGCGCTATTTCAATATTTAACCGATACAGCGAACTCAGCTCGTTTCTGCTTCTTCCCGCGTTGCGCGAAGAAATCGCGGATGTTTCATAATAACAATGAAAGCATCGGATTAAACGCTGTCGCTCACCGGTCGCTATAAGGTCGCGTAAATATAAGAATAGTGTGTGTCGTTTCACTCAGCTCCGTTTGTCTTCGTAAACCATACACCGGGTGAAATAATAGCGATAATCGGTCTCTCTCGCGGGACGCAGTTTAGGATATACGCCGCTTAAAAACGCGAACGCCAACGGAACGTGACTTCTCTGACGTGTAAAAAATCTAACTGCGCCTATATCCCGTATATTTAACGTTTTATCTATACTTCACGTAACCTGGAACGTTCAACGGCCGATTCCGATACCGTCGCGGGACCGTGTTAGCGCACTGGGGCTTGTCCTCGCGAAGAAAAAACGAGATACGAGATTGAGTCTACGGGGATGAAATTTACCGGGAAGATCGAAATGTCCCCTTATAAATAAATTGCGACGGACACCGGGAAACTATAAGATATCGAAAACGGCGCACAATCCTTCGATTCTCAATGTCGCAGATATGCGAGGAAGGATCTTGCGTTTCAGCTATTCGCAAATATTGATATACACGATATCATGAACGTCATAATCGCGAACCCGTGCTATCCGAATCTGAACTCGGGCAAAATTATATCAGTTTTTATCCTTGCCTGATCATGTCTTCACAGTAGTGGACATCGCATATATCTTTTTTTTCTCTCTTGTTTCTCGCAGTGACTCGTAGCCCCGATTTGCATAACACGATCCGCTCGACGGCGGATTTCTTTCATCGATACGGATCAGCCTCTTGCGTGTGTATACACGTCTCTATTATACATACACATGTCGTATGAAATTCGCAGTCAGCCGACAACAAAAATGTGTCCGCTTCTGTGGAACTTCGCAGGATTCATTTCTCTCGTGCTATAACATATCTCTCTCTTAGTTCGATCTCTCTCCGTTTTTATCTCTTCGTCTCGCCCCAATGTAGTTTACTATCTATAATTTATAGTGCATTCATATACGTACGACTGTACAATGTAAAATATAATTCCATCTAGCTATAGCAACTCTAGATACAGCTGTGAGTGAGCGTTTTTTTTTCGTCTCTTATCGTTTTCCAGGTATTATCGGGTTGTATGTCCGTTAAACAGCGGTGACATTTCGGGCAACTTTACCATATCGACGATAAATAAATATGCACTTCTAGTAGTAATCTCTAGGTTTAATTATCAAATGTTGCAACAATTTGTTTAGAGTTATTGATATCCAAAGTATTATTCTCATTGTTCATTAACATCCTTCTTAAAACTATATATAGTTATCTTCAAAAGATCCGGATTATTTATGAAAAGACACAATTTTATTTTATTTTTAATGATAAAAGTAACTTTTATAGTATTTTTGATATAATGAGAATAATTCTTTGAAATTTATAGTAGAAATTTTACATTTCGTTGCAACTTGTTGCAACATTTAATATACGAAGAGAGTTTTAAAATGCATATTTGTTTTATTAGATGAAGGCTATAGCAAAGTTAGGATTACAAAATTCGCGATTAATTTTCGTGCGATCTGATACCGCCGTTTTCTCTTCTTACGATTCGTGTAATCGTAAAAATTTCAACTCTTGTCATACTACGGATAATCGATAGCTTGTGTGAAGCGTTCGCCAGAGCCGCCAATACTCGAACAACTTGCCGTTTGAATATTTTCGTAATTTCATAATAATAAACAACGCACATAATATATATAACATAAATAATATCGCTATCAATAATTGTATTGACAGCAAAATTTTATGTAAATAACAATATAATAATTATTATTATCATATTAATAACAGAGATATTTTGACTAAAACAATGTTAACTATATCTTATAATTATCATGACATTTTCATGTTTAATCACGCGATTTCTTCTCTTATTATTATAAAAGATTTCTCGTTTGTTGTTAACACTGCTATAAATAATTATTTTCAACAAATAATCATATTATAACTTCCTATCTTTGGTTTTGGACGTGTTAGTTGTTATTACATCTCTCATTTAAATCGGGATACTTTTTCGTCTCTTTCGTTTCTTAAAAAAAGTTGAAAATATTTCTCTATTTAATATCTTTTGCGAAATATTCGTGAATGCTAAATATTTGGATAGAAGCTTCACTTTTGTTCACGTTTATCCGTGGAATCGCGCAAATGAGGAAAATAAATAGAAATTAATATACTCAGTTACGAACGAATCCGACTGCTCCAGCGCTTATACGCGACACATTTTTAAGTTCGACATAGTGTATAAGTTAATAGTTAGAGTAACACTGCTCACTAAATATATCTTTATAGAAGTTAATTTAGTTTAGTATAAACGTTAGTCGTCAGTACATCGAAGGATATGCAGATAGAGAATTGGAGGGCAGTGATAACAATATGTCTAAAGTTTCTTGTTGCTAAAGAGCGCGTTCTCTTAAGGAACAAGAGAATGGAAAGAAGAAAGATTTTTCTTAATGACGGCATTTTCTCACGAAGATCATCATTAAGGAACAGCAATCATAGTTCAGTTTTCATTTCACACGAAATGTCGATCACTTAAAAATCAATCGATTATCAACGGAAAGCGCACATATGCGAGATTGAAGAAACTTTCTTTTCACACGAAATATCGTTGTTAGCGATGTATCGTTAAAACTGCCCATACACGCAAGGTTCAGCCACATAAACACATGTACAAAATTCACACATCGATTTGCTTATCCATAAATGATTTTGAGAGGTGGGATGAGACGAGAGGGTGTGTGTGGGGGGTGAACGATTGCAAGTTTAGCGAAGACGAGATAGTTAAGATTTATTGTGTCTCGTTAAGCGTAAAAACGATCCGCGCAAAATGCGGATTGCGATGATCGAGAACGGCACTTTTTGCCTCATAAATGGATCTGAGCTTTTGTGCGATTAAAGAAGCTTATTTGAAGCGTCAGCTTGCAGGAATGTGTACGCGTTTCGCCGCTGAATCTATCGTAATCTCGTTGAAGATTGACTTACTCGCCAGATAGAGATACGGACCAATTTGAAAAATTAATTATTATCTACCTCACACAAGTCTGATTAATAAAATTCTCAATGGATTGTAAATCTGTGAATTGAGCTAAAGCAGAACGACCGTCACTTGACAGAGAGTACTCGATAGAGGGACTTTTGGAAAAAATCCGCAATCAGTAAATATCTATCGCTGCTAATAGTCAATAATCGATTAATCCCGATTGATCGCGTTAATTGTTCTTCCCTGAGGATTGTTACTTCGAGATACGTGCGTATTATCGACTTGTTAATCATATCTGTTATTTCACCGTTCAGAGAGACGGCGAATAAGCTATATAGATACAGAGAAAGAGAGAGAGAGACAGAGAAAGAGATAGAGAAGCTATCGATATTAGCAACCGATTTCAAGATCTCGTAGAACAGCGTGATCTAATCTAAAGAAGAACGATTCGCTCGTAGGAAGAGTGCATTACAGAACGAGGATCACGACTTACAAAATATTCGAGAGCACTTTATAACAATCGGACGTTTTTCTTTCGCCTTCGATTAATCGCCGAGGGACAGTCTCGACCAGTGATGGGCAAAGTACTATTTCCATCCTCAAATATTAGAGGTAGCTCGCTTCAATGACATGCCTATTCGATCTACAGTACTATTCTGTCAATACAAAATATTAGGGATATCCCGCAAGAGTAATGAGCTCTCCTATTCTTTTCTTATAAAATGAAGGAGTTTTCAATAATAAATTCTTACAATGATTAATACGTTGAAGACGTATATGTTTTACAGAAGTCGACAAACCTTTTTTGTAAATTAAGAGGTAGAGACCTTCACATATAACCGAAAACCGTGTTCAGTTAAATTTGATTAATTCCGATGCAATATCTCTGTATGGTTAGGTAATAATCGAATGATTATTTATATGCTTCTCGAGTAAGCGTGCAGAAAATTATGAAAAATATTTAAAAGGTATATATTCGTTTCTTTTGGAAATATCTCTTGGTATTTTACTCATCCCTGGCGTGAAGGTGCGTTTGAATGACAATTTGCACACACTCTCTTCCGTTCCATTCGCCCATTGAAGATCCGTTCTTCTCGGTAGTACTTTTTTACGCTTTCCATAACTAAAACGGAAGAGGACAGGCGTAAAAAAAATTTAACCACAAAGAACAAGATCTCCCATGTATGCGGAGAGTTGTCACGAGTGCTCGAGAGTCGGGCGGAGCGACGTTACGGGAATCAAACGTGCTGCCGCACTTTTGATCAGCTTAAATGCTAAGCCCGGTTTATTTATTGCTTCTTTATCTGCGACAAGCGTCGCCTTGTTATTACTATTAACCATGTTAATTGTCAGCCGCGTTAATAGTAACGATCGATTCTTTTACCTCGAATCAATTACCATGCACACATTACGAGAAAGTAAAAATAAACGTGATTAATTTTTTTTGAAAGATTGCTATTGTTGCCAGTTCGATTTAGATAAAATTGATTAGTTTTTTCTTTTAAAGTTTCTTTTAGTTTCTTTTTAATAATTTAATGGCAATACTATTAATCATGTAAAAATAAAGTTACTTGAAAATCGTAAATTAATAACATCGTAAATTATACCATATCTGTTTGGAAATTTGCATTACCTATCGTTATTAATATTTCGTCTGTTGAATTGTAAATTATTTCACTGTTTTTTATGAACTAAACATTTTCGCTAATTGTGTTAAAGATCAATTATGTTAATAATAATAATAATTAGATTAATTACGTTTCAGTTTACATAAGAGCGTACGTTTTCTTTATAAACCGTTCTTTAAAACATTAATCGTATAACTGATTAACTACATTAATATATGGAGGGATAATAAATTATCTTTCAATCCTTAACATATCTTGTTTGATCTTGGTTTTACAGAATAGGTTTTAAAAAATCTTTATTATCGCCAACTACGTCAACGATTAACCTTGTTAATAGTAATACTAAGTTAACAACATACAGCTATTACACAGGATGCACCAAAGTACCGCTAATATCCTCGTCTATAAATTCTCCTATCAATTTTCAAGAATCAATTCAACAAGAATCTTGGATTCTTTTTCAATGGAGATGACGTGATGTTATTGTAATGCTGATCGAAGGACTTTTATATCGTAGAGTTTATAGCCGAGAAAAAACGATGCGCGATACCTAGGTAGACCTGTATAAAAAAAACGAGCGTATCGTGAATCTCAATTAGGAGGAGACGATGCAATTTGGTAGAAACGACTCGGTGCACTTGCGATGCGCCGTGCAATCATGCTCGACGTGATTATACGACTCGGTCAAACGTCACCTAACTCGTACTGGCAATACTGCATTCACACACCCTGTATTTATGTATAAGCATATTTGCGTATGCTATATATGAATCACCTATTCGTCAAGTTTGTCCTTCCTCTCGGATTACTTACAAATACTTTCCATATGTATAAGAGTCACTTACGTACAATCTCGCATGAAACACATTCGAGTGTGCAATATATAGGTGAATGAGGAATATCGAGCATATTAATTAATACGCGACAACACATGAGCTACATCGAATGAGCTACATGAATTTACAGAGAAAATATAGCCTCTAAAGTAATTTATTCTAACATTTGTATACATCAACGAGAAATCTATTACTTGTAGAATATAACGGTATAGATTTATGAAATTTGCTATTTTAAATAAACTTCGTAATATCTATTTTTTGTAAAATTAATAAAAATCTTCCATGCAAAGAATCCCATTTTTTCCAACGAAATTATTCCTTGAAAATATAATCGCGAATTTATAACGGAGAAATATAAAGATTATGGTTAAAGTTAAAACCAGTGTCTCTTGTTTACAAGCATACACTACAATAGAGATTATAAATATATTTGTATGAGATGCAAATATTCTCGATAAATTTAAAGGTATGACATTCCTCATAAATGTATTTCACACTCGAATTCTTCGAGAACGGAACTCTTATTATATGCGTCATGTATTCTTCACTGAAAACAGATTTTAATAAAATCTATTTAATTCGTCAAACAATTTATACACGCATAACATAATCAATAAGTATGTGTGTGTCATATACATATATATATCTGCTCGCTTTCTATACAATAATGAATGTATGAATAGAATAGAATGCGATCATCATTCGATTATGACGCACGCTTCCGTCTCTAACATTTCACTTCCAACATCTTATTCTCATAAACAGTACGTCGAGAATAGAACGCAATTTTAAATTTTACTATCATAAAATATTACGTATGTATAAATAATATTTAAACACTTTATCCATGTATTAGCCAATTAACAAAATATATTTAGGGATATCATATTTTATAATTTACCTCGTAATTTATCAATATTTATGGTCATAAATACACATATATTTAATTATAAAAAATATAATTAAATAACATATTTTTTAGATAAAATATACATAATCCTGCAGTAAAAAAAATTAAAATATTCCTTCTTCTATGCAGCTCTTTATATTTTAAATCAATGAATCTGCACAAGTCACATCAACACATTCTTCATATATTAAATTAAATTAAATTAATAAATATTTTATGTAAAACAATATACTTCCTCTTTCCACACATTATTAACTTTTCCGGGCTTTTATAACATTCATAAAATCTTACAGTAATAAACAGTATGAAACATTTATGCACGATTCTTTTAGTTTCTTACTTAAAGCATTGTTTTTTATTTAAAAGATCGTACAAATCACTTTCGAACATCTTATTATCTAACTTTTAATGGATAGATAATTTAACTCCATAAAATGGGGATAAATAGAGATTATTACATAAATTCAAAGTTAATATATTTCGACGTACTTGGGGACGATCTAATGTCGCACTCACAGAGAGGATGTTGGAAGTAAAATCCGTAAAATAATAAAAATAGCCTACCTACATCGGTGCAAGTTGCTTTCTAAGATTCGTCCGAATCAGTCACTGCTAATATCACCTTCAACGTTCCTTTCTTTTTAATTAATTCCTATGATTAATTCCACGATCTTTGCGTCCGTTTTTTCTCTTCGTTCCTCGTGGGGAAATCGTTCTAGATCGAGGCAGAAAAGCTGCCTCTTATTGAACACGAATGCTGATCTTCTGATTGCCTTGTCATTAAGTATTAATTACGACAAAGAATCGAGCAGTGCTAACAAGCGTTATTCGGAAAATGTAGTTTGAAAAAATATGCGACAAATAAAAGAAAAGAAAAAAATCCTTTTGGAACGTTTGTGATCGATGCTCGATCCCTGCCTACGTGCCTAAATTTTGTTCTGAGATTTCGCGTCGAGGAAACAAGAGGAACAGCGCTAGATCGTTAATCGGTACCTCGCGACTCGTTGGCTCTATTTGCGAGAGCGTGTAGTTCGACCTTCCTAAGTGCGATCGATTTCGCTTTAATTCGCATTAGAATTAAAGAGAAATTTCGTGCATTTCCAAGATAGCATAGTTCCGATTTCGTTATGTTTTCCTCGAAGAGCAAACATTGTTCTTTCTTCTAGATGTATAACCTATCGATCCTGATCTTAAAGTTCTTAGAAAACGTACTTTATCGAGGATACCTGATCGCTGATCGTCTCTCGTACGTTTTGATCCTTTTCGCATAGAAGAGTACGAGAGGATTTTTATTGAATCGTAATTTTTTTTTACACCGGTCCTCCTGTAAGCTATCACGAGGATTTTCTAAACGTGCTCTTCTTCACTCGTAACCGAGAGATCGTTCTCGCACGCGCAACTACGTAGTATTCACCGTTGATCGGATTTTACGAGGCATTTCCATGAAAATCGTTTACGCAATGATCAATTCGAGGAAGTTTCTCTCGGAGAATACTCGATCACTTTTCGCGTTATACCGGAATCGTCGAGCTTCAAGACAGATCCTTAGGGACTCTGGAATCTTGGGAGATTCTCGTCTAGACTTGATTAATATTGAAATAAAGGTCCTCCCCGAGAGTGCTCCGATTAGCGAGCACATTTTCTTTGCACACCCGCGAGACACGTGAAGAATCGTTTCGCTTACTCTTCTGCGCCTCTCTCAATCCTCGGTCCTTTGCAACGACGAAAGGTGACGTTCTTGGCCACGTCCTGTACACAAATCTCGAGCACAAGGCAACGTTCTGCCCAGTGTGGAGATACCCCCCTTTACACGTACCACTCTTTAATGTCTATCAGTTCTCGCTTCTTGTTGGTTTTGCTGCTGTTGGCGCCGTTCTTCAGGGCGCCGTTGAAGGGCTGGCCGGAGCTCGCGGCGCCCAGTAGGGCCGCGTTCGGATCCTGACAAAACGTCTTCGTCTCGTCCACCTTGTAGCTCGTCTCCGGCCGGTTCTTAAACTTGAGGATTATCAGGATGATCAGGACGATCGCTATCAGCGCGGCGGCGATTATGCCGATTATAAGCGCGGCATTTTCAGCCGCCTCGGACGTGATCCGCTTATTATTGTTGTTCTTGGGCGGAGTGGGAATCGGCGGGTACACCGGCGGCGGAGGCGGTGGCGGCGGTTCCGTCATTTCCGTCGTGGTCGTCTGCGTCGTCACAGTTGTCGATCGATGCGTCACGACGCTGCTGCAAAGCGTAAGCGACGACCATTTAATTTTAATTATCATTCGGAATTAACCACGTTTATGGATAAACCACAGTTTTAATTAATTCCGCGGTTTTCTATCGTCAATCATGGACGGTTGCTGCGTGACATATGTTAGTAACATTTCTCGTTCAAACGCGCAGAAATATGAGTTTTTGCAGGCAAATTACTCGATTACGATGAATCAAATCGTGATCAAAATACGGATTGAAAACTGCTAACGTTAAATTTTACAACTCTGAATTTTTAAACTTGAGACGTGTATCAATTCACATGTATTTTTAAGAGAGGCAAATTGATCCCGTTAATTGAGCTTTGCCTCGTTAACGATGCCTGCAATTTTGAGACTTTTCCAATATTCAACGTAAAAGGGAAGCTTTTAAAGGATTCTATGAATACGTATTAATTGATCAGGGAATAATTTAGACTAAATCGTTCCACGTGATGAGATTCTGGTGGAAATTGGACATTATGGCGATTCCGCGAATGCGAAAAACGTGTAGATTCCCCCCAGTAACGACTAATCGATGTGCATGAGCGATTGCGAATGATTATCCGGTTATCCGTCGCTCAATTGCGAACGTTAACGTCGGTGACAGACGCACGCACCTGCTATGGCTGGTCTCGAGGTCTGTGGTCGACACATTGTATTGGACGGAGTCGACGACGTCGCGGCTCAATGTTGTCGACGACGCCGACGTCGTCTGGGTGCTGATGTGACTCGTCGAGTACTCGCGGGGCGTCGTGTACGTCACCGAGCTGATATCTGCGACAGAAAGCAAGAGGGTAGGAAAAAAAATAGTGCGTCAGAGGGCTGCTTTCGCCTCGTTCTATCGCGCGGAGGGGATGGTACAGGCGTACAGGAGGAAGGCGGAAGAGGTGGAGGAGGTAGGGAGGAGGGCATGGAAGCGAAAGGGACGGGATGTGAAACGTGCGGAGGCGGCAATATTTACGCGTGCGTAGGCCGGCAAATATTCACGCGTGCGTAAGCAGGAAACGTTACGAGCCGAGCGGTCCCGAAGGCGTCAGGAACGTATCGTATCATACATATGCATTTGAGCGAAACGTTTCTTAAAGTAACACGCCAATTTATCTACTCATCTATCAATTTTTTCAGGAACAAAAATAGTACTTTACATGCGGATCATGTTTCGCGTTTAGCACATAGTCTCGTATTTCAGATGCTGGATACGCTACCGCGTACCGCGACATTTCTTTTAAAATGAAGCTCATAAGTGACATTTCAAGGCAGCAATAATTAGGTTTCTCTAATTCTGATATCTATACGTAACACGGATTTATTGTCCGGTGTAAACAAATTTCATAATCTTTTCTGACATTTGACGATAAGTCATTTTAATAAGTTACCACTTGTACCATATGTTTGTATTATCTGCTGCCTTGCAACGAAGGAACTCTTTATATCTGCGTTACTTTAGATATCAAACTCATAAGGATGTCTTAGAGTTTAAACACGCTAGGCTTTGTGCTTCGGTATCGATTTTTAAACAATACACGCACTCTATTTTAGTAACGTACTATTTCACAATCACGTATTAAAATTATAAATTCGGGTAGACATACGTGCAAAAAGACGCAATAAAGAATTCTCTATGAATGCTGTGTATTAAACGAAATGTTTTGGATTTCAAAGATGTTTTCACGTGATTTTACGTTCGGATCGAATTAAGGACAGAGTATCCGGTTTGACGTCGTGACTCGACGGGGCGAATGTTATTACTGAAAGGAATGTCGCCCCCGGCAACAGAGTGGTGTTATTTTCACGGTAGGCGATGGTTGCGCGCGTCACAAAAAGTCGTTACGAACACGAAGAAGACGCCTACGTCGTATTTCCGTAAGGAGGGGTTCTTTGTATTTAAAGCCGATAACTGGGAGATAGGTCGATGCTTGTCTACGTGTGATTTTATGATGAGTTTTCTATAATATATAGGTTACATATATTAATTTATATACAATATAATATTAATTTTTTTAAAGGCATGAATTTAAAGCGGTTTAGAAATAAATTCTTCATAATTGTGCGAAGTCTCGTCTTCGAAATGTAAGAAGGAGGACTTATGAAACATTGATTTTTTTGCGACTGTCTGCCGAAAGAAAGATACTTAGAATTATTAGGCAGAACGATCTTCATGAAATACGGACCGGTAGCTGAGGTGACAAAAATTTCTTCCGTTGTTCTGGGATCACCGGAGCCCTCTTCGCAGTCTTCCTCGTCGTCGCAGGATGGACGCTCTTGAATATTTTCCTTGTGTAGCCTCGGCCTCAATGTCGTCGGCGATCGTGTGGGCGCCACGTATACTGGCGTAATGATGTCATCTGGAAATAGAAACGACGCAATTATTAAGATGAACGTACGATCATAATGTAGGGACGAACGAAATGTGTAACACGACACACAGTAATTACATACACAACAAAATTTCGTATTCTGCACCGTAAATGTTATTTATTCTTTATCCTTTATAATAAAAAATAATAGTTATTAGCTATCGCTTGCACCGTTTAATTACAAACCGTCCAAAAATAAAGAATAATGATGTTATAAAAAATAAGTCGTGTAAAGTAATGATTCAAAGTATAAATTCCTTTTGAGGGATTCTCCAATTATCCCGGATAATTGGATCGCGCGGAAATTTCGCGATGCGTATCTCGCTGCGTTGCGAAGCGACCGGATGTAACGTTCGACCATCATCTATAGTTATCGTGTCTCATTAACGTGACGATGTTAATTTAGTTTTTAGTTAGTCGGAGAGGAATTTGAAGCGGGGCCTCAGTCCGTTGCAAGAGGTTTGTTGGAAAAAGAGAAGAAGAAACAGAGTCAGGTTTTATTTCTCCGGCTGGCGAATATGTAAATGAATCGAAGATACAACCGGGCGAGCATGAAGACGAAAAGGTGGGCCATGCCAAGCGATACGTGCGATGCGTGTTGAGTATGTGATGCGTGAGTGTATAACGGGGGGACGCCCTTCCTCGCGTGATGTAATGCGGAAAAAGGAATCGATATCAATGACAACTTAAGAGGAGTTTTGCGAACAGAATCTAATCAATCAAAATAAGTAAATTTATTTCTTATTTTAATTTAAAATAATTCTTTTAGATGTACATTTTATAGGAACGAAAGATTACACCTTTGGTTTTTTTAAATATAATTTTCACTTTTGAACATATAGAATTAAAGTGGTTTGAAAGCAAGTTTTTCGGTTGATTAATACGATTTATTTAGTGAGAGATTAGATTTGGTTTATTTAATGGCAAATTGTATGCGCACAACTACTTATTAATAGTTTAATTTGTATTAATATATTTTTTGTTCGCATCAATATGACAAATTCTTCATTATTAGCTCCTCTTCTTTGTTATATATGATTGAAAACAAAATTGCGAAATATTTTAAATATTAATCATTCCCGAGTATCTCTAGTATGTACAGAAGAAACGAAAAATCTGAAACTTTTAAACTTTTAAACAATTTTCAGTCGTAACCACATATTTTATTGTTGTAACAAACTACGACAGTTTATTCAATTTATCAATAGAAAAAAATATGATCACTTTGTCTATAAAGAAATAAAATGAGCTAAAAAATTAAAATATCCTACTTCATAATCGAACAAATTTCACTGTTGATATTATTAATAAGCAAAAAAAATGTGTGGTAAGTGCCGTCAACTGACGACAGTGCCTACCAGTACATGTGTAATCCATCCTTGTCTAGGGGAGTGCTAAACTTCTCTCCTTTCATACAACACAACGGAGATCGATACTCGGTCTCTTATATATGTAGCGACTGGTTCACGAGCGCTATCGAGAAAGTAAGTTTTTTGCAAATAAATCTTGATCTAATAATCCTCTTGCAAAACCGTAAAGGAAAATTTTGTTGCAAATATCATTATGTACTCCACTATATAAATTTTATCTATGTACATGTGAATTCAATATATATATATTTATATATTATAGAATTTTAATAAGTATATTTTAATAAATATATTTTATTAAGTGTATTTTAATAATGATATTATGACAAGTTTTTAAAATAAAAATCATATTTTTATTTTTATTTTTAGAATTCAACCTTTACTTCATGCTAGACCTATTTCTATGGATAAACATCAAAACGATCAATAATGTTTACACGAAGATACAATATTAAACTCGTGAAAAAATAAAGCTGAAGTAGTACGTACTTTTGAGAATTTTTAATTACAATTATTAGATGCACACTGCAAATTGTTTTACAATTGAATACCGCGTATAATGATAAAAACATGCGGTATATTTCGGACAAAGATTGAAAAGAGAAAGTGCCTTCGGAATCGAGATGGATTTGTAAAATATTTTGCTCCGTTGAAAACGTGCGAAATACAATGACATTCGTTAATACGAGATGCGTATAATTCGACGTTGAAATGGAAAAGACAAGACCCTCGCGGGGAAAACGTGCAGAATAGATTACTTACGCCTTCGGAAATATTACTTACACTTACCGGAACCTGACTCGTAGATCGGAGTGCACTCCTCGTCCTCGTCGTCGCCGGCGCAGCCACTTCCGGCGCCAGAGAATATGAGGTCGTCCATGACGCCGGGAAAACCGGACGCGGGCGTCTACAAATTAGATTGATTAACGGCCATTGAAATTACTAGAACCTGGATTAGCTCAAAAGGGCATACCTGTTGCATTCTTTGTAGCGGCGGGGCACGATCTAAAAGACTTCCGGCCGGCAGAAGCTGCACGTCCCCTCTGGCTGTAACTTTGCCATCTTTACCCGCCGCCAACTCTAAAATCCTGGCACCATTAACTACCAGTCCGGCTATCACGCCTAGAAATGGACGTTCCACTCTGCCCTTGCTGCGATTCCATCGGCCGCCTACTTGAATGGTGGACTGGCTGTTGAACACTGTCAGTTGATGACCTGTTGAGAAGTACATAAAACCCCTGAATTTATTTTCGTCGGACCTCTTCATGTTATCGATAGACTTAACTAATCGCTAACTTTATGTATTGATATATAAATAACAGTATAAGAATTCTTTCACGATAACTGGCAATTTAATTAAAATGTATAAAATTGCCAGTTATCGTCAAAGAATTCTTATACTGTTATTTATCCACTGGCGAAGAAAATTTTCCTCATTGATATATAAACCTTTCTGAAATAGGTATATATATGTATATGTTGCAAGGATTTTATGTAATTTATTTTTTTTTTGCAAAATTCTTAGAGAATCCACAAAAATATCGAGATGTTGTGGAATGAATAATAATGACACAATCTTACTTGTGATTTTGCAAAATCCTAGGTTCTGCCAGTGAAATTGTGAGTTGAAATTTTTATTAATTTATACTTATAAATATATTGTAAATTATGTTTATAAATATAAATATAATTACATAAATTTATATTTATTTATATTAATAACTTTTATTCATTCCATAATATACGCGTACATAAGAATTTTAAGATTAAGCGATGTCGAATCGGAAAAAGAAACACATGATATTTAAATTATTTAAATTGTAGCAAAAAACATTTTTTTTCTATAATATTTCAACCTTATAATTTATGATACTATAAATCGTTTTAAGCCTTTTTAAATATAAGTATTAATCATAATATATTTTTGACGAAAAGATTATTTTTCTGGCTATATAAAAATTTTTCTTTACTTTAAACCTTTATAACTATTTTTCTATTTATTGTTTTAAAATGAAGCTTATGCAGTTCGGTTAAGCCGGCTTTGGCATTTCGATTTAAAGAAAAGGAAATAAAAAAATACGAATATTTGCCTGAGATATGAGTAGATGAAGATGCTCGAGTCTGCCAGACCCCATGGGCGTTGACGACGTAAACAAGCTTCTCGCTTGGTTTAGAGCAACTTCACGAACCGTAGGTATAAAAGCATATTAATATATATATAAATAAAAAATTTTTATGCTTTATTCGTATTATTAGGCCAAACTCAGCAGTACTGCAAAGCCGAGTCGACCTGTGGAGTGGTCGGAGCAAGCTCCAGACCTCCCCTAGGTTCAAAAATCAGTTTAATATTCTGAGTCCTCTATGAGGACTGTATCAGATATTAAGCTGATAAGAACAGATACTACACTTTGATCTTAGCAATAAATTGCCGAGAAGCGATAGCAATTCTTGGATTTTGCAGCCTTTATATACACTTCCATGTCGAAACTTAAATACGAGAAAAGCACGCAGCGTAGCGGCGAACGCAGCAACTACCAAGAGCGATCAATACCGTCTGTCTCCCTTCCATCGTCCCCAATCCCCTCTACATTCCAACAGAAGCACGTGGCGACCGTGGCGTGTGGCCGGTGTGGCGTAGCGTTCTTTAAACATGTGATTATTGTGATTTAACGACGAGAGAGCGAAGAGTAATAGTTGACAGTTGATACTCGCCGGCACCGGCTGGTGACAGATCCTTTGTTGCATATATAGTGTACCTATATTTGAACACTTATTTCTTTGCAATTTTCCTATATTTTTACGTAAGAATTTTAAAAACTAACCTATATTTAACTCATATTTACGATATATTTATATTTGAAACTCCTGAGGCTGCTTTTTCCTTTATTTACGTGCGTTCGACTAAAGGCGTGAGCGGTGAGAGGAGGGCAGTGAGTCATGAAATGTAACTGAAAGTTATTACTAAATCCTAGTACTGCCTTAGTTCATTGTAATATTATTGCTGAACAGTACAACAAATTTTTATGCTTGATAATTAAAGAGCAAGATTTTTTCCATTAAAAAAAAATAAAAATTTCTTCGATATTGGATCCGCAATTTTGTACTGGCTATTGGTTTAATATCAGAAATCTAAAAGACTTTTATGTATGAAATTTTATACATACATATATAAGCCATAATTAATTTTTTTTTAAACATAACTTTTATATTGAATTCGTCATTTTGATTTATTAAATTTCAATTTCAGATTTGTAATTAACAACCTCAAAAACTCGTATATATACTAAAATTCAGCAAGATATATTCAGAAAAATTTGTACAACAAAGGGATAAGTCAGTCGCCAGCGTGGCATAAAAATGCAGCTGATACATCCGACGTGTAATCAGTTTTGTGTGATGAGAAGCGGGACCACATGTACGAGCAGTAATATAAAAAGTGTCATGTGCATACGACACGCGAATTAACTGCTCGGACTTGTTCTCCTCCTCCCCCCTTTCCTTTCTCACTCTCTCTATCGTATCGAGATAAGGATGTCATTGACGCCGCATTCCGATCTGAAGAAGCCCAATAAACTATCACTTTACTAGGGGAGCATGAAGACGACGGGCGTGGTCCCGCTGACACCCGGGAGTGGAATAGAGGCGCGGAGCCAAATCTTTAGAAGTCGTAGAACCAGTGAGATAAGTGACCTACAGCGAAATTAGCGACCTCGATATAAAATAAGTCGCCTATTAGCACGGCTATTAGCACAATTTCCTTCTTTATTCCTGCTCAACATCTTGTAAGGTTTTAGAGAATAACGAAATACATTTTTGGCAAAGAACGTCATAAATTAAAACTGTTTATGTAAAAAATAATGTCATAATTTTTTAACAAAAGAAAACGTTGAAGCGTTCTGGCATTATTATAAACTTCAGTTTGTCGTATTTAAATTTCGAAAATAAAACGGTGGGTTTTCAGATAATTAGCTCTTTCGCGACATAATCTAAATTGATAAGTAAACTGACAGGGAAGTATGATGCGCGGGGAGTTGCCGAATCCGAAAGTGAGTTGGGCCACTTGGGCCGTTATGCTTAGACAAGTGGCACATTCGGCTAAAGTGGAATCAGGAGACGAGAATGCTCGATATTCGCATATTTATACTCGCACATTTATACTACGGGGAAATTCGTTATTTTTATACACGCATGTCTCAAATGTTCTCAATTTATTCGTTTCCAAACGAATTCAGAAAATCATTAATTTGTACTATAATGTTACATTATTAATTAATGTATAAAATGTTATTAACTATGGCTTATTTACGTGTGAAATTTTATACATAATACAATTAATTAGCTTCTGTCATTATTAATATTAATGAATGTTTCAATAAAAAAAACTTCCATCGTTCCTTGGAGTACGTACAAAATAACAAATCTGATAAGAAATAAAATAAACGTGTGTTAAAAAACTTTTATCGATGGACATTACATTTAATCTGGGAGTGAGGAGGGGGGATCGAAGTTGGAATTAATTCCCGCGGAAATTGATGGGCCCGAATTTTTAAGACGGAGTCTCACGGACGCGCTTTGGGAACCGTCGGTTTTACGGTGAGAACGGCGAAGCGCTGGGTATGGGAAACATCGATGATTCCCAGGCGGTGGTAGCAGGCATTTCGTATACGAACGTGAACAGCGAATGTAAACGCGCCGCGCACGTGCACGTACATTTCATTCGTACACCGGCCGGTCTTGTCGCTTGTCCGGCTGCGGCGCGAGACAAATGTGCACGCTCGGGAACCTCAGGCACGATTCGGATCGTGGGACGTGTTTGCGTCTTCATTTTCAATCGACAATGCAATTCGATCGCATTCGATTCCGTAATTACCGGAGGGGGCACTTAAGAAGCGGCAAATATTTGAGGATAAGGATCGGAAATGCAGATCGCGCAGCTTGCGCAAATCAACCTGCGTCTCGTCAGGCTGGTGGGTAAAGGTCCCGGCGGCATTAATCAGACGGAAGATTCCACTCGATCGTCTTCGACCGGTAGCGCGTTATCACTGCATCAGAATTAATTACTGCCGAGCCATTAATCTTCACATCTTCATTCACGTGCCAGCTGACGATGATTAATGAGCTCAAGAAAACGAGTTTCATATATTTGCGTGTTAAGCCAGCTTGGTGCTAATTCGCAGTTAATTACAGATTTTAGAATTTTCTAAGATTATTGCAGTTTTGAAGTATGTATTTATCCGATAATTCTTTCGCGCGGAAGACACGCAGTCGAGGAACAGTTTATGATAAATTAAATAACAAAAGTGTTTATAATCTTCGCGCTTGCTAATGTACAATTTACAAACACGTTCATTTAAATGTATTTTACAATCAACTAAATTTCAATTTAAAATTTATTGTGAGAATAAAAAAAACCAATGCGAGTGCATCTTTTGTTATCTTTTTATTTTGAACTTTTCTGTATAGAAAATAAGAATCGCGAATCTTCAGGTTTCTCTTGTGTAAAACCTTCCTCTACTTTGGTGTCTCGGTCTCCAACCAACAAAAGCAATACGCGAAGAGGCGCCGCGGGAATCGGCGCGCTCGACCGGTCGCTGAATCCTGTCTGGTAGGTTTAGAACGACCTTCAGATTCCAAGGCTGTTCCTAGCGTACGAGCGCAGCTTAGGTCGACTACCATCTCGCTATGCTTGCCTGGTTCTTCTAAGCATGTAACTTAGAACGACTAACCTGTCTGATGAAGCGCGGATATTACCGCTGAATCTATTGTTGTTGGTAACGTGTTATAGTATGGACGTCGAGGAAGATACGATTTTTTAACAAAGATTTTTAAAATGCGTTATATTTTCATGCATTGTGTAAACTATCGAAATCAAAATCTTATGAAACTATTGATATCGTGTCTATGAGAAGAAATATAGCTCAGACTGTATCGAGTTTTAAAAAAAGTATTCGCGAAATAATGCATACAATTTCATCGATTTTTAATAGTAATCGTAACGGCACTTTTAGTAAGTAATATTAAAATAAATTATTCGTAATAAATTGACAAATTGGACGATTTACATCAATTAATTAGTCGCCTTATTTTATTAAATTAGTAATTTTCAAACCAATATTACTCAAAAGTGTGAACTAAAATAAATGTTTGTTAAAGATTTACTCTAATCGTTTTAGATCATCGAGGGAAAAGAGAGAAGAGGCAATTTGTTTCGGAAAACGAGGGGAAAGAAGGGAAAAGGGAGGAGACAACTCGTTTAATGCACCTCTTGTTATGTCCCCGATCGTTTCTTGTCATATATCTTTTAGGTCGTTTCATGTTGCAGCGTAGGTGTGGCCAGAGCAAGATAAACTCAGTGTGTTGGATCTAACAGACTCTAACAAATCCTCCCTACCCCTCGGAAAAAGGATGATCCTAGAGGTGACGGATTCCGAAATCGTGAGAAAAAAAGTCTCGTAGCGTGGTTTCGGCATCGCGTTCTTCGGCTTTCTCATGGCGCGCACGAGCGTTTCTCATCGCTTACCGATACAAAAAATAATGAGATTTCGGAGGCACAACGGCGAGACTCGAGCGTGAGAAGATGCTGAACTTGGGGCTGAAATCGTCGCTCCGTGCACCAGGCACGTATCAAAGTACAGGAGCGACTCCTATCACGTGTCCTTTGGAAGGCTCTTTTACCTTCTAGCCGCGGAGGTCGCGTGCAGGGTGATTTGTTATTGGCGACGACGACCCTACATGAGAAAGTAACGTGAAAAATGTAGAAGTCCATCCACGCGTGAGAGATTTCCTCTATTCTCGAGAAAATCTCTACTCTAGAAGTAGTAATTTCCTCCTTATTTCTTCGAGCACGAATAATGCCTAATTATCCTGCGATATACATTATTTCATAATGGCAATTATTAAAGCATAAGTAAAGAAACTCGATATTTCATTCAACGAAACGGCAGAAATTAATTAAAGCTGCCAAACGAGCTGTTTGTGAAGTGTTAAGATTTAATAAAGTATATATTTAGTTTTCTATGCAAGATATTGTATTTAATTAAATTGGCATATTCTGGCTATTGGAATAGATTTATCAATTTATATATAATACGATATTATTAAAGTATGATATTATCTTAAAATGAAGGAAATAATTTTTACTGGCAGAGTTAAATACTGAAGAAGAAACTTGATTGCTATATGCTCTTATAAAGACTAAAATAAATAAGAGTTCTAATTATATATATATATATATATATATATATATATATATATATCCTCTCTATAGTCTCTATATTATAAGACTTTTTAAATCATTTACAGATTCCAAAATTTCGTCCCGAATCTTGTTACAACTTTATAGATCATTTAAAATTAAGTTCGAGAGAACGTATTTGCACTCTCGGCACATCGCGACCGCTGAAAAGACGCAGTGTCACGCGTAGCTTCCGGTTGAAATTTTCTCACGAATTCCAGACGCGGGCTCATTCCCACAGGCTGATCGTAGCAACGTGAGACAGAATGTCCCTGAGGCCAGCCAAGCGATCTGGTTCGGTAGTAGGCTTGCAGACGAGCGAAAGAGTTTCGCGGATGGTGCTCTTATTTATCAGCTTGCGAATCGAAGCCGCGTGCGGACTTCAAGGCTCGAAACTCAAATGTCCAATTCCCACGTGTAACAAATCCACACGTGTCTTCTTATCTTCGCGCGCAACGAAATAAGAGTAATCCCTTCGCTTTCCGCGAACGGAAATCGTCATTCGGTATACGATACAATCAACTTCGCCGAGCCGTACAATTAGAAGTCCGAAAGGAATGGATCATGATAAGGGTCAAGCTTTACGAGGGGGGCATTCAATTCGAGGTCGACGATCCTCGACACGGGGGGTTAAACGGCTTAAAATGACCAGCCGCTCGACGGAGAGACCGAGAAAGAAGGACGACACGGTGGGAGGAGGATAAAGCGGTGTCTTGGGACAAGAGGCTGGCTTCTTAAGCCAATTAAATTGTTCCCACGGGATCGCACCGTGGGAGAGTCTCTCCAGGAACGCAAGAACGCGAGACTCGGGACTGCCAGGACTTCATCCACTCTTAGGAAGTTTCTCTCTCACCCCTCTCATCATATTTGAATACTTATTTACCTGTCCCGAATTATTATTTTTTATTTCATTACTAATTAATGACACGTTTTCTCCAAATTATATTATTAGTAGATAATAAATCAATATAACACATATCTTACGACACAACTTGGTTTATGAGTACAGAATTTAGACACATTTTCTATCCGTAAAATATCCAAAAAAATATTTAAAAAGGAGTTGGACTCATGTGTTTCACACGTATGTTGTTTTAAGTTTATAACTAAAGATTATCATTCCCCTTCCTTCTATAAAAGCGAGATTAGTTCAAGAATTTACTATTTTATTTTTGTACTGTTTAAATTTTAAATCTATATGTTAAACGAATAATAATTTCTATATATTAAAAATACATACTTTTCCAAAAAACAAATATTTTTCATATTTTTTATAATCTTGCACGATTTCGATGCATTCAACTAATTATTTCGAAGAAAATGGAAGAATCGCGCTGTGCGATTTTAAGGCAAAATAATAGACATGCTCGTTGCACTTCGCATTGTCCCATTTTCGGCGGCGCTTAAAAAAGAATATATCGGATCGTGCGACTCGATCGACCGAGGAAATCGTTTACTATTCTCGCCGCGACCCTCTCCGCTCCTTCCTCTCCTTCGCTCGTGCCTTTTTTATGCGGCCGTACCGAGGCACACGTGGACGAAGGGAAGGAGTCCGCGTGAGAACTTGGAGAGGGCTCGTGGGAAAACCACGAAGGCGCGTGGCGCTTCTGATACCAGGGTATCATGAGAGCCCAACAAGCACTACGGGTACCCTCGATGTCTTTTGCATCACTCATCCCCCTACGACCCTTTTACTACTCCCCCCCCCCCCCATGTAATCAAGCAGGTGGGATTGAATGGACGAACGCGCGATGTAAAATTCGCATTTAAAAATCGGGTGAAATCGCGATTTCTTGATCAAGTTGATATATCATTCGATTGCATGTAAGTATATACATGTGATATTAATTATATAAATTAATTTTTACGACTGTGATATTTATACACGTATTTCTGTGTACTGACTCTCACGATGTGTACTTGTTGTAATAAATTTATTATACTTATTGTACATCACGATTTTCTGACATAAGAAAATACGGTTTTACAATTCTACATAAGTTCTGACAACGAGATTTAATATTAATAATATTTAGTATATAACTATGGAGAAGATTATTAAAGAAGCATTGGCTGTAGAATTAGGAAAAAAATTATAAGCCCGAGGCGGTTGATCCCCTTTTGGAATAGGGCAACATGAATCAATGCTTCTTCGTGGCCTTTTTGAGGGTTTAGGTCTGTGCGGACCCTAAGAATATCGTAAGAAGAAGACGCTTGCCTGAATGAGCCTATTCATTGCAATGACATATGTCAACAATGGTGTCAGGCTAACAGAAGATATCTAAAAGTAAATTTCCAAGTACCAGTGACAATTGAAATTAATGTAGATGTAGTTTGTTCGTCTAATAAGAATATCAAATATCAACAATATTAGTATTAGTTTATCTTTATATTTAAAAACAGTAATTTTATACTAATCTTACGTGGAATATATTTTAACGAATATTTGACATTTCACTGAAACACGTGATTTTAGTATTAAATTCTTAATACTTCATCATAATAAAGAATTGTATGGAATTGAAGGAAACGTTTTCCAATATTTTTCAACGGATATCTCGTGTATTCCAGTGAGCAGGGCAGTAGAAATGACAGAAAGTTAAAAAATCTCCCGCGGGATGGGCGAGAACTCTTAATGATAATATCCAATTTGTGGTCAGCTAATATATTGCTCCGAAGAAAGATCGCGTAACGGCCACCGACTCATTATACCGCCGTAATTCATTGAGAGGCGTGAAAACCATTGTAAATATAAATTAGTACAAGATTTTCTATTAGGCTAGCAGAAACGTCGAAGTGGTTCTTGACGAAATTCGATCTTGACCGGGCCCTAAATGCTTGAAGAAAAAGGTCACGAATTGCTATGCTAGAAGAGGCGCGTCCGCATGCAGGATTTACATTTCTCTCTCGTAGTGTATCTCATTCACTTGCATGCCGCAAAGTATTAATGATACATATCGAGCCATACATATATTATATATTATATATATATTTTTTCGTATATATTTTGTTTTCTCGCCTTTAACTTTTATTTCTTCGCATAGTTGTCTTGAACTACGTGTGCACTTTCGGCTCGTATAAAACTGTATGTAAAATTCGCAGTGTTTGCTGCTATTATATTCACAAGTAAAAAGAAGCGATTAAATATATTTAATCCTATTCATAATTCTTATCTGCCAATATCAAATTTAATTGCTTCCGGTGAATATCTAACCAGTAGAAAATTCGAATTAAATTCCTATATAATTTTGATTTGTAATCCTGCAATCACGATGTTCATCTTATCCGAGGATACATCTTATGTAACGCTGTGTTATATCGAAAAAGTGCGCTAACGGAAATTTTATAGCCTCCTCCTATCAGGTATGCATGTCATCGAGAAAGCAACGTCACCTAAAATCCATCCACGCACGCGGCAGTAGGCGTAGCACAGATACGAAATGCCGCATTGATTACGTTTTGTTCGGTTGCATCTGATATTAAAACGTATTGATAATGACATCGTTAATGACATGTTAAGGGCTGAATCGAGGTGTGAAGAACGTTGTAAACACGAATTAATCGAACACCCAATACCAGGAGGTCAGGAAACGTCAAGAACGTCATACTAAGAGAGAAGAGAGAGAAAGAGAGAGAGAGAGAGAGAGACACGATTCACACACACACACACACACACACACACACACACACACACACACACACACACACACACACACACACACACACATATTATAGAAAAGGTGAATTTTTGTCGGTATCCCTCGGTTAGGATTCTGACCATAGCCGGTACCGAACATTCTCATTTGCAAACGTAATGCAAGAAAGCTCTCAGAGTCCCTTCGACGACATTACATAGAGATTAGAATTTAAAATGTGTTACAAGTAGAATATTGCAACGTGGAAATTTAAAATGGAAAACTAGAATAAAACATTTGGTTTTCTTTTATTTTAAACATTACTTATATATATATGTATATTATAATCTAAAACGTTAAAAGAAGAGACTATATGTAGAAAGAGATAGGAAAGCATTATCTTCATCAATAGAATTATCTTTGATTGAATTAAATGATTCACGAACGATATAGCAGCACGCATTCCGATTAAGATAAATGCAATTAAGATAAATTCTGAATGACAGTGACTCATGAACATGTGACTGCTTAATTGTAATTCACGACTGGCTATATATTATTTCTTAATGTTATTTCTCGAGTTTTTGTGATGATTTATGACTCACATCTCAAGTTTTTTTTTAATAAACGATTGATTAAATATCGATTTAATCTCTCATTATTAATATCTAATAATGTGCGTTAGATATACGTTGCGATATAATAAATTATATTGTGCTTATTAACAGTATAAAAAAATTTCGTAACTCTGTTGAAGTGATTTCTACGTATATTGAAAATGTCAGTCTGTAATGTAACAAGATTCGCAACGTTGCGAATGGATTGAAGTTCAGAATCAATACAATTACGATATTACTTTATACATTCAGAAAATGTGTTGATGAATATGACACTAATTTAATTACATTCTCTCAAGTCACTGGTAACAATTGAGAGTCAATATCATACAGAACAATGCGCAGAAGGTAAGTTTGATTTGTTAAAGAGGTTTCGACAAGAAGCTATTAATTAATGGACGCTTCTTCAAGAAAGATCAGTCGAGCGTGTCATTCTTATTGGGAAAACAGAATACCATGGAAGTACTTGGAAAGGATCTTCGTGTGCAACTGTATGCGAAACAATGTCACATAAACACAACCTCGGCAAAACTTATCATGTAAATTAATTTCATTAAAATTCATCATGGAAAACTTTGCATGACTTAATGCTATATCTTTTTATAAACCGACCTTTTCCGAATTTACAAAGTGCAATTGCGCTTCCTTAAAATAAAGCTGTGCATTTCTTACATAAATATATTCTTCTAGTTTTTCTAACATAAAAGTATAAAAATTATTGAAAACAGAATTAAAAAAACTATAGAAAACAGAACAAAATTTTGTCGCAAATTGAAAAATTTCCGTAATTAAATCGTCTTCCTTCAAAACTTTTTCAGTATATAATGTTCAAAAATAAAATCATTACATTAATTAGTTAATAATTTTAGTAATGGAAGCTTCCTAAAAAAATTAAAAGGAATGTTTAATTAAAATATTTTACGTGTAATTATGGTTTTCAAGGAGGGATCGCACATATATAGATTATTTATATATAAATATAATTATTAAAGAAGTTAAGAAATTATATTTCATTAAGAGTTAAACGTAATAATCGTATTTCTTGATAACTATCAATTTAGAAAAATAGGGACAACAGTAGTCATATGACGCTAAGGAATTTGCTTCAAAAAATAAGTTTGATATCTTTCTAGCATATATCAGTAATCTTCTAAAAAGATTTATAAGAGGGGACGTGCATGAGAATCAATATTTCAAACCTCTTTTCTTTATCAGAATTATCAAACTTTCAGCAGTCACAAAACTCTTCGAGACGTTTGCAACCTTTATCTTTTACTTTTAAAGTTATACACATGGGTACTATGATTCATCGCCACTACTCGTATAAGTTATTGGCATGTTATAGTTCTGATACTTTTAATACCAACTGAAATTAAAAGATAAATCTAGAGAGAGATGTATAGAATTAATTAAAGCGCGTTTTTCAAGTTTTGCATTTTATGTTGATGTGTAACAATCCCGAATGAAATCTCGAGTGAATGTCATTACATTAGCAATCTTAGTTGAAAAAATTAACAACAAGTAAACAACGTTCTTCATCTTCACGCGCTGGCTAATTACGGAAGCGTAATTAATAGGGATTACTTAATAACGGCCTTACGGGTGCCTGTGCCCTGAAGAAGCTTCTTGGCATCGAATGATTCCCTAGTAACCCTGAGAAGATTCGATCTCTCTTCGAAGCTGCTTTCTCACGCCTGTTGCGACTCGTCCTTCGATTCCCACGAGCCTAACGGATGAGGCTTTGCCTTTCCGCGAAAAAAAAGAAAAAGAAAAAGAGATCCATAGTATCTTCCGAGAACTTTGATACCTTGGATTTTTCAACGCAGCACGAGTGAGGGTGGACATCATGAAAGTCATATAGGTGCGCTTAAAAAGAACTTTATGGACAAGATTTCGCAATCTTTTTGTCTTAAAGAATTTCATCCAACATGTGATAATGACATATAATGATAAGAGAAACTGTTTATTAATCCAAATTGTTTTAGCTCTGAAAACTTTGTGCTATATATAAGTCACCTCTGTTAGATGAACATATTTTTTCCCTAATATTCCAACAATCAACGATCGAAGAGATATCATATTCTAGAGATATCGTTTTAGTAAATAACCCACAGATGCATAAAAAATTCAGATCTTATTCGCTTTGTACTGGTAAGATAATTGCATTTTACATGTTACAAAGATCCCTCGTGGAAATAAATCGCATCGGAAGGGTCGCAGAGACTTTCCCATCTCCCATCCTTAAGACGACAGTCTATCGAAGAGAAAAATTTCAAAGTATCCTATCGCTTAATGTCTGTTTCACGGTGTAGATTATTTCGGCGCGACATCGAGCCTCCCTCACCGTGCTGGGAATTATCGACATGAAATTCTATGGGTTCAAAGGTCCTCGTCTATATACCGCGCGCGGAGGGAAGATCGCGAAGGAGGATCCAAGGTTCGAACCCTCTCACGACCCCTCGACTATATCGGAGGACGCCTTCGTCGAGGACGCCGAGATCCTGCCTCGAGCGTGAGAACGATTCTCGCCCACGGTCAAATTCCGTCGATCGGGTATTAGGACACCAGGGCAACGCAGGAAGAAACTTTAAGACGCGCTTGATGAGACGATTAAGAAAAACGGAAGCTCGCATTTGTATAAATAAAAATAAGAATACGACGGAAAATGTCGAACACAAATTTAATACCTCGGACTTCTATGACTGACCGACATTTCCATGATTGAAGAAGAGTATCGTCTTGTCTGTCATTCTTCGAGATTAACTATATTGAAAATAAAACAATTGTTTAACCTATAATTCTGTTAAAAACTATTGTTTAAATGTAATAAGCAATATAAATTATATATCATTTTAATAAAATGTTTTTTTATAGGTACCTTGTAGCTATATTCAGCTATTGATAAGTTCAACAAATAATAACAGCATAAGATAATGGAAAATAAGGTACAATGATTTTAACATAAAAATTAATTAAATTTAATTAATTTTAATGTTAAAATTAATTAAAATTATCAATAATAAATGCATGCTACATGTTATCAGAGACATAACATTTAATTTAAATTTATATATTACGATCAGATAATTTTTATCATTTTTTAAAATAATAACATAAATAAAACTTAAATGAAATGAAAAAAAAAAAAAAATTTTTTTCATCACATTTTTACAGCTGTAATTAACTACAATAAATTCGTAAGTAGATGTACTTGGGTGAAGTCTTCCATTTATGGCGTTGAACTTTCACTTAGCATCAATGGTACATATGGGTGGGTTAAAACGACGCGAAATAATGGGCAGAAGAGGCTATTATTCCTACATTAGAATGCATAGGCGTTCCCGTAGGGACGCGGATTACATTACCCCCAGGGTACACCATGAATAGAGTTCCTTAATTAGAGACCAGGGTAGTATGGAATTCGAAGAAGCGTCTTCGAGTCCTAGGCGTGGCTATCAAATAATTTTATACTTGAAAAATCATCGCAAATCGCGTTATTATCGCGATAACAAAACGCGCTTTAGGAATAAAAACGTTGGATTCATTTCGATTATGCGGAATATCAATACATTTATTTCTACCTTTTATTTTTTTTATCAAAAGAATTATTATATGTCGCTATGGTGTAAAAATTATTTGAAAGAAGAACGATGCGTTGCGTGAATTTTATGAGAATTGTCTAATTTCGTCGAATTTACGAGTAGTAAAGTCGGTAGGTTGTTTTTTTTAGTAATAACATGGTTTACAGAAGGTTCGGGGTTCCATAGAAGTGAAAGGGTTGATCCTTCTAGGCGAGTTGATCTACTTAGATATCAGGAAGATAGGATGATCAAGGAGGATATACGGGATATCCTCGCAGGATGTCGAGGGTTTTATTCCCAACCCTCGCTCACCTTCGTGATCGATAAACCTTTACTTGTTTCGTCTATTAATATGTCATAATCTTACAACAATATGAATAAGTTAATTTTAAAATAACAAATCAACTCATAACGCATACTTGTGCTACATTGGGGTAAAAGAATATCCTTAACACGTCCAGTCATATATTTGAATATCATATCTAAAATTATCTATTTATGCAGTCGCAAAAGTAAATATTAATCGCAGAATTCTAATATTCAAGTACCACGTGTCGTTCGAACTATTTTACGACGAGGATAGCATGGAGGGTAAGAAGTGGCACAGGGGTTGAACACGCGGGCACTAGAGCGAGGAATGTAATGAGAAAAAAGGCCTACCACGTGACCTTTTCCATCAGAGATGCATGCGACGTAAGAAGGTTCCGCCTGAGCTTTCCTCTAAAGGGGTTGGTTTCAATTAGTCTCAAAAGGGTGGTTCAGTTGAGGTAGTCGACCTATTATTGCCGACCATGTCTTTAATGAGCAATGTATATTCCGTTCTCAGCGTGTCGATCGTTCAGTTTGAAAATTGTCGATTATTCTGTATTTTCTTCTTTTTTTTTCTTAAAACGCGAATAATAGAACTCAAATTGATTCTGGTGATATTTCGGAATTCTCTTTCGTTTTGAAGAATAACAATTTGTTGAAAGTGGAGAGATAAACAATTTTATCTCTAACAGAAATATCTTGTTTTCAGAAACAAGAGAAGAATATAATTTGAAGTGAAAACTTATCTGTCACGCAGCTGATGCTTTAAACTTTAAAGTATATTCTGCATTGCCCGAACGTTGTTTTATAATTCTTATGCTTCGAGTGCTTTTAATTTTTCATCAATCTAACATAATTATTCTTTGTTGTATTCTTGAGAAACAATTTCGCCGTCTGATGTCTATGATCATGTTTTATTACCTATATCTTAAAAGATTTATGTTCTTTTTTTTGGAATGTACGTATATCTTCGCCTGTATGACAATCGAGAAGACGATACGCGCGTAAGAGAGAATACGTGGCTTGGGGACAAGCGACCTTCCACACATGAAGCAGAGCAGTAGAAAGCGCGAAGAGGATTCTCTTCTCGCTTTCGTTGCAAGCCGCATGATATGCGAGTCACATGGGGTGGAGGGAGAATCGCGGCACCGTGCGTGCTCCAGAAAGGATCGAACTTCCTAAGCTCGCGCGAATTTCTGAATGAAGGCAGCAGGATGAAAGTCGTCGGACTAGGACATCTAATGCATACGCAATATGTATAGAAAGCTTCGCGGTAAATTTTTGGGGTAAATGCATTTTATAAATGCGTTATTTAGTACAATTATTGTTTACATTTATGTTTATTAGACAGATAGACATATCGAATTATGCGCAGGTATCTGAAACCACGCGTGAAATAATCTACCCCTAATTATTAACTATAAATGTTACAAATCCACAATTTTCTTTCTCGATACCATTACTCTATTGGTAACAATTTTATCTATTTGCATAAATGCCACGCGAAGCTATGGCTCCATATAAATAAACATTGCAATAATAAATTTAAAAATATAAAAATGAGGATATTACTGAAATATGTTTCCTTCTCGAGTCAGCACTCAGTTCTCGCATTGTAATTATCTAAAATATTATTTATCGTTGCAAATATCTCTACTCTAGTAATTAAACAAAAATATATCGGCCGTTTGAATCAGTTATAAAGTAACTAGTTGACAATTATCAATTGAAATTAATTTATACTGTTCAGGACATTCTGCAAAACGTTTGAATCAAATCTTCGCGTCATTAACTTTTATTAGAAAAGCAGGAAAGAATTACCAAATTCTAAAGAATTTCAAATGACTTAGGAAGCTATCACGACAGCAAGGTTGGTCAGAAGATAGGTTTCGCTTGTGCGACACCGCTAAGCAGGCAATTCAGATGCGGCGATAGACTCAAAGGGTTAATGTAACAAAGGCATATATTCCATGAGGTCAAAGGTCTCCCATGACGTCTAACCGACGAAAATTCCACACAAAGAGGTGACACACGATTTCCTTAGAGATTCTCAGTAACTTTTAGCATTTGCTTATTTAGAAATATATTCTACACTCTATATTGAAAGGTGTGTATAATAATTTAACTCTTTAACTTGAATCGTTTATTTTAAAAAATTCGTAATTATAAGGTTTTTTTGCACTTAAGGATCAAGAAATCTTATATCTATATTTCTAATTCAATATCTGTTCTTCATTTGCATTATAACTCTGTTATCTTCAACGTACAGAAAAACAAATAAACTATTCAAACAAGTAGTATAATTCAGGCAATAAAACGTAATACTATTAGGGGTAACAAGAATATAAAAATAAATTATATCTCACATATATTTTCCTAGATGTGTGAAATTATTAGTCGCGTGAAAATTATTCATTCGACATTAATAAATTATACTATCGAGTTAAAGACAGGAGATTTGGTGAATATTCGTTAAATATTAAACGCAAGTGCGTATTTGCGAGAGTTTCGCACTGCGCAAACGATGCTCCCGGGACCGAAAAGCTCGTACACTTATGAAAATGCATCGTGCATTAGTCGACGATAAATTTCCCTGGGTCAGGAAAACGAGTGCAACGCAGTCTATTACGCGCAATGCTGCAGCGTAATTAATATCTGTGCGGGAATACGCGAACAGATATGTGAACCATCTGATTACACGGCGAAGTAAATCTAGTTGTCTGGCACGGTTGAATGAAAAAATATGACAGTCAATAGAGCTGCGCAAGTTAATTTGATATACAGATACTCATAAAATATCGTTCTAAGCCTTTGTTCCATATGATAAATAAGATAATGTAATTTCACGAAGCAACGCGTAAAAATGATATTATTGATATTAATTGATTAAAATGTTAGAATATTTGGTGGAAAAAATGCTGAATAGTGCAACAAACCGTATTAATCTGCAAGCTTAGATGTAGATAGGCGGTTATTGAATTATATTAAGTAAACCGACAGTTTATTATGATATTAATTGATTAAAATGTTAGAAGAATATTTGGTAGAAAAAATGCTGAATAGTGCAACAAACCGTATTAGCAAGCTTACGTAGATAGGCGGGTATTGAATTATATTAAGTAAACCGACAGTTTATTATATATGTGTGTAAACAATTTGAGTAATATAACTAAGTGAGGCACTTAATTATATTAACGCGCGCGGCCGCAGCACGAACAAATGCAATTCCTAGTAAACATGATATATGGGCGACATTATAAAATTAATTGCATACGGAAAATAGAAATCCCACTTTGCCGTTTGCTAATTAAATACGTACCGTTTGCCGTAGAAATTCTTTTCTGTTTGTACATATCTCTTTAAAGTAATTAATTAATTTGCTCACCGGCGTTTATTTAAATTTTTGACAGAGTAAAATGCAATTAATATTCCAACGTTTCAGGCGCAGAACATGGGCAAAAAACAAAAAACAAAATGTTTATAGATTCCAACTGCGATGTACATATATAAATATATAAATATTATATAATAAATATACGTATATATACATAATCATATTACTTGATTATGTTTTTTGTTCAATATAATCACACAAAATTTCAATTAAAATAATATAGATCAACTTTTTAATGTAGGCAGTTTATAAAGGTACTGGTGAGAGTTAATCGATCTATTTGACTAATTCACCTTATTTCTTTCAAAGGATAACGGCCGCGCAGGTATTAGAAATAGGACTGATATGAGCTCAGGCTTCTTGTTAGAAAAGCGAAAGCGTTTTTTAAAGGTCAAGTTATCAGGACAACATATCATGGATGGAAATTTCAAAGCCTGCAAGAGTAAATAAACTTAGCTTGTGTTCGATAAAACTTCGATCACTTGGTTAAGCATCAGGATTTCATCTTGTCAACGGAACGAAAAGGATGCCATCTTACGCGCGCATCAAGACAGATAATTAAAAGTATTAAAAATATCACATTTGTAATTATAACAGTTGTAAAAGTGTGAGATAATATTGTAATAGAAATGTGATAATGATCACAAGATTTTTATAAACTCAAATAAAAAAAAAATATATAAATAATTATTTTGAGTCAGAAAATCAAGCATTTAAAAAAGAAACAGATTTTCCAAGCTAAAATTTAATCTGACAATTTTATATGAAAGAAACTTTCATGTGAGAAAATATCTTTTATGCAGATATAATAAAACGGATTATTATTTTTGAAAGAGAAGATTGTAAAATTTGTGACCTCGATTTGGTATCTATATATTTTCCGCATGATATTCATGAAAATATTTCTTAAAATTCGCTTATTAGCTGCACTTACACGCTTATATTCAGCCAATTGATCCGTTAATTATAGAAGACCCGTATTTATCATATTAACAATGGAATTACTAAAATAGATGAATGTTCCTAAGAATAATCCTTCAATCAATATCTCGATTTATGGAATGAACAATATTAGCTCTTGTAGCACATATATGTAGAGATAAATAGTTAATTTATTTCAATAATTTAATCAATATCGATATTGAACAAAAATTAGTGGATTAAATATGTGTTAAAGTTAAATATATTTAAATCTTTTACTCGTATCAACGAAAAATGTTACGTAGCTTCAAGGAGAGAGCTAGGTGTAGACCTTCATAAATTTCAGACTCAACAATGCATTCGAGTGCAATTGTGGAGGGAGGAGCGTTTCCGGATAATCGCCTGATAATTCTCAGTCAATCGATAAATCATTCCCAACACGAGCAAGACGCCTTTCCGTGGGAGCGGCAAACGGCCTTTGCGTTCGTGAAAAGGAGGAGACAATGGCCGGGCCTCGTGAACGACCGATCAAGGCCGTTTCCCATGGTTGGAATGGGTCAATGGCCGACACCACGATGCTCATAAAAGAGCACATGGGACCGCTTCGTCTTCAGTTTCGCGGCAGTTCTCGTGCTGTTTGGATCGTCTTGCATTTAATGCACGTATGCGCGATATCGACTTTGACGCAGTTCTTGCGCTCTGAATGTTATTCACGCTTATTCACGTTAATTATTGTAATTTCTATAATAATATAGGGCCAATTCCTTTTAGTGACACAAGTCGACACAAGTGTCGTTCTGTCTTTGTTATTCATTGAATGCCAAGAAGGATAGAACGATGTTTGTGTCGACTTGTGTCGCTAAAAGGAATTGGCCCATAATTAACAAACGTATCGTAATAATCGCGGAGATCATCCATCGCGCTTTTCTTACTTTATTCTCTCTTTTATGTATCGAGAAAGTTTGTGAAGTTTCTTCTTTTTGTCATGTGTGGTGCTAACTTATTAATATTTATTAATATTTGAAGCTGTACTTGATATTTAACGACACTTTGCAGATAATCTTTTATCGCACGTCGAACATAAGTTTGACGAGACGATCGATCGGTGATAGCTTATCACGCGTGTCGTAGTATTGTTCCCACGGTATATATTATGTAAAAATTACTTACCCGACGGGTGATTAGATTGCAAATTGTAGTCATCGACTTGTAATGTGCTGTTCGGCCCAGTTCTGCTAAATCTAACCACGTGATATTGGTTGTCGTTAACTTTCACGCCAACCTCGCCAATCGGATGATCGTTGGTGCCCATATTATAAACCGCAAAGACGTTACCTTCCACCTGCGACATGAATAAATTATTCATTTCTATTACAGTGACATTTAGTTCTTGATTCCAATCGGATTAAATCATTGGAATAGAAACTTATAGAAACAAATAAATTAATAGATTAAAGGGAATGCTTGAATAATTGATATATAACATACTAATTCTTATTACAGATCTAATTATACGCCACAAAAAATCAATTTAGCTAATAATATAATATATCTATATATACATATACATATTAAATTGTATGTATAATTATAGATATATATATGTATATATCTTGTGACTATTGGAAAAGAAATTATATATACACACATATATACGATACTTAATAATAAATAATAATACTCTATAATATATTCAATTTTATCATATACTAACAATTTCGATTTCGAGATAATCGTTACTCGATGCAGATTCTATCCTAAGCAGTACAGCGTCATTAACACTAGTGACGAAACCCAAAGCCACAGTATCCATCTTCATTTCCGGCCGACGATCAGGCGGAAAGGTATACGTGATAATTCCTCTTCCGGCTCCAAATTCAAAAGCGATAGCCTCTGCAAAATGAGAAACATTCCGTCGTTAAAATATAACATTTCATATGTTACATATTAAATTTCAATGCCTGTTGAGACTGTTTTCGTTGTAGTATTGTCAGTTTAATTATCATTATGCCGCATAACTAAAATTAATTAAATTTTCATTCTAACTCTAGTGTATTTCGAAAAGTGTTCTAATTATTTCGACAAATTTCTAAAAAATTTATTAAGTTTTATCAATAACCGCGATTAATTATTCGGGAAAATATTTATCGTCCCGGAAAATATATCCGATAAGAGAAATCGATTCTATCCAAACTATGAATTAGTTTCACATTCTTGTAATATTTATTATACTACAGAATAATCCGATAATAGCATCAAACTTTAGTAACTTTATAGGCCGTATTATTAAAATATATACGACATATATAGAGTTGTATGAGTAGATATCAAGAGAGATAGCATTGTTAATAAACACATAATAAAATATTAGCTATTAATTAATTAGCAATTCTGCTTGTAAAGAGAACAGCACAGATAATCTCTTTTCCCTTTCTCTTTCTCTCTTAAGTGCAAGTACGAGCTGCCTTATATATTTTCTCTTTTTTTTTTCCAATTCTTTTACCATCGTTACAAGTTGGTCCGGTAAAACTCGTCATGTCGCAGTCGCATATATAGCTATTCCACTGCTGCACGCATATCCCATGATTGGCACAGAGATCATGAGTGCATTTCTTGCCCGGATGCAGGTTGGTGTAAATGTCGCATCCGGATGTGACGAGGGAACTCGGCACGACGGCATCGGTAATAAGGTCGGTGCTTTCCCCGCTGAGATCCAACGACGCCAGACACCCCTCGAATCCGTGACGGCTGAGAATCTGTTTTGGTAATATGCCATATTGCGTTTTCTCCACTCCACCTGAAAGAAATGTTAAATCTTTTTTATGAAATCATCCTTGATTTAAAAAAATAGAAATTTTCTCTTTTTTACTAAATATATCTGTTTATGTCTTCAAATTTATTTAAAATATCCCTTAATCATTAAACCTCAAAAGAACGGACATTTAAACCTTTTACATCTGTTTGCATTGCGAGTCGCGACATAGAGCTTGTCGGAGATAAAATTGCCGAAATGCAGACAGGATGTCGGCGTTTGACGTAAAATATCGAAACCGAAATTCGGTAGTTAAATCGAAATCATCTCTCTCTCTCGCAGCCTTGTGATATCCACAGGCCTCTCGGCAATCGCGGATATCGCGGGCCGCGGGTGCCCGACGAACCGAGACGACCACACGTCCGGTCGATCTCGCCGTCATAAATCCTGCGGGATCGCCGAAAATTATTTCGACGGTCACACATTATACCTCGTATGATACCGCGTGCAGGAACTTCGAAACTCAACCGCGCGGCCCATCAACTCGTATGCAGTACGAAAGTCTCTCATTCAGAATGCTAATGTACTTAAGAGAGGTTTTACGGATAAAACAAAATGCGATACCGCAGCATCCTTTTTCTCTCTATTGTAACATGTAAAAATACATAAAATAAATTTTAAACAATAAATTTCGATAATAAACTTTGAATTATCCTAGCATTATGTTTGGAAGCTACTATGAATATCTTGATGCGACAGTGAACATGTACGTTCAATCGGAGTGAAATTCCAGCTGCAATTTTTGCGTGGAACCGATGTCGCGACGCGGTTTGGCAATCGCTATTGAAGAATAATTAATAGCTGATTTGCCAATTTATGTCAGCCCGACGGTGATCGATAGATTTATTAATGAATTAAGCAACGGGAACGGTATGATATGGAGCTAATTAATGGTGATTCATAGCGCGCTATGCTGATACGGTAACTGAATTTCGGATCGTTAGTCCAGACATACATCCAAAGATCTACTCACTATTAATTAGAAATGCAAAAATATTTGCATCATAAACGCTTTTTTGTTAGCCGACATTATCGTTTATGTAAAATCGTGATGCTTGACGTTCTGAAAATCAAACTGTATTATCTATCGTTAAAATCATAAGCTTTTTCGCTGTAGTTGCGACATTGCTTTCCGTAAGTACCGCGAATAATGGAGAATGAGACAAGATATTGTAGATAACAGAATGGTTCCATAGATGTGTTTATTACAAAGATAAAATCGACTAATTCCCCACTTGGATTTACTACGTTATTTGTTGTTTGAAAAGTCATCCGCTTACACAACGCGGTAATAATCGTCACGTGACATCTCTTCGCAAAGTCTACTTCTTTTCTGTAGCCTTCAGATTAATCGTGCAGTTGCATCAGAACCGCAAAGAATTCCGACGATAAATAATTATCCGCGTCGCATCGTATGGAACGGCGAACGGCAATGAAAAATTAAAACGGTCGAAATGGTACACGTTATCGTGACAGAGAAATTGCATCAAGTTACATTTGATACCTAAATTAATAAGGTAAGTCGATCAGCTTTTTTTTTACTGTCGATAATGCTCAAAAATTCGTGATAATGACGATTATACAAACAAAGCACCAAAGATAACGCTCAGTAATTCATCCGCCGATAATCAAAATATAAATATGAGTTCATAAAATAAATAGAGATAAGTCACGGTTCATTGGCGCGTATACATATATTATAGTAGTGTATTATAGATAATTCTAAAAAATAGAAATATAAAATGTTGAGGATTCACGCAAGTATTTCGAAAATTGACCAGTGACGTAAAAGCAAAAAATTCTAATCGTCATTTACATCTTTACAATATATGTCAAGGCTAGCATTATCGAAGGCATACAGTATAAATAATTACCCTGAGTAAGGCTACCTTATCAAACGTAGAACGATATGAGATGATATGAATATATTTGTAACATTTTGTGACTCATGATGCATATTTGTACATCTAAGAAAATAAAAGTGTCAATATTTTATAAATATCCATAGAGCGATTTCAGTTATATTCTATATTAGTTATATTAATACATCTTTTAATAGAATGTTGAATTTTTCAACCTTTTAAGATAATTAGATGAAGTTATTTTAGCTTCTCGAAAAGTCTTTTATAAGAAAGCTCTATCTTACATTTTTGGCTTACATCTTCATACATAACTTCTAAGTATTAATAAAAGGCTATCCTGTATAAGCGACTTAAAAAATTATTATAGAGATTAATCACATTCAAGTGCGTTTTTATACTTTTATGATTAAAACTAGACCGGTCGCGCTCTTATCAGCTAATATCGTTTTTATCTCAAACGGCATACTCTCGGTTGAGCTATCATTAAACCGTAGTAACGCGGCAGGTCTTATTGCTCACAAATTTAATCTTACATTTGCGGGTGCGCTGCGGTCGAATGCCGGATGTGCGACTCGCTGAGTTAGTTCGAATCACGGGGGCCGATCATTTTCAAGCAGTCGTCTATGCATCATTATCGAAAGTGCGCGAATTCATAGAGCGCTCGAATTGTCAATCGAGCTTGTCGGTGCAATCAAGCTCGAAGAGCCAAGACAACGTCACGAGAATCGGCAGAAATCACTCGGCGCGCGATAAGAAGATAATAGCGACGTTATCACTCTCGCGGATCGCCATAATTCGTCAAATCCCGGACTCGCTGATCACGTTGCCATAGTCGTTGCAGCACGTCACGAGATATATAACTAACTAATCGAAACGCGGAAATTCAATAACTATTATTTTCACAAGTTATCGGTCGTCATGTCTCCTCGCGATCTCGCCTTTTGCGTTCTGCTAATGTCGATCGTTCGTTTCTCGACAACGTCGGTCATCCGGCCGCAGAGATTGTTGATCGTGGGGCTCTGGCCGGAATCAGCGAGGAGTCTGGAAGGTATACCAGACAGATGGAGAATGGGGCATCCGCAGTTTAAAGCGCCGCAAATCGAGATACAACTGTTGAAGGGTCACGTCTCGCCGGACGAGAATTGGATGTTCACCAATGAGTACAAATACTCAAACAAAGATTACTAGTACGTATGTATGGACGACGATATTCCTAAAGACATGTTCGTTTGGCTCGAGATGGATTAGTTGAGAACTCTGAGACTAGTGTTTTCGATACGTACGATGAACGAATACGTGGGATGTCTCGGAGTTTATTGGATTTTCCGAGAAAGCGCATCGCGTGTCCGATATACGGGATAAGTCACGCAATCTGAACACGTCATATAAGGCATTTTTGGATCGAATGTATCGTATCTAATATATTCAGAACTATATCTGACAACTCAATATTTTAAGTGTTTATATATACATAAAAGACTGAAAGAAATGATTAAAAAAATAAATAACAAGTTACAGAACATGAAATTAAGCAGTAAAAAAATTAATTCCAATTTTTTTTAGTCAATAAAATGTATGAGACGCGACGTGTTCGATCCGGAAATCTGTAAACCAGAACTGAAAGGCATTAACGACGGCGAGTGCACATCGCTAATGCTATAATAGCGTCGCTAATGCGGATAATCTTATACGGTCATAAATCGATTAGTGATGCGGCAAAGGTGACATCGACGAAAGACGAGAAGAAAATCCCGCGAATTGAGAATGGCGATATGGAAGCGAGAGAAAATGAGGAAGAGAATGGGCGAGATCAGGATAATATCGTGATGCCTGATGAGTTCATCCCGCAGATTGGATCCAGAAATATTATCGCATTACCTTCATCCTGTCCGGCAGGGCAAAGAGAAGATAGTAGAGGACGTTGTAGAACTGTCATGTGAGTAACCTCTTTCTTTTTATATATCTTTGATGATAATCTTTGATTACAAAAAAAAGTAATATTTTCTCAACAGAAAATACACGACTTAAATACATATTTAAATAATATGGTTACTACATTAGAAATCCCTAAATTTTAATTTTAATGATAAATTCTTTGACGAATTAAAATTTTGCTATGGGAAAAAGATTTTTGAAACAAATTATTTCTTCTTGTCAATATTCGATATGAGATATTTTAACGATTAAATCTCGGCTTTAAATATTTTAAAAGTATTGTTCTACTAAAACTGGGTGAATAATAATGTTCTGTTATTGGATTGTTTTCTAAAAGTTTAGTTTGCGTAATATAATTCCCTTAACTTTAAAACTGTTAATATTTGCATTCAGTTTAAGAAAGAATAAACCTTAAATTGTGTACGACCAGAGTTTTTAATATAAACATTATGACCAAAAGTTTAGGATATTGTCGTATTTATACGAAAATTATTAAGTAGCTTAATCTGTGGAATATAACTATCGAATTCCTAATATGTTCGGTACAGGAGTTTAATAATCAATTTTATACTTTTGTTATAGGACGTAAAAGAGATAGACAAAGAGAAAGAAGACAAAAAGGAAAACAGTTAAATAATTGAAGCTCTCCAATTGCCGGTATTTACCTTATATATAAAATCGTACTGAAAATGTACACAACTATTTCGCCTTTATTAATAAAGTGCTATATTAAATTAATACATTTTTTACGCGTCTATATTCAACAGATCAAATATGATTTTATTTAATTGATATGACAGTCTTATATTTTGTTTATAAAATTAGTTATAAAAGTTTTATAAATTGTCAAAAGGAGTTAAAAGTAAATTCTGGTATACGCGCACGCGTATATGTAATTTTCAATACATAAGATAAATTCTATATATTCAGCAAGACTATCGATATTTTTGAAACTTATAAATGTGTTTCCAAGCGCGAGAACTAAATCGTGCGATATATTTATACGGTGTATAAATATTTTGTTCAATAATGAAAGACAAAAAGAAGTGACCCAACATTTTTAGAGGTAAGATTAAAGAACTTAAGAATTTCGCATTTGTTAGCAGTCTTATCACTAAACAGATTTTATGACAAATACGGTAAGCTAAATGGGAATGTGGTTATAATATAATTCATTAAACTAATTAAGAAACCAATACATAAATGACGTATTTAACTTACACAATAAACGGATTGCAAATGTAAATCACGACTGACTAATTAAATTAAATTAATATCGCGTACACGCTGTTATTTTATTGTAGTAATATCTCTCAAATGAAATTGTCGAATAGAATCCTGATTAATTGTATCGCCGCGCGTTACATAACGGGTGAGCTAAATAAAGAAAATGCGACGTTCAGATTATCACAACTGAACGTTATATAAAAATAAACTAATAATATTAGGAAATATTCTTTAAAGAATTTTTAGTATTGACTATATATATTAACGACCAATTATATTCATATGCAAAATCCATCGTTAGATTAATTTAGTGATATTAATCAAATTTATTTTTGTGCAGCAAGTAAATATTTAAAATGTAGAATTAAACTATATACATGTATGTTATTTTTTCTTTCTTTACTCACCTATATACAAAATGCCATCGAGATCGAGATTCTCGTTGCTGCCCTGACTGTTGACAGCGGTCACATGATCGTCCACAGCCAGAGTGTGTCTCTTTGAGGCAGGTCTACCGATACTGACAGCGTGCCATTTGCCATCGTTCAACTTGGACTTCGAAGTGTCCCTGACCCTGACAGCTCCGTCGCCTAGGTCAAACACGTAGTGCACGTGTCCGTTTACCAGCTCGACCGCAATGAAATCGTGCTCTCTTCCGGCGTTGTAAAGGATCAAGCCGTTTGCTTCGCGAGTTTTGAACTGAAAAGTAATTTATAAGTGTAAGGCAATGAGTTCTCTCTCTTTCTCTCTGCAATTTCATTGAATTATATCCTTTTTACGATTGAACATAGAACTTCCATCATTTGATTATTAAACGTGCAAAAATCTAATAATTTCTAATTTCCTACGATCTTACGTTTTACTAGTTGCTGCGATGCATCTGCAAGGCGCGTTGAGCTCTTTACATAATTAATTTTACATAATTAATAGATATTCTGGCTAACTAAGATTTTACCAAAAATTAGGAAAAACACAGTAAAAAATAAACCTTCCTTCGCGATTATTTTCTGGGTGACTCAACAGAATCGCTTAGTGCCCATGACTCGCAAGAAAAATATCAATTTTCACCTGGAAATAGATGTTGGTCTCCACGTACGCCTTGAGCACCGGTAGACCTACGTAAGTGTGCTTGGAGGTGAAGGTCGCCGGATGGTGAACCGGATGGTTTCTCTTCCCAAACTTGCCGGTGACGCGGATGATGGGCGTGACGCCCTGATGTGAGGCTTGATGGCTTCCAGCGCTGCGCGCAATCTCCAAGTATGGATATCCGTTGAACCAGATCTGCTGCAGCTGGCCCACAAAATGTGGTATGTCCTCGCCCGCGTGAAGATATCCGCCTACATGGAGAGTGCGGAATTCCAAGACGCCCTGCTTCCCCAGCTGCGTTTCCGCTAGATTCGCGCACAAACAAGTTAGTTCGTCACTTGAATTTGAAAGGGATTGAAACGCGAATTAAGTTTGAGTGGAAAATACCGAAATTTGGAAAACATTTACAGTCTTATCGCTTAAATCTGCTTTTTAAATAAAAATAACGATGTCAGAGAGTTGCGCTAGTAATAATTATGCGCACCTCATTTCTCAATTCTTAAAACATACAAACTTAATTCTTTTATTACTGCGTTTCGATATTGAAAATCTTAAATCCAATAAAATGCATTACATATAATTGTATTAATGATATTTTTTATTTTAGATTTTATTTTTTTATTCGATATACAGTATAGTATATTGTATCTTACTTGAGTATTTATATATACTCGAGTGTTTGCGAGAGAATTTGATGAAGAATAAATTGATCGAAATTTGCAAAGATTTGTAAATACATGAAACTTTGGTGTTTAAAGTGAACTATTGAACCACGCTGGGCTTAAGACAGGAACCACATGTGTTTCGCTGTGCAGCAATTATCGTCCCAGCGCGATCGATTGCGCCGAAGTAAAGGCCGTGCAGGGCTACTGCAATTTAGGCTATTGCCACCTAACTCAATATTGCCGGCACTCGCCGTCAGTTTAATAGGGTGATCCGAGGGACAGGTTTGCGAGGGTGGCTGTTTCACGGTGGCCGCTGCGGTGGGGTTGTTTTGCAGGGGCCGATTCGGGCCAGGCTGATTGGTAAGCCAATCACGTGCGGTTCATATTATCGATATTAATAAGATACGACCGGGATGTGCTCAATTGCGTCAGCGTTCCGTTTCCACTCAAGTATCGCTAATTGCTTTCATTATCTTACATTATCTCTCGCATAAATACACACATTACGCGGAATATTTAAAATAGAATCACTGGTTGTGTGATACTCCCCGAGCGATTCTTCACGATCCTCCCCGAGCCATACGGTCTTACGTCAATTTAAGCACAGTGGCCTTAATGGTTTACCGACACGATGCTCGCGATATTGGCAAAGGCGCAAACGGTTGTAACGATGCTATCGAACGGATAATACCGGTATCAAAAATATTGACTCCCACGAGGATCGTATTAAGATCCCCGATATATCGATATTGTTTGCTCATCCGTATAGCGCGTCCGTCGTTCGCTAACCGCGGAATTTGCGCGCAACGAGAGAGTCCCGAAGGAATTTCTGCGAAGCGGTTTATCGTTGATGGAATCGCGCGGGGGATATAATTTACTTTATACTTGAAACGTCGCTTTTGCGACGGAGTGCCTCGAATGTCGCAGACGTCGACCCCCGCCATTGCATCGCGCCGATTCCGGATGCACTTTTCTCGTTGCGCAGCCGGCGGCAGCGTGAAGAGCATTTCGAGAAGTCGGCTCGATAAAAAGCGCATTTGCATGCCCACGATTTGTAATCCGTTCGCTGGATGTCGGAAAATCGATGGCACTGACTCGTATCTACCGCTCGTAAATAATACGATCGGCGAATCGACGTAAACAGAGAAAAATCGACGGTCTCGGAAACGCGCTCGCGCGCACGGACGAGAATAGTTCTTTGCCTTGGGTGGAAGGTGGAATCTATGGAAGAAAACGCGTGCTTCTGCTATTGATCATACGCTTGCTCGGAGTGGCGCAAAATATACCCGAAAACGTATAGAGTAAAACTTCTTTTTACACAAAATTTCACTTCCGTGGTTCATTATAAAAATATTGAGTTTGGGGACGTTACTTTTTAGGAGGTTCTAAGCAGGAGCATTCTCCTTCACTCATAAAATGTCTTTTTACCCCTACTTAAAAATTAATCTGCCTTATATATCTCATTCATTGTACTTTGTCGCTCGATCGCCCCAGCGATGTGCTTTATGACTGATACTGACAAACATATCTCTAGCATTTACAAACAGAATTTCCGTCTGCTGATATATTTTTCACGACTACTAGGTGCAATAACAATCGCAGCCTTGGAAAATCTTCGATTAGCATTCATAAGAGTGTCTCGATTCGAAGGGTCGCCGACGGAATGCAAAAGCGGACGCACTGCGCGATGCATTTTGAATTTGTGATTGCAGGAGGGTCGCGCGAGAGCACCCGCGGGAAACTTGTAATTTATCCGATAGAGGAAGTGCAATCGGAAAAGGTGAAGTTTTAAGCTCTATCAAAATTGAAGCCGCGATATAGTAATGCCTAAAAAACGAACAGGATAGTGCAATTTTTTTAACCGTTTCTTGAAATTGATCAAGCACACAAAGGAAACTATTCATTAACTGGTAATTATTTGTATTATATTAATTACATACTCTTATTTGCATATGCGGGAGACTGTATAATTAATTATTTTATTATAATTACACATTAATTCGCTCAGAATGATTGTGCAACGAAATTATGAAATCTACATATGAATGTCGCATAGCAGAAAAATGCAATTCGGTGATTCTCTTTGTCAGATACGCGTTAAGCAAAAAATCATTTTTATCGTTAAATAATCGTTTGTTAATTTCGTATATGTTATTCAAAATTTAGATAAACATTCAGAATATACTACAACCGACTGTAATCAATTATTCGTAATCAATTATTGAATAATCCAATAATAATCAGTATTAAATTTTTATAAGCATTAAACAAATACTATTTAATTTATATTATTTAAAGAATAAAAGCTTGCAGTTCTATTGAAAAAAGTATAAATAATACATATTATATATTTTATGTATATAAAAATACAAAATACTTGAAAAATCTGTATTCAAATATTTCTCTGCTTCTCTCTCTTTTTTTTCTTCGTTTTACTATAGAGTGACATCAATCTCTCTAAGTTTTGTAATATTGCCTATATCGACAGTTTAAAGTGTCAGATAAGCCGTAACGTATGTCTCAAGTTTTTAGTCTCGGGAAACTAGTATTTTGCAATAAACTAGTAGTTTCTAATTTGCCATTTGTCCCATTTACACAACTTACGAGGCGAGTGGCGATGAGAGAGGTCTCGAAAACTTACGTGAAAAATTGCCCGAGAAATTTTTAATTTCGTGCGCCCGCTCGTCGATCTTGCGAAACTTTCTCAGCGATTTTCATTAATTATTCAGATCCATGGAGCGACCAAACTGACGCAATTACTCTTGTAGCTTGACGAACCATCCGAAGATATCTTTCATGTGTAAAAATATTTTTTAAGAATACTCCATGAGACTTAAATTTTACATAATTATATTTCACATATATGAAAAAAGAACATCTGCCAATTTCAGACTTAAAAAGTATGTAGACTAATCTAAGGTGTTACATGTTGTTTTATTGTACATAAAAAATAACGACAAAATTTTTTCTTGACGTTTTAAAGTTGGGTCCTAAAGATAAACGGAATACAATTGTATTATATTTATAGAACTACGAGATAACTATATTCCTTATATATAAAAATAAAAAAGATTTTACGTTAATAATTTGCGCGAATTCTCCTGGATTTTCCAAAACAAGGGAAAGATTTGTAAAACTGTCACACCTAATGACTCATTCGATCATCGCCAACAGCGATAGTCGAAAACGACGGGACGATTTAGCTCCGAAATGCTCGCCGTGCCAATTTCCCCGACTCGTCGGTCCGACAAATAACAACACTAATATCGGGGCACGGGCGAGCGATCGCGCGCGGCGGGCGATGATCGAGAGAAGGCGGAAAATTATTTTCCACGCGAGAGCGTCGCGCGTCGTTCCTGCGCGAGGCCACAGCCGCGCGTCGTACGGCGCTCGCATAAATCTTGGTAGACCGAATGATCCCGCCGCGGTGAATCCACCGACTGATAAATCTCGATCTGGAAATTGATTATCGGACAGGAATTCTCCATGGCGCGACTCCACCCTCGCCTCGTGTACACCTGTATTTATACGCCCGGGGCAATTTTGGTCGTACGGTGCAGTTAATCCTTACCCTCTTTCTCTCTTCCTATCTCTTTCCCTTCTTTATCCTCTCCTAGTACTCTACGCTTTCTCGCCGGGCATACACCGGCACACGTACGCGCGTATACTCGACTCCAGCCGAATATTTCTGTTTTCCAATTTCGAGGACGCCATAACTCTGCCACGAGATAATTAAGATCGGCATTCGCATCCATCGTTGTTTGCTTATCTTTCCGCGTGAATGTTCGGTTGTAATTTTTTTTTTTTTTAATAGAGAATCTACTACAGAAGTAATTATCTCTCTAGTATGCTCGAGTATTCGATAAGATTTTTGTCATGTAAAAATATTTTTCGAATAATATTTTGAAGACTGTGTAAACATGTAAAGATTATATAAAAGTCATTCCGAATTGCTGACAAAAATTGAAGAAAATAGCGAAAAGCAAACAGCGAACAATCAAATATATAATTTCTTACAAAAATAAAAGTTTCGTTTATATTTATATATTCTGAATAATATCGGAATTTGTATCAATAATTTTTCCTTCCTTCAATCTTGCCGTACAATATTGCTGTTGGATATATCGCGATTGAAAACATCGTATTCTAAAATGTGTTAAACGTGATCCCTCTCATATACATCTGTCGACTTTAGTCTCCATGTGTGTCCTTATATCTCTATATATTTCTCCGCGACTTTTTTCTCACTCCGTGACTTTCGCCGCGGGGCTTTCGCGGTCGCCGCCACATATTTATGCTAAATAGGGATTTCGAAATATCTACGATATTGCTCCCTTGCACGGGCTCTCGCTTTGGCGAGAAGTTCGAATGTGCGCATGCAAACGATACGTAAGGATCCTTCGAGCCGGCGCAATCGATGCGACGTGCAAAGTACCCCCGTTTCGAAATGTCATGACAGGGAAATTCCCCTCCCCCTCGAAACTTGCAACACGCCGTATAAGATTTGATTTATCGCTGAGAAAGAAATTACTGCGTCCCCGTATAATAAGTTTCTTTCGATAACTTGGCGCATCGCTGTAAAATTGATTTATATGAGGTAATACTCTAAATGTAGTTTTTTCGAATATTTATTGATTAATCTTGAATTAACTTTTCTTTTATGAAAGAGGTAATCTTAATCTTGTGTTATAAATAATTAAAAACAAGAAGACTATAATTCACAAGATAGAAAGAAGAGATTCACTGTCAAACTTTCACAAACAACTACTTTCTTGTTGCATATTAACACTTAGTTTTAACTTTTACTTTAGAACTGAATAAACTTATATCAATCTGCTTTAAAATCATGCTTCTTCTTTACGATCTCAAAATATAAATTTAAAATTTCAAATAATATATCGAATTTTTTAATATTTGAAAAACAGAGATTTATATACATTGTAGATTTTCATTTTACTGTAATGTGGAAAAAAGGTGAAGCAAATGCTTTTTGTGAAAGATGGGAAAGGAAGTAATTATTTTGAAGTAAAAGCACATAATACGGGGGAGAAAGAGAGGCGAAAAGAGAAAGCATATCCTGCATGGTAAAAGCATAAAGTAAAAAATGGAAGTGTAATAAAAGCATGAAGCATAAGAGAGCAATCTCGAATGAATAGTCTTTTGATTTTGCAATAAAACGACCACTTGTTTTGTATTTTAAAGCAAAAGCTATTACACTATCTTGATAGCGTATCAATAATTCAACCACAACAATGTTTTTATCTTCATCGTATTCGCTATAATCTTACTAGTAAAATTAAACACTTTATAGCTTCAAGAATAAACGAGTTCTTTAATATCTTTTGAACAAATAAAAAGCATTAGCTTCATTTTACGATCACAACTTATTGTCTGCAAATTGAAAAGTGTTTCCTAAAGGATCAGAATACCGTGGAAAGTTAATATAGAAATTCTAATTTTCTCGAAGCATAACTCGCTTTTAAGCTCATTACGAATTTAGGTTTAATTACGAGGCAACTTTAAACCGCGTGTAAAAGCTTAAGTACGAGAAAACGGTCTATTGATTATAAATGTAAATGCTATCATCCATCATATTTCGAGCATTTATAAGAGCGTCACTTAAATGGACTTATCCTGGCGTTTCCGCCAGTGATTATTTCGTGAAATTCTATTTTAATGAATACAATAACACATTGAAAAGACAATTCATTCTTCTTAATATCTATTAAACAATAAACTGCTTGAAAATACCATTTGCGACGGAAATAGAAAATTAATTAACAATGAATAATAAAAGAAATAAAAACTTCACGTTTTTGTTCCAATATAACATCTAACGTATAGAGATACTTTTTTACATAATCGGAAACTGATAAGCACTTTTGGCTTTTGCGTTTCTCTCTGTTTTTCTTTCTTTCATCAATGTTCTGAAATAGAATCGTCTTTTTCCTCTCGCTATTCCTCACACCTTGCGATCGAAGACGCCACTTGCACTGCTGCAGCACGAAAGCAATCAACTGTTTTGCATCTGGTACCGACATACAATTTGCTGCACTTTACACGGCATCCTGTTCCCGTAATAATGTAGTTCGTGTTTAAGCTTATCGATTTTTCTTTCAATTTTTAATATTTTGTCGTTTTTACGTTCAACTATTTCATAAATTATTTCCAGCAATAATATTATACAGAGTATGCTTGAATTCTTTTCGAAAATCTTTAATACATATTTGCACAAAGCGGTAAAATATTAAATATAAAAAAACATATATTAAGTAATTTGTAGCAAAAATTTTTAAATCTTAATATATATAAATATATGTTTATTCAAGTCTAAAATCAATTTAAATTGCGGGAGAAACGTTATTCATTTTCCAGTTGTCAAAAATAAAATCTCATGTAAAAGAAATTTATTTTAAATTTTCAATTTATATTTTGCACAAAACCATTTATTTCTCGATATTACTATGATTTTAACACTCTATACAAAACGCACGTTCGGCATCAATAAACCGCTTTATGAGTTTTGAAATCTCGTCCTACGAAAATACGCATTGCGTATCCAACGATGTAATTTATTGGCTTTAATAAAGTATACGTTCCTCTGGAATATAATGCTTCTTCGGCCGCTATCGCACTTATTGTTAGTGATATCATTTCATGTATGATATCCTACTATTCATACATACCTCGTATTGCAGTCTCACTGTCGATCTGGAATTTAAGTGAATTGAATCGTCTGGAGAACCTCAGTGTATGCCACAAGTCATCATTGAGACCTTGCCCAGCTGTCAATAACTGAAATAAAATAATATCTTTAAAGCTATTGCACCCTTTATTTAATAAAAAGCTCTCTCTCTTTCTCTCTCTCTCTCTCTTTTTTTATATCAAATATAAATACTATATTATACTGATTTTAGAAGAAAATGTTAAAGTAATTGTAGTTTTGTACAAAAAGTTTTGAAGAAAATTCAGTAATTATAATATTTTTGTCATAACAGAATCCTTCTCCTTTTCCTTTATTTTTATTTTATTAAAAATTTATTGAAACAAAGTCGGTAGATATATGTATACGCACTGAGGTCTCCAAATTTTATCGCATTTTTACAACGTGGCAACGTCATCGTGTCGCAGGTTTAACGCTATCGATAAACTACCTCTATGAGATGCCTGTCATTCGGCCAAGTCCCATAAATCCAAGCAACTCGTCACTATCTGGCACAGTCCCCATTGCAATATACGATATCACGCGTTGTGTGACACCTGACGCACGTTTGTCATCTAACGTCATCTATGCATCGCTGGTATTGCCGTCGAACATTATCACAAGTACTAGCTTATCGTTTAATTCGTGTCAGTCGCTAAAAATATTTGCTCTACGGTTAATAAGTAAACATTTTAAAATAGCTTTCTATCAAATTTTCTTTCCAAAAGAAATCAATTTTAACTTTCGTCCGAGTCTTTGTGGATAAAACGAAATTTGCAATACATGATAAATTGACCTCATAAATTGGACAGTATTTTTATCAGACTATTTCTCTCGCGCTGTCTTCGAAACTGTCCTAGCTTTATTTAAATTAAAGTCGAATTGTATATCAAGTGACAAATCTAACTTTATGTAACGTAGAACACGATAATATACATATATGCGTAACAAATGTTATGTAGATCGTAAAATTAAGTACAGTTCCCGGAAGAGATTTCACCAGAATAGATTTCATAAATAATTTTTTAATTTAGAATGTTATTAAATACAACACTGTGCCACTAAATAACTGCTTTAATAACCGGGACAATAACAATGCGCTTGTAAAATTTTATCTTTCTTTCAACGCGGATATAATGGGCAAAGTCAAATAAAGTAATTAAAATTGAATAAAGTAATTATATCGGAATAATAGAATGGAAAAATCGAATAACCGGATAAATGTGATAATGTTTTTATAATAAAAGTAACAGTGATGCTTCAATTAATAAAATACCTACTTTACCATCATGATTTATACAATTTCCTGCTGCCCTCAATAAAAACGATTAATAAATTATCGAAAATCGCGGATAATCTCGCGTTCGAGAAAAGCTTGCGGTTCGAAGCCGCCGCGATAGAAATCTTCGTTGAAATGTTCTCGAACTTCCCAGGAACTTTGCGGAAATCTGGTTTTCCGTAGACTAATCGAGCGCCGCATTATCGTATCAATTATTCCGTCCAATTAACGAGTCCGTGTAGGTACAGAGATTGAAACATTACCGTAAATTACCGTGCGCCTTGTACGCTCGCGCTTATACGCGTGTACTTGTAGACCTTGCACGTTGGCTGCTCATCCGCGCGCGATACGAGAGTTCCAAATGACTTCGACCCAAGATTGTTAATTCTAGATTAGCGCAATATCTATTTAATACCCGTAATAATAATGCCGCACGTTTGATCACTGCTTCCTGACAAGGTCTCCTCAACGCTTAGCTTAGATGATCCATAATTCCGAGATAGAATTCAGAATTAAGCTCTATATAACTTCAAAAACTATAACTATATGAGAACAATTTTGTGTTATACTAGTCATATATGTATATTCGGGCTACAATTATAGACGTACAATTACGTTCAATTCTTTTTTCATATTTCGTCTTATTATTAAATACCAGTCAAACCAATCAATGGCGAACATAACATATAATATTTCACACACATGAGAAATAAATATATTCGGAAGTGCTAATGTAAGGGAAGATAAGACAAAGAGGAAAATAAATAGTACATTTACGCATCATCTAATGAAATAGCTGCGAAATCGAATCGGCCGATTTACTGCTCGTTCGACCGGAAGCGTCGAGATTGTAGAATTGCTTATGTATTTCCACGTATATGCGGACGGTACAAGGGAGGGATGGAGTGCTGGAGATTGCGTGAACGAGAGATTGCAGGATGCATTCAGAAATGCATTTGGCTCCCGGGAAAACGATCGATGGAGCAGCACGAAAACGCGCCTCACGACCTTGAGATAACACTCTTCGAAATTTAGATAAAATTTATTAATTGCCTGAGAAAAAATATTTTATAACAATTTTATAACAGATTTACTATGTATCTAGCATGATGATTATTAAAATTACTTGAATATTTTATTCGTAATCTTATTTTACTAAATAATTGTCTTCGCGGATTTACTTATCCTGGGGAATAGCATTATTCTTAAAAAATATAAAAGTTCCTGAATCTTAGGTAGGTTGTATTATTGTGTTTAGTTATGAAATCTTTTCTGTTACATGACCAAAAGAGAGTTAATGTAGCAAAGCGTGAAAATCATTGCACGTTATTCTATACTTCGCGAGCAATTGCCGGGAATACGTTTTATGCGTTCAACATTACCGTCAAAAAGAATATTCCGTTACACGGAGATGAGAGCCGCCAGCCGTTTACTTGGCGGATGTTGCTGCGGGTGACGTATTAAGTTAACGTCATGATGTTGTTCGCAACGGGAGAACGATCTACATCAACTATATTGGGACGACGTTCAACATCGGGGATGCTTCGGGAATGTAAATCCTCATGGACCACGCAAAGTCCTTTAACTTCTGATGCTCGTTGACATTAAGTGGATCGAATTTGTCCAAGATAAATCCAATATCTTGTCTTTTCAACAACGTGTCTTTATTCGCGCGATAAGGTTTGTTTAAATAACATTTATAATAAAACTTAGCGTTCACAAAAAAATTCTTAGCAATGTCCGATCTGATATGACATTAAACTGACGTTATAAATCGGCGAAATAAGACGGTTGTTGAGAAAGATATAAAACGGTAATTAATTCAAAGAAAATCATCTTTAAAGTTTTTGCATTTAATAATATCCAACAGTCTATTGTATCACTCTGAAGGAAACGTAAATACTTATCGCGAATTAATTTTCTTATCTTGTAGATTATAGCTAAATATCTCTGAATAATCTTACCTTTTCTTGATCTCCGATGTGAATCAGCGAGTGCGCCTTGCCCTCATCTAGATAAATCTGCAAACGATCGGCGCTGTTCTCGAAGCTAGTCGCTAATAGAAGCCCGCGCGGTCTCGTCGTTTTGAATCGCACGACAATTTCCTCCGCCTGCGTTCTAGAGTCCTCCGGCATCAACGCCGTCATTTGTTGCGTGCCGTTCAGATGCAATGTCGACGCATCTGCGACAAAATATAATAACTTAGTACTTATTAGAAAACTCGTAAATTACGAACTCGCGAAATTCATTCAGCTTTCAGATGCATAAGATATCTCAGATTTATCAGATTATTATTTTATAATTAAGTTTTTTTTTTAAGCCGAATTTACTGAAAGCATATCAGAGGATATTTTCATTTTGAGACAAAGAGCTATTTTGAAAATTATACATAATTAAAAAATATATATTTACCTTTGCCACAGGTGGGTCCCGTAAAAGGCGTGCCAGTGCAATCGCAGTGAAATCGATTCCAACCTTCGAGACAAGTGCTGTCATGCATACACGGTTTCGAAGTGCAATGCGGGGGTTGAATGTGACATGCGGGTCTCACTGCACCTGTAAAATGTATGAACAAACATCGAGAAATATTAAAGAATTAGTCAACTCAATGCAAAAGAGTATATTTATTGTCTATAGTAATAAATAATTAAAAGTTTACTCATACCGTAGTCATTTGTGTACGTTACTTTAGTCAAACAATTCTAAATTAGGAACTTTTACAATTCAAAATAAATTATTATTAGTTGATATCGCGTATTCATAATTTTTTGTGTCAAACAAAAAATGCAGTTTAAATATCAATACAGAAGAACAAACAGTAGAAAATAGTCAAATTTATGCGATTTATCCGGAAATATTTTCTATTTAAAAGTTTTCACATAGAAGTAAACAAAATTTTTATTTATTCTGTCAAAATATATTTCTGAATTCTTATAATAATTAAAAATACTGATCGTGTATTTAATCGAGAAATGCAAAAAAAAAAAATTAGATAACGCCTGTCAGGCGTTGAATGTGCTGCAACGAACCTTTTTTTCCGATAATAAAAAAATCGCCTCTACTCGTCCTGTATAAATATTAGCAACACCGCATGCCGCAGGATGTTTTTAGTAATAAATAGTTAACAAACATGGTTATCTCGTGTAGAACAGAATAATATTTCAACAACAAGTAACTATGGTTTGATTGTTACTTTTAATTACGTTATTCCAGATCTATTATATATCAGTGCTCTCGAATAAATGTGTTATGTTAATTTAAACATTATTTAAAGATATTATATTTAAAAAAAACCTGCATAATTAATGATATCTATTAATAATAACCTGCGATAGATAATATTTAGACAATCCTGTTGTAAATGTTATCTAATAAATGTAATCAAGAACTACAATTTTAATATTATTACGTAGATTTCGTATTATTTTTTGCCATCAGTCAGATCGTTATTCTTTTTTGGCGGAGAATTTTTTTGCTAGTTTCGTATCATTTTAAGAATAAATGTCAAAATTTAATTCGCTTACCCGAATCCTGCTGCTGCGCATATCCCGCGATGTCTACTGGATGTCCATTAATGACGAGATCTCTCATGCAGCCCACGTAGCCCTGTCGAAGGGCGCCCGTCCACAAAACGGGCGGAACAGTTAAGGGCGCAAAAGGCGCACCCACACCACCAATATATAACAAGCCATCCAAATCTAATTGCGTGGAATCTCCTGTCAGCAATTAATTGCATTATTAATACGCGTTCCATCAAAAACTATAAATCAGAAAATATATAACATAGTATGTGTATTCATTTAAATATTGAAAATAATACGTAAATTGTTATGGACTACTTGCGTGACATAATCCTAAAGTATAGATATAGAATAAACTATATACTTAAGAGAAACTAATAAAGAAATCAACAAAAATCTTGGAAGCGTTATACGAAAAATTTTAATCATTTTCAATAATCACCGGAACAGAACAAATAATGAATAAAGAAACAATCTATGCAGCGTGTCGATCATATATTTAGCGAGCACGATAGATCAATTAAGATTGACATTTAATAAAGTGCAAAAATGTATACACTGTGTGACATCAACATCGATTCTGAACTTTTATGAAACGTCGACTAAATTGGGAGTTTTTCATGTTTTCTAATATTTGAAACTTTCGACATTTCGTGTCATATCAAAACCTTAAAATTATTAAATTTAACATTTAACAGTTTTGACATATTTATATGTATATCCCCTGTACCTTTTTCTTATGTTTATATTCTCCTAGTTCTAAAATCTCGGTGCAGATTTTGTTTTCCTTTATATCGCGGTTAAACAAATTATTTCGTAGAGAACGCGGAAGCCAAAGATCTTTTTCTGTGCTCAACAGTGATCCACGTTATTTGCTCGCGGTTTTACAGGAGCGCAAGGACGGAATTGCTCCGAGCTACGTTAGTATGATTCAAAGGAGAGTTTTGTCGGCGAATTAACCGTCCGTGTAATTCGGCTAACCGCGACAGGCTCTGGTCGTGGTAAGATGAAAACGGTGACAGTCTGACTAAAGTTATAAATTTATCTCTCACCGAATGTGTTCGGTGAGAGAGAAGTGAAAGAGAGCGGAAAGAGAGGTAGGCAAATAGGTATATAAATGGAAAGACAGAAAGAGACGGAGAAATTTATTGCGTATTTCGGGATAATTTTCCTCGAACAACGCAATTCAATGCAATCTGCCATGTAATAAATAAAACGTGACATATAAACCAATTAATAAAGTAGGTTATCGAATGTACGTGTTTGATTAACACATAATACTCTTTCTGATTTCACAATATTCTTTTACAGCGTATTGATCTATTTATGAAAATAGCACAAAGTTTCTGCGATTATCTGACACAAGAGATTGTTTCAAATATAAAAGTATTATTGAGTTTGACATTTAACACGTAGTAGTGTGTGGCAATGGTAAATTGTCTGTTTTAACCTACATGAAAAAAAAATTGAGAGGAAAATGTAGAGAGTGCAGGGAAGTTGCTGATGAGCGACAGAATTAACAGGACAGCGGAAACAAGTGGATAACTTAGTCCTTCGCTCGGTGAATTTCAGAGAAAAAACCTACCACTATTCTGTACAGCGCAGTTAATAATTTATTATGCGTTAATTAATATTTGACTTTAGACAGTCAGTTGAGTTAGGCAAAAGTTGACATTACCAGAGAATTATAAAAACACGTGTACATTTCATGTAACGAAAATAACAAAGAATGTTTGATCATTTAATTCAGCCAGATAGATGTTCTATTGAAATACAATTAAAAAAGTGAGGTATGTATTATCGCCGCATAATGCAAGGTCTTTTCTAAATGCAATGGCATTTCAATTACAGGAATACATGTACATGTTTGTTACGTTGAAATATGCGTGGATATATGCAAGCTGTTCTGGATTCATCGGATATCCGGTCTCGCTACAGTCGCTACAAATTCTACGGTTGAATCGGAATAAATTTTTTCTGTCTAAATATATCGAGACACTTATCGTTTTTGTGTAATTAATGATTAAGGATTTTTTTTTAGATATTTAGATATTTTGTTTTGTGTAAATAATGAATTGAAGTGTGTATCAAAAGTTCCTTATTCATTTCTGCTTTTTTACCTGTTTTAGTTGTGTTATTATTTTCAACACAATTTCTCTGTTGGTATTACACATTAATCTTCAAGTTTGCTAAATCTTTTTAAAAAAGGAACCAGCGACAATAAGTACTACAGTAATATCTTCAGCGAGCTAAGTCACCGTTATCTGCGAGAGGATATATGGATCCTGGCTGTCTCAATGAAATTCCTTTTATCGTTTTTGCGGTATCGTTCACGTGTTTGCGGCCGTACATACGTAGTGCTTTATCACTTAGCCACGGTGCGGTGAGTAAATTCTGGACATCGTGGTCCACCGACGTAAACGGTGAGCTGAGCGGGCCGAGCCACTCATAATTCAGAGTTACACGCTCGAGGACACTTATCTGCCAGGCCGGGTTAGACACTTTATGTATACGGTGAGATAGCTCTTTTTGAAAAACTGCTACTGCACGCATAAATACACTGCGATAAGCATCGGCAATTCATCGATGGTGTAGTTCGTGTTTTAAGAGAGGTATTAAACGTTCTTGTTCCGGAAATATAAATAATATCAAGAGATTATTAAATATAAATAATTATTAATAAATTGCCTTCTGCGAAATATAATATTACGTTACGAAATCGCGACTAATATATTTTTTAAGTCAGAGTATTATCTTACGTAATTTATACTCATACATGTTTTATATTTTAAGAACTTTGTTTTTTTTTTGCGGTTTTTGAGTTCGGTGATATATCTCGAAAAGATGAGATGTCAGGCAGAAAGAGTTACATTCGTTACCTGGCGTACGAAACTCGACTGTGTTGCTGTCGACAGTGACTCGACCATCTCTCTCGACTCTCCTTAGGACAACGTCGTGCCAAGAGCCATTGTCCACGCGTGTCTTTGACGATCTTACTTTAATGGGGCCACTCCCGAGATCGACGTGCAGATAAAGATGTCCGCCAAGAATCTCGAAGGCAAACAGATCTTGCTGTAATAAGTAGAAACGGATCCATTTATATTATATTATATTGCCACTTGAACGTAAAGTAAACCATTCCTGCGTGCACACAAGTTTCCTATGATCAAAATACGTCAATGTATTTACTTTTATTATCGGTTTGACTTTTTAGTAAAAATTGATTTAATTAACAAATGGAACTATCAATTTGACAAAGTATATTTATACTTCGTACAAAGAGAAAATGGAACAGAAGGTTTCCTGAATATTTTGTGAATTGTAGCCAAATGTGAGATTTTTATTTTTCATCTATAATGTCTAAAATAAAAAGGACAGCTCATTGTCGCAATTTATTGAGTTTCTGTTACCCTAGCTAGATGGATGAAGATATATTATGTCGGCGTATCATTGTTGTTAATAGGATTACGGGTAAATGAAGATGTATTATGGCAACCCAAGTTTACCAACCATCGAAAAAGACTTGTCAACTTTGGTAAATAACGTTTGATAAATAACATCAGACCGGTTCATATTTTTTTAGAAATCCAATGCTCTATAACCCTTTCTAATAAAAAAAAATATATAATACAAAATATACAATAATTATATAAAATATTTCAATTATATCTAACTCTAGAAATTATTTAATATTCATCTATTTGTTTTTTTATAATAAGAAATTATTTTATCTCTACAAGCTTATTCTTTGCATCTATACCCATCCGGCTATAACCATTAACTTAATTTAAAAAAAAGAATAATTATAAAAATTGTGCAGTTTTCTGAATTTTATAATACATTAAAAGGAATTTAGGTATTTAGTATTTGGAAAATGTCTCAAAATATAAAATAATCGTAAATTTCAGACGCGAAGGTCGCTGACCGCCAGAACTCATCGATCGTCGGAGTGTCACAGGAGGGTGGAATTGTGCATCGATAATTAAATTACTGTCAGTCGAGTGTGCAACCGCGACTGAAATGAGTTTTGGGACAAAAGCGGGTTGTTATTTCGAAAAACGTTTTTAGTAGCCAATAATTGTTGAACGCGTAATCGCACTTTGACAGCCATATTTGGTTTCATTGTCCGAAGTCCTTCTGTATTATTCCACTTTTTTTTTTGCACAACAAATTACTCGTTTTTCGCAAATACATTAAGAGAAAATTTTAATATTTTATTGTCCATTTGATTTTCTCGTCACAATGATTATTGTAATTAAAAGGGAGCTGAATAAGGCGACGTACCCTCGTGTGCGCTCCGCTGCGGCTGTACATGATCAATCCATTTGGCTCGTTCGTACGAATTTTGAAGGATATAGTTCCGGACTTGGCGGCTTTCCAGGGTGGCAGAACCTGAAACAAATGAGACAGATGGTTTCTACTACGTCGCTCCGGGGCCTAAGGAGAAAAAAGAAGCGGTGTGGAAGAGCGGAACGGAAGAAGCCGCGTCGTCCTCGAGGAGAATGGACGAGCTAGCCTTGTCGTGCCCAGCATCCGCAATCTCTACGTGCAATCTTACGAATCCGCCATTCATCATAAAGCTCTTGAAAGAATCAGATCACTCGTTTAGGCATGAGCGACGGCGCGCGGGTGAAATTTTCGCCATCGGTATAATGTTTGCAGTGACAATTTGCGGACGTTTGTTTACTTACTTGAAATGTCAAATAGATATCTTAAATCTATCTTTTTTTAAGATAGCCGTTATTATATGAATTCAGTCGGTGCAAATATCCAATCACAATATTTGGGTAATTGTAATTGATATTTAACATCTTATGACTTAAAAGATTTTGACTGCAGTTTTAATTGCCACTTTAAAGCTGACAATGTGACGATAATCTTTCATTTAATCACATATGTAAATAAAATTGCGAATACATACAGCACAGTCGATCTTTTATGTATAAATTATTTTAAGCGATTAGTGATTAGCCGCTAAAAACATAATTCATACGCATGCACGCACACTTACACACACATGTTTTTACACTTCAGATTACTATATAGAGATAAAATATAGAGATTTGTTTTATTGGACATTTTTTTCCAATTACCAATTTTTACCTATTGCCTTCAATATTTCAAATAGTCCCAGAAATATCTGCCTGTTGCACTTTTACCGAATGCAATAGCCCTTCCTTTATCAATTGTGTATAGTGAGAATATTTTTTTCGAGAAACAAAATATTTGAAACGAGAAATATCTTCTTTTTTACATAGTACTTGTTACAGCGATTGTTTAAAGAATCAACAATGCCCGAGCGAAACGTGCGTTTCCTATCTGTACGAAATAAAAAATAAAAAAATGTATCTTTGCCAGTTCCAAGTATAAAACTCATTCCGCGCGTCAACAGTTTGCGAAATAATAAAACGTTGACAAACATGCGTGAAGAAAAATTCGAGAAAATCACAGAATTGCTACCGTAGCGAAGCGAGCGATACACACCCACACATACACACGCCCACACGTAGAATGTTTCAACGAAATCGGGGAAAACAAGGAAAAAAAATATGTCGCATTCTGCACGGACAGTATCGCGCAAAGACCGGAAATAGTTGGTCGAAATAGAGGATTGCGTTCGTATATTGCGCGCGGAGTATGTGTAGCCGTTTCTACATTCGCGAGAATAAACTCTATATCCAAATTTAAATAAAAGCATCCCGTTGTTCTTATACTACTTTTGTCCTGCAATTACGTCTTATGGGTTTTATAAACCTTTCATTAGCTTAGATGATCTTTGTTTTAATTTCTAATCAGATACTAATTCATTAATGCAAATGTAACTGCCAGTACGTAATATTACTATCTAGAACATAGTTTATTATTCGTTTCCTCCTTACTATCTTATCTGATAATCTCCGAAACATTTAAAAGATTCAGTTTCTTTTGGCGAGTATAAGCTAGTAAATTTAACTAAACTAGGTAAAGATACTTTGCTGTTCTTCTTTTATTATAAAATTTCCTTTATTTTATCTATTTCATTATTCTTTCTACCGAGTGATACGAAATTCCCGAATTAGTCTTGTAGAGAACAACGTTTTTAATTAGCAGCAATAAATAGAAAAACAAATGGGGTGTGTAAATAATAAAATACACCGGCTACAAATCCGCCTCGTTTTGTCTCTCATAAGCCCTGTGGCATCTCCTTTATTCGATTTGGCGAGCAATCGATGCAGCTGGGAGAAAAGTGTACGACGTGCCACATTATCCGCTTTGACAGTCAAAAGTGATGCAGCCATATTTAAAGTCGCGCGACGTTACACGGTTAGGTGCGCTTTTTGAATAATGCAGAGCACGCCTAACCGCTATGAATCAGCATCAGACGAAATGGGCCCTCCCGTTGTAGCTCATACTTCTTCTCTATCTTTTCAGCTCCGTAAAGATTCAGCATAAGCAACCGCAAGATGCTGTCGTAAGAATACGTCTGTTTTTCGCGTTTTCTTATGCCGAACGATTTGTTGCTTTATTTTATAAAAGAACAATTACATATATACATGTATGTCTCATCATTTTCGCATAAAATTAAATGCATATTTACTTTTACAAAACGCTGGTCATTCCATCCGACAGTTAAATGCCTGTTTCGAGGCATTGTTTAATTATATGCAGACAATATATTTATTAAACTTTTTAGAAAGATGTTGATAATAATATAAAAATTTATAAGAAGATATAGAAATAAAGCTGTTCGGGCCTAGAAAAGAGAGAGTGCAGATATAATACTTTATAAACTTATGCCAAGGGAAGATCAGAGTTTAAAAAATAACGACGACGAAATAACACACAAAGAGCGATTGTTTCTTTCCTTTTGCAACTAAGGCGAAAACAACGCCCGTATGAAGAGGCATTGCCTCTGTCATAATTAAATGAGGCACCTGGCGAGATATTTGCAATCTAAAAGAGTCGTCGGAAAAAACGGGCTGGCTACTTTCCCGGCTTTCTTCTTTCCTCCCCTTTCTTTTTTTTTGGTTTAAATGCCATGCGGTAATTAGGCTACTTCGTACAGGCCATCTGCGGAACAAAGAACGGCCAGCAATATCTTTCAATTGAAACAGAAATGAACAAAGGATTTCGTCCGTCGCCGTTAATCAACGGCCAATGAGATGGCCGTGGCTCAGCTCGATCCCTCCATGTCGCTCTTCAAATACTTGCTATATGTAATACGTGTATTTAAATTCAGAGATAAACGGCGTGTTTGTTTTAAGGCACATAAAGCGTGACCCAAAATGAGCATGGCAAAATGAGTATCGACGTTTTCTTAATTCACGATTCTCCTTCTCGCGTGAAATTTTTGACAGAAACGTTTGTAAAAAAAAATACTTCTATATTCTTAATTTTCGCAAAAAATTTTGAATAAAATGCACTTAGTAATGAAATATTCTGCATGCTATATTTCAACTGTGAGAGTCACAATTAGAGGAAAGGGAGAGGGGAGACATGGGAATGCGTGACATGGCAGGAAAAATAAATAATAAGTCCCGCCACCGAGAGTTCTCGGTCCAGCTTTCCATCCAGGGAAATTAGCCCCGCTGTCATGAAACTCCAATTACACTTCATGCCTCCAGTGTGTGCACGAAATCCGCATATTCCCCGGACGCTCAAATTTCATACTCGCAGAGAAGAATCTCAAGAAGAATAAACAAGCGTATCTTCTTTTTGGCGAAAGAATACGCGATAATAGATAAACAGTCGAAAAGCGATTCAAATAAAGCGATATTAAAATAACCACCGGCTTTCTCAACCCCGATCTAAAATCAGTTACTAAAATACTTGGAACATTACGTACATCAGTATAGAGATTCCAGAGAGTCTGAAATACCGAAAGTCCGCGAGATTGATACTGCCCGCAAAAGCATCCACACGCAAACGGAAAAACTTTTTCCAATTTCACCTTTGGGAACGAACCCGTAACTTGCCGCGAGACTTTGAGACGGTTATCTTGAACCTGGAAACTTCTCCTGCAATACGAAGAAGAAAACAGGTTCTATGCATGATTTTCCTCTGGATGTGTGGAAATCCGACGCGAGAACAATAAAACGTCCGCGTAGTTTTAGTAGATACTACTGTAAAGTTAATATTGGTACACAGCCTCTGCACCGAACTTCCCAATTATTAATGTCATGTCCCAATATAAATGTCAAAGATCATATACAGACCTTGGGTTCTTTATGTGGTACATTGTACATCTTCGAATTATTTTTATATGTAAAATTATCACCTTTCTCCGGTTGGTGAACCAACCGGACCGTCAATGAATGTATAAACGCGGAATCTTCACTTTAACTTCTGCATCAATATTCGATGTGCGGCGTAACATCCGCAGTAATATTGTCTGAGTAACAATGAATATTTCAGGAATACGTCATCAACGTTATACGCGAATACTAGGACTTAAGCACGTTCGTAACTATATTAATCGCGGTCGTAGGAGGAGTAGAAAACCACAAAATTGCAAAGGTCGGACGGTCAGTGGCAAAAAGATCTATGACGACAACGAAATATAACTGCGGTAAATCTCCTTTAAGTTTCATGGCAATCTTCCTAAATTTTTTCCCCCTGAAGAATCGAAGAGATCGATCTCGGGTGACTCGTTCTCGGGTGCCATATCTTCGAGACTCTTCTTCGGGTACTTCTTACGTTCTTCCGCCGCGCCGGAGCGAATATCTCTCCGAACAACAACTCCGAAGACCGCGCCGGAGTACGGTACTTCTACGCCCCCCCTCTCTCTCTCTCTCTCTCTCTCTCTCTCTCTCTCTCTCTCTCTCTCTCTTTCTCTCTCTTTCTCTCTCTCTCTCTCTCTTGTTCATTCCGGGACTTTTTCGTTCTCGCTTTCAACAAGTTTCCGCAGGACACGCGTTACCGTCGAAAACGGCTTTCAACCATGATCCCTCTTAACAAACGAACAAGCGAACTGCCGAGCTGTGACCCGGAACGCGATTACTTTATGATCGATAGCATCGTTTTATTAACTGATAAATTTGAGCGTTACAATAATGTTGCGCGTAAAACGTGCAATTCGTGCAATTTGCATAATTATATAAATTATCTATTGTCCGATTATCAGCCGATATATAAATTAACAGTAAACAGCATCGCGAATGATATCCGTATATTCTGGACGAAAATGAGCACGGCGTGTAATTGTAGTCATATAAATTTTCATAACAGAATTTAAATAGATATCCGCAGCATATTATGTCGCAATCCAAGAGATACCCTGATTATTTTTTCAGTATCAGATATCGTATCGATCGAATGACGATCAACGTGTCAATCAGCCATTTGCCAATATTTGCGACACTGGATATTGCATCAATTATTAAAAATAATATTCATATACGAACACACACACACACACACACACACGTCACGTTCTGTTCACGGACGCGTAGGCTCGATCATGGATCTCGTTATATCTCGACATTCCTCGAGAATTATGCGGAGATACCGGGTATCTCATCCGACCGAGGCAGTCGCGCCCGAGAAATTCATCTCGAGCTAGTTCGCTGCACAAAGTGGCGCTTCGTCGAGGATATTTCATCCCGAAACTAGCTACATCCTCCATTCACCCTTCTGCCTGCCCGCTACGCCTCACCTTTTCCGCGAAACTCTCGGCCGAGTAGACGATCAATTAGAAAAGTTAAATTACTTTCTGAAATAAATTATTTACTAATCCGCGGGTGATACCCTTTCGTGCGCCCCATCCATTTTACGGCTCACCAATTCTCTCGAATTCTCGCGTCTGTCAGCAAATGTCAATTATGATTATGCGGGTTTTATGGCGAGTGTTGCCGATTAGCTTTTATACCGTGAGCACTTCGGCTGTTTCAGAGTCTTTCGGAGAGATCTTTTCTTCGTGCGATACGGAAGGGACATCGTAAAAGTTTATATCATGAAATTAGTGAAATTACTCTAAAGCAGTATACAATAATTATCAATACATTAAAAGTTTCAGTTGAAATTCTGAAGTTAATTAATCACTTACGACAACGCTGCACTTGAATCTTAAGCGAAGCGCAGCTTGTCAAAACGGTTAAAAAAAGGGTGCTTTCAGGATTGATAAAGGAGAAAAATGCGTCCAGGACGCAATCCAGAAAAGTAAATAGACAACCTGTTGTGCGGGCAGGTAGGTCATGTCCACGTGGGAGTACCTGCCAGCCATCTGATTGCGTTACACGACCCACGAGGATTTCCAGCGAATGGAAATGTGTCAGCGTGCAGGCAATATCGGGAGCTATCGGATAACATGTCGGAACGTCTCCTTCTTGGCGAACCGATTCTGACGGATTAAGGTCGCCTGGTACATATACGCGTAGGTTGGCTGATTAGTTTCCCCAACTACGTCAACGTGGATCGTCTGGCGTACTCATCTAAACTAATCGTCGCGCTCGTCCGATTATATGTAGAGTTATTTCGTCCTAGTCGTGTACATTGCGAAGTTAATTATGCCGGACTAGCTAACTGTGCCACTTTCATCATATGTTAATTGCTCGTAGGTTATTAAAGATGCATCGCAATTTTTTTCAGGAGAATCTCACGGTAGGAAAATATAGCTCATGACTCATACAGTATTACAACCTCTTCAGATAATGCGACAGATATTGAACTTCCTTTTTTGAAATTGTAAATTAAATTATGGAATTATTCCGACTGCTCGTGGACAGAGCGGTACGAATAGTAATTAAAGGTAACTGATCAAAATGACGTACGCGGAATGCAGGCAATAAATGTTACACTTTGATATAACATGTACTAATTCATAACGATAATCGGGATAACGATATACGCGATTGGCGGTTCAATTATCCGCTATTTTAAACGTCACACATGACAGCCTTTGTACATATTAATTCACGTTCTGTGTTTGCCTGTCGAGCTCCGAGCAAAGCTATCCAGAGTTCAGAAACCGCAAGCTGCTTCCTGCAAGCTACTCCAAGTCTGATGCGCGAAACGTTATAGCCCGGCTTACAACCGCAGTAACTGTGTCGTGCTCCGTAACACGGTGGCTTTGTTAAAAGTCAAGTGTTTACGCTCGGGGCTCGTATCCCGCCTCAAAAGATCGATTAAATGATCTCTCACCTGCAAGCTCCATCGATGATGAAGAGCAGGTCCACGCGAGCGATCAAGAATCCTGAAATACATCGTAGACAACTCGGGAAGACTGAGTCGAGGGAAAAAAACGGGACTTCTCCTAAAACTTGGGAGCAAGGATTTCTTTTAACACTTTTTAACACACATTTGAATATTGGCCGAGAGAAGCAAGAATTATGTCATATTTCGGCATAAAGCTCGTTTTAAGCGATCTATAAATTACGGCAAAGTTTAGAACAGAACTATATATATGTAATATAATTTTGATATGTCGTATAATACAGAAGATGATGGAATCAGACTTAGATATAAAATCTATGAGAAGTAATCTAAATCAGCACATGTGTGCAGCCATGTAATTACATGTATCATATAGTTATAATTCACAAGTAATGTAACATTATTTTCTTGTGCATGATTATTATGGTTACAATATGATATGTAAAATTATGGATAAAATCCTAAATTTAATTCTCAATTAGGAATTGTTTAAAATAAATTTGGGATAAGTATAAGGGTCAAAATTTATTAAGTGTAAAAAGGATTGGAAGAATCAAATATTGGTAAAATAATTTGCCAATTGTATCGATCTTTAAGTAAATAAATAAACATGTTCGATTCAGGTTTAAAAAGAAGATCCACTCGAAGCCCAAAGATATATTGATAAAAGAAACGTGTATAATACAATCTCATAAGTTCAAGAAGAAATCTCAAAGAGAAAAAAGATAGGGCAAGAGACGAGTACCCTGGGGGTTGTTGCCGGAATGAGGTGGGGTGAAGGAACTTTTGGCACGGAGTAATCGAAAAATATATATTCAAAGTTATTCCAAGTGTTTTCTTACCCAGAGCCCCACCGTGTTGCAGCTGCGCAAGAGTTACGATATTGGTGTCGTGGTTAGTGTGCGCGGCATACATATACGACGAGGCTAAATAGACGAGAATTTAGGGCGATCTCATTCGCGAGGGATGGGAGAAACAAAGTGGAACGTGTACACGATCATGTTACGTATGTGTATGTTGCGTGTCTGCATCGTGTGAAACGACTGTGAGACGGGCTGAGACTGATTCTGGAATTTATTATTGATTATGGTATATTTCGATCGATTTTTGAAACATCTCTCTCTCTCTCTCATACACATACACACTTCATATCTTTTTCCCTCTCTTTCTCTCTTTCCGTATCTTTTCGATAGACATTATTATATTGATAATATAACGCGTTTTTCCCATTGTTGCCGAGTAATGCTGATACAGTGATTAATACTGTAGACACAGTATGATATATTTGTGTAACTTACAATTAGTTAGAAGCAGATTTGAAGTTTCTAACAACGTTGTTAGATAACGTAGTAAATTCCATGAACTGTAGAAACCTTTAATTTAATTAATATTTTAACATCCACTTATATATTTTAATAATATAATCGATGATAATATATGTATTAAATATCTTTTGTCTATATGCTTGATCTTTATAATTTTTATTACAGATTATTTTTATTTTGCGATTATAAATATAACAATAGAAAAGAAAATGTCTACACGTTTGTACTTAATATCCAAGTGTTTTCCAATTTTTATTATAATTACATTATTCATTATTATATTGCATATTAACTTTATTAAATTTTATTATGCTACAACGTAAATTATATGCATTGCAATTATAAAGCGTATCGAATAAACGTGATGTAGACAACTTTTTTATAATTGTACATATTTAAATCTATGCTTTGAAAAATTATGTCTGTTTTATTATATATTTAGACAAAAATTAATTTAATAATTACGTAAAGATTAATTTAATTACAAATAAACGTAACAACTATAAAGTCTGAAATAATTCATTATGTTACAAATTTTAAGATGAAAATTTTAAGATTTGTAATATTAAATCTTATAATTTTAAAAGACTCGACTCAATTCAATCTGCTTCTTAGTGTATGTTTTTCGTGAAACAAATATATTTCAGCATAACCGGTAACAGTGGGGGGGGGGGGGGGCAATCGACGTCGATCTGCTCTTTCGTCCTGAAAATACAATTAGACGTAATATTTGGCGTCAACATGCAGGCGGGTGCTTTTCGTTCGTTCTCCTTTCCTCATGCAGCTTGGTGCTCGAGCTAAAGGCAATTGTCAGACGCTCATTGATCACTCATTCCGTGAGGCAGAGAGGATGATTCGATGAAATGATCCACTATTCATTACCGATCAGTTAAAACCAGAACGAGCTTTAATCTGTTAAATGTTAATCACACTCTCCGAGAAATTCAATTTTATTAATCGCGCTCACAGTCATTTCAAAGTAGATAAAATGGATTCGAGTCGCGATCGACAATTAATTTATAAACTCGTGCGGAAAATACTTTTATTGCAAGAAGATTGCTTATCTATATCTTTACTTCTTTCTTTAAAAAAGGAAATAACGATATTTCTTTTTCTTTCGAGGAATAACAAAAAATTTCAGTCTAGCTCCGAATCAGATCGTATCATACGCGTGCAAAGATATTACAGATCACGTTGATGACAGAGATGATGGTAAGAGGAACGTAGATTGTTGCGTGCATGTGCAATGACCAGTGGTGTACCTATAGAGCTAGCTTAAGTGTTATGTGCGTATATTATTCACGCGTGAGCTATGTACATATTGTGGCTGATCTCCTAACCATTCTCAAGAAAGAGCTCATGAAAAGGATTATCTCGATACGACGATTAAAGGAAAAATTGAATGTATAACAGAAAATACGCTGTTAATTATATAATTCAAGAATCAACACTATGTTTTGAAATTATGTATTCATATACGTTCGTAGCAGCTAACGATTAAATATCTTATTGTTTATAGATGTAATATATAATAGCGATTCAAAGTATCTCTCTCGTTCTCTCTCTCTGTTGTCTTAAAGATTTTCACAAACTCAGCAAAAGATTCTGTGTCGTATCAATCATCCTTTTCACAAGCTGCGTGTCTTTTTGATAGAAATAAAGAGAAGAGAAAAGAGAATAGCAGAAATAGAAATAATAAAGTTGGACGTAGGACGAGAGTCGTATCAATAAATAGGATAGATGCATTCAAATATTGAAACATTCGATCGTTCCAATATCCCACGTGACTTTCTAAAATTATATGTATACGAAGACTCACGATATCCATATATTAATAACTGAAGTACTAATTCATAATATATTGACAGCGAATAATTATAAACGTAGCAATTGCAATAATATATTGTATAATATAAATACATATACCTACTTTTTAAATTTAATTTCATTAATTTGCCTAATTTTCCTATCATTTTTTATTGTCATTTATCTATTATTATTTTATTTTATCAAATTATTACACTATAAATTTAACACAATTAAAATGAACGATTCATAAAATCTAGCATAATTAAGTTATTAAAAATTTTTTATTGTACGTAGCAAAAAATTGTTACTTTTTCGATTTGTGAATTGCAAAATTTACGTCACTCGTATAAGTATTTTTGTAGTATTTTTAAACCGAGCAATATTGTACAAGCTTCTTTCGTAGAGAAAACACGGTTTTCTTAAAGAAACCATTATTATCGTCATAAGAAACAGTATCGTGCACGTTTGGTATTTTTGTTTTATCTACAAATCAACAACATGCCACAAGAAATTCAATAACAAGAAATTCTCTTAATCTTATATTGTGACATCACACGTCTATACATATGTATTTCCGAAGAAAATCTTGAAATATATTTGAACATTTTTATCTTTCTATTCAGTCACTATTCAGCATCTTTTTGAAGATCGATCACAGGAAGAAGAAAAGAAGAAGAAAAAAGAAGAAGAGGAAGATAAAGAAGAAGAAGAAGAAGAAGAAAAGGGAGAAGAAGAAAAAGAAGAAGAAGAAGGTGCTCTGGTGACCACTCCTCTCTAAGAAGCTAAGTTCTCGCGTGAAAGTTAGCCAATTAGGTATATACAGGTGCGTGTCCGGGCCAAACGAGAGCTCGCGAGCTGAGCTCTCAGCTTCATCTCTTTCACTTGCTGATTTTTTTTTTCAAGCTTTTGGATACTGAGGCTTACCAGGTGGGACTCTGGGCTGGTGAAGGTGACCAAAGCGCCGTGGAGTCGCCTGTTTGCCGTTGATCCGGCCTTCTTTAAAATGGCAGTCCAATAGCGTGCGTTGGCCCAAGTTCGACCACGTGTGGGCGCACGAGGGTCAGCAACATCGAGAATCGATTTTAGAATGATCGGCGTCGCATGCGTTTTTTTTTGCGCGACGTATGCGTTCATTGCGTGGTGCATGGTTCTTAACCGTCGGTGCCAGTTTTATGTTAGAAAAATGTTAATAATCTCTCGCTTCTATTTACGCAATTAATCTTAGTGCGTGTATCAGTCCGAAACAGAAAATATACATTGTTTCGGTGTTTATAAAATAATGGCTGATTTAATATTTATGCAAAATATAAGTAAAAAGAAAATAACTATATACATAGATTGCAAAGTGTGAGTTAAAATTTGATTTTCATCCTTTTTATTTTTTCACATCGCAATATTAGTTTCACGACGTGAGAGAAAATTGCAAAGTCGGAGAATGTATTTTGGCGTGAACGACGTTTTCAATATTTCGTTCTTTTCTACCAATTTGTCTCTTGCCGCGTTTCAAATGAATTTCTCGTACGCCATTCGTTTTTCGACGGGAGGAAGGAAGCCGGGACGCGTGACTGACAGCGACATTGACAGTCGATCTCGGAAATTCATTTTCGTCTAGACTTATGAGAGATACTCGTAATTTCCTACCGATTCTCCTATATGAATATTCCCACAAGGGAATTAATTTTCGAGCCTATCTGCTTTGAATGACGCGAGATCTTATCTCCCCTTTCCGCATTTGGCGTTCTATAAAACCGTCGTAATTCAAACGAAACGAATGCGAAAAGAAGGCGGCTATTTAACATATATTCTCATTTAAACTTTTAACTTCTTACCTTACGCAGAGCCGAATGCTAAATTCTAAATAAGTTGACTGCCAAGTTGCTTTGTGAACGAATAAATTGCGGACGAGACTATAAAGTTTCATTCGCGAGTGGTATAAAAGTAAGTACGACTTTTAACAGTAGTTTAAGAACGTTTATTGTTGAGCACATCCCTGGCGAATAAATCCTTGGAGGTAGCGCAACTTTCGTTCGCGAGGTTTCGCAGAAAGGGTTGACGCAGTAACCCTTGCGAATATAATTGCGCCCATCAAAAAGATATGCATATCATGAGATTTGAGTCAAACTTTTACTATTATACTTTCAGTTACTTTTGAAACACTCTTTGGTATAGCGATATATTGAGAAAAATTTGAATTTTTAAAGCAATCAACGAAGAACTGACATAAAATTAAGGTTGAAATATTTCTGATAAAATATAATTAAAGAACACTCTCTCGTGTTTCGATTTATACAAGTATCATGAATAGAAATGTAGAAGTATGCGAAAAAATACATGACGAAATATCGCTTTCTTTTTTTTGCTAACTTTCCCGTTGTTGAATTAGCGGAAAAGAGAGCGGTTTTAAATTATATATGAAGAATACTTTGTTAAAAATTTTTACTACCATCGAAAGCACGACAAGCGCACTTAGCTCCTTTCTAAGCAACCTTTTGTAGGACGGAGCGCGCAACGAGCCGTCTCCGGAACGAAACGAGTATAAGGCGCATCGTTAAACACGTCGCGGGGTATAATGCGTCACTTTAAGACGAGAATTATCTTTCGGGCGGTATAACGAGAGGAGTAAGTCGCTGAAAGTCCCGGTGGCAGGGGGTTCGTGTCGGCACATCGTGCCCGGGCATTAAGGTGCTTGTCATAAATATGAGGAGACACGCGTTCGTCTTGAATACCCGTAAAACTTCTGCAGCGAGCCGCAGAGTTCGCGCACAAAATGAGAGCGTCGCGAAATTACGCGAGCGCGAGTAAATTTACCGGTGGAAAACGAATGACGGCGCTTCCCGTCCGTAAATAACGTGATGAGTTTAATGTGTGGAGCAACGTGATATGAAAGTACGGCGGGAAAGTGAGAGCGATAACGATCGGATCGATATTAATACGTCCCGGCATCAAGATTCTCGATATTAAAAACCAAAACATCGACGGAAATATATGAGCATTCCGGAGTCGAATCTAAGTACACGAGAAATACCTTCGGTATACCGCGGTGGAATAAAATACACCTGTGCTGGGGGATTTAATATCGCGGCCATCTCTCGTCGAGACGCTTTCGAGACGTCACGTAAGCTCGAGCTACTCGAGGCTTAGCGATTTCGTGACAGATTATGCCGGATTATTCGACGAGCACGCACATGAATAAGAAAATATACCTGGATCCGACTTAACCCAGATACCAGCCAATTTTGCGCGAAGGTCTTTAGAAAATTTCGCCGCGCATCCTTTTCATCGTTCGCCGATTTTCCGCGTCTTTCCAGGAAGATCGTAAAGTTACAAATGTGCCTTAAGTGGCGCAGAACGCTACTGATTTCTTGGTAAATTAAACACAAAATACTTCAATATAATTGCGAGGTTTTTTATTCTGTTGCGGAGTTTCAAACTTGACTGAGGTTGAGAATTAACATCGCGGAATGTTTAATTAACGAACGGGAGCGATCGTTACCGATAAATGTAGTTTGTACACGTCAACTCGTACACGTAGATTTCAGGTTAGTTCTTTCTTCCCCGAGCGATTTGTATTGCGCTCTCCTCACAGATGTATTTACAATTTAATCAGTGAATTATAATCAACACATAATATGCAAGTAAAATCGTTATATGCATAAAAAGACTATTGAACATTTAATGAAGAGAGTTCGATGATAATTTACCGCTATTCATTAATAATCGAAGACAATACGAGAACCATGTTTTCATAACATTATTTATTAAATAATATGAATAAATTTATCTCCCTATATCCCAAAGTGGGACAACAGCGCTGTAGCGTATCATTTACAGCCCATGTGAGAAATATCATTATCCATAAAGCATTATTTAACATAATGAAAGGATAAATATTTTCGACACTTCAATTTCTGACATTTGGCGTCTAATTTGTACGTCCGATTTTTAATTAAAGTGCGTTTATTCTCAAACCGTTTTAATACTTTTAGAAAATGGATATTATTCGGTATTAAAATTGTAAAGAGCTTGTACATGTGTACTGTCCATGTTTCAAAATAAACTCCTCAATTAGAATAATATATCGGATATCATTAACGACAAATATATTCAACAAATTAATATCCCTTGTTTGAATAACGTTTCGCAACGCATTCGACAGTGCCGCGAAATTTAGTCACCGTAGAAATTAATTATTATGCTACCTGTAAACATTACACTCGCGCTTATTAATTCTTGAAACTCGGTCGCCCTCTAGAGAAGTTCACTCGGTTAATTAAAGCAGTACCGAAAACGGCTGGCGCGTTAATTAAAAGGCGGAAGGAGCGTCTTACAACCGTCCTGATTGCTGGCACTATGAAACGGAAGGGACGTACGGTACTCGGCTGCGAGTCCTTCAAGGAAGATCAAGCTACTCAAAGATGGAACGTAAGAAACAAATGGAGCATTGATTTAGAAATGCTGTTAACGTCAGAATTCAAGGAGAGGAAGCGATTTATTAATATGAAATAATAAAATAATATTCTCTGCGTTTGAACGTACATGTATCTTGTACACATATGTGTATTTCTGAGTCAAGACATATTTAGAATAAAATAATTCAATAATACAGTACAAATTATCAGGTTCACTCTATTTGTATAAAAATAACTATTTTTGAAATTGGGTTATTGGGTTATAAAAGATAAAAGTGTTCCTCTTGATATAAGTAAATTAAATTACTGAATAACATATTTCATCTTTTTAAATAACCGTATAGATTTTTATTTCGATGAAAATAATCAAATGTCAATAATTTACGAGTTAAAAGTAAGTGGAAATAAAAAAGACTTTATGCGAAAAATATTTTCGGATTAATGATAAATAACAAAGTTTTATTTTTGATTTAGTATCAAGTGGACTTCGAGGATATTTAATGCTGAAAATTAAAAAGTTATGAAAAAACTGTAGAGTCCAATTAAACTTTTCTTAAAGAAAAAAAATCTGTCAAAGAGTGCACTCCTAAAGCTTGGCGACCTATTTTAAGATCGCTTTTATAATAAGATTTATTTGTTAGAGTTGTTCTTCCTACTCATTGTTAAATAAAAGATTTGAGGAAAATAGTTTCGAGTATTCTTCATAACTCAGGAAGGAAGAGTGTTTTATTGGAGAATTTCCTATTATGCAACGGACTGAAAGAAACAGAGCATTTTACGAGTTATTGACTGATTTATCAAAAGCGTGGATTTGTCGACGGAATGCGAAATCATAATTTCCCTGAAAATCGTTATATCCGCCCGAGCTGAGCGCAAAATTTACGAATGCGGCCTGGATTTACCCACCGAGAATCGTGACTCGTAACTCTCGATCAAGCGTATCACGAGGTAACTATCGATCGAGGTGAACCACCTACATTGCACAATGCGAACATGTAATTACTTAAAAAGAGCAGCGTGATCCGTGAAAGTATAATATTATTTAGCTAACTCAACAGATCTTTTTAATAAGTTACGTTTTATAATCTTTAATTGAATAATTTTTATATACATTATTAGATTGATGTAGAAGGTTCATTACATTCGTTTAATTAAATTAGAAACAGAATTTTCATCAATTTTTATCTAAATTAATCACATTAAATACTAATATATTTTTTTCTAGAAAATAGCTTTTTAAACTCTGCCTTTTTTGAAAAAAAGGTGAGAATATTTAAATCAATAACTTTATTTATAGCAACTAAAGAGAAAAATGTTTTAATGCATAAAACATCAATCAATAAGCATTACCATGCAATTACCGACAATATACACAAAAACTCTAGAATAATTCAGTGAACTTTTGATGATACGCGGCTTAATTGCAATATCGTTGTTTCGAAGGCACAAAAGCCTCAATATGTAGCGAAGATAAAATCGGCTTATCGCGCGTGCATTGTGGGAAACTTGTGCGAATAAGAGAAGCAAATGCGCGTGAAAGCGTAGAGAGTAGAAGGAGAGGAGGAGAGACAGGGAGAAATCAGGGATGTAGGCGAGACGAGCGGTACACCCGTACTATTCTTTCCCGACACTTTTCCCAGATATAACCCCGTCGCGAGCTTTCTCGTCCATTTATCCTCGCGGTGCACTTCGCACCCAGTCCCGACAATGTTTTATTTAGCAGGGACGTATATTTTCCGGCCGGCCGAGATTCGTCGTCTATCCGGGCGAAAATGTTTGGAAAGGACGAGCAAAAGCGGTCGAGAAGGGAGAAAGAGTGAGACCAATGCAGGGAGAGAAAGGAAAAAAAGAATACCGGAGAGAATGAAACCGAAGGGCTAATCTCGTTGAATAACGACGACGTTTGCGCCATCGTAACGGCGACACGGTTGATTCCCTATACCTTCCTGATAGAAATGATATCGTAAATCGCCAAGCGTAAAACTGTGCGCGTGAGAAGCCACGGAATAAAATCATAAATGCTTGTTCAATTCCTTTGCGGTGGGGGCGAATGCTGCGAGATCTTTGCGAGATTGCTGCGCGGATTGATCTCGATGGGATTAACGTCTCGTTCGAGTGGAAACGGAGGAAATGCAAAAGAAAGAAATTCAATTGATGTGAAGTATATTTCGAAATTATTTAAATCAAATCTTGGCAGCATAATTTCAATATTCTTGTATAATTTAGATACAAGATACTGAACGAAAATATCTATCACTTTGTACGACTTAAATAATTAACAAAAAGTGTGTAAAAAAAGAAAATACAGATTGAGTTACACAAATCTCCAGTAAAAAAGATCAGTGGTTTTTCTATGTAACTGAGGTGTAAAATCCACATTCTGCTTTGAATCGATAACAAACGTGTCGCATTCGTCAAATCCGGAGAGTCACTCGAGACTCGTAAGCTTTTTGCCCCGCCGTTTATAGGCAGAGGGTTGCAAAATAGGAGGTTGAATCGTTCTCGAGTTAACCGGGGGAATGGGAAGCTAGAGGGATTGTGTCGAGGAACAAGCGTGAATCCGAGAAAGGGGATTCGCGGTAATTCGCGCGTCTTTGCCTAATTGGATTACTGGAGATTCCAGTGTTTTGCTTATAAAGGCATACCGTGCATTCCCGGTCGGCCGAGCATTTCCGGGGTTCTTGCTATGGGGCGCCCGATTTTTGCCACGTTAGCTTCGTCGTTTTGTGGCGTGCGGAAACAATTCTTATTATTAAATTGTATTTCGCGGCGAAACGCAGACGAAAACGGGAATTGTGGCAGCGGAATACAAGATTAAATTTATTTGACTATTTGACACGACCGGCCAACACAAGCAATTTCATCTATTGACGTCACGCAGTTAGCTTAGGCAGTCTTTGTCGTTTGCAAGACTTTAACTAATTTTATTACATCGCTGGGATGCTTGAAATATTGTATATTTGTACAAGTGATAAGAAAACATTTGCGAAATGTTTTATTTCTCTCTTCGTTCTTTTCAGATTAGTATTTTATCTTTCCTGGACCATTCTTATTGCTGACATAAGAATTGTAACAGTAACACGAATAATACTTAGATATTTTTTGTATAAAAGAGTCTCTCTCATAATTTACTACAAGTAGAATTATATTTTACTGTTTGTTGCTTCTTTATCCTACACTCGTAAATTAAATCTAAGAAATTTTTGAAGAATGACTCTGCTGCTGGCATTCTGTGCATTTTGCATTTATAACATGTACCGCAAGCAACCATGTAATATTGCGAAAACGACTGCAACCTGGTTAATAATATGTTGCCCAGCTCGGCGGTAATTTTGCGAGTTTTCTACTTTAACTGGAATTAACTTTCCGCTAATGGCGCTTGCTCTGTTGCTGCAGTAAATAAGTGAATCGGGACGTCCAGCTTTCGACTTCCTCGACAACGAATTTTCATGATCTATGCAGGCACGTAAGGCAAACTTTGCGGCATGTAAAACTATACGTTTTTTTAACGAACTCTTAAAAAAAAATTTAACACAATAATTCATATATTATCTATGTATAAATAATAACTGTATTAATAATTTTCAAAGAAAACTAAAGGACGATATTCGTTATAAAAATAATTAATTTTGGCAATATTAAAAAAATTAGTAGCCATAATTGAACATTTATTTTATGGAAATTGCCCGTTTCGTTAATTATAAATCAAGGTGCGTTATTAACGACACTAATTTCGTAGAAGCCGGAAGGGAATGGACGGATGAAAAAGTGCAGCCTCGTAGTTAGCTGATGCATGTAGCCACGTGTGCAACGGGAAACGGGATAGCTATATGACTCTATGGTACATTAGATGGCCGAACACGGGAAGTTCCGTAGAATAAATCAGGGACGCGTTGCCGTGTAGACGAGGAAAATCGGCGTGTAACAACAGCGATGCATCCAACGCGCTCGTACTGCAAATGTGTTCGGTGCACGTAATGCAGCAGAGGGAACAAGAACCCACCGCGCGCGGCCGTATACGTACGCCGCAAAATGTAAAAAAAATTCTATGCCAGATTTCGCAAAACCCTTTTCGCTTTTGCATTGTCGTTGTAATCTGTAGTGTTCGCCACATAACAATATCGATTTTACTTTAACCTTAAATGACATAAGATAATTATATTCACGTTTTTCACTCAAATTATTCTTAAATTTTTGTACTGTAATTCTGTAATACCCCGAAAAGAATTACGGAAAATCGATCAAATGTCATTTTTAATTGTTAATAGCAAGTACAATTTGCTTTTGACAAATGAAAATGACAGAATTAATATGATAATGCGATAATGCAGATACTGTGCGATGGGAGTAATTTCGAGTATAACGAGTTTCAATTAAAATAACCGAGCTATAAATGACGACGGGCGCCCTTTCACGGTTAAATTAATATGTAAATAACTTCAAATTTATATAACTTTAAACTATTTCGATATTAGTGAGCAGTAATAGTTTTTTTGTCATGTTCTCGTACACATACATACTATATATACATATTTTGTTGTAACAAGTTTCTTGGAAAATATAGTAAGAAATATAAATGAAAGATCCACGATAAAATCTCAATACGAGTATATTCGACGAATCTGGGAATAACTTTAGAGGACACCCGAGCAAGGCTGTAGCAGTTTTCGATAATTAAAACGTAACCACTGTAACGTCTGCATTGACGTTTGCTTGGACTACTGCGCCATCCAGCAAACGAGCGCTTCGATCTGGGAGTTTCTCGCAGACGTCTCATCTACTAATTACTATCCTTAAAATAGTCCACCGTGTGGTCGCTGTGATGTTTCAACACTAATTTTCAAATGTCGCGAACGGTTGCGAACGAGGATAAAGTGCAGTAAAATGTCATTCGATGATCCTTAAAATCCTATGAACTCTAAAATTAATGAGGTGCGGCAAACGGAAAACATGCAGAATCAAAGACCCATTGGGCAAAGAAATCGTGAATTTACGAAATGAGTAATTATAATGAAGCGATAAATCGATTCTCAGGTCTGTACGTCTAAAAAACAATATTGTAGATATAATTAATTTCAGTTTTTAAATATATTTACGTATACATACGTAACGATAGCGTTTCAAATGTTAAATATTTGCGAGATCCGCGAAAATTTAATTCACTTGAAACAGAAAAAACTAGCAAAATTTTCATCGCAAAAGATCCTTCTTCAATTTTATTGCTGATACATATGCTCATGGAATAATTTACAGCGCTTTAATCTGGGTATATAGAGCATTGCAAATGCAATATCCATCGTGAGTATTGCGAGTATTATATACATATACGAAAATATATCCCCGCCCGGCCGTGACCTGGTCCTTGATTCGAGAGTAACTCGAGATGTAACGTCGATATCTGAACGCAGCAGGCATCGAAGCCTTTGATCTAATTATGAACGCGCCAACAATACCGGCATTCGTATAATTTATATACGTTCCCTTACTATTGCCAAATGGACAGGAATCTGGTGCAAATGCAGCATTACGATTATAAGCGCGGGACGCGCCGAAGATAATTGCACTTGTACGCCGATATCGATATTAATTATAACATAACTGAGCCACGAATGCGAGTGCATTGAATAACCATCTGCACGCCGTAACGACTGTAATGCGTAGATACTATCTGGCGATCGAAGATAATATCGATTGCGTTATCGTATTGATGGAGATGATCTTTTACGCTTATTAAAATTACAATGCGTAATTTCAATGATAAATGATAAAAATATTGTATTATTTATAATCGGCTCTGATATATTTTACTCATACGTATATTAGCTATATTTTAACAGTTCTATTATTAGAATAAATCTTTTTTATTTATTTTGTTTATTACTGAATTAATTTTATATTGGTATCTATGTTTTTAAATTTAATCAAATATTATCTGATATCGTTGACTACATTAAGATGCATCCTGATTGAATTATATGTTTAATTATATTGAATATTATATAATGATTTAATTATATTCCTATGCTCGGAAGCATTGATTCATTAACTCTAAGTAATGGTGCGGTGTATTTTACATTAAAGTGGCTCATGGGTATCGTACATACTACGTATGTTAAGTACCAGTGAGGGTAATTTCTTATTAAATTAAAAATCTCGATGACCCAAAGCAGTTGCAGAGGATCACGTGCGCTGGCTTCATTATCGTGTGCACATTATGCATGATAAAAAGCTGCACGATAGAATAGTGGCTTGAAGCTTAGACAGCGTGACCAAAAACTACAAATGCCAAATTTAATTTTCATTACGGATTCAGTGACCTATTTGGAATTAATTTTTCCTAAAGAAAAGCAATGAATCAATAGTTTCCGAGTGATTAACTACCAAACATAAATGACTTTTAAAGAGCTCTGTCTATCTAAAGCAATGCAAGAATATTACTTTATTAAAGAAAAACCGATTAATTAATGATTTTTTTCTAGGTCGGTTACATTTATATGAATTATTACATAATTTGCGAATAATATTCTATATTGCATTACAGTCGATACACAAAACAACGGGCGTCGTGATTTCGAGATGATCCGCATCATTTGGACTTACAAGGGGAAAAGAGCGTATCCTAGAATGGATACACTAATGCACCGGCTGCGTAAACCGCGGCGATGGAGAGCAATGCAAGAACGGTCATGCTCATAAACAAGTTCCTGCACGAGAGCGAAATGCGCTTTTAGAGGGCACGTACATTTGCCCTCGTCCTCTTGGCTTTTGACACCGTGATGGCCGGTGTAACAAGGATTTGCAATGGTAACGACGGTGTTTCGTGGCCTGTAAAAGCGCATAAGAGGACGCGCTGTGCGCAGAGCATTTGCGTTAGTGCTCTAATACTCTACGAGGAGTAACACGGACACGTCCGAGTGTCTTCGGGGATACGACAAAAGAGAAGACTTACAAGAATTTTTGTAACGAGGAAAATCGGCGTATTACGTCGAATTTTCTTCATATCGGTAACATTCAAAGAATCGATTCTCAAGCTTGCATGTATTTAAAAAGAATTGAAAATTTTATACGTAGGTAACCTGCGTCTATTTATAAGTATCGGCGAGGGATGTGCTCGAAAATTATCGACAGTGCTTTATCGAAAAAACATTAATATCGCTGTATAGCAGTAATGCATAGGTAGAAAAGAACGAAATATCGAAGTTTTGGTATGCCAGAGACAGTTTCAAGTATGAAACCTACATGGCGTACTCTCATTTTGTTTCTTTATGTTTATATACCTCAATAATGTGATTTAAAAAACGTGTACTTTTTTCAGGTAATTAATTACATGTATTGGATCATGTATTTGCTTATACGCCTGGTTAATATTTCTTCTACTGTTCTTTTTCTTTCCGCGAAACTTACAAACCGCGCATCGGCAATCGACTACGCGCGCTATGTGCAAGAGTTCAAATACGCCCCCCAATATAAAAAAAAGTCAAGAAGACCTATAGTAATTTAGAACGAGGACATTCACGAAGTTTCCTTGACCTCGCTACTTTCGGAGATATTCGCGAAAACTCGAAAGCGAGCTGCGCCGTTGCTTCGAACGGCTATTTGCAGCTTGCTTGACTCGCGCAAAAAACTTCCTCGAGTGCATTCCCGATTTAATCGGATATTTCCATCGTCACGATTCTACTCGATAATGGAATCGGATCGTATTTCTCCTTTGCATTATTTAAGAGACACGTGCATTTAAGTGCCGCGCTGCCGCGGATCCGTCTACATTCTTGAGCAAAAACAATGATTCCAGAATGGTGCAGATACGTTCGATTCACAAATATGTAACAAAAACTCTGTTACATATTTGATTCTCTGTTCTAAATATCCTGTAAGCTTTTAAGTTTAATATAGATTATACATAAAATATGTGGATTCACATTCGTCTAAAAGGAGAAGCGTTAAAAGCTGCATCGATTTGAAGAGAATTTTTATCAAATTTCTCTAAAAGACTTACGACATTTTAAGAGTAGAAAATCATTTCTCATATGTCTGTAGGTTTACTGTATTTAGAATAAGAAAAATTCTTCCAGGAGATAGTCTTGCTTTTCCTTTTTATAAGTAATTAGCATTGCAACATGAGTGTGCGTATACAGGTATTGATTAAGGACATTACATATCACTACAAATAACTAAAGTATACTCACGAGATGCGAGTCCCTGGTGGTGAACGTGATCGGATCAGTGGTTCTGGGTTCGCGACAGTGAAAATCCATCTTTCCCCAAGCTGCGGCACCCGCCGCCCCGCTTTTGGCCGCCTCAATTAGCTCCATTCTGATTCTTTCCGCGGCAAACTCCACCTGCGAACATATGGTCACGAGAATTAGTGCACGTTTTGGCTATTGTTTTTCTCTTTAATCCGAAGATTTAAACGTAATTTGAATTTCTAAATTTATCTGTAAGTACTCTTAAAACGTAGCATACGCTCCTAATTTAAATTCTTATATTAATTATTGAGCTGTGCCCAGCATTCTAAAATTTTACTCGGAATTAGATGCTTTAGTTTAAATTTTAGTATGCGCTTGGAAAAGAGAAATTATTGTCAAATCTTGATCTTCTACAAATATCTCCTTATTTAGACTGGCAATATAAACAGCCGGAGTCCTTGTAACACATAGCTGCATACATATCATGCTCGTTTTTCTAGGGACAAACTATTCTCAGAAGAAAGATCCAGATAAGCAAAGAAATGGAAAATTATCTTACATGAAATATCTTACTTTTGATAAAGATTACTGTTCATTAAGAAATGTACAAAAGCACTTGATGCACATAAAAAAAAATATTTTAATCTATATAAAATCAGAAAACTTGAGTGTTTATGTTATATTTGCAGGCTGATCGAATAATTTAAGGAAACATATGCTAGTAAAAAATATTCAATCAATAAAGATCTGCAAATATGGATAGTGGACAAATGTGGGAAAAAAAAGAAAAAACAAATCTATTTTGACGTATAACGCAAGAGAAAAATGTATACGATTTTTCGCCTCTAACGTCATAATGCAGTATGATTGCAACGGGGGGTAAGAGCCTTAGATAGAAGTCGAAACTTTACCGCGATGGAATTCCGAACAATTTACATATCGCAGGCGCGCGTACGCTCGTAAATAAAACTCGTAGGAATAATTCACCAGGCGATTCGCATCGCATTGCTTAAGCTGCAAACAGTCAGCAAATTACAGTCGCCATTAACCTTTTGCCTCAGTGATGCGTTTTATATTGTGACAAGTTTTATCACTTCATTCGCGTTTCTTTGTCGCCACCCATGGCGCGTTAGTTCGACTTTACTTCACGGCGAAACTCCCCCAAGTAAGTTGCTGGTATGAATATTTCATTGCGTTACGATGACCACGTTGACACCCTGTTGGGTGGACATTTTTATTGGTTCATACAGAAAGTTCATGCGCGTCGTCCTAGCCGATAGAAATAATTCCAGAGTTTTCGAGAGCTTAAAGTGTGAAAGTTCTTAGTTAAAAATATTCTTACGTAGTACTTAATAAGTTTAATGGGTATTATGATCATTTACTTAAAGGCTCTTAATTATAGAAATCACTCCAACTTTTACTGTTGCTCACCGAAAAGTTTCGATAACTTTGACAAAGCTTAGATTCTTTCTGCAGATTATTAAAACTACATACGTAATTACGCACATTATTTGCTATGTTAATTCTTAAAAATGAGTATTTTAGAAGCGCATTGTATAATCAAAACTTAAAGAATTGACAAACATTTTCCTGAGCTTTGTTTCATTCGTGCAAAGTTAACAAGAATCTCGTTATTTTATAAGTGCATCATATTATGTTCCTTTATACTACGTATATATAAGAGTTACTCTTTTAATCAAATTTATTATAGCGCAGAATGCTTAAGCAACATGTATGCTCTCGAAAGAACTCGGCGAGTCTATATGATTACGTTCTCTGTTCTCTTTACTGGCACTATGTATCTCGTCAAATGTTCAATAACGTACTATTTCGATTTGCCATCGGCAGTGTAATTTTGGTATCAAAGTTGTTTATTCGATGCTCGATTAAAAGAGCACAAAATGGCAGTTTCGTGATTACGACGGACGACAGTATGATTCGTTTGTCATCGCTATTATTGTTTCTCGCACGGAAAAATAACCATTTGCGATAAAAGCAAATAAAAGGGCACACAATGAATCAGTCACCTATAATTAAGCTATTTTCAGCACGTTAACATATAATTAAAAAAAAGAGATCAGGTCAGATTGGGAGATACTTAACACGAGATTGAGAGATACTTAATACGAAATATATTAAAATAAATGAATCAAATTTTAGTTATAAATTTATTGCAAAGCTCGTAGTTAATTCTTCTCAACGAAAATGTCAAAGATCATCACTTAATGCAATTTTCCATTTAACATAGCTTATTTTTATAACTAAAATTAAAAATTTTTAAATAAAGTACGTTGAAATTGGACTAAAGAATATAATTTTGTAATTCATTTATTCTTTTGAAATTTATTCTGCAAGATACGTTTTGTTTTAATCACTAATTATTTATCATTCTGCTTTATAATCACTTATTCTTTTTCTTAAAGTAGAGATAGTAATTTTATCTTATGTAGAATTTATATTACTTGTCGTTATTTAAGATCTTCGATTTTTCTTTAAAGCCAACGTTTAAAAATAGTTTCACCAATAGTTTTTTACATTATTTTCTTGCAGAACATTGAAACTGTAATCTTTTCGTAGATTGTGAAGAAAGCTAGCATTAAAATGGTTAATGGCTTCTATTACGCTTTATGCAATTTTGATTCCAGTTAAGCTTATTTGCGGTGTAAAGACGGAAAAGTTACTGGAAGGTATAAATAAATCATGCTGCCAATCCAACCTTTCTCAGACATCCGACGAAGTTGTTGATCCCTTTGGCGCCCTGCAAGGACCTCGCATCAGCGCCGCCACCAACGAGAAGTCGATCGCTCGCCAAATGTGTGAACGTTCCCGCGGTATGACCGTGCTCAGCGTAAATCCCATCGACAATAGCAGAAAGCTATAACAGAAAAAGAGCGGTATGATAAAAATTCCATCTCACGACGAATTATGGAATTAAATTTAACTCTATTATACTTTAGTTTGTTTTCTGCATGCAATTGGTACGTTCGAATTAAAAAATAAATGTTTATAATTTTAACATAATCTTTAAGAGTTGTATTCGCTTTGTTGCGCTGTAGAAGTATTTCATGATTTTTCTAATAATCTTTTATTTAAAAAGTCTACATCTCTTAAATAAAGGCTTATTTATTCCGCCCGTAACTTTTTGCCGGATCGGTAAATTGCAAGCGTCGTTATATCTTGCTCTTCGAAAGAGTAACCAGCATTAACGTCGGTAACGCGCTTCCACATCTCCGAAAAAGAGCGGCTAAAGTTTCCGGAACGATCATGCGGGCATGCCGTAAAGTTTAGCATTTAGACAAGCGCCGTTCTTGAGGAGCGGTTCGTTACGACTTTAGCAGTGGTGTCGATAGACGTTATCTCCCGGTTATATGCTTCCTTTTTCGTCTATACGCTTTAACCAACAGAAAGGGAAACCGGGTAGAACGAGCAGGGTTAAAGCGTTAGGATGTTACGTCCTCTCGCCGTACCTCTCAGAGGTATCTAACTGAGAGGAAGATACTATCCTCTTACTACTCTTCATCTTCGCTTACCACCAGGGCCGCCACGATGCAGCCGCGAGATTTTTAGTGGCAAAAAATAATAAATCTTGGGACTCTCTGTTTAAGCAATTGCACATATACAAAATAAAACGTTCAAACATCTTAAATTTTACACTAAACGTACTTAAAAATATAGATATAATATAAAAATTAGAATCTTTAGTTTTATATGCAATTCACAGTTTTGTATGCAAAATGTTAATTGTTACAGAGCTTGTAATGTAAACTTTTGTTTAATGCAATCATGAAAATTTACACATATTTACACTTCATACAAAATTGAAATAATCAGTAAAAATATTAATTTAACTTCGTTGTTTTAATTTAATAATAACATAAGAACGGAAAGTTTTATTTTAATGTAAAATTAAAAATCTTCAAATGCGCGACTGTGTGAATTTAATAATAGAATAAACGTTATATTCGTTTATATAACGGCCAGTACATTGTAAATGGATTACTGTATAATAAACAAACTGAATAAGATTATTATATAAAACTATTAATTTTTTCTGTAACAATAAAGTATATTATTGCTTAAGTGCAAATTGTTTTAAATCCGTAGTTTTAAAAAACGAAGATGTAACACAAAGCAGTGAAACAAAATATAAAATAAAACTATAATAAAGATAGATCTAAGACTTTGAAAAATAAGGTAAAAAATAATTTCTTTATAATTAATTTAGCTCCGAAAATATGACGTGAAGTATTAAAGCCGTATATAGGGCCGGCCCTGCTCGGCGCTTCCGCCTTCCCTCATCGTAATTAGGTAGCTCTCTTGTCGAGGGCGCTTCCTTGGACCGCAGTCGAGCAATCTCCTTCATAATCCTCGAGGCCTTATCTCCGATGCTTCTCAGTGAACAAATAGATCTCAAGCTCATCGCGATGAAATTAAGGAACTGTCTGCGAGTAACGGTGTTCCGCACCGTAAAGCGTACTTTGCATAAAGAGTATAAAGATACGTTAATGCGCTTCTGTCATTACTTAACCACAATTGCATATATTTATGACAAAATTTACTATAGTAGTCCCGATCGAAACGATATGGCATAGTTGAAATGTGTAACTTTAAATAAGAAACGCGCATAATATTTTCCTATGAAAATAATATTCGTAGTCATAAATAATAAATTTATACATGCTTAATTATTTACATGATCAATTTATGAATGGCAAACCACTATTAGTCAAATCGCTTCCTATAATAAGTTATTCAATGTTCGTTTATGTTATGTGTTTCTGATTATTATTTATCGATCACCGATTTCCTTGTAGAACCATTAACAGAGGTATTATTAAAATGAAATTGTTTTATATAGGGAAAATGTACCTATTTATCTTAAATATATAGACTTGGCTTTATAAATTTTTAATTTTACATCTCCCGCGGGGCTCATATTACGCCGGTAGATTAGCCCATTTTGGCGAATCGCTAATTCAGGTGGAAATTTAATTAAGTCAAAGTAAATCAAAATTTGCAGTTTTGATTTGAATCGGGCAACCGCAATATCTCGCTCTATCACGAGGAAGAAATTAATTTTCCGACTTAATTAATTTTCCATCTTCATTAACCGCTTCTGGACTCGCTGACTCGTGCTAATGGTCGTCTTAAACATTTATAACAGTGTCCCAATGTGAACTGAACTGGCAATTCATTGTACAGGCAACTATTTTCTTTCTCCGAAATTGAGCTAGCATGATAATTTATGATCCGTCGCTTTTAAAATAAAATGCGCATTTTGTTATTGTCACTTTTTGCTATAAGTTCGGTGATTAATATTTTATGAGTTCTTGTGTTTTCTTTATTAATTCTGCATTATATATAACAGTTTAAAAGATTAGATAATACATAAAATAATAGCACAAACTTTTATATATTTTAAATAAAATTTTGCATATAAGAAAGTTCCACATCTCAAGATTTTATACGCATGCAATGTAACTAAAATTAACTCTTTATAATATACATATTACTTTAGAACCTAAATGAACGTTGGCGCGGAAAGAAGTCGTGCGAACTTCGTTTAAGGGAAGCGGGCCTTCTAATAGCACCTTTTTCCCCGCTTCGTGATAATCGTGAGCCACCGAGCGTCAGGAGACATTCCTCGGTTGTGTGCACAACGTATTTGGGGCAACACAATAAGCGTAGCCGGGAAAGTGGGCCGCAAACCCACCGGAGGAAACGTACGCGCGAGAGGGTCCCTCTTGCAACGAGTATGCTGATCCTCGTTTGACGAATATGGAGCGAACGGAGTGACAAGGGGATGGAGTAGACTATTTATTACAACCAGACGTGAGCTCTACTTAGCCGCTCACGGATGACGGACATTGTGCATTTGTACGCGTCCGTGGGGACGCAAAAGTGCATCACATTTTGTTGTCGTTAACGATTTTTAGATTTTGCCTCGTGAGTCTATCACAAATCGCATCGTAAATAAAATAAAATGTAAGAAAATAACTATTGAATTTTGCTTCTTTAATACGTGATAAAAAACTTGCATTAAAAATCATATATCTTATGAAATAAAAATCTGGAAATTTTTATAGACTTAAAAGTGTTTTAAAAAGTTAAAGACATTAGGTATTAAAAGTAGAGATTTAAAAAATTTAACTAAATTTGAAAACTAAAATAAAAACCAAGAAATAGAAATTTTTGTAGAAATTTTTATAGAATCAAAGATTAATGTTCAAATAATATCTTAATTACATTTTCTTATTAAAATATTTGATACTAAAATGTTATAAATGTTAACAATCTAATATAATATTTTTAACAATGCTTACAATTGCAATCTGTTTTAAAATCCGACGTTTCTATGCGTAACTAATAGCAATGTTGTTCAATGTTAAAAATGGAAGCTGCAAAATGATCCCGTTTCACTATTGGTTTCATTCGTTCCGCCGATCGTTTTTCTACATTACGTCGTACCGCGGAAATAAATGATTTCTACGTTTTTAACGAGATCGTAAATTATACCCGACACCCTGAAAGGCTGCCTGCAGAATGAGTGAAAAACAAGGAAAAAGATTCGTGGGAAACCGGGGAAAACTGGAGAAACGTCATCATCGAATTTACTGGAGCATCGCGAGAGTCTTAAGAGCGGTTCAGACTCAAACATTGAGGTGAAAAGACGGGAAATGTGAAAACTTCTACGCGCATCTACTCACTAAAGAAGAAAAAGGCAGTATCAGGACGAGATCTCTTTGCTCTTTGCATCAAGAATGATTTATTCTTACTTTTTAGAGCGATAGCGTCGTGTCAATATGACATAAAATATAATTTCAAGGAAGTGAAAAAGCCTTGTAACATAGACTAATTTCTATTTATATTTTAAAAATAAATGTCAAAATGGAAACTATTATATTTGTGATAGTCATTTGAATTGTAGATTACTTAAAGAGAATATTTTTGAAAATTAAAAATGCTATTTTATGTTACGTTGTAATTTTCATAATTTTAATAAGATCATCAATGTTTATCGCTATAATGTTTCATTGAAGAAAAAGTATATGAGGTGGAAATACTCGTATTTAGCTAATGGGAAATTGTCAGCGATAAGTAAAAGAAGTAATTTACGTTTACGTGACAAGAAATTCGTGATAACGTCAGTATTTTCAGCTCGCGGGCTGCACCGTAAATTATGCAATCGATCGGTTTCGCGCCCATTTGCATTTCAGAATCTTTTTCCGACTCCTCGCTTGAAAGCAGTCAAGTGCAGGCGAGATGCATCAGCTGCAACTTTTTCCGTCGTCTCTTCGAAATCGTCGGTATATTTCTTTGAGACAGACAGGCGATGGAAAATTCATCGTTTATTGAAATGTTATTCAGCTCACAATATATGAAGTAATTTATTTCTTATATGAACAATTGAGATGTCGGCATTACAAAAATATAGTGTGGAAAATTGGTTTTAGTCACCTAGTTTAGTTACAGTATAAAAAATATGTATCGTCCTAAATCATTAATTTATTAAAATTATAAAAAAACTTTTAAGTATACACCTCTCTGTCTCTCTCTAATTATATTTATACATTAATTATAAAACAGAATTTATAATGTTTTGCTGTAATATTTTTAATATAAATTGTAAAATATTTCATTTTTTCAAATTAGAAATTTTCTTGTGGAAAATTTTTCTCTTAGAAACTCGATTACTTCAATCTCGAGAGAAGCAAAGCATGATGGTCGTTTAAGTTATAATTAATAACTATGATACGTTTTGAAGTTTCGTTAAAAATCTACCATTTATTAATCATTCCTCAGTCAGACCAAAATGTAAGAATTTCTTGTCACGGCATAACATCATTTATAAAGTAAAAGCCTTCCGCATATTTTACAGTTTAGTGGCATTGAGCTAGGATAAATAATACGGGAACATTTGTCAACTTATTTCTGTATGCCACTCCCGTGGAAATACTTTCAATAAAAAATTCACACGGGATTCCTTCCGCCCGGAAGCACAGTGGGCGAGACAACGACGTTCACGTAGGCGAGAGGACGAGACTCGAATGGAGATCTCGAGATCACCCGCGTGTCCCGGTAGGACATGAGTGGAGCAATAAGAGGACGTGGCCGGAGGACCTAAACGGATGGATGACTGAGCTCTTGTTAAAAATGCCTCGACATTTCTCTGGGATGCAGGCAACTTCACGCCCTCCGTTGCAAAGTTGCTTTGCAAGAGGTTTGGCAGGAATAAAGATAGAAGCGGAAAGAACGGTTTGATCAAGCCTAACATTTAATTGACTTAAAATAAAAAAGATTCCGTTGGAATATCCTTCATTAAACGAATTTCTATGACTTCTTCTCAGAATAAAACTTGTATTTTTCCGCAAATATAATACCAATGTATAATTATAGGTAAAACATAGGAATTATGAGCAACAATTGAATCGAATTGAAGTAAAATAAATCTGTCGTTTGATAAAATGTAAAAGTAATATCAATTAGTAAGTGTAAAACAGAGCTTTATAGAAAAAAGTACACAGAGAAGAGAATCGTGATTAATCAATTAAATAATGCAAATCCAATTGGAATGACCGTAATATTCTTTTGCTCGCTGTTTTTTTTCTTTTGTATTTTTTTTGCGATAATATTTGCATCGAAACAATGGATTGGCCGCATCAAAGCTTCATGCATACAATACGCGGTACAATAAAAATCATACACTCACCCTGCAAAAGCTGGTTATTGAAGAGATCTGAAACAGAAAGCATAAATGTGCAATCAGTACAGAGTACAGTGTACAGTTTTACGCGTTTCCGAGCGACACCGGCAATTAAAGTCCAAAAGTTGTCCGACGTGCGGAAGCTTTCGAAGCTGATCGCCGCGAGAGCTCGCGAGCTATTCGACGCCGAGCGAAACTTTTCCTCCGGATTATCATAAGAACTTTTTTAATGCGAGAATAGCTACGCCGCGAGAATAACGTCGCTCGAGAAAAACGCAAACGTATTTTACGTATTTGTAGAAACTTCACCGATTTTCATTTCCTCGCGAGGAAGGCTCGCAGCTTGATGCACGAAAGCTTCCGCCTGGCGGTACGAGTCAAGCTCGGAATCTGAATTTTTTGCAGAAGTTCATTAGGATCTTAATCATCTTACCATCTTTCAGATGGTAATAATGCAATATCAGTCTGTGAAATCGCTATCCAAGCAATACTCGAAAAATACTCTTCCTTGCTCTTCTCATTTCAAAAGAGATAGCTTTCATGAAAGATAAATAGCTCGAAAAATATTCCTTTCGTTTTCATTTTACCTTATTTCCGCTCATTGCATCCTTCCAGCGGGTTTGCGAACGAGATGAAAATTTCCGATCGCTTTTAGGTGAACGGTTAAAGAACTTCAAGATTTCACCCGTAAAATTTCCCATCATTGATATGCTTCGAACGTGCGTGTAACACAAAGGGCATTTGCTTTCTAAACGCGGGCGGTTTGCGAGCCTGGGGTTGTGTGCGAGCCTTATTAAGGAATCTCTTTGATCACGCGGCGATTAAACGACTGACAGAAGGGCAACAGCCGGAAAGAGAAAGCCGGTGACAAAGCTCTTGCTTTGCGCGCTCCGAAATGATCGCGAAAAACATACGCACACGTATCTCTCCTTATATGACGATTATATACCGCGTGCCATGCACACGAACTTTTAAATGAAGCACGAATCGAACGATCGTTGTCGACTTTCTTTGTCGTTTGCAGTTATTAAGTGCAGTTGCGTGCGCGTCAAACCGATACACTGTGATTATAAACTTATATAACGTTTTTATTATGTACGATTGACTATTTTATTTATGTTAAATTTAGTCCATTATCTTTGCGTTATGTGTATATTTCATAATTAATAATATAATTCATATAAATTTCTGTACATTTAATATGTATTCTACTCATTATTGTACTTATTACAATATGTTTCGTCAGATTACTTGTGCGTAATATTTGTGCGAAAATTACATAATAGATTATGAAAGCACGTGTTATCGAAACACAGTTGACAAGTACAATATATTATTATACATATAACATCGCTTGAGAATACAGTTTCATGTAATTATTATAATAATGTATCAAATTTAATACATTATAGTCAATTTGAGGATTGTATCGTTTTGGCAAACCAATAGCTTCCAAAGGCTTACAGTCAGCCGTATGTACGAATGGCTTCTGATTCGGCATTATGTTAATATCTCGGCAAGCTAGGTCGATACGCTTATGTTTGCCTTTGTTTGCCCATCAGTTATCTGCTTAATTGGCTTTCGATTTAGATCGCCCTTGGGTTCAAGCGAGTAACATTCGATGAGATTTATATGCTGAGTATACTGCCGAGTAAAAATAGGGAACAAGGGGATTACGACGAACTCGGTATAAGCTTTGTCCCATGAAGCTTAACGCTCTGGGTCCACGCGAGTTACAGAGTTGGGCAAATTTACGAATAACGAGAAGTCAATGTTTTAAGAGGCATTTTATAATTTATTATGTTAGAGATGGTGGAATAAAATATGAGATACAAAGTATCAGCTTTACTTTTAATGTACAATATTTTACTTATATTACGATGCATTAAAATAATCCATCTATTACAATTTACATTATTTACGATGCATTAAAATAATCCATCTACTACAATTTACATCATTTATGATACTGCAACGATACTCTTAATATCAAATCTATGAAGGGCAACGAATTTTACATAAAATTGGCATTACGCGACCCGAGGTTCCAGTGAAATTTTCACCAAACGTCGTGAATTTAAAGACTACTTTGCGCCAGCAGCATATCAAAGAAAAGCTCCGGCCCTCCGGATTCGAATAAACTAATGTTTGCGCAGCTGAGTCATACGTAACGAATTAAACGTTTCCCGGAAAATTGCTCGAATGCGTTGCAAGCCTCTCTCACTCACGAGAATGATTTAATGCCGTGGATTTAGATCGTATACGCCAAACATTCCGCAAACGAAGGATCGTAGATCCTTCTATTCCGCCGTAATTCGCGATGATCTCTCTCCGGATATTTCACAAACGTTGGACTAACAAATCATATTCATTCCTCGAGGCTCCGATTTGGAACGTTATACGGCATTTGCCTACTGTAGATCACGCGACGTTATAATTTAGAAAGTAAAGACGATTTTTCAAACATTTTTTAATAAAATTGTACTACGATAATTATAAATAATGCGTGTTTAATATGCGCATTAACGCGTATTCCTTATCGCGTAATTTTTCCCACAAAAATTCTCTCTATGCCTTTCAAACAATTCTCGTTATCATGCTCTTTATCCCTTTGCATGCGCACGCACGCGTTTAATCTGTCCGCATTGCACAAATTTTCTCGCGTTCAACGAGCACTATTACACTAGCATTCTCTGTTTCCTCCTCCAGCAGGAATCGATCGCGTCAACAAACGTATCGTAGATGACATACTTCGATAGTAAATTCCCGAAGTCTCCACGTTGTGAAAGCCAAGCGTGACAAGAGAAGCGAGGCGCTATCGATGCACATAAGTTCGATCCGGCAGGCGACGAATTGAAATCTTGATTTATGGTATATAGGATATATACGACCCCGAATCCCTTCGCTCAAGTCGCGTACTGGGTGGCTCAAGAAGAAGCAGTAGAAAAGTTCCGTTTCAAAAGAAAGTTAATTTTTTTTCTTACCCAGAATTGGATATACGTCTTTACCAGAAGTTTTTAATTTAACTTCAATTTATCGAGTACGTTTCGAAAAGGCCCGATTTCTTTTGTAACCATAGCTTTTTCGGTTAGTTTAAAGACGACTTTTCCTTAGGAAAAATGTCAAGTAGATCATTATTTATCGCACTCTCCTCATTTTTAACATTACAAGTATAAGTACACTACGACAAATTTCATTTTCATGGATATAATAAAAATTTACGATAAAATATGAAAATCTTAAATCGCGAATGTCGATTAACATTGCATTATAGGCAAATTCTATAAATTAAATAAAAAGCATCTTATCGCTGCGTATTCGAGACACTCTGTTCATTCACGAATACGAGGCTCAGGCCTTCCGGTCGATGCACTTGTCGTCACGAAAAATCGGGGGTGTGGCAACGAGAGATGAAAGTACTCGTGCCTAAGGGATACCTGGTGATCTAGTGACACACGAAGGATGAGACGCGATCTGCCTCCGTCACTCCGTGCTCGCTCGCGCGTGTAAAAGCGGGAAGAATTCGTTGCGAGGTGGAACGCGATGAACGAACGGGTTGCCCTCATAGGTATGCACCGAGCGCGGCGAATGGATACGCTCCGAGGTGATACGGTGTTAAATCTCTCTGTCAGAGATCGGTGGAATCTCTCGGGTGGAGCACGCGCGATCGTGGCAGGCTTCGCCCTTTGAGGATCTTCGAATCGACTATACGCGTGCGTTTTCCCTGTTCATTCTAAGGCATCCCTCGTGCTAGATGCCAGACCGGATTTTATTTTCCGTTTCTACTCGCGAAATACATTGAAGAATATAACTCTTAGTGTCTGGAATACAAGTGTAGTTTCCTCAACCACAATTTATAATTGCGTGTGCGTGTGCGTGTGCGTGTGTGTGTGTGTGTGTGTGTGTGTGTGTCATACGTTACATATACTTTTTAGATTAATTTCATCTACACACCACGAGAATGAAATTGCGGCAGATATAAGTAATGTAATAACATAAATGCGTTTACGCTTGTATTAGCAATTAGCAGAAAGCAATAATGAAAAATATTGTACTGTCTTTATTGGATCGTATCCTTTTCTATTTTCTTTTTTCTTTAAACCGCCATTTACAGCGATACATTATCTTAAATTTAATAAAACCTACGTGATTAGCCGATAAAGCTTATCTCGGAGCTGGAAGTCGGGAATTGTATTTAAGGGCTTAATTTATGGCGCTCGTGGGTGACATAATCGATTGAAATCTCAGAAGTTCGCATGCGGAACGTCATCAGAATATTCATGTTGGTCGATACTAACGAACGTTACCGCGAAGTGTCGTGCGTTAAGTGCACTCGTGCGTGCCATTGTAATGTCAGCCAGCTGAATTTCTGTTTTCTCTGCATTTCCGAGTTCGAGGCATTCTTGAGTATGAAAAATAATCCGACCACTTGCTCGATTGCGTAACGTGACTCGAATCCAGGATACGTTAAAACGGTTAAAATATACCTTTATATATAAGCATAAGCCTTCACCACGAATAGAAACAAAAGTTTATATTCGTATTAACCGTTTCTTTTTCTTTCATTAACAAATGGAGCTGATGGCAAAGTACGTAGCAAAAGGCTAAACTACAGATAAATTAATTGAATATAGAATTAGAATCGATTGTAAATTGTTTCTTTCGCATTCTCTACCAACAAGCGTGTAAAACGTTTATACATCGAGTATTGGAAACTTTCAGTTGTTTACTGAACAAACGTGAATCTAAAATTAACTATTCTACCCTGCGATAGAGAGTTTCCCTTTTATATTTTATATACGAGAGAAGGGAATAGAGAGGAAGAGAAAGGAAGGGAGATATCTCGAGAAAGACAAGCGTTTCTAAAAATACTAAAAATGTATACTAAGATTCTCTGCTATCAACGGAGTTTAAGAATTTAGGAATGTTGCAAAATGCTCCCCTTTTCCTTTATTCTAATTAATTTGATTTTATTGTAAATTTTATCAATATTTGGATGGTATAAAATAAATAAACTTCGTTTTATTCTTCTCTTACGATGAGTTAAGATATTCGATAAATCTTCGATAAAATCTCTACAGAAAGTAAAAAACACAAGTAAGGTATTCCATCAAAACTCTACAACAACTAAAAGACAAATAAAATATTCAATAAAATCTTTGTGGAAAGTAAAAGACACTTATACTCGTCTATCATATACGCGTAACATATATAACGGCAAAGCGCTCGTGGTAATCGCGCAATTAAACCATCAGCGAGATAATAGTGTCCGTGTGGGCAACATATGGCGGGTGTAAACGCTCGCGGGAGGAACGTAATAGGCAATCCGCGCTGCAAGTCGATTCTCGCAGCTCGCACCTCGAGGGCTCAAGTTTAACTGAAGGGTAGGGGTGTCTAGACACCCAATCTCTTTTCCTTCCTACTCTCTTTCCCTTCCTTCCTCCTTTCTCTCGACAGTATTAACCTTTACACGTATCGCGATAGTAACTGGTCGAAGGACAATGTTCGAGAGTGAACGGGATCCCTCTTTGCTGTTTGAACGCGCATAGTCACGCCGCTCGTAGAATAGAAGGGTTGAAGAGCGTCGCGTGAGAACCCTTGTTTGGGGCAACGACTAATCTCGCTGAATACATATTTTTCCTACTTCCTACTCTTGTCCACAAAGCTTGGTCTCTATTAAAAGCGCGATGTAGATTATTCTTTATCCACAACGATCTTGGTTAGATAAATATTTAAAATATTTTGTGTGAAAAGTAAAAAACATTATAGTTATTCACATGATCCAAAAATATCATAATTATATTCCATCCTAAAATTAGCAGAAATTTTTTGTAAAATTCGTAATCCATTCTTATTGAAGAGATCTTCAGAATAGATAATTTTCGAGCTGCAAGATATTGATTTTTTTCGCGGAATATTATTTCTAAAAAAAATTGGCACAGTAATTTCAAATTTAATATCTTATAATATCACGATGACTTGACGGTTTTTACTGGTATAGTCTATCTTTATTATTAATTATTATTAATTCCAGGCTAAGTATAATTATAAGTCATGTCAGTAGCACCGGGTCAGTACTTTCCGCGAAGCCGACATATAATATTGAACGGGAAACGCGTCGTGCGTGTTTTACTCGAGATAAACTCGAATAGTTTTTCTTTTTATAACGAGAGACCGCGTGCCACCATAACTGTGCATCGCGAAACAACAAACCCAGGAAATAATCATACACAGCCGATACACCCCGTTCTATTCGCAATTTACTATTTATCTTTCACTATTGAAAATGTGCACAATTACTTGGCGCTTTGAGCTGCGCCCGAGATATGTCGCAAACATGCGCTTTGTAACGCGATGGGAACAGTTGCATATATCGCACGATGTGCGCGTGCAACGCATATTGAAACGCCACATGGAGAGATATCGCCACTCATCGCGTAAGTAGAGATAACTGGAGCGCGATAATAAATAATATGCGTTTGAACGCGACATACATGTCGTATATACCTTCCTGATTGCTCGTGACTAAGGTATTGATTAATTTATTATTACGTCAGTCAATGATTAAAATCGGAACGATAGGATCGTTGAAACCCTTTACAGCTTTCTGGTAAGCAAGCATACCGCAAGAGTCAGAATCGTGGAGGAAAACACGAACCATACTTTATTAGTCTTTGAGTTCAGCTTCAAATGACAAGAAGTATCATCATTGGAGAAGTGCTATCGTTACAGGATATTTAAACCAATGGTTTATAATATCAAAATTATACTAAAAATATACTAAAAATATTTTTTCCTCACAGGAAAAAAAACAGAGAAATCTTGGTATTACAATGTTGGATAAATATTTATCTGGTCTAGCCCCGCAGCGCAGAGGACGATCCTTCGGCAGCACATGTTCGGAGAATCGATTTCTCGTTTACACAGCTGCGGAAGTGACACAAACGAACAACGTGTGCTCAGGAAAATTATCCAAAGCAGCGGCGGACATTAGTCGGACTATACGCTATTCTCGACCTAATTCTCGATGCGCTGCACATCTGCAGCCCTTAAATTGTAACTGTATATGTAGTACGGAGTGGCGCATTCCGATTCTGATGTAAGATAATGAACGGCTGGTCAGAAATAGATAAACCTAGAAAATTCCACGTATTCATCCGCGTCATTCAAGCAGATTTCCCTCGAACCGCAAATTTTTTGATCTATTTTGGATTTCTTTGCAGAAACGTCAAACAAATTACTCTTTTAGTTATAACTGATGTTGAGAATAAAAGACTCTCTGGAAAATTTAAAACTTTCAGAATCCTAAGCACAAAGAAAATGTACTTGATAAAAAATAATAGTACCAAAGATTCTCTGATTCATTGCGTTTCAGACATTTTATAAATGGTCAGAGAGTGATAGAGATAATATAAATTGAATGGGAAAAAGATAAATTTAAATTTATCTTTGAAAGCTTAAGCTTTCACTATATATATATATTACTTTAATGTTTAATGCATTCAATTATGTGACGCTATTCTCATTGTTCGAGTTACTCTATGCACAATGAGCATAATGAAGCGTATCTATATCCATATAATAGTTGCTTTTACCAGCATCGGTTAGTTTAAAACTTTCTCTATGCCTTTCTAATTTTATCTCAATATATGTATATTCAAACTATTTGAGAATGTCTAAAATATCAAATTAACAGTCCAACTTTAATACTTTCTAATGCACGCCTCAATGTTGTTTGCGTTAAAAATGAGATATGCGAACGAAACAGTGTTTTTAATTAACAATCAGTTGTTATAAAATTAACGCATTCCAGAACAAGTATTAGCTTACTTTAATTATCGCAGCCAATTCGCACAGTATGCGTTACAATTCGACAAGGGATGCCAATATTTCGCGGCGATAAACTGATAAACTCACGTCATTCCGCAGTTCACGGTACCCGCGATGGTAGCGCACAAATAATTGCGTTATCTATTCTACTGCGCGTAATGCGCAATAAATGCCAGTGTATATCCACGACATTAACGAAATTGCTCTCACGTCCGTTCGCCGATCCATTTGAATCGCGACAGTGTGAAAATTTAACGCCTTCAACGTCCGTACTGTGATGGATTTTCCGCCTTCCGCTCATTAAAATTAGACATTTAAAAGCGAAACGCGAGCTGACGGTATATACCGATTTAAGCGTATCAAATATATATAATGAATATTGGAAAATGTCCAATCTCCTACGATAATTCATTCCCAAGTCGAATTTCTGTCTTTAACCCTTCCGTATTTAACGCTTATTTCACATCGTTTATTCGCGGATGTACCTACAGTTAAAATAATAATGATCGTTACCTCTTGAACTTTCCGGTGGACAACGATTTTGTGCCATTGGTGATCGTCGAACCGCAGCTTGGTTGGCTTTATATGCAGATCCAATCTTCCTTTGGCTAGGGTCATACTGACCGCGGCACCTCCGTCTCTCAGCGATATGGTGAGATAATCATCGCCCTCTCCTGTAATTAAAAACGGGACTAATGAAGTCGTGGAGAGTGCCGTGAGCGCAGGTGCTTAATATACATCGCACGGCAAATGAACTCTTATCTCGCTTTTGAAGCGCAAATAATGCCGCTGAATTAATCGTGGCTGACGCGAGATTGTCGAAAACGGAAAACGCTCGCAGCCGTCACGGACGTTTTAGTTGCGTATGTGTTGATACGATCGGGACATTACTGCCCATTTGAACCCTTGTGACGCGTTAACGTCGCACGCATTGCCTGCAGAAAAAAAAGATCGGCAGCGGCGCATGCAAATTCCGACGCAACTTTTTAATCCCCGCGGCGACGTCGCACCATCGGTTTTCCTCGCTCGCTCCATTTTTCGTCGAGCTCGCCCGCCGGATTTATAGCGCGATGCGACGCATATAAATCGATTACGACCGCTTAACCATTAGTTTCGGGGCACTTAGTATCCAGGTGACCGGTTAAAACGTTCGTCGTTAATAATTATAGTGAGTCCGTCGTACCGGGCTCACTATAGGAAATCCTCGGATTATGTTATTACTTGTAACGAGTTGGAGGATTAAGACGATTCTGATGGTGAAACGGCAATTTTTGCAATTAAAAGTTACGAATGCGATTATATAGTATCATAAAAAAATTCTTGTATATAGATATAGAATATAAAAATATACAATTTAAGAGAAAAACAAGAAACAAAAATTCATTATTTTTACAAAAAATTAATTTTTCACTAAAAATAAAAAATTGTTCATTACTAACGAAAATTTCTCTTAGTATGCAGTCTTGATGCTTAATAAACACCTTTATGTGAATATATAGTGTCTTACTTTTTTCAAGCTGTTACATTTGATTAAATTTACGGAATTTAAAGGGAAAAAGGTTCAAGTTTTTGAGCCTTTTTTTTTTTAATTTACTCGGTGCGTGTAGCGAATAATAAGAAAAAATGTAAGAAGCATTAATATGTGCGCTATGTAGCCGAAATTATAATTTTCGTCGTTGCGAGTAGATTAGATGCTTAAGACACATCGAGAGAGGCGCAAACGAGATGTGCCGTTACGCTCGTGAATCTCGCAAACGCCACCGTTGGTTATTGCCGCAGTCGCTTTAAAATCGAGCCGCGACCGCATACTAATTATCCCACGGACAGCCGGGGACTCGAGCGTATAAAAGATGCAGACAGTACTTCGGGCTTAATTGCTGCCGGCGCGACGCATTAGCATGCGCCTAAGTGCATTACGCGCGTGTTACGTATCGCGCTTTTATTCGTGTAGCCACTACTATCGCCGGCGCGTCGCGCATCGCGGATCGCTATCGGAAAACAAATACGATAACACGCGCTACGCGCCGCGAAGATAGCGCCTGCGTGGCGGATACGTGGTGAGAAATCGGCAGCGAGAGCTCTTGCGCGTTTCCGTCATGATTATATCTCCTGGTCGAAATTCCCATAGGTGACGCATTTCTCCCAACGTTGCGCATACGGTACTGAATATTTAATCACCGTAAAGCAAACAAAATTTTTAGAATCAAGAATAATAGTCGTTGGTCGCCAATACATCCACGAACGCATGCACGGAATTGTTATTCATTGTTCGCTCGTTATTTGAATGTACTTTGCCTAATTATTCCCTGGACGCGAATTATCCCTGCAAATCCCGTTATATTTGAGAAATATCTTTGCATAATCGTATTGCAGATAGTTATCTGAAAGCAGGCGAAATCATTCCAATGCGAATTTAACGCAGCTCGGCACGTGAGCGAACCAAGTGGTGGAAGTAAACGGCGCAAGTAGCAAAAGACGAAGATGGTCAGACACGTATCGGCCGCGGCGGGACTCTCGAAGCGGAGCTGTTACGTTTACCGCTTCGCGAGGGAATTTCCGCGATACGATACCGCGATTTGGAAGAATAAAAGTTGCGTGGCATGACGATTATTATGCCCCCCGGAAATAGATGCAATTCAAATGCACGGCGAGTGCGCGGTTATATTATAGCTTATCTCGGGAACAAATGAGCAACCCGGTGTGAGCGCGCTGCGGAGATGCGAGAGAGGGAAACGAATGCTACGTATGCATCTTGTGTGTTGTGTGGGTGCGGATATGCGAATGCGGACGTGTGATCGCACATGTGAGTGTGTGTGTGGGGTACGGCATTGCGGCTCCGGTATATAGGTTTCGAGTTGCCGCTGCAACCGGAGCAGCGGAGGTGCAAACTCCTCCTTTTACTGCGGATGGTGCAGTCTTGCCATCTTGCGCTGATTCCACCGTTCATTACGCAAGTATACTATAAACTGAAAGTTCATGTGCATCGGAGGAGAAGCCATAATATGCCAGATAACTATATTAAAGGCACAATAAATCAGAAATCTGACCGAAATGCAAGTAAGAAACAAACTTTTATTTCGACTTCAGCTACTTTTACTATGATTATTAAGCAAATTTGCGCAAATTTGATTAAATTTAATTTATATGTATTTTTACAAATTTGCATTTTCAATTTCAAACTAAAATTTTGTTAAAGTTTTAAAATTAATATCGAAGACCAACATCGATGATTTATTTTACTATCTAAAACTTGCTAAAAGAACTCTTCAAACTCAAACACTTATCACATAAAACTATCGTTCTTTTCCGTATTAAAAAGAATCGATTCTAATCAACTATAATTGAAATGTAGAATCTAATCATTTTTGCGGTTATTGCTTTGAATAATATATATATGTTCTCGAAATTATGTTGTAGCTAAGCATAAAGTTAGAAATCCTACAATTGTTGATACAAAGTGTATTTGCAGGTTTACAGATAAATAAAATAATTTTATCGATTTTCGATATCCTAAAGTGATAACGTATACATGCCGTGAACTATTCTGCTCTCAGGAAACGTTAAATAAAACATTTTTGGAGATTAATATAGGTCGAACAAAATCTTATGTAACACCGTTTTAAAATAGCGGGGGAAAAGGAATAACAAGAAAAGGATGTTAAATAAAATGAAAAAAAGAGAGAGACAAAATTTCTTTGGTTGGCCGTACGTCCGGTATCCGAACCACGGAAACGTTCTAATTGGCTATAATGTCGCCACGAGGGAAGAGGAGCAATCATAAAGATTTAATATGCGACCATTGTCCAAGATGGTTCCATTGTCTATTTACGTTCTCTCAAAGGATATCCGGTCATCCGTAAGTTACTCGATTATATGCGAATCCATTGTTGGTCTTCTCGAATTGTTTTCAATTAATCGTACCACGACTGATCGTTTCCAGGACAGAAAATTTGCAATAATTTTGAATGCTAATCCATATTTTCAATTGTTATTTTCACGCTTCTAATTCTGTACTCACATATTAATTGTTCACCGGATATACGAATATCTCCCGTTATCAAGGACCTGTTTTCTTAATTGCCAGAAAACGCATTCAAAAATTAAAAAATCCGCAAGTGGAAATAAATTGTTAGAGGAAAGTTATTATAATTGACAAAAGAAATCGTTCGCCATGAACACAGGAAGTACTTACCGGAATAAAATAGAAGTCCATTTGGCTGTCTCGTTTTGAACTGAAGGCTTATGGATTCCTGTGTACTGAGCACGGGTTCTCCTTTGCTCAAATCTATCGTGAGATACTCAGTCCCTCTGAAGGATGCTTCCGAAGGAGCTTTGTCTGGAACAAAAAAAGGCCACCAGCTTATAAATCGGCCAATTCACCACAATGCTTTTCGCTATAGACTCGCTTAGCGAATTATCGGTACAAACTAAAAAAAATAAATCCTCGTTTATTGGAACTCCCTTTGCAATTCCCTCTTTGCAAAAAATATGTTATCTATTGTACCTATTAATCTGTTATCCATTTATACAATTTTTGAAATTAATATTTTCAATTTTGTTGAAAATAACGGAAGAATTATTAATTTAAATAATCAATTATTGGATACGAATTGTTTCAATAACAGACTGTCACATAAAGAGATATAAATATATTTATTATTTAATTATATTTATACTTTTAAAACTATTATCAACAAATAGGGAAAAAGAGTAATATTTTTTTGTATCTTTCTGAGATTGTGTTAAATGACGAGATTTCTCAGTCTTCTCTCGGAAGTTTGCGAATCACAGTAATAAGCGCCAAGAATCCCAACTCATCATCTTGGGAACGACGCGCCTCTCGAGAAAAATCGACGCGGGCGGATTTATCGTGGCAATTCGTTTCTAGCGCAGTTGAGCGAGCTGAAAGAGATACGAAGTGGTGGATATATATAGTACAGACGGCTCTTCTTTACGCGGATCTGCCGGATGATTTGCGGCGGTAATGAACATTTCAATCGGTGCATTCGACCCCGCGGCGCGATTTGGCGACGTGCCAGTACCATTAAGCCCATCTTACGGCCTTTTTGCGCGACCGCGCTTACCTTTGTTTCGTCGCGATAACAATGAAAGATGGAAAATAACGGGGAGCCCGTCCGCGACCGGTCCCTCACGAGCGAAATCTCAAAATCCGATTAAATGTCCTCGTCGAATCGAATAAAGAGCGTCGGGACTTGTTTGTAGCACTTTAAATGATAACGAATCCGTAACAAGCCGATATTGACACTTAACAAAGAGGCTGAAGGAAGGTTTGAAATGCGTTTAAAGCGGAAAACACGCATTCAATTTCTAGAACGTACAGAAACGATCAACACTTCCCAATTTATTTAATGAAACATTACCAGTATTATAATATATTAATAAATAGTTTATTCTAAAAATAATTTAGCTTGTGTATTTCTCTGCACTTTTAATTATCACATATCTAATACAATTTTATAAAATATTCGATAATGTACGTGTTTAATACGTATATAGCGATACTCTTTAATAAAAATTTATCGAAGTCCGCTTTGATTATCTCGAAGAGAAAACGCAATCGCTCTCTGTTTCTTTCAGCTGGCTTGTAGGGATACACCGGGTGCTTCAGCAGCCGTTGAGCTTACTTGGTCATTGTCTTCTGCGGGCGTATAACGGCAGTTTAGCGGCAAGATTTATGGTAAGGGGGGAACGCACGCGATTGATCGCGAGAGTGAACCAGGTGCAGAATTACGCGGCACCCATTGCTGACTTCCTAATGAATGGCTGGCGATTAATACGGATTAGCGGAGGCGCGTGTATTGGCTGCGCGAAGGCGCACTCAGCCACGATTTATGCGCGACTTTGTCAACGTATTCTTCTATGCGCGATAAAAGATGCAAAACAAGAAGGTATTGGTTAAAAGGAACAAGTCGTAAGACTTCCCGATTGGTAGAATAACATCTTGCCCGAGTGAATCAGTTCTGTGTAATACAAGACTGATAATATTCTCTTTCTTTCTCCCCTTCTCTCTTACAACTGCTATCTTATATTTAAAATGACAAATTCTTCAATGATTGAAATCAGTTTTCTTAACGAAAGTTTCTAAGTACTAGTGCTTTTTTATAATCATAAAACGTCGGAAAATGAGACTTTTCTTACAGGCTCATTTGAAAATTTCCTAGAACAGTATTATCGAGAACAGGCAATGTCTGTTGAGCACAAAGTAGCATGGGGCATGAAAGGTAATTACCATAAAACGTGGCATCTCGCGCGTGCATATTACTCTGCTTAGATAATTACGCGATATCCAGCAGATTGGTGTTGCCGGGGTTGTTTTTGCTCCATTGGGGATCATTTGGCACTCCGTGGCGTCTCAACTAAATCGATCGGCCGATTTCGCAGTATTCGCGCATATAACGCAAGCACCGGATAATTAACATCAGCCGCGCGTAATTACTCCGCGAGTTAAACAATCGCCCCATCTTTCTGAAAATTAAATTTCCAGTGAAACAAGAAGCACACGGTGCAATTCGCAACAAAATAGAAAACAATTCAAACTGTATATGAAATGCGTGTGACTTGTTATTTTTATGTCAGTTATAAAACTACATGGAAATCATACTATTATTGTATCGGTGAATCTATGTAAATAATAAGGATTTTATTAAATCGTAAAATTAAGAGTCGACAGTTTATTTGTCGTCCTGTTTTTCTTTGTTTGTCAAGTATTTAATCGCATTTAATAGTGAAAAGAAAGAAAAAGAAAAAGAGATTTTCTCCAATCGGTCCAAATTTTAAAGACGGAAAAAGTAAGCAGAAAGAGAAAAAAAACGAAAAAGAAGAAAGAGAGGAAAAATAATATATTCGTAACGTCTAATGGGTTACGTCGTTGCTGGAAATATCAATATCTGAAGAGAGAAAGACGGAAATATCTCTTCTTTACTCGATAACATTGGCGAAGAAAAATAACCGGGAAAATGCCGATATCAGGCAATGCGTTACAAGGTATCGGTGTTACATAACGGCCGCAACGTTGTTAGACATCTATAATTTTATTCAAAAACATGTTAATTTTTGTATTCCTATTTTTAATTTCATATAGCATTAATTGCTCAGTAATGAGCTATTGTACTGATTAAATCGCAAGTATTTAATAAAAGTATTAATTATTATTTAGAAGTAACTCAAACAATATTTGCCGGTTACATATAATTCTTGCATGTTCTATAATACCAAATTATTTATTATGCTACATTTTGTTTGTACGTTTTATTTATAATTTAGTTTTATTTACTCTATTTATAAATTACTTTTTATTTATAATTTTATTATTGTTTAACTGTACTGAATTAAAAACTAACAACAACTTGAAATTTTCTTAATTTTTATTAAACATATATTAAATAATGTGATTTAACAATGCGTTGGAGGGCGAATTACAATCTTTATCAAAATACAAAAGACAAACATTGTATTAATTTAATCTAATATTCAACCGGCGTCTAAGAGGGAAAACCGTCTGTTTTTCTTGAGCAGGTGTTAAAGCTCATTTGTTTAGCTTGAATTTCAGGAAACTTGCTGGCCGGAGTAAAATAAACCGTATCGAAGCTTCAGCTTAAGATAGTGGATGCGGAAGTATATGCAGGTTTAATAAATCTCGACGGCTCACGCGGATAAAAGCGTGCTAAGGACGTCGTCCGATTTATTTAGTTCCTGCACTTTCGAATCTTTCTACGTCGGTATTCTCCCTGCATTTAAAGGATTGCCGAGTTAATCCTCGCAAACAATTTGCTGCACGAGAAGCGCTTCCGGCGAAAGTAATTTGCAATCCTTCACCACAACGCAAATGCATATTAAAATATAAAATATTTAATAAACGAAGAGAGAGAGAGAGAGAGAGAGAGAGAGAGGGAGAGAAATTTAACGTAAACGTATAACGAGATTAAAAAAGTTAACAATCAATAATTTTATCAACATTATTTAAATTGTTGCATAACATTTGTAAAAGTTATGATAAATTTTGGACAATCTCTTCACGTAGAATAATATAAGTTTATTAAGAGTGACAATATATCTAATCATTACGTTAAAGCAATACTATTTAATGTTACATTACATTAAATTTAAATCATCAATTTAACGTTATGTTGAATTTAAGAAAATTCGATTGAAGTCTCTCGTAAAAGAATTATAAATTTGATTAAAATCTTACAAAATATTTACATATTGTAAATGAAACTAATCTGTAAATAAGAATAAATAAACTTAATTTTGCGAAAATCGCTTTTTACATTAGGTATATATTTACATGTTATTCATTATATTTTTTCCTCTACGCTCTCAACCACAAATTTTATTTAATTTTATAATACTTTTTCTCAAAATTTAATTTGAGACATTAATAAACATGCTTGTTTACTAGCAGTTTAATTATAGTCGGAAAACGGTTCGCTTTCGCTTTTACAACTCACATCGTAAACATAACCGGAGACCTCGGCTTTCTGTGTTTCTGACTGTAGGGAATATTGTAGCCCACGCGGAAATCCTTTAAAACAATAAAGCCTTTTACTATCGCCATTGAAAAGTTTCTCGGTATTAAAGCTGAAACCGGGAAAAGTATCTACCTTTTTGAATGCTGTGAGCGCAACATGAGGGAAATTGGATGATACTTTGATAGCTGCGGGTATAACGTGAAATCAACAGTCGTCTATTTTTATAGTACGAATATATACATATATGTATAGCAAGTCGAGGCGGTTTAGACGCACATATATGTGATATCGTAAATTATACCGCATAAACCTAACATTTACAAAGTTTCTCATTACTTTTCTTTCTCTTGGCAAAAACAAAAGCAAAAGGGATGCATTAGGATGATCTACAATACAAAACACTTTGCCTAATCGATAATTATTCTTGCCATACAGCGTTAGTTACGCCACGTGATTGCATTAGAATGAACTGTGAGAAATTTTCATAGAGACTGATAGTCTTTTCCTAACTTCCTTAAATCAGTAAAACGAGAGAAAAGAGCCGCTTGAAATTCATGGGCGAGTGGCCGGTCGCCGGCGGCGTCTTTCGTAGTCGCGTCAAAGGGCCGAAGAGAGAATCTCGCGGCGGCATTTTCCACCGGTATCCACCTCATGAACCAGCTCAAGCTATCGTATTAGCATGTATATTGCGTCACGTCGGCGCGACACGTGATGACATCGCTCACCGGAAACTACCAAGGTGGTACGAGCCGTCGTTTTACTATCGCATGCTCCGTTGCGGCCTGCGCGCTCCGGGCTCCTTAATGCACGGCCATTCCTGGCCCAGCTTCAACCAGTGACTCCGTTTGAGAAAGGGATATCGTCGCTTCGCCGCGAAACTTGGCGCGTGGAGATGTACGTTCGAAACCCCGAGCGAGAAACGTGAAAATTACATCCTTAGTACATCGGTCTAAATACCGATCGCGTTTTAATCCCCTAAGGATTTTGCAAAATGCTTGACATTGCGAACTGTGTAGAATGTCTCGCAACTCCGCAAATCGAACTGAGTTTATTCGTCCCGTTCGGTCAGCAATTTTTAACAATAGTGTCATATAATAAAAAGAAGAAAAAAGTAAAGAGAAAATAATGTAGACTGTATAATAGTTTATCACAATCAAAATACCAAATATATATAGTTTGATATCAATTATCACAATCAAAGTTTCCTGACAATTCTATTTTAAGCAATATGCATTTTTTTTATTAGTATATAATTTTTATATATTTATTCTATCAATTTTTATAACAAAAAATTAAAAAGTGTGTACACAATAATGTATATAATTTGTAAAGTAAATTTCCGGATTCTTTTTATAAAGACCAACTTACTAACAAGTTGTTCCTAAAGAGTTCCACAACTAAACAGAGGAAGAAAATCCCGAATTCGGTCGCGCCTGCGATGGGGTTAAATAAGCCCTCGGCGTCGAGACAAAGTGCGAGAACAAGTTATTAGGGCAAGGCGACGCGGCGGAACACCAATTCCACGCATGAGCGCGTGACGAGAGGCGTCGCGCTACACATTCGTCGACACAGAGAACGCGATGGAAATTACCAGTCGTGGTACCCTGGCGCGCGGATCCGGACAATTGTACGCTCGAGCTTAGGAGTCCCGGCTATATCGAGTTCTGCGAGTGGCGTGGAACTCCCTCGATCCGTTCCCGGCGCGGGCGCATTCGTCATAACCGCGAGAGAATGGGCCGGGAACTCTCTTGCATAACAGACGCGCGACCAAAGTCTTTCAAGGCTCGATCCTGCGAGGATGCAGCCGAATCGAAATCCTGGGCTCGTCCGCGAGAACGCTTCCAAGATAACTTGGAGCACGTGACGCGAATCTAACCCGGGGCTCGACAAGACTCGATATTCATCACTTTCCTTATAAAAGTAATTTTTAACGTACTTTTTCTCTCGCAAAAAATAAAAATCTTTGTAATAATTTCTACCACGGAGAGGCTCAAACTCTCGTCGCCACTTTAAAACCGCCATGAGCGATGCGCTACAAACATTAATCAAATATTACGTATATATACAACTGTCAATAAAGGGTAAATTCGTGTAAACACGAATATAGCCAGCTGCGCAAATGTTGAAGCGCACGCTTCGCAACGTCCTTCGGCAATTAGTGAGTAAACAAATCAAAGCATTAGATTCTCTATTTAAGACAACTGATTAGCGAGAGGATCTTCAGTTCATCCCTAATTAAATCGTAAATATCTTTAAAAATTGCCATAAAATGCAGACGTTGCAGTTTTCATCTTGTATCAATTCGTACGAAAACCCATCAATGTACACAGATCGTATTTTTCATGCTTCAATAAAGTGCAATTTTCGTTGCGACTTATCGCCTTTTACAGTCTGCTAGAACACTCCGGGAATATCCCCGTATAAGGATACATACGCGCGCACGACGATAGTAAAGAGTATAAGCAGCCAATAAAGGTAAACAAGCCCCACGATACCTTACGGGTGGTTGGTCATTTTCACGTCGAGAAGCTTTCTCAAGGGAGCGCGAAAAATGGTTGAATCCAGACGTCTGGATATAAAATTACGTAAGTGCCCCGAGCCGCTCGCGCGACCGAAGGCCATCTATCGAATAATGCTTGTCATCAGCCGCGCGATGGAATATTACAAAAGTTTCCACGAAGCGGAAGCGTTAGCCTGATTTATACCGCGAGCCTATAAAACTCCTGCGACAAGGATCTCTTTGGGCGTAGCACGAAATCTGCGCACGCGGCAAGCCTTCGAGCAAAGCCATTTAACTTTTTCGAGACTTGCCCTTACGAATTTTTTAGTCCGAATTTTTCTTATAAAATTGAGAATCAAGGAATTCAAATATAAAAATTGTTGCGAATAGAATACATCGAAAATATTTCGGATATCTTGGAAATATTCCAAGATGTTATATTCCAGAATAAAATATTTTCAATAGAATAGATAAATTCTTTGGCCAATTTAGAGAGTCGAATTTTCCTTAGAAAAAACGTTAAAATGAATTTACTTTATGACAAATGTTACTTTAAAAAATCAATACTAATTTCTCTTTTTGTGCTTCTTGCCAACATTAAAAAAAATAGATAAAATGTAAATATTTTATTATATAATATTAAATAATATTAGAAGAAATAAAAGCAAAATAAAGCGGATTAAAAATTGTTTTTTCTTGTAAAATTATTTCCAAGTTTAAACATCATGAAGTCGGAACGTTATGTATGTGCGCAGTATTGCGGCGACCTATTTAATAAATTTTTGCAGCACGATAAAAGCGGCATTAACGCTGTCGTTCGATCTCATGCTCGACGTTGTCGTCGTCCCTGCGGGATTAGCCGAGTAATCTCTCGAAGAGCCTCGAGGAGTAACGAGATCCCCCGGGAAACGACACAGACTTTTTCTCATCTCAGGAGTAGTGCATCCTGTGACGCCACCTCGCTGAAATTCGTTGTTCTCTTTTCTGCACGTGAGACGCTTGTATTTCCAAGAAGCGAAGCGTTGGAATAAAGCGTCGCTCGTTTTCGGAACATAAGTGTGCGAGACGAGAGAAGAGTGAAAATTTCGCGCGAAACTGTTGTGATGAAACACCGAAAACAGTTTCGCTTAATGAATTTGGTAACAAGAAACGGCGATAATTGTCATTAATTAACGAGCAGTAAATTATTCAGCTCAAATTGTTTATTGTTACGATGCGAAAATCGAAAGGTGGTAACGTCGGTAGAACACAAATGAAGGTGCAAATAAATATTCCAGTTGAAGTTGAAAGGCCACAATATATAACATAAAAATATTTTATTTATATTTTATATCACATTTTCAGTGCGTCGCGCGCACGGTAGCATATAGAAAAATGTATAGAGATATTTAAATATAAAAATGTAATAAAAAAATCTAAACTTTTTAATGTAAAAATTTTTGAACGGTTGTAGCCAAAATCATAAATCATTTTAGCAGAATTTCAAACAAAAAATTATATTATTTATTGTACTTGTCATATTAACTGTCATAAATTTTAAAGAAGAAAATCTCTCTCTCTCTCTCTCTCTCTCTCTCTCTCTGGCTCGTTGTCTCGTTTTTAACTTGGTTGTTCGGAGTAAATTAATTTCAAACAAATTTGATGTAATTGAACTATCCAGCTATATTATGTTTCATACAAATCAAACTTATTGTTTCAAAATGATTTTCGTTGGTTACATACTTATAAATTGTTAATGCATAATAGGAATTTGCCCTTCGGTTATTTGTTAATATCAATATTATTTTTTCATCTAACGTGAATAGTCTTCGTCTGCAACTTATGAAAAACTAAAAAGTACTAATAATTGTATACTAATAATTTCATTTAATTAGGTCACTTTGTTTTAAGGCTTTTATTGGGAGAAAATTATTTCAATTTTCGATAAGGATTATGATTCTGTTTACCGAATGTGAATGAATTATTCGAATATTCTGTATAGTCTGCCACTCGATACGATATGTATAATACCGTACGTTATGCATGCGTAACAGACCGTGCACAATGTTGAAAATTCGGTCAGATATGTCCGTTAATTATCGCGGCTCTTTAATAATTTTGCTTACTATGCACCTCATATCACCGAATGCCGAGTTTTCTCGTTCCGGACGTTCCATAAATATGGATTACTTATCGCGCGGCAGTTATTGCAAGCAATTCGTTTATAGGTAGAAGTGGGAGCCGAACGACCCTCTTCGCAGCATCTCTTTGTATCGTTGCAGCGGAAAATTGCAATCGTCAGACTGTACGTGTAAAACTGGCCTAAGCCCCAAAATTTAATAAAACCGTTTTTCTCACTGGCCTCAAACGCCTCTATCCAGTGACCCAGTTGATGCGACGGGCGCAAAGTGGCCTAGACTGTTAAATGTAATAAAAAAGTCTGGTCTAAGCTAAAAGTCTCGTCTCTTGGAAAAAAGATGGACGAATCTTTTTTGCCGAAAGGAATGTTCATTGCAAATTAGTGTCATCAACCAACAAGAAGATACGAGCTTCATTTATATTTCAGTGTAAAATACGTTTTAGACACGCGCTGGGCAAGTTATCTTTTATTTGAATTGTTTGACTTGTTGATAAGTCGAATATTTCTCAGAGAAAAAAGGTCATGATTTAAATTTGAAGCGGGTTTTTGATTTAATTAAATATCTTTATACTTAATCTTTAAATTATAAACTTGTTTAAGAATAAAATTAGTTTAAAATTTAATAGAGAATGAGATTTCATTATCTGTTTGAAGTCATTTTCCGAAGCTTAGTTATACCAGAAAATCTCTCTTTTTTATCTTAAAAGTTACCGCTTTGATGTGTTTTTATTAGGATTTCCATGTTGTTCTTAAATAAAAAATGTGTTCTTGGCGATAATTACTATCCATCCTGTATACTTCACAAATATATTTACTCTATAAAGCAACTACTCTCTATATACTTGTAAATTATATTACTGCAATTGTACTTAGAATTAGTTTTATTTATGAAACACATTATCTTGCGATTCACAGTTTTTTCTAATATAATGGGTCTTAATTTTGATGTCTATCAGATTACTATTTACTCGCGAATTATCGGATTGTCCTGCGGCATATACATTTCACCGGAGTTCTTTTCTTTCTAATCTAACTTTCATCAAACTATCGTTATAACACGAACTAACGCAATTCGAACTTATAAAATTTGTTTTCTGACTTCGGTTCTCATTAATAATTAACGGAATGGTAGACGACGAGTGCATTAATGAATTATATATCGTTCTTACACAGTTTTAGCACGGTCGAGGCGTTAAGGAATTAAGGATCGGGTAAAGTTCGTCGCGAGTTTGCCGCACTGGAGACCATAATTCTTCGCAACCAGAACGTACGAGTAATTGCTCCAAGTCCCTCCTCACTTTATTTTCCTCGTCGTCGCTCCGTCGGTCGTTCTGACAACTCGAAGGATCTTAAAACCGCGGTCGCGATACTTTAATACCGGCATCAATTTTACGAGCGACGTATAATTCAGGTATATTCAGAGCGTTTCCAAATCTCATCAATTTTTTGACACGTACGAAATCGATTTCTCTTTCATAAAGTATTGAGATATTTTTGATTTTCAAGTAATTAAATGTTAAAAATAAGAGATTTTTAGTGAAATGAATTTCAGGAGGGAAAACGAATGAGAGTAAAGTATTTTATCGTATATTGCGTCCATAAGAATCTTTAGATACGAAATACGTCAGGTAAAACTTACACCAGAGAAGGTCTCTTCGTATCTTGTTAAACGACGAAAGGTTCGTTCCCCCGGGATCTCGACGGCGCGCGGCGCAGCGTGCAGATGCGGCGCACGAAGCCGCGCGCGAAAAACTTAATTAGCGTCTCTTGCCTCGTAGTTGCGTCGGATATCTGCTAACAACGCGACAAAACGGCCGTTCATAATCCACGAGGACGGGCCCGCCTCCCAACGCGATCCCTCGCGCGTCGCAATTACCTTCTACCACGGTGAGCGACCGCGCCGCGGCATAAATCCGGCGCAGAGAGAATATTACCTTCCCCCGGTGTGTAGCCACGAAGAGAACTTTAACTCCGACTATCGTCGAAGACCCTCCATCCCCCCCCCCCCCTGCTTATCATCCCTCCCCCTCCGTCCACACCCGACGACCCGACGCCTGCACGTATCCGACTATTTCCTGACGGGCTTTTTGCTCGTCTCGGACGAGATGCCGTTGGAAAATGGATTTTCCGACCGGACGCGGATAACTCTTTGTCGGTGATACCTTGGGCGACGACGGCCGTGGAGAGTCGCCAAGGGACGCGGTGAAGCGTAATCCGTGTTATTAACCTCGTTGGTCGAGGCTGCTCTTCGCCGCCACGTGACGCCGCGCCGCGCCGGTTGCAATGGTTGCATTCAACAGAGACGATGGCTTTCACGCAAACCGAGAGATATTATTCGCAAGCGAATACCACGTTCGTCCACTTGTGAATCTTTCGATTTACGTAAAGGTACTCTAACGTTATACAGACGTTTCTCTGCCGAAAGAAGAGCCGTAAAATCGCTCTCGCGGCTTTTTAATCCAGTTTTCACTCGCTCCGCTATAGAGTCAGAATCGTTTCCGTAATCTCTCCTCAATCGCGAACGAATCTTCGAGCTCCGATAACGGAAGTGGACTCGATCCTGCGATATCGCGAGTCATTGCGAAACCGTTCGGACTCTTGAGTGCGCCGAGTACCCGAGTCGTACGGGAGCCTAATTCTGAGCGGGTATAACCGGCGGACAAGTGGAATGCATTGTTACCTCGCAAGGTATGCGGATTAGCGGACTAAACACTCTCTGTTGATGCAGAACCGCTATTGATACGAAGGGCCGACCTAGCCTCGGCCAAACTGCCGTTCGATTCACGCCGTCGCCTATCCGTTGTTTACCGCATGTTTCGCTGCACGATGCACGACTCTCGGTATGTTCTTGGTGATTTACGTGATTGCGCCGATCTGATTTCCGCGCCGAGGGGCTTATATCGCGATCGGGACTAACACCGAGCCGTAATTTAACGATCCAGCGCGATGAATTCCTGCTCTCCTTTCCTGATATTAGTCAAAAATTTCATTCCCGAATAACAAAACACCCAATATATCGTACAGCCGAGATCAAATATGCCGCATTGCCACGTATCGAGAAATATTAATTTAAATAACGGTAGCAGAGGAAACACAATTAAGAAGATAAGAGTAAGACTTGAGCGATAAGCGAATTGGCCAAGCGCGCAAACGAGAATTATCGACAATTATACTCACCCGGCACCCCCCACGGTTGCCCCGCTGTCGCCCGATGTCTCCCAAGCCTCGTCCTTCTCTCCTCGATCCTCCTCCGTCGGTCCGTTGTTGCATCTGATTGCATCTCCGTCGGAGCACTGACTCACGACTCACGACGCGGCGACGTTCACGCGAAAAAATCAACGTCGCTTATGATCGCGCGACACTCTCGACACTTTGTATGACACTACCGGTAATAATCTCGCGACACGGCAACAGAAAAATTACGACGGAGAAGCTGCGAACGATCCGCTTGACGCCCATGACGCTTGGCGTCTCGCAGATAGACGCTAAGATGGCGGAGCGAATTTCGTAAATCGCGCGGCCAACTTCACTCGCCAGGAGCAACCGTCGCGACGTCGCGAGGGAGGACGCTACACTTGCTGCTCTCCGCCGACTCCGACTCCGCCGCGCCGGCCAGCGCCGGCCGCGCCATGTTAGCATGTGTCTACCTGTCTGCCTGCGGGACGTCAAGCGGATCGTTCGTAGCTTCTCCGGCGTCTAATTCTTCCGTTGCCGTGCAACTAAGTACGCGCCGTGTCGCGAGATTAAATACCGTGCAAAGTGTCGCGCGATCATAAGCGACGATATCGCTGATTTTTGCGTGAACATCGTCGCCGCACCGCGTCATGAGTCGTGACTGTCGTGAAGTGAGTGCGACAACGGGCCGACGGAGGAGGACGAGGCCTGGGACTCCTGGGAGGCATCGGGCGACAGCGGGGCAACCGTGGCCGGTAATTGTTATTCGCCCAAAGATATATATCTCGCGCGCATTTCCTCGTCGTAGAAACTCGTCGAAGAGTGCCGGGGAACGAGTGTTGGTTTATTCGTTGATTTATTATCATTTCTCCTCGACGCCCGTATTCAGATGTATGTACATACCTCCGAGTTTCCCGTCGATAAGCGTAATTCGCCCGATACTTTTCCGAACCGCAGGCGCGGATTAATGCGCGAATTGCTCCGACCGAGGGGTTCAAGTAACGGAAATCCGCGATGCATGGTTGTTTAATGGCGCGCACTTGAGCGGGATTTACGCGCTCATAGTGCATCATTGTGTATCTCAATTTAATGTTGTGTATTTTCAGATCAATGCCGGCGAGGCTTTCGTACTTCTCGGTCACTTGCGCAGCGTCGCAAATACGGAGCGGATCGGTCGAGGCAAGCGACCGGCGGCGTCGTGACACGTTTGATTAGTGAGTAACCGATCGGAATTAGTCCCGCGTTTCAATATTTGTTAGCCGAGTGGCATAAATACGGCATTGATATACCGGTGATGATTTGTCCTGGCATGTATTTCACGAGATTCGTCTCATTGTAATTCGGATTGCGCGATCAATTGATAATCATATTTTTTGATGCTACATTCCGCAGATATTTGTCTCTGGTTTTGACTCAAGCATTTACTCGTAGGTACTTATATATTATCTCGCGATGTGATAATCTCGGCTGTAAGTGCAACAGCATGCCGTTCCTTTGGCATAAAATAAATTTGGAAGAGCGCAACCAACCGTGTATGGTGAGTAATATTTATTTATTTATTATATGTTATATGTCACGATTTATTACATGCAGAACAAATAACTCATTTCCCCGATGATTGCGTTGCTCGTTCATTTTCTGCGCGCCACTTTATATCAATGTCCAAAAAAGCTCTTTTGGACGATTTAAAGAGAAGATATTTAATAAAAAATTTATATAAATTTTTTAAGCATTCTTAAGAAATCAGGCACAATTTTTAAATAAATGTTAGATACTTATTTTTATTTTTAATATGAAATATCTATTTGAAAAATTGTTAATTTTAATTATTTGGAACGCAGTTGTAATCTGAATATATTTGTAATTTACAGGTCATCGTTTGTGTTACAACTCCGCTGCTGCGCGTCAGATCTGTGAGCTTTTAAATTATTTATTTCATATTAAGGTAATGGATCTATGAAAAAACTGTATTAGATGTATATATTAGTTTATTCTTACATTATGTAATCTATATGTCATGTTATCACATCTAAAAAATATTGAATTAGTATTGATTTGAAAGGCTTAAAAGAGAGGATATTATAATTAGATCCATTACCATAAATGGATGGGCTAGGGCAGATTAGCATTAACATTTAATCCTGGGACATATACAACTGTCAATCAATTGTGCATGCAAGAATGCACATATTCGAAGCTCATAAAGCTTATTATTATCGATATATCTTTTGGGTCGGTTTAATCAGTGTATTATTCGTCGCAAGTAAATTATAATTAATTAAAGTTTAGAGTTTATTACTTGGATTAATAAATTATTATTTAGGTAAATAGAAAAATAAGAGAATAGACAAATAAATGAAATAGAATCATGAGAAATCAATTACTGATGTTTCTTAAAAATAAAAGTTTTATTTAAGTATTTTTATGATATTCGTATATTTCAAATAAATATAAATTAGTACTATATACAACAGGAAATAATTACTCATTTTTAATTATGTTTCTTTATCTTCTCCCTTTTTTCCTTCTTCCAATATTATTTTAATAGAATTTGAAGTCTGCGTTTGGCTTCCTTCCAGGATTAAATGTTAGATAAAATGGCACAAAAAATATATTCAAAGAGATCTAACATATATGTATAATTCTATACACATACAACATAAATAAAAGGAGGCTAAAGAGTATTTCATAATCGCCTTGCACATTCCAACTAATTTATTTAATTAGGAACATATAAATAATTATTAAATATTTATTATAAAAATGTGCACATTTCACCTGATTTTCCATAGCCTATTTATATTTTTTCAATAATGTTTTAAGTATCAAATGTCATTTGATACAAAATAAAATGATATGAGATCTAAATTAAAATTTCATTGCGGACCAAGAGAGGTTTTTATATAAATTATCTTAAAGTTAATTGATTACATGTCAAATGTATTAAAATATAGACTAATGAGATGAAAATTTTTAATCATCATGATGTATTATATTAAAATTAATTTTCTAAAATAGTGTACAAGAGGTAATATAGTAACGAGATATTTATATTGATATTAAAATTTATAAAGATTTTGTAATCGTTTCTGTCGATGATTATTCATTTGAATAACTACTTCGTCTCGGATATGTCATCCGATTTTTCTTCCATTTCCACGTTGTTAATGTTAGATATGACATCGCTGAACGATGTTTATTCATTTTAATTGATTTATATCGGATGTTTGTTATTGATTTTTATTCCTTACGGCGGTTTCATTATTATTCCATTTAGATACAGATACACAATTACTTAAATACGTAAATTCGAAGATAGGATAGCGGGTAAATTGTGATGAGGTTTGGCGATTACATTCATTATAACAAGAATCTTACTTTATTTTTATAATGCACTAATGGAAATTACGCAGGGACTAATTATGATCTAATAACAATTTAACTTGCATTCAATTTCGCGTTAATAAAGAATCTATTCAGTGGTGCTCAAAGGGTCTATATATAGAAACATCTTAACTAGAGCTACGATCTACTGATTACTCGTACTGATATCTCTACCACCGCCATACCACGTTATTGTGGATACTTTGGTTTTGTAATTAGTGAGACACTCACTGTAATCCCAAGCCCAGTAATCGCCATCACCCGCCGTGGGCAGCACCGTGCTCCATGCCTCTATGTAAGAACAGAAAGAAAGAAAGAACGAAAGTAAAGAACCGAACCATGCCTCGATCATTCGCGAAAAGATCCTTATGCATTTTCTAGAGAAAAAAAAAAGAGAAAAAGAAACGGAGTCCCGCTCGGTAATTTAAACGCTGAAAAACTTTTGCGCGATTGTTATAAAATTACCTTCCTGTAGTAACAGTTCTTCTAACGTGAATATCGAGTGTTAAATAACGAAGTTTCTCCGTGCGGAGTGCCATGCAAAGTTGAATCACTTTGTCCAGATAACGATTCGCTGCGAGCATAAACTCTTGATTATACAGTTTGAAATAGATAATGCGAAACGAGTGGTTTACCGTAGCTTGTTTTATATTCACTCGACGATTAGTCTCTCGACTTACGTTTTTATCTTGTAAAATTAAAGAAAATTTAAACAGTCATAATTTTAAATATTAATCAATATTACAGTTTACTTCAATATTAATTATATTAATATTGAATTGACATTAATAAAAGTAATATTAATTACAAGCTTGCTACGCGACGCAATGTATATCAGTTATCGAATTTCTTTTCTTCTCCCTTCTTCTCATGTATAATGTACATGTTATACATATGCATACTTTCTTTTTTCTCAGTGCTCGCAGCCTTCAATTTTTCGCGATATTTGTTAAGAAATCTTGATAAATTGATTATTTTGACCCTAATAAATTCTGAACCCCCTTTTTCTTTGTGTTCCAGCCCTCATTTCTAGCCTCGCTATTTTATCTTGCGCGTCTGTAACACTCTCATCCTTTCTGCACTCTCCCATTTTCCTCTTTCTTTTTCCTCCATTCGTTTCAACATGGTCATTAAGGCTGGAAATTACATTATATCGCGTATAACGACTGCGCCTGTCAGGCACGACGAGGACAATCGCGCCTGCAAAAAGCTGTTAAGAGAGGAATTAAAATGAAATTGTCCTGGTTCCTTTGGCAAAGAATCGTCTTTGAAGTTTTGCGTTCTTCTGGACGATGTCTCGGTAGCGACAAAAGACTCGGCCGTGAGTTCGCAAAGATTCGCAATTATCAGTGAAGTAAACCTTTGAATAAACATTCCACGCTGCAGTTTTCGATAAAGGAAGATTGTTTATTCGGGGCATGAAGAGACCCTTTTTCTGTAGTGAACTCTCAACTTTTAATATCGTGAATTGAATCCAATTTATTTAGTATATTTGCTTATTGCATCAAGTAATGAAAGGAAGAAATCGAACAATTTAAATATTATTTAAAAACAGTTTTATATAAATGAATTTTAATACTTTCTTCCATCATTGGAAAGAATAATGCATAATAAAATTATAATTAATTAATCAATTAAAACATAAATGATAATTTTGCATGCTTATTTGTTAGTTACACGAGATTGCGAAAATCTACTGCTAAACGATTTTGCAGTGTACTTACATCATAAATATATCTTGAAACGGTGTATCTGTCACGTGCAGTAATGGAAAATACGCAAGTAGTATAAAATTACCACTAATGCATGGTCCAAAAAGGTTGTTTTTGTTGAACAACATGAAAACTCGAGAAAATGCAGAATTTTATCGCAGAGAGTAAATCGTAATTAAAATAGATCCGGTGTGTTGCTTATCCGCGAGAAATGTAATCTCGCTTTTCGCTATTAAACCTGTCGAGTGCACGGCTTTCTGAATTTTGTAAGAAGGAAAATCCGTGTCCCGTCAGAATGTATGTTGCAAATTAATACAATAATATTATATTTCTCTTTTTACTGACACTATGAAAAAAAAAATAATTTTTGCTGATAGCGTAGGAGAGTTTGAAACCAGTTGTAATATTTGCAATCGATTGAAATTAATGTTTGCGCTGTATATCATTGCAATGAATTATATATAATTCATTGCAATAACGTCACGAGAATCCATGCTGAAATAAATCTTTCCGATTTAGATTCCAATACATCTCTATAATGCAGACGCTTGAAAATTCTCCGTAAATTATTAAAACTGACCTCGAACTTTTTTTTTCTAACGACCGAGTTTTCTTTTAGCCACTTCGAGTGACAGGAACAAATGCATAAACTTTCATATATTTTGCCATTCTGCACATTCGCGATTTCCGAACCGCCTCCGTTAATGACTTCTTGTGCGCGCACCTCATTAACGGGGAAGAAGTCTGATTGTAATTATCGGTGAAACGTCTTGGAACGACCCCGACTTGCTCGGCTTCTCTAATTGCCAATGGCTTACGAGAAGGAAAAATCATTCCAGAAACACTATCTCGCTTCTGCAGCTGTCTACAATTACGCCTCATTAAGTGACGCGCGTTCTCTCGCAAATAAGTACGCGTAGGAATTAACGAGAGATGCACGCCCGTATAGTTGCGTCCAAGCAGTTTATTGTTGAAGGCAACGATCGATCGAGCGGAATATGAGAAAAGAGGATAAAAACGGCAATGGCTAAAGTAACCGCATTTGCTCCGTGACAGAACGTAAAATATGAAGAAATAAATATTCGAAGGAAATATTTTCCGTTTTCACAAACCTTGAGTGAATGATTAATATTGAATTTAGTGGAACACGTTCTGCGACGTTAATAAATTACCAGTTTAAATTTAAGAACACAAAAATTGAAAGAATGTTGCGGATAGGTCGTAAATTAATGAAATGTATAAATTGCTGAAAGTAATATCAAAACCACACAAAATTAATTTGTATGATGGATAAATACCAAAAGTGAAATAAATAATTGCAGCCTTGGCGAGAGATATGGAGCGCCTTTTTAATAATTTGTGGCCAACCAAACATTTCGACAGTTTAAAATTGATGAAGATAATTTAATTCTCATCATTTATAAATTATAATTATTAAGGTATTTTTTAAATTTGTTTTATTAAACTTTGTTTTACTAAAGCATCTTGAATATTATTCTCAATCTTCTAATCTGTAAATAGTAATTAATTATTTGATTTATCAAGATTTATTTGTTAGACTCTGTCTTTGATTAAAGCTGTGTATACATATGAAATAGTTTCGAACGAATCCAAATCATTTGTATCTCCGTTCAGTTATATTATGCTCAATGCACACAAATGAATTCATGGAAATGTGTGCTTGTTTCTACTTTGCATTTTTACCAACGATTTTATGCTTTGTTTTTATGCGTAAGGATGACATAGGAAAAGTTTACTTCTCTTTTCTCGTATTGTTCAAACATTTTTAAGTGTAAATGTACACAGATGCTCTTTTAATCATAAAAAGTATGACTCGCAAACGTGTACGAAAAAGTAGTAGTTTAATCCATATATTTTTTCACCTATAGTCTCAATATTGTTAAATTAATTATTTCTAAATGTACGTTAATGTTAATAATCAACACGGCAACATACACGTATATTGTATTTTTAAAAATTAGAAAAGTTTAAACTTAACATCAACAAAGTTCTTTTAGCAAAATATAAATTAATTTTTAACATAAAATATAATTAATAATATAAAGCTATTCTTTTATTACAATTAGTTTCGAAATTCAGACTATTAAAAGTTAATTTTACTAACCTTTCTCGCAGTATGCGCCTTCATAATCGCCGGTGCGACACTCGCAGATCGGTCCGCTGTCCGTAGAAATGCAAATGCCACCGTGCTGACACGGATCGCGAGTCTCGCAAGCATCCGTCGTATTCGCCATATTGCGTAAACTCTGTAACAGACATTAAACCATAACGTTACAACAAATATTGGATATCCAAATTATTAATAGAAGCATTCAAATAGCGATACATTTTTTTCGTGATGAGATTTTTAATGAGATCATGAGTAGTAAAATTCTAACTTCAAATTAGCAACTGCACAGTGCAAGCATTACGTCGAGGGAATATTCACGTCGAACATTAAACAGAATATTTAATTTAAATTATATTTGCTATGTATGATTTTAAAAAATTCATCGCGCAGAAGAAAACTTTTTTGTCTATATTTATGATTATACGCATTAGTATACAAGCGTAATTAAATTAACGTATAATACAACTGAATGTGAGAAATAAAAAATAGAAAAGAGTATAGCCTATTTTCACTATCTAATTAAATGTGTTGCGTCATATATCACAGAAAAACTGCATAATAAGTAAACTATAAGTATATTTTAAAGATGTCTTATATAATGCAAATGCTCTGAAATTATTCCTACTATTGCGCGCTACAATTTTCGCGTCGTATTATGCAGCAGACAGATTTCCTGGCACGGATATATTAGCTAGAAATATAACTTCTTAACATGAATCCGAGAAAGATTCAGAGTGCAATAAGTATAGGTAAGGGCATGGAAGTAAAATTTTTTTATTTTCTGCTTTACGCGATATTTGCTGCAGTATTTCGACATTCAGCTGACGCGGTCATATTTAAATATTTAAAAATGCATTAAGATAAATCTCGTTTTTGAGATACTAATTATGCTTTTTTACTGGACTCTCTTCATATAAAGTGTGATAAATACTTTTAAATAAATTTTCCTTAAGCATTAATGATACTCCACATAAAATTTTTATTTAAGCAACATTGTTGCAAAAATATCTTTCCCTTTGTGTAACAAATAATAGATAATATATCTGTGTGATACGCTCACTTGCAATATCGCTAGCAATATTCATTGTGATATTACGCAGCGACGAAAATTAAAGAGAAGGTAGAAAAATAACGTACTTTAGTTAGAAGAAGAGCTTCGCATTTTTTTAATTTACATTTATCTTTATTTCGCGACCTTATGCGCTGTTGTTCGGGGGCGACGAATAATAAACGAACGCGGAACGCGCCGCCGCGGTAAACATCTTTTTTTACGATTCATTTATCTTGACAGCGCACTTTCAGCACTGCAACTCACTTTGCACCGCGCCGTCGCGTTTTAAGTCACGCAAACGAGATTTTTTTCACTCCCAGGAGCCGGCCGCAACCGACTTTTATGGATGCTCTTTGCACTGAGAATAAGCGGGACGTTGATCTTATTCTTGAAGTTCTTTAGACGTTGGTCCCAACTCGATTTGAGTTTGTAGAATTAGATAGAAGGAATTCGCCGCGGATCACTTTACTTCAATGTGAGCTAATTTCCAAAAACTGCACGAGATTTCTGGTTTCGATATTCAGGACATGCTACAACATAATCTTTATGTATATACTTGTAGTTGTCTATTTATCCGATTTGTTATGCACAAAAGCTACGTTTGACGAATACACTCACATTAACTCGAAAATTTTTATTTAAAACGGCTTAAAATTAGAAATTTTACACTATTTCCCAGATATTTCATAGAAGAAGATGATCTCGCAGCGATTGATAAAATATCCCTAATTATCTTCGCGAAAAGTTCGTCAGTATTTCCGTCGAAGGGTTAAGGGTCAGATGAAACATTCTTAACTTTCGCGAAAACAGCGTCTAACTTGCGAGTGAATTTATCTTTGCGCAACAAACATCCGCAAATCCGGCTGATAAGACAACCACGTAGATCACGATCCTCATCTCTCGCTCGCGATGCCAACTTCCACCGGCGAAGTTGGCGGTATGTACCTGTTGGCCGGCGGATATAAATATTTGAACTACCAGTCTCTCAAGGATGCATCGTAATTTCTATTTGCTAGAAAATCACTCGCGCGTTTGTGGTTAAATTAACTGCTAATGTAAGTGCAAGTTGCATTGTTCTCTTACTTTTTCAGAAAATAATGGCCTAATTAGTCTAATTAATAGCAGGCTTTTCTTAGTAGCCAGCGAGTTATTAATTATCTTTCACCCTCGGAAAATTTTCCTCGACATTTTTTACAATGGCTCGATCGCGAGGAATTTAGTCAGTGGAGCGATGCGGATGCATGTGTCAGGTCACGGGGTCAATCGCGTCGCTGTGCTCTATTATCGCGGCCAGGTTGGGTTCGAGAATTGGCAAATGGCCATTGCAGAATACGAAATGGTAATCTTAGCGATGACGCGAAACGAAAGAAGACGATATGGGTTAACTGCGTCGTGCATTGAACATGTGAATGGCAGCATATACATATATGAAGAAATTGGGCTTTTTTCTTAACCATAAATTATCGAAGAATACGTATTAGCTTTAAATTCAGACATTACCGTTTTAGAGATAGATGGTGCACAAGGAATATTACAGTGCATGAGTTTTATACAAAACGCGCAATTCTATTTGAATTGGTTTTCTTTGCAAGCATTTGTAGTATTGAGCACGCTCGCTTTTAATAGAAATTTAATTTCAAGCTTAATTATCCAGTACAATGTCGACAATAGAAAATTATACGATAAGTAATATTCTTTTTTAATTACAAATTCAATCGAGTGTTAATAAATAAAATTGAGCATTGTGAAATTTTGTCTAATATATCTGTTTTTGCGCGAAGGTATAAAGGGGTAAAAACTTAGACTAACGAGTATAGTATAGACTGCACGAATATGGCCACCAAGCCTGCTTAACGAGTCGACCGCATTAATCATATTGGACCACACGGCGCAGAGGATTGTTAACGAGATTTCCTGCGAGAAAAGCTAATTGACGTCTAGTCGCGGCAAATTGCATTTTCGATATGACCCCAGCTTAGCCGTTCCTGCCCTTTCTGTAGTTAGCAAAATAACACAGTTGATTATTTCGGCGCTCCGGACCAGATATATTATATTAATTGGTCGTTTATTTTAATTAAATGTACTTGTTTTAATTTTTTGCGTTGCAATGAAATATTACTTTCAGCTTTAAATAATAAGATTAATTATTATTAAGATTAGAATTTTATTTTATAAAGGTAACAAAGTAATAAATTGAGAATTTATGATTAGAGAAGAACAAGTAATACCATTTTTTCATTCGGAATAAAATAAAGTTTTGTATAAAATTATTTTCACGTAATTTTAATTTCGTTTAATTCAAGAAAAGGGTACCTAGTACCTACAATTAAAGATTTAGATAATAAATAGATGATGAAAATAATTTTCTAAATTTTGCTCTTTCACAAATCAGCCTTCCGTATAACTACATTTTTTTCAAAATCGGTTTATACAAATCAGTTTTCATGATCGCGCACTAAAGATGACCTTATTTCAGATCGACGTTTGTCACATCATTTAATTTATAATATATGTATATCTAGTACGTATTATACATCCAGCTTGGTTCACTAGCTCTTTTATCTCCTTTGTTTTGGAACAAAATTAATTAACTGCAATTAATCCAGCGTGCACGACGGAATTTGGTAAAGACAAAAGCTGCATGATGTTTATGAACTATGCGCAGCATAGTTGCGCAAAGTATGTCTATCGCGCTATACCGACCGCAACGCGAGGGAAAGTAGGTACTCAGATAAATCAAGCGATTTAATTTCGACGGGATTAAACGGCGCGATCGGCCCATCCTCATGTCGGCAAGTTTTCTATTCCGACATGTATAACAGTAATCTACCCATACCTATATAGATTAACGGGTCGTAAATTTGGTAAATCTTCTTAAAACTGAGCAGTCAGCTTTTGTCCTACGATGATTATGAATCGAAAATCTATCACTCCCGGAAACGTTATTACACACCAAGCGCGTGGTAAATTCTCTCCGTGTACGTGCGTGCACGTGCGATTCCACAAAGCGTTGAACGTGACTATTGTGAAACACGTATAACGTAAGTCGTAAGATGCAGAACGATTACGTATGCGTCGCCAGGAACGATACAATTTTCGTGCGACACGAGTCATCCTGTCTCCGAGGACTCCGAGGATGCACATCCCAGGTGCAATGTGCATTCTTCCGACCGCAGAGCGTACCGCGAAATACGCCGGGGAACTCGGGCCGCAGCAACTCTGATAAAGTCGGAAGAAGGGGTCTTGTACCCCGACCCGTCAGATTGTCGACAGAAACTAAGGCAATAAATAAGGCACCCTCCGCGCAACTGCGGGAGCAAACTGCATCTCCGCATGCCGACGAAACTGCGCCGTGCCAAAACTGCGCTATTTGGTTTTGACCGCGAACATGAGAATCCCGGACAAGCGTTGCGCGACCTCGGGGCATAAACCAGCGGAGATACAGAATAAGTTGCGTCAAAGGGAACTCGCTCGTTCGCCAAAGTTCGGGGAGGGTTCGGCGGTGCAGTTTATCGAATTAACAACCGCGATGGCTAACCGCGTTAGCATCAATGCAGTGCGATAGGGCCAACCTGCTGATTGCATAATTCATTCGTTACTTCATTGATTACTGTCGCTCCGTGAACAAGTACCACATCTACAAAATTAACTCTCCCTTTAATTTCCCACAAAAAGTTGATTCGTAACAAAGATAAAAATATCGTCGTTATCATTTTTTATTTGATTTTAAATCAAAATGAAAAAAATGCCCCAAGAACTTGCTATTTTAATTATGAAAGTAGCATTAATTATTATTAGCCGATATCACATATTACAATATAAAGATACACAAAGATATATACAAGCATGTTTATTAATTTGTTTTCATCACGATTTCTGCAAGTTATTGTGCATTACACATAAAATATGAAGTTAGAGGATATAAATTACAGCTTAACGATTTCATAATATTCGATTAAATAAACATATAAAGGTCTATAACGAAGTTGACGTTGACTTTGACTAAAATCGGAAAAGTCTGCAACTTTACTCGTCTTAAACTTTAAATCTTTCTATTAAACTCGACCGATTCCCTGACGCGGTCCTAATAAAAATTCATATTAAAGTTCTGAATGCGTACTATATGCAATGGTTGCGACTATTTGAGATGTTTGAAAACATCGTAACATAACATTAATAACAGGCTGATGTATAAATCTTGCAGATGATGTTATTCGATAAAAATACGTGTATTTCATACGAGAACCCATATAACATATTACATTAACGTGAAATCTTTGCTTCGTTTACACATTTTAATTAATATAATGCACACCGTAATCAAATCGCAATATCACAATGCAATGAACAATGTATGTTTTCTGAAGAATTATTAAAGTTTGCACAATGCATTCAAGCAATATATTTTTGCCTTTATATAGTTATTATTTATCGACTACTATTATCTGCTGCTTTTTATCCGCTAAAAATACAGAAAAAAAGTACCTAGAAATACAAAATCCTTATTTTTTTAAGTATAGGTAAGTAGCATCATAAATTTACCGTATTTATTCGAAAAGATTTCTTAATATAAACTCATAATTTTATTTTAAAAAACCGCAAAAAAGTCTACATGGAGAAATAAAAATTCTACATCATAAATCTATTGTTAAAAATATATGCTCTACAAATACACAGTTTTGCTGAAGTATCTACTAGCTAGATATAGATCTGAAAATAATTTTGTTGCACCATCAAAATAATTATGATAGGTCGCTGAAATATAATGATAATGCTGTAAAAAGTTTTGACATTTTAGCATCAGTTTAAGTGTCCTACATAATTATTTTGATGGTCCAACAAAATTATCTTTAGATCTGTATCTAGCTAAATTTTTAGATACTTCAGCAAAACCGTTCTTTGTACTATAAATACGAAATTTATTTAACGATACCCACATTGATACGATCGATGTGCGCACATTCATATAAAATCTGTGTTACAAAGAGCAAAGAACATTTAGCCTCACCGCATTGTGCATTTCGAATTTAATAGTAAATTGCGCGCTCAAAGAGGCACGAAATACAAACGCGTATATACTGCTGTAACGTTGCTTGAGATGTTAGGCGAGTGTTTCGCAGAGTTCTCGACGATATAACAGCTGAACGCAATGTCGCGGTGCTTCGAGTTTCACCAAGCTTCGATACCGCAGTCTAGCCGCTCGAATTCGCGGATTTGTTCCTAGGCAGCCTTGTCGTCGGCTTCCATTAAGGAATACGTGGTAAATCTTTGGGCCCACGATCCTTCACGCACGGGATATGGCGAAAGTTTGCAAACCGATTCCGAGACTTGTCACGGAGTTTACGATATATATCCCCACCTCTTGCCCGTAGTTTCCATCCAATTCCTGTGCACCGCCGGCATCTCGTTTCCTCGAGATGTTGCCGATGGCGCAACGAAATTTACCGGCCAGTCAGGACTCTGGAAAGGGTTTCCACGCTAGTGGGATCGAATTGAAGACATTCTAATCATTGTTGTGTACTTCTAGTTTTAGCCCTCATAGTTAATATTATTACACGTCAAATAAAAAATTTACGTGAGATATTTGGACAATATGTCTTAAGCTTATGCATTTTTCCAGTACAAATTAGATATAGGTTTCGACGCAGAGAATTAATAAAATAAATATAAAACATTTTGTAAATATATAATATCACATTTTTCCAAAAAGAATTTGGCAGTGAGTGCATTAAAGACCTTTTTGCGAAAAAACTTTAATTATCGCTTAAATATTGTATTTTGTAAATGAAAATTTCATCTGACCTTCTTTCAAAGCATTACATATGCGACTGCATGGATGATTAGCTACATATAAAGATTAATAAATCACAGAACTAAAAAAATATAAGAGACACGTTTTCGAAAGTATATGACTTCATTATTTTTATTCTGTATTGTACAATCGCAAGTCGGATCGAAACGTAATTAAGCACATTAGTTACGTTTAACAGCCTGGACAGTCATTATTATTAATTGGTTTTAACTGCGACGCAAAAGAAAAAGATGAAAAGATTCGCTGCGTGTTGAACGAGATTGTCAGGGCCGTTACCGTATCTCCCTTTTTTTCGTCATTATCCGCGCGAAATTATGGAGAATCTCGTAGCATGTGAAAATTGTTTTAACGAGTTGCAGAGATTGCGGTGTATAACAACCGTCCCCGACTGCAAAGTACTTTAGCCTCCAGCCGGAGAATAACTGGAGGAGGCCGGAAACTAAATACGTTTACTGCGGCCCATTACAGGCTCTCGCGTAGGGCAGAGGCGTGCATTCGCCGTTCTCGCCGCGCACCTGATGAATATTACTGTCTAATATTACCAGCCGTTATCGCCCATTTCCCGGCCCTGATTGAGGAAGAAACGCGACGTTGAAATACAGTTGCAGATTTGATCGAGAACGTAATACCATTACTCGTTTTTACGAATTTGGAATGCACTATAGCTTCGAGAAGTAATATTTAATTTAACGTGGTGTAATTCTTACGCGAATGGTCCATTATTCAATGATACTGTTTTATTATGGAGTTTTAACTCTTCTGATCTCTAGTCGAAGAAACAAGAATAGTCTTTCCGAAAGTAGAAAAAATTTACTTCACAAAAAGTCATTATTCAGGTCAGTTGTTTGCAATTAAATAACTACTGTTCGATATCGAATCTTTTTCTATGCCGCATAATATCCTTCGACGGCTTCTGATTTATTTATCGCGGACAATCGATATTATTAGCTTTCCGGACGTTTCCCGCGAAGAGCGACACAAAGTTTTCGAACAAATACGAGTTCCATTATTTCATTGAGAGTTCATTATATATTCATTTTGTCGCGAACGTGCTGCAGCATTTTCTATCGAATGTGAATTTTTTGATCCGTCAAAGATTTCCGTGATCGGATGATTGATGGTGATATGTCTGTGAAAGAAGTGAGAAATGATAGAACAAAATTCTTTTTTTCTATCTTCTTTTTTTACTGTATTTCAATCAACGTATATTGATATTGTATTACTCTTAATATAATTATAATATTTATGATCCCTAGAAATCACGATATGAATTTTACCACTTAAAGTTTTTAGCATTTCATTACTGCAATGCTTTATATAATTTCACACTTGCTCCTAATTATATTCGATATGTAGCACATATTAATAAAAAATGCCGAGAAGATCTCTTTTTAGTTAAGTTCATTATTAGATAATTGTATTATTTAATTTTTAATTAACACTTATTCTACATCATTAACACTTATTCCACATTTCCATCTAAAATCAACATTTCCATCTAGAACTAATAGTCGAAATTGCAATTATTTATTAATTATTTACAAAATGAAAAAAGAATCCAGTATAAATCGATTGAATTCAAATTGTAACATGCAAATAAACTAATTTATTTCGACGTGCAATGCAAGATAGAAATATTTAATCTTTTCTGACCTGACAAATACAATACACCTGCAATCGTAGAAACCAAAAACCTTAACATTTAATCGTGCAGTTATAACGTAACTTTCGGTTGGACTTATCGTAATGCTTGAACAAATTTTAATTACGGCCAATCTTTTTTTTCCGCTCTCTTCGCGGTATCTTTATTCAATGGGGGGAGCGTCTAACTTCGTTCTGTACATGGCTTGGCCGTATTACAGGCGTGATTACGAAAGTTGTCAACTTGATTAAATGGTTCTGCTTCGGCCGAAGTTGGCTCAAAGGGATAATCGTGTGAGGTGTCCGCCCGGAGCTACGCTAGAACTTTCTTAAACTGGACGGAGATTGGAAGACTCGTTTTCGCGAAGGGAATTCGGCGATACTGTTTCAGTCACGGCACCGGCGGCGCCGGCGCCGGCATAATTATAAGCTACCGGAACTTTGTAGGTAAAAGTTCGAGTTTTTCCACGTTGAAGCGAGTCTTCCTTGACCTATCGCTCCTTTTATTTTGTTGTTGCGCGAACAGTGTATTAACTCTACTCTATTTAATTATACCGCGTTAAAAATGCAAACGCTATTACGTATGTAACAGCTTCTAGAAATTTTTAGTAAGTAACGAGTAATGGACCCAAGGGAGAAGCTTGAGGTAGATCCTCGTCTGATCGTGGCGCGCACATATTTACTTAACAAGGTAAAGTGGCGCTCATTAAATAGGAGTATTGCTGATTTATGAGTATCTAGGGACGAAGATTGTTGCGAATAATACATATACGTAAATTTACTAATATTTATTCAACATTAACCATATTTGCACGCTGCAGTCTAATATTTTGATGAATAAAATGAATTTTTCGTAAGCTCTTCAGATCGGGGAATGCAAAGCATTAATATTTTCGATCGACAATTATCATACGCGACTCAGTTTCTACGCGAGCGAGCTTAACTGGCGAGATTTATAAGCACGGAAATGAAATCAGAAAATGAGCCCCGCGCGATCAAGGGCGCCGTGACACGAATTCGGGGAGGTGGCAGCGAGGTTTAAACATCGTCCCCATCGTCGCCAACAGGGCTGGTTATTAAATCGTGCGGCTATAAATTGCCGCGCAATTTCCCGCGAAACTTAGTCAATTTCCACGAACGTGAATTCCCGCGCCCGTGCCAACAAGTATTTATACACCCACGTACGCCTATTTGGTGCGCATTTCGGATTGCATTTTATTCCGCTGTTTATTTTCACATGCTCCTTCACACTTCGTCAAACAGTTGAGAAGAAAGATAATTGTGGTTAGAGAATTCCACTCATTAACAGTCAATTAAAACGATAAATCTATGCGAATGGCGTGACATTGCCATATAAAAATAAATTACAATCTCTTCTCTGCTTCTAACAAGTAACTGCCATATAAATCTATAAGTAAGATCCCTACACGATGTAGAATTTAGAAGCTCACTTATGTGGGTCGTTAGACGTCTCAAAGGTCCAATCAGCCTAATGTGAATTCGTACTTTAATACGAGTTGGAAGATAAAGCCATGCCTGTGGGATAACGTCGGCGGGTGACGCTTCGTTAACAGGTGATCGTAATGAAGCCTGTATCGTATCGACAACGCTCGTTTTCCACGTCGGCGTGAAGTCGTGTAACTTCGTTTGACAGTGTAATCATTCTCCCGACGGGACGATGTAATACCGTGGGATTGATGGTTCCGCAGGTGAGCTCCATCTTCGAGTGGTAGATAGACTCGACGTCGAAGCTAACCCATTTTTTTCTACTGCAATGCGGCACGATGCAACTAAGTATTACATTACGTTACTCGACCCGCTATGACTAAATATCTCATCGTAAGTGCCTTTCCGTGTGAAGTACTTTTATTGCGCTTAACTTTTCAGTATGCCCGTGCACTCTGATTTATTGGCGCTATGAACAGACTTCCGAGTACAACTTTAACAAAGAAATTTATATCGAGCGCGACAAGCCTCACACGCTCAAAATTTTTCACACCGAAAAAATACGCTTTTACGTGGATAATGTATGTAAACTAAATAAAAACTCTATTTTTAAAAACGTTTTATCCTACAAATGATTAATTTTAATATGTAAATAGAAATATTTCATATTTCTACTAATAAAGGTATAAGAAAAATATGCAAAGAAAATAAAGAACTTACATAAATTAAATCTAAAAGCATGTAAATAAAGTTAAAATATATTTAATTAAATCGCGATTATTATTTTTTTATTTTTAAATGCGAGAATCACGAGAATTCCATGCGGGACTCGGCACGACATTCACTTGAGTGATGTCAAGTCTTGAACCTGCACGTCGTTGGGCGACTTCATTATGATCGGCCGTTAATCGAGCGTCCCTTGAACATTAGCTTATCGTTCGACCCATTAAGATCGGAATGATTAGAGATACGCCACGGTGTCTGTACCGTGCGCAGTATTATCAAAATCTACACACCAAGATATGCCTTGTAACCTGATCGTTTACTAATCAGGACTTCGGACCTTCTAATTTGCAGCAAATTCGAGGCACGCGAACCCGAATCTACCTTTGATATTAATCCATTCGTGCCCGTATTTTCGAAAATATCCGCTCGACCTGGTCTTCATGCAACTTTAGGAAACTTTATTGATCCTTAGCCTTTGATTCAGCACTTACGCGCCGGTTAACAGTTTTCATCAAGTTCTTTGGTCATCGTAATTAGAACTTTTAAGTCTAGTTAGGATCGAATCAAAAGTTATAGAAGTATAAGGTATAGAAGTTTAATTTCACTTGCATATATAAGTGAAATATATATACATATATATTTAATTATAGAAATAATTTTTTTCATGACATTTACCGCAATTCTAAATCACAAATAACAAGTTTCGTCTATATAAGCCATGTAATTAATAAAATTACAATAAACAATAATGTACAAAGATAATATATTTATCTAAAATATAAAAATATTATATGTTATATTTATATATTATATTTATATTTATAGATATAATTATATTTCAACTAAATACGTGATCAAATAATAATATCCGTATAACATTCAGTTGTTATTTATCAAAAACTTAGTTGAAGAAAATCAATACTTCCAAAGAAAAGTTAAATATAAAATTTTATTTCACGCAATATCAGCTTATTGCAATCTCACTATTGTTGTTATTTAATCATGACAGCTCGATTCTAGTATAGCTTTAACAAAATGTGTAGAAATGCTACTGCATGCACGTGAAATGAACATCTCATTTGACGTAGACACGTAAACAATTATTTACTAGAGTTCTGATGAAAATACCGCTTTGCCTAGACGCTCAATAGGTCAAACGTAAAGGGAATCAAATATGGTGAGCACGAAAGGGCAGATGGTTATATACATGGATGGTTGAGAGAATGTGTACATATAACAGGAATGACACAGTTAAGGTTCATCCAAATTGAAGCACGCGTGCACTGTAACGGTATGAGTGTACACGTACGTCAGCTTAAAAGCTTCCTGTTTAAACTTGTGCAACTTCTCAGCGCGTATACATGTCCCAGAGCTATTTCACTTTGCTCAGATTTTGTTGACAGTCTCACAGATGATCCTTTCGCAATAAAAATTTGGATATATACTGTCTTTTATTACACAGTCGTTTTGTTTCTCAATATTTTTCTCTCTAATTAAAATAAGGATAATTTTGGTATTAAATTAGGCAGAGAGATTGTTAGACAAACAATGTAATTATGATTCACAAATAAGAAACACTCTATAATAATACAAGAATTATAATCAGATATTTGGAGCAAACTTCAACGCTTTAAAATCGTGCGAGGAAAAGGGATTTAAACATGTTTATATTATAAATATTTAAATTTAGATTAATTAAAATTATAATTTATGTGATTTGTGAGAGAGAGTTGATTGATTATATTTATAGTCATGTTATACGTGTAATTCTACATAACACGACTCTTATTATTTCTCCTCTGATTCATTGTATTTTTTGTATAACGCAAATACGATTAATGCCAAATTTTACTACATCCATTTATGGATACAACTAACCTTTATTACAAATATTGACCCATGCTCCATGCAATTGCGAATTGAAACGCACGTAAGAACCATACGTTTTGCAATGCGCATGTCGCTTATGTATGCCGCGCTCGTGAGAGAATAAAGGCAGTCGAGTATTCAGGGTGTCGTTTTATCGGGCTGACTATAATTCCGAACGATTTCCGCGGGGCGACTGAAACAACCGTGAAGCTCGTTTGCAACGCTCGTATTGTCGCCATAAACGTCGCTCCGAGGAAATCGAGTTCACCTTACTTAAATCGTCGCAAAAGTTCCGTTGTTTTGCGAAATAAATGAAAATAAACGACGGTGTATTTGCTAGTACAAGGGTATTTGCTAGTATCCTGTCCGATTATAGGCGCTCAATTGAGGGGCTAAATTAGATAATCTTAAAAGGAAGGTAATCGCAATTTTTTCTTCCTCAGATTAAGTAAATTTCACAATCGCTTATCTACGCTATGTTAATTATTTTGATTATATTGCAATTTTGACCATGCGAACATATGTAAAATATTGGATATATTTGAAAAGTTGATCACTAACAATAAATGTTACAATTTATAATTGCATACTGCGAATTAGAGATTATTTTCTCCTCGAATATTAATTAAGATAGGTAGTCACTGGCTGATTCTTCCGACGATAATAGATCTATTACGTTAATTGAAGTATCAGGCCGCGGCCGAGAGTTTCAGATTCATTAATGTTTCACATATCGCAAGGTACCAGGCTACGAAATGGGTCACGTTTAGTCGCGACGAATCTAAGATGGTATCTCTCTTGTTGAAACATTCAATCCGAGTGAGAAGTTAGGTGATATCCAATGTTCTTCATGCTAATGACGTAATAGCAGCAAAGCCGAGACCCTTTTAGTGAAAAAGTTAATTTTCAGTTTATCACAGCTTGCAGCAAGAAGATGGCAGGAAGATAGAAACGGGACAGATGAATCAAACCAGGACATCATTTTAAAGATGGGATACTGAATTCCTGATAAAATTCTATAAAAGTAATGTCGAAATTTAGTAAAGAATATACGGTATATTTATTTCTTCGAAGCTTAGTTCGCGAAAAATCCTTTTTCAATAATTTCTAACTTTAAAATTATAGATACTCCGATATCCTTGTTAACGAAAATTTCCTTTCAAATTCATTAGATAATCTTATGGTTAATATTGCACATTAAGATTGCGAATATTCTACATATTAACAATCATTCTCTTAGATCTAAGTGATATTACGTGAATAAGCGGATGTTATAACAATAGATTTACAATCATATCCCCTTATTGACGCAATACCACTTATACAGCATTATATTACTACAAAAGCCATTTACGTAACAATTAGTTTGCACTTGCAATGAGTATATATCCATCGTTGAAAATAGGGCAATCGTGGCAATATTACCATTTCAATCGAGATATTAGGTTTCTCTGTCTCTCACGAAAATGGACAGATACCTGGTTTGATTCACCTAGTTTTACCTACATTCCTCTTTGATATATCACGATTATGGAAGCTTCTCCTTATTTTGCTATAAATAACATTCTATGGTCCCTTACTGCTTAAACAATTCCGTCCACTATTAGGATAACTATTATTACGTAATGGTCTGTTTTTCGATGTGAACTAGCAAAATCGCTAGGTCAGAACCCGGAAACTATTAGGATCTAAAGTTTAGTGGTTGAGTGGCAAACTATTAGAGAATTATGCCGCATCATGTCCGCTCTCATAAATGATATTGTCCATATTATAGTATTGCAACTTTCGGCTTCGTCATCAATAAGATATCCGTCTTCGGAAACCGAACTTTGAACAAAACGCTACGAATATTACAGCATGAAATAAATAAGTAGAGTAGCGTTAACGGAGTAGATATACTTTTTGTTTTAGCTCGCTTTTTCTGGTTCGTAATAGGCGAGATTAACCTCGGACCAGCTGCAGATACATCCAACGACGGCTTATTCCGCCATTCTGTTCCATCTGCGTCTCTTTTTCTCGAGCGTGCCGACTGCCAGACGGTGGCAATCGGACAACAAAAGAAGTTAATTGAAAATAAGATAATGTTGGTAGCCGTCGGTCGAAACCGGGGGGATGGTAGGGCGCGGCGAGGAAGACTAGACTGCAATCCCTTAATTAAGTCGAGCTTTCTACTTACACGTGCACTGCAGAAAATTACATGCCAGAATTATTTATCTCTAAATAAGAGTATTAACACAATGAGGTTTGGAAAAAAAAAACTCGTAGATACGTCAATCGTCTATACTCTATAAGTTGCTTTTACGTGTTTGCACTAGTTGACTTAATAAGTTGCCAAAAGTAATATAAACTTTGAACTATGAAAATCTTCCTCCCTCCCTCAAAAAGATATTAAGGCTTAGACTTGAATATTCTCTGAACAAGACTCTTTCGCTTGCTCTTTCGTTATAAAAGTGAAAAATTTTATTATTTTCTTCTTTAATTAAAAAATTTTAAATAAATAACACTACGTGTAAAAAAGACGTTTTGTGAAAATATCACGAAAAAATATCTTAGAAGAGAAAGAAATCTGATTTAATTATTCGTTATGTCAATCTCAATATCATTTTGTATTTTATTTATCTCCTCATTTTTATGAAACGTTACACTTATTTTAGTTCCATTATTCTTCTATCTTCTTAATTAATAAATTGCTAAAACATTTTTATATTATTAAATATAAACTTATTCTAACTTTCTTGGAGAAAGGAGAGACAGAGGACCTAGATTACTCCCGTAAAAATATTTCGTAAGGTTTGCTCCTGTAATAGTCGAAATTTATTTATTTACACCGGATTAACGCGGAAATTGCGTTAACGTTAACGCCACGTGAATTAAAAATAATATGACGAATTATATTTAACCACCTAAATTATTAAGCACCGAGTTATACGAGATAATAGTAAAGCCAAGAGTGGAAGCACAGTAATAACAACGATAAGTTTCGATTTATAGTCTCCAGCACTATATGAATAACTTTACATAACATAAATATGGTAATCGCAGCCATAAAATTTCAATCGTGCGGTTATAGCAAGTTCGTCCGCCGCGAGTTTTCACTCGCAGCACCCGCGAACTGGAGCAAAAGCAGCCCAGGACGAATATAAAATACATGAGAGCAGGCGCAGTTTCTTTTTTTCTAAGAAGGAATGATAATAACCCCCCGGATTGTTGTTGATTTATTGTTATTGCTCTCTCCGTTCAAGCGATTTTCAAAGTCGAGGATATGTTAACCTGAGTATTCAAATTACAGCTGATCTTATTTCCGTGTACGTGAATAAACAGATTTAATTAATAAATTTTCAAATAAACGACTCGAACGAAAGTTCGATAATGATATTCTGTTCGCCATGTTTTGTGTGGCGGATAATTTTTAGAAAAATGTAAATTCAACGTTTTCCTGCTCGAATGGTAAAATTTCAATCGCGATTTATTCTCGCCGAACAAGTTTTCACTTCGCAAGGCGAATTGCCTTCGCATGAATCGCCGGAAACGAATATAAAGCGCAGACGTGGCCGTTTCCTTTTTTTCTTCGCGAAGGAGCCGAGTGGTACACCGGGGAAATCTACCGAGTAGTTATTAAAATTCCATCCGCGTCGTGATCGCGCAACGACGAAAACAATCTCGAACGCGGCGGATTTTTGCCACCAATTTTTCTCGCCGCACGTTCGCCTACCCAAATTGGAATTTTCAGCTGAGAGGCGAGCATTATCGCGAATTATACTTGCTCTACTGTCCATGGATGGTCCTGACACACACACACGCCGCGGGTATCATTAAGTTATATGCGAAAGTACTTATCACGGTATAACGCTAATGTCTTTTATCCTATAGGTGATAAAAATTTTCATCTCACTCTAGAATCTATTTCGGAAATTTTTTTTGTTGGAAGAGGTTAAAATCATCACTCTTTATTCTCTTTTTAAAATTTTATCTTTTAACCCTTTTATCAAACATTTTATTTAAAAAATATCTTCTGGATATAAATATTACTCTCTTATAAAATGTATTCTATACAATATATATTTGTATAGGTATGTCTAAATGTTTGTACTGATTCATAAATGTATTAGTTAACTCATAAGATGTTTCTGTCTAAATTGTAACAGGATATGTGAAATAGAGCTTATCTAAATCTCTTATATTACGTATTCATCCAGCATCCCTGAAGCTCTTATCTTCACCTTTCAGGATGCTTAATATTCAAATAAATCTTAAATAATACTAAACGCAAGAGATTGAAAAGGGATGGAAGTTATGGGCTATGAAAATTATGTAAGTGTGGATATTTCTCTCGTTTCTATTTAATGAAATTGTATTCGATCTTCGCGTTCTACAGTCTGAAACAAAATTTTCGGACGCGTTCAGAAGAATGCAGGGTCAACCGGTAAATATTCATAAGCTGACTATCTCTCGAGTGGAATGGTGAGTTTTGCTATTTCTGAGCAAATTCGGTCGTCGCGTGTCTCCTCCCGGTACTACCCGCTGATATCGCGAGCCATGGCTTTTATTATTTTTCAACCAGCAAAGTTTGCTCGTGGGCGCGCCATGGAATTACAACTATTCTCGAAAAGACATCTTCGTCCGGCTTTGTTTGTAATTTCCATGGAACGAGTCTCCGGAGAAATTTCTATCCGCGTATTACTCGGATGGTTTCACAAATGAAAACTGTCACACAATCTATAAACATTATTCGAGCAAACTTGCGCGTTCTTCAGATTTTTAATACCGGATGTGCTTTTCAATTGTTTATTTTTCTTATGTGTTATTCACTATAAAAAAAACGCTACTTATACGAATTTATAATTATTTCACAAGATTTCGCGTGAGGTGGTCGTTTATTTGACGGAAAGATGGAACTCGTGTGATTCCGCTTTATTCATAGTGTACGATGTCATTGCGATCAATAACGTTCGACTAAAAGCAAATGGCAATCACGACGAACATCTTCTCGATTTGTCGAAACGACTGCGCTCGCGCGGGAAGAATTTACTCCGAAATTCCCAACTCGGTAAAACCGATCGGCCACGCGGAATCTGGCCTCATAGCAATTCGCCTCTCGATATTAAACGCTTTAATATCGAGAAAAGATGTGGACGAGAGAAAAAAAAGGGCTTCCGAGTGTTGTCCGGCGAGCGTGTGGGTGTGTAAACCGCGGATGAAAGTGGATAGATCCGCGGTTGTTCGACGAATAAACGCGATGTGCATTGTGAACTACACATATATGACGAACAACATATGCATTGTCGGGTAACGTAGGTGTGCGCCTATGCGCACGTGCTGGTAAATACATTCGATTTATTGGAGGACGCGACCAGGTATAGAGCCATACGTTTTTCGTACGATAGCTAAAGCTTCTTTTTGCGCAGCTCGCATTTTGTTGTTGCACTTTTCACTACCGACTACTCGTCGTTTTGCCCGGCTATTTTTTTTTCCTTTTTACGTGAGCATATACACCCCTGTCTCTTCTCGCTCGATTCTCGCTCGGTTGTACGCGCCGAGGTCGATACGTTTCGTGCAGATAAACGTATACCGTTTATAGGTATAGCGCATAGATATGTGCGATATGTGTGATATATCTATCTATATTAATATAAAAACCGTTCCTCTCTATTTCTTTTCTAAATTTTTCTCAGGTTCTTCATCGAGCGGTTTTATTTAAATGTTTATTATTTACTGACCAAAATTTTATTTTAATTTTAATTTTAATATGCCTCCAGTAAAATATTACGCAAAGTATATATGTATATGAAATGTATATACGCATATGGAACTTTAATAAATTTTTTATTAAAGTACCTTTTATAATAATTTGCAATAAAATTCCACATCCAATGATTAAAAAACATGGCAAACTTAAAATACTTTATGACTGTATAATAAAATATATATTTCTCGATATTTTTATTAAATTTTGACGTAAAAAATTTTAAAATTATTGTACGCAAAACACGAATAGGACCATAAAATTCGCCATTATATAGTGAAATAAAATTTAAAATATAATATCACACTTGCTATGTGTTGATTAAACTGTATTTTCTTATTTTTGTTTGTCTCCTCTCTCCCTCTCTCGTTTTTCCTCTCTTTATATAATATTTAAATATACATTTTACTTCAAATGCAGATAGTTCAAGAAAATGTAGTTAGAATAAACAGACCTATTGTTATTGGTAATCCTCTTTCTAACTTTTTACCATTCTTTTGTTAGTGGCTGGTAATGCATATATTGTTACGCATTTTATTCCAGTTTCAATTACAAATGTGATTAATATCCGACATCAGTTTCACAACTTAACAAGGATACCGGTATACAACGACGCCTTAACAAGCATTTCCTTCCACCGTTTTGTCATTCCCAACTCGTCTCCGTTATTCTCCTCCTCGATGTCCTTTTCCCGAGACTATCGCGGTTCCTCGCCTCGAGAAAATGTCTGATACTGACAAAAAGGGAAGACGTAAATTAAGAAGACGAAAGAGAGAAGAAAAGATAGAAGGAGAGGGAAAAGAAGTGAGGGATCCGTTGATGGATGATCTTGGTAATTATTTGCGGACATTTCCTTGCTCCCTGCTTTTCTCTCTCCACAGGTGCACCAAGCAACGCATTCTTTGCGATTCTTTTTCCCCACTTCCTTCTTCTTCGCGATTCTTTCTTTTATCGTCTCTTTCCTCCTGTCATTTTTGTCTACCACGGCCGCGGTCAAGATGGATGAGGAACCATCGGCGTTGTAACCACTAGCCCGTGTTTCCCGATAAAGAACAATCGACGAGCGTTCTTTCTCACTGTCGCCGGGGAAATTATCAGCTCGGATCCTTTCTCTCGAAGCATTTTTGTCTCCAGCCAATCTCGATGAAAAAAAAAGGAAGGAAGGAAGGAAGGAGCGATATTTTTGTATTTTATTTTCTGAAAATATGCGTTTCCTGAGTCACAAATCGATTCTTTATAAATTTACTTGATTAAAATCTGGAAGGTAGAAATTGTGGCTCGATTTTTAATAATTATAATATTTATTATTGAGTGAGATTGATAAGAATGAAAATAAATTTTCCTCGTAACGTTTAATTTAATTTATACAATACTAGCTTGATGCCTGTGCTTCGCTACGGTATGTAACTACTTTAAATCAAAAACCAAGTTAGCTATCTTTAAAATTATTTTAAAAATAGACCATAAAAAGTTACAAAAAAATATAATATTTTATTCAAGTTTGTGTAAAAATTTTAAATTCAAGTTAATGAAAAATTCCGTAATATTTGTATTTAGAAATATGTTGCATACGGTAAAAATGTTCGCAGATATGTATTAACGAAAATTTACGAAGAATCTTTGACGATATTTGCAACGCAGACTTGACACTTTTTGCTGGGCTATCTTTTCTCTCGAGATAATTCTGTTTGCCGACTTTGTCGTCGATATTTATTAAGTTTATCGAAGTTTGACGTAATTAAGGAATGGCAGGTTGGATGCCTAAATCTTGTTGAGTGTCAACGAATGCTGCGATGCGACAACGTAGTTTAAATGGACTTTGCATGCTCCCTCTAAAGCAATAAACAACTACAGTTCACTTTTATTCCGTGTCGTCTATCGGATATCGTGAGACTGAGTGACAGGTTTCTTTTGTAGATTGTGCTCTGACTCAATTGTCGGCATAGCTCGTCAGCGTTGCTTAATTACGCGTTGCGATTAGAAGTTGGATAATTTCGCTGTAATTACAAAATGCTGTCTCGCGGATTCTGTCGCAATCTATTAGACGACAGCAGTCGATTTTAGCGCATAAGGTAGCCTGAATCTTACGCCGAGACATGCAACTTGTGATTCAATTGCGAGCATAAATCACACGTTCTTTTAATTAATTAATTATCCAGTAGCGAAACGACTCTAAGGCATATAAAAGAAATTAATACTTTATAATATTAAATTAATTAATTGACAGTGTATAAAAATTATATTATAATTATATTTATTTGATAGTATATAGATGCAAGTTACTGCGCATGAAAAAACTGTATGACACGTTGACATTTACGCTGTTAATTATTATACGTTATAATAATTCTCTTTCTTTTTCTCTCTCATACAGAGAGAAAGAGAGCGTACTCAAAATTAGATAGAATTAATGTTTTATATTTTTAATACAAAAGATGTGCAGCCGATGTAATTACACGATTATTATTTGAAATTCAGTTTCGTGTCATCGATTTTTACATTAAATGCAGTAATACCTGTGCACAGAGAAATAATATGAATTGAAAGTATATTCGTGAAACAAGCGTTCGATATTCAATATAACCGATGATGTCGGCATAAATGAACGAATGTACAGAGAATTGTTTTTAACTATCTCGATATGTCGAAACAAACCGGAAATTTTTGCTTTCATTTCGAGAAACTTTTGAATAGATAACTAAGCTATTGTTTTCAAATTATAGAACAAAAATATGAATGTTAACTGCTCGCTTTTAGTCACGGTAACTGCCCCTAAAAAAAAACTGTTGTAATAAAATATGAAAAACGCTTGGCAGTTGAAATGGCAGTTAAAATTATTCCTCTCTCGCGCAATTCTGAAGATCCGAAATGAAAAATTTGGCTTCTTGATATTCGAGAAAAAGCCTCCATTTATATCAATTCCGTGTATATCGAGGTTCCCAGTCACAATGTGATATTTTATTGACACGCTGTTCCGTATACGAGTGCATATATGCATCTACACTAGTGTAGAATCTATACCATACGGGTAGAGATAGATCGATAGCATCTGGACCGCTGCATATTTTATCTGACGACTGCTATAACGGCGGTTGCATGCGGTACGTCCGTGGATTACTTAAGCCGTATGCATCGTCAGAACTTTACGGCTCTGCATGCATCCTTTTTCTGGGCATACATCATAGACAACGTCGTATGACGATGCATATACATATTTATATGGCCGAACGAAATCGAAACTTTTGAGAGTTTGTCCAAATGTATCTATGTAATTTCAAATTTTACTGACTGATAGAAAATTAGGATAAAAATATTGCGAATAAACGATCAGCGGTATCAGCGCTGACTTATGACATTTAAATCTTAAGGAAATTACAGCCGATATTAATCTTTGCGTGTTATTGCCTAAAACCGTCAACTCCCGCTGATGAATTACTCGACAGTTAATCGTCGGGGTGTACGAAATTACGTGGAAAATTCGCGCGAAGGGCTATCGTGATAGAAAATTCGACAGCTTCCGCAGAACTTTTACAATTTGTTGTAACTGCGGGACATGAAATTACCGTCGCGCCGCGGTTATTATGAACTTTCGCGTGGCACGAACGTTTTCCCGAAACGCGGACAAGGAAGCGGGGAAAGTGTGTCCGAGCATAGAAGTTTGGTGCATGTGCACATGCCAGATTGCCACACATAACACGTGGCACGGCCGCGAAACGTGATCGTCCGACCGCAGTGCACCATCGACAATGAAGTTCCTCGCGCATTTGTAACCGTGCGTCTCTGTGCATCTGTTCCATGCACATTGTACACTTCCGCAAACAATCTTGGTCTTTCGATCTTCAAATTGATTGTACAATACGTAATTGATTGCAAACAAAACAGAGGAAAACAAAAGTTTTCTTACAAATATTTTTTATATTTTATTCTTTATATTCTTTATATTTTACTTTGTCATATTATTATTTATTTTTAGTTAATCTGAAATTTAAATCTAATAAATAAATATCCAAAGAGATATTGCGAAAACATATATATCTATATAAAATGAGGATCAAAAAGTGAATATAATGCTGCTATTTCCACAGCAATAATGTTTAATGTTTCAATAACGATTTTATAGAAATAGAAATATTTTAAGCTTAATACCTCTCTGTGATATACTATATCCCAAAATTTATTTTATTTATTAAATTCCATTTACACTTTTTTATTTTACATTTATCGCGATATCACACTTCCCTTCCACTCTTAAAACCGTATTTATTTTATTATATATGTTTCATAATAATATTAAATGATTTTATGTTCTACAAAATTTCTCACGTAAATGTATTGCTGAAGAAAAATACTCAGTTTCTTCTACTGCAACTTCTGACTAATATTGTTTCTCTTTTTCTAACATTTCGTATTTAAAATGGTAAGTCTTTAGAAACGCTAAGTTGAGAATACTCTCAAAATAATAAAAAAAAATAATGAGCTATTTAGCGTTGAGGGTGAGAGATTAAATTACCCAGAAAAGTTTAATTCTCTAATAATGTCACTTATATATGTACATATTTTCGCCAAATTTTTATCAAAGCAACGGGAAAACTCTATTTTTCCGGGATATATGCTGTGGGGCACACGTTTCGCGTTCGCTGATATACGGTACTCATACGTCGTTCAACTTTTGCGTCATGTAATATGTCAGAAATACATCTCGTGCGCACGAAATTGAATTAAACATATAATATTTTTCATGTTCGTCCGCGTCACGTTGTGTGCAAGGAATTATTCGAGTCTTCTCTCTCTCCACCGAACGTCTCGCATGTGCGCGAGCACATACAGAAATTGATCCGACAGTGACATATGGCGTGCTAGAGATATAATAAGGAGCGACGAATAACGAGGATGGGGTCGTTATCGCGATCCGCAGACAGGATCCTGCTTAGGTAGGCTGCTTCTCTCGCTCGTTTATCTTATGCCGGTAGCTGTCCCGTGGACCATCTGCAGAGCAGGAGAGATTGAAAATTCGCGTTACGCCCGAAATTTCCCGCTCGTTCGAGAAATTGGCCCAATTAAACGGCGATATAATTGACAGTGACTCAATTACATGGGAGAAGCTGGAGTTAGAAACGAACAGGTGGGAAGAGATGCGGTTATGAAGCTCCTGGTGGAAATACGATGTCTTTAGTCTGGCACGTAACAAATTACAACGGAGAGAGAGAGAGAGAGAGAGAGAGAAGGAGAGAAGGAGAGATAGAGACAGGAGGGAAAGGAGAAAGAGAGAGGCGTGTAGTTCCTGTCAAATTAATATATATCCGCGTTCGTAGAATTGCTTTCGACGTTGATCACCGTAGCGACAAGATCGAGATTGACGGCATAATAAGAGAACATCCTAAGTCATTTCCTCGCTAATCATTACAGTTGTGATTCAAGCATCAAGAAATCAAATAAATCATTTACATGAACTATTATCACTTGAATTTTTATAAGAAATCAACAAAAATTGTTAGCAAAAGAAAATATTGATATTTGTATTCGAAAATTAACTGAGTATTCTGTCATCACCCAATCATACTTTTTGATAGTATTGATAGAGGCTAATTTAGGATTCATTTCTGAGAAAGTTTTTTACATTCTTTATCACTTTATGCAACTCGATCGTCAATCGCTCTTTGTTCTCGTCGTAACAAATATCGCGATATCAGAGCGTCCTTGTGTAATCTCAAAACAACTTCGGGCTTTGATCATCTTCAAAAGCGTTGCTCGCACGAGCTCGCCGCGCGCAATTTCTACATCGAAATAATAAAGATCGTGGCGCTATTAAAGAGACTACATTGTGGGGGCTGCATCGTATCCACACTGTTTGTGTATACACGGCAAATCTCGTGGATTTCTTCATCGCGACGCCGGACTTGTTATTTCTTCCGGCTCCGTCTTGGAAGGAATCGTGGAAATGTGTCTGAGATCGGAAGTAATGAAGATTCAGCCGCCACAACATTCGTGCGTACAACGGATCCGTTACGTGCCTGCAGCATTTATTGAGTTTATCTTTACGCTCTCTCCCTCTCGCTATGTTTTTCTCTTTTTCTCGTGTACATACGGCAAACAACCCCGATACTTTCATTTTAAAGCGAACGAAATTCTAAATAATTCCGTCGGCGCTTATTTTCTCAAAGTAGCAATGATCCCTCTAAAGCGAAATAAATTACATTCTTCCTTTCGCATCAAAATAAAATGGAACGGCATCTTTTTACCAGATTTAATTATAATTACTTTATCATAATTACGTTATATATACATGTTTAGTAGCGGATAGTATTTTTATACATTTTTATTACTGTTTTATGTTTATTGTAATTATCGCTTTTTGTACTTTTAACATTCAAAATTTTTAAATCAGTTACGTTACACTGCTCTATTTCGATCTAGTGATTAAGGTAACATTAAGGTAACAATGTGAAATATTATTTTTAACAACAGTTAGCAAAATTTGAAAAAAAATAATAATATTTACATATTGAAACCAATCCTGTTCTAGAACTGGTCTCGAAGCCTCAGGCAAATGTTTCATAAGCCTATATAATAATATTCCATTTCATATCATATTCATACGTGATACTTAACATTAATATGTTGATATAACAGTAATGATATTCAATATTTGAAACAAAATCGTGCATGATATAGCTGATGTAAATAATACTGTTGTGTATGAGAAATAATAATTAAATATAAATTCACTATATTATAATTATATATTATTGATCTATTGCGATATTATTTGAAAAAGGAAAAAGAGAAAGTAAAAACAGAGCGTGATTATGATAGGCAATGATTATAAAAAAAATTAATTGTCTGAATCGCGGAAATAAACCAAAATAAAGAAAATAATCAAAATACTATTTACATTAGTTGTATAAATGAACATTATTAATAATTTCGATAGGCATCAACTATCAACCTCACATGTAATACCGGTACCAATAATATTAGACGTTTCACGTTACAATAATATTAACATTGCAATGTAAATTGTAACGTTCAAAGAACACGTCGCAGTCTGTCAAAAAAATCAGAAAAGAAAAGCTAAAAGAAAAAAAGGACGAATGTCATATTGCGAGTAGCTGTCGACTTTGCATGTCATTGGATCAACCGAGCGATATCCCGTAAAATCACAAGGAACGTGCGTGCACGATGATCCCGCATATACGCATTTGCATGAGGAAAATAAGGAAGCGGGGCAACAATTCGTGGTGTCACGATATTGCGGGAATATTGGAAGGCCGCCGGTATGAAGCCAGGCGGAATACATACATATATCTTCGATTCCGCCCGCCGGCGAATAAAAGAAGATTGGGAAGGGGAAGGAACAGGGTGTGTGTGTGTGTGTGTGTCTGTGTGCGTGCGTGTGTGTGTGCCGTCGGTTTACCTTCGAAATCGAAGCGCGGCATGTGTGAAAATCGAAGCGTGAAAAGTGTCGGCAATTGGAGCGGAAACGAGGAGAGTATAATAATATTTAGGTGTAACGAGAGGTATTCTGAACGCGAGTCACACTAATCCGATTTTTTTTTAGCGACCCAGGTAAATGTTACGTGTAAAATTGAGAGTATTATCGAGATATTGTTGCAAAACGCCCCGATAGTAGCGTTGATTGAAAAATGAGAGAAATTTACTGCGATTAAAGTATTTTCAATAAATAATTAGCCAGATGCCATTCAACAATTTACACGGCATTGAAAGAGATTAATATATTAATAATGAAATGGAAGAGACTAAATGATATGATATTTGATTTTATTACATTATTTATATATTTATTACATTCTTTATATATGCGAGACTCTACCGTCTCATTTTATAAACAATAAAACAAAATATGACGAGAGATTTTATATCTTCGATATCTTAGGACTTAGAGGAAAGACTTCGATGTCTTGGCGCTCTAAAGCTGGTTCAACTTTTGAAGTTTGTAGTTGTCTAATTTTTCATATTCTGTCGTCGAGATTATTGGATTTCAGAGTCTTACATCTTTCTTTGAATATAAAGCAGCTTTATACGTTTTCGATTAACATTATGATTGAATTTGTAGCAAGACTTTATCACATTCCGATTTCAATACGTTAGTTTATCGATTCGCATAGCATATCGCGAGCAAACATGCTTTGTGAAAACTTCAATATACGCAAATCTGGATACAACACAGAGACTGACATACCTTCAAAGATCCCCCCCTTCTCTCGACTTATTTGCCTGGCAGTCGAAGTACTCGATTATCTGTAGCCGGATAGTCGTTCAACGAGGGTCGTAAGGGGCATAAAACGGTATTACCTTCCGGGAAATCTGCGATAAAACGGACAAAAAGAAGGAAAAAGGATCGACAGGGAGCGGGTGAGCATGGAGGGTGGGACAGGAAGAGGGCGGGATGAAAGTAATTTCCGGGTTGAAAGAAGCCGACTTCAGAGTAAAAACATAATCAGGGGGATGGTCTTAAGTCTTTTAGAGAAAGAGAGAGAGAGAAAGAGAGAGACAGATTGATGGATTATATGCCCAATAAATCAAATTTCTAGCATATTCACTGAGAGAAATGTACAAACGAATCTATTAGTTTAATCTGATATGTATCTTTTTAGAAGATTTAGAAGATACATGATAATAATATAAAATCCAGCCGAAAATATCATACGGGCACTTTTCATCCTTTTTAAACTGTTCGTCACCACTATGTTAACTGTGTTAAAAGGTTTCATACTAGTTTATCTGTAAAGAGATAGATATAGGGATGCAAAAGCAATTCTCACGAAATAACAATGTACAGAACCCATCCACCCTTTTTGTAGAGCTTTATATAGCTCAAAATGTAGCGTTCGGTTTTAATTAGCGATACAACATTTGTTGTTCACAAAACAGTTTGGAACATGTCGCCACGCAGTATTACTGCCTGTCAGTGGCAGACAACCTCGCGCATTTGAACACAATATCAAACTAGAGCTGCAGTGGCAACGGTCACTTGCATTGCCATGCGACGACATGAATGCGATGCATCCTTGGCTCGCTATCCACTCGCCGTCATAAATTCCGCCTCTCGATCCGTTATCTTCGCAGCTGCAGGCTCGGAAGATAGCCGGTCTCACGATCGACAGGAAAAGAACCGAGAGAATATCTGTTTCTTAACCTTATTCTCCCTGCTGTATATAGCTTACTTGTGAACTTGCAGATTTTATCAAGTTGGCGCAAAGATTTGTCGCATTTTTCAAATAAAGTCCACGACGAAATCGCTCAGTTTCGAAGTAACTTTTATTAAGAAGAATCATTCGATCCAATTCAACTCCATCTCTTTTTATCCACAAGGATATTTTACGATTTACTTTCTAAAAAGCTCAACAAGGTCCATTTGAAAACGGGTCTTAATGAAAGAGCGATTAATCTTTCACGCCGAGATCTATTAATTAATTAATGAATACCGAAATTTTCCTCTCAACACGCTCGATTGTGCTGTCCGACAGAATGCGTAATATAAAATTTGCATCTATATAGTGGACTATATGCCGCATTAAAACATATGACTTGGCACCGTTTCTGAACAATATTCGGTGCGCACCTCGCAACGCAGCGTTAGCATGACCCACTCGAAGGCATTCGTTATAATTAGCGTCATGAGCACACCTCGTTGTCCGCAAACCGCAGCGGGCGAATTACTCTAATGTCTCAGCCGAAATCGTACATACGGTTGTGTTGCATAATGTCGACTACGGCGCGCGGCGTGGCGTGGCATTGCATATACGGAAAATGCAAAATCGACTACAACAACCGTGCTGTAATTCAAACGCGTGTTGCACGGTCATCAGAAAGTTAATAATCGTAAAATTTATAACCGTCAGACACTCGAAATGTCAAGGAAATAATAGCGAGGTTATTTCTAGTTTAACATCTTGCATTTCATCTAAAAGATTATTCAACGAACGGATAAGTCGTGTATTTACTTTTAATTTCCTCCATGTGTTTATTTATCCTAAGTTCCCCATTGCAATTTATTCGACTGTATTGATGATATCGTTTAATTGCATACTATTGTGAGAGCAATGTGATTCGATACACTGCCAAATAATGTAGGATAGTACGTTATTCGTAACAGATATAATTATCGTCAGTTGCAGCAAGCCCTAGAAGATACATATTGCTGCTCTAATACGATATTAAAATACCTCTACCAATGCAATCTAGTACTATTCATATTGTTAAACAGCATTAACTCGGGAACGAGCGCGGGGATTTTTACCTCAGTATCGAGAAAATAAAGGTTTAATTACGTCACAGTAATTTTAATGTGCTTCTTTCGTTTTTTAAATATTGTTTTGGTTTTCCCTTACTTGATTCAGAAAATGTTAAGTAAATTTATGTATTACATATTGTAAAAATCACTCCAGGTGACCATTTATGCAAAAAAATCAAGCGTCCCGAATTAATAACAACGAAATTGATAAACGTTAATATTGAATAAAATAAAAATTTCATTATTATTGAAATCACACATTTTCTCCATTCTTCTCCTTCTCTTTAAAGAAATAAAATTAAATTCTTATAATACCATCAAGTCTTTCTTTAAAAATATTTTAATATTAAATTCGAGTAGCGATATGCATTTACTTATTCATATGATTACATACAATTACATGATCGTCCAAACTAGTATAACAATAACAGTATTTTTGAAAAAATTAATAATAAACGCGCGCGCGGCTCAAGAAAGCTGCCATGTATTCTCGATGGAATTGCTTTACGAAGTTGGTGAAATAAGCGAACGAGACAATGAGAGAAAAGCTCTACGTACGGCAAACGTTGCGCAAGACATGAAAACATGAAAGAAAAGGTAAAAAGGGTAGGAGACGCAGTCTAGGTATGAAATATGCGCGAAAAGTCCGAGCAAACACGATCGCAAAGCTTCGAGCCTTTCGCCGAGAATCTCCATCTTTCCTCCACCTGACCTTCTTCCATCTAGGCGCGTTCCATGCAAGATTCTACCTCGTGGAAATGATGGCAGCTCGTTTGCCCGTGGAAACGGCGATTCTTTTCGGTCACGAGAGCTTCCCTCCTGACCCCCGTAAGGCGTAAGCTCGCGGACAAGCAGCTTCATGTTCAATATCATCTTTCTACCTTCGTGCAATCTCATACAACCGCCAGCAATTTCAAAATCTAACCCCCTAAACCGCGGTATACATTCCCTCAGCAAATTGCCATCAACGTTTTATACATGACTATACAAGCTGTCTCATCTCGAACAGACAGCCATAATTTGTATCCTAATATTTAGAAAAGACTACTGTTGACGAGACGAGATACATAGACATGCTAAAGAAACGAAGTGACATTTGTCATTTCAATCGAGATGTTTCCTTAGCAACAATGACTTGACTCATTATTCATTGCTCGAGATATAAAGAAATTAACTATTTAATTTATCTTTATTGAATATCTCGGAAATTAAATCTTGAATTAAGTTACTGTCAAAATAATTTACTCGAAATTAATTGCTAAATTTGACTTTCTTGTTATTCATCTGAACACTTGAAGCTTAATTAGTCAGGACCTAGATTTCACATCGGTGCATAGGTGTCGTGTGTTTTCCTTACTAAAATTATGCACAGGCGCAGATGAACCGCATCAGGCATTATTGATTGCAAAATAAGTGAACGGCAGTTTATATTACGCTTGAAATCAAGGACGCGATTAGGAATATTCTTGTCGGCTGAATAGCTTCGTTAATTCGATAACTTAAACTTCGTCTTTTCTTCACGTGCCGCGCGGAATTTCGATGTTCGTTAGTTTAATTAACGAATTTATCGTCCATCCCGACAGGGTAACATTCTTCCAATCGATAAGTTTGTACTAATTGAAATCGTGCTTGCATTTCTGTAATCTAGTCATGCATATAGCTTCTAATTGGAGGGGTAAGGCCACGAATTATGATTCGTTCGATCGTTTATTCTCTGTGTGATATCGTTCGATCAGATAACATCGAAAATGGTAATCGATGAAATATATCATCGCATATAAAATTCTCACATTGTTAAATGAATATCAACTAGATACACTGCCATTTTTGGAGGTAAATTTTATCCACGTTTTATTTTATTTTTGTTTTTTTACAAAATAATTTTTAAAAAAATTTTAAATTATAATATTCACTGCATTTGCAAAATTATAAATAACAATGATCTAATATTTGTACTGAAATAAAAGATAGTGTGAAATCTTTCACAAGAAAACTGAAACGGAAATAATTCTCACATAAATGAAACTTGTTCTATTTTCATATCTGTCATTATATACGTTGCAGCAATTTTTTGACCACCTTGTAGGAGCAAATAAGGTATACTACTGAGTACTGATTTATACACTTGAGTAACGCGAAACATAACAGTGTTTATACGTCGTGAAATGACAAGGTGAAAAGGACGCTCGTTTAGGCCGATAACGTACGATCCCTCCAATTTTCGTAGCCCGAAACGACTCTCGTTCTCGAGAGCCAGAAATATATTCACGGTCGATCGAGCGACTCTGTAAACTCGTAGGGCGAAGGAACGTCGTTTTCCTGAAAAAGGAAGAGAACATCGACGAGTCTGGATGTCAGCGAAGTGCTAACGGCGAAAGAAGACGAGCCAATCGATAGCTTCGACAAACGAGGAACGACGACCCGACAAAATATTGACTCATACTACTTGGCAGTGCGGTGTCGCCGAATTTCGACGATATTTCCGTAGCCAAAATCCCTTTTCTACTTTAATGTTTGACAGTAAAAAGCAGCCCTCCATACTTAAAAATTTGCAAAAACAAATATCTCCTTTACCTACATACGCTTTATTTCTTGAAACAAAACGGACGAAACGTAGCACATAGCAAACAGGACGGAATAAACATAACTTGCAAATGAAAAATTTGCGAATGTGGAAAGATAATGAAAGCGCGAAAAAATATAAACCTCGGAAATTTTAAAAGCTGTGACGAAGCAAAATATGACTAAAAAATTACAACTAAGTGGATACGGTATCATGTAGACAATCATAAAATTTTATCAATGCGCAAAAATATTACAATAAAACATACAGTTGTATTTGAGCATTACAAATATTCGATACATTACAAATAAATGTATCGAGAACTATAAATAGATGATACAAATATTATCTTTTTCATATAAATGTTAAAGTTAATTTTAAATAATTTATGAATACCTATTTTAATATTTGCTACACACATACGCTTCGTAGAATAACCTTTTAAATTTCCAAAATACCATATAAAATATAATGTAATTAATATATGTACCATGTAAAAGGAATATAAAATATCAAGTATTATTATCTTATCTTCGGGAAAAGCTCGAAAACTTACTGCTTCACATTTTTGAAATATCTTATCATCCCGGGGTAGAATACGGAAGCGCCGTCAGGAACAGAGCAAACGAGCTTGGCTTCGGAGATAAAGATAAGGACTTGATGAGGAGGAGGGTGGAATTCGGTATCGTTGCGTAGAGCGTATATCGTCGCCGTTTCCACTTCCGGCACACAGTTCATTCTCTTACGCTTTATCGCGACTTACGACAGTCTAGCTGCAAAATTATTTTTTCAGGGCACCAACGTTGCTGCAGCGCAAAGTAAGCATACAATACTCGCGTGTTTTATCCTGGTGCGCTAGAGCTCACTCTGCGAAATATATATACAGGGCGCTTTGAAAGATATGGTTGTAATCTCACGGAAATGTTTAAAAAGAATCTTTTAGAGGAGAAAATGGCATATTTGTGTTAGTGAAATAATATTACTAACAATATCAATACTAATATTAGTGATAAAGAAATAATAATAGTATAGTTACAAAACGAAAGCAGATATAAAAGTTGTCTCTGCTAATTTAATGCCTGTAGCTACAGCTAATGAATAAAACATGCTGTGTGTGTGGTGTAGAATAATAAATCATAATAACGGAGAGTAATACTAATGTATTATGATATTAATATTTCCCGTTCAAACTAGAATCGTGTCGCTCTTAGAACATTCTATATAGCTGCTGCTCAGAAATTCTCGCGGCATGGCTGCACCGGAAGTTCCTAACTGCCGAAGTTAGCAGACGTAACGGATATTGCATTGCATTGAAACATTACGCTTTCCGTCCCCTTGCGAAATAACTAATTGAAAAAAAATCACCTTATTGAAAAATGCAGTTCTTCTTCCCTAACATTTCTAGATCCCTTGCGTGTCCGGAAAACATATCGGTTAAATTTTTGGATAAATGTGTGTGTGTGTGTGTGTGTGTGTATGTGTAGAAACAGATAGCCGTGGAAAGAGTTTCTCTCGGGAGAGGAGGAGGCTCAAGGTCACTGAAACGCGACAGAATCGCGCGTACCTGGTTCCCGTTCCACCCTGTCTTCCGAAAGTTCCCCTCCTTCCCCTGCCACACCCTCCCCTGCCGCCATATTGATCGGCGCCCCTTCGCAGCAACCCCTACTGCGTCTCGGCCACCCCTGCAGCCGTTACCGCGACGTTGCCGCGTCTTTTTCCCCTGACAATTTTCTGCGTCCTGACATTCAAACACGTTGACAGACGAAGCGACGTGAGTGTTACAAAAAATTGATTAACTTTAAGATTGAGGACTGTCTATATCATTGCCAAATTGTCCAAATATCGTGATTGTTTAATCGATGTATGGTTTGTCATTCGCAATAATGTGTATCGTAGTTTGCATTATATTAATTCCCCAATTAGTAGTTAATTACAGTATCCATAGATTAATATAAATTATATTTGAAAGAGAAGAAAGCTAAATTTATTCAATGTAAACAGAGTGTTAATGGTTCAACGCAGAGATATTTTTCTTCTTGAAAAGGATTTTCAGATCCTATAGGTTGCTACAGTTAACGTCTTTTAATGTCTTTTAGATAAGTTAAATGTCAGGTTAAAGAATATTTCTGTGCATTTTATCCTCGTTCACTTTCGTATTCAGACGTTGATAAGCAAATGCCATTTCTTCACCGCCGCGATATAGAAGTTCTTTCAAAAAACAAACTGTGCCAAGAATATACATTTGCAATGTTTTGCATACAAACACCATGTCTTTTATTTTTCTTTGCATATTTTTTAACCCTACGATATATTATTTGTTTTATCAATATGTTCCCATCCCCGGTCGGAGTGAATTTATTTCATTGGCTATAACAAAATAATAAATAAGAAAATAAATATCAATTTTTTAACTTTTTATTTTAACTCTTCTTTATTTTTGAGAGAAATATTAAATATTGCGCTTGGGAAAAAACCACTCCACTCGTACATCCTAGGGCTAGGGTTAAAGAAACGCAACAGTCATGCATTCGACCCTTTCCTTCCTCCTCGACCCTATTACCCTCCCACGCGTCATCTTTTATCTTCCACTCGCTTTCCTGTTTGTACTTTCCAAGAAAGTGAGATAGGTGGGAAGGGAAAGGAAGGGAAGGGAAGGGATCGATGCCTTCCCGAGCATTACGTGCAACGGCCGGTAATATCGCTTTCTCACCCTTATAGCTTTAGAAACCCTCGCAGCTATCCCCTTTTGACATTAGTTGCAAAGCAAGCTATTCTACAAAATCCCAACAATAGTACATCCGTGATTCCCGATCGTTTTTCGCGACTCCAATTTTGTATTTCCTTTTTGTACGAGATTGCAGGGATGCCGCTCTCGCCAATTACTTAATCCCTTTCCACCCGACTAATAGCTCCCTTTATCGAGTTCTCTTGTCACAGAGATTTGTTTTCCGCATTCGAAATCGAGTCTAGTATCGACTATTTAAATAGCTAATAACACAGTTTTTTTAACAGACGTTGCTGTAAAAAAGTTGCTGTAGAAATAAATCGTTCAAGATTCTATTATACGCTATATCAATTCGTACCTGGTTTACGTATATGTTCGTTGACGCATATATTACTTCTCGTGTAAATTATGAACATTGTAAATTAGGTTTTAATTTTTTTTATCTCGAAAACAATCAACAGAATATTGAATCTGATATTTTAACAATTGAGGATGCAAAAATATTAACGAGTATTATTTTAAATGTATGTTAAAATTAAACGTGTTCAAACGAATAACAATATAAAACATTAGTATGCTGTTATATTGCGTCTTGTTTACTTTGTAAGTGTTTTGGGGATGCAAATAAGATCTTATTCTTCAACTAATAATTATATAAATTGTAATTATTAGCCGATTTTTTATTTCAGTACATAGTTATCGAGTTAATTAATATAGAAGCAAAACTTATCTTCGCTTACTAAATCGCACATAAATGATTTAATAATGAATACGATTATTATTCTTTCAACGCTCACTAAATTTTAAACGTGTGGAAGCGAAAAGACGATTGATAGTGCACAGGCACAGATTACGATCAGATTAATTCGCGGCATCGATGCGCTTCGGTACGGAGGAGAGATAGAAAAAAATAACCCACGGTGTGCCCCGATTAATTTCGACCTATCGATGAGGCTTGATCCTGGATTTCCGGACCGAATTCTTAGTCTCTGAAAGGTTAGAGGTTGCCAAAAGGTCGTGAAGCATACTGTGCATTTCATCGCTATGCAATTTTCTTAAAAAATTTAAAGGTCATACTAGATGGCGAAGGATGGTCGTTAAAGAGATGAATGCTAGTCTCTGAAACTTTTTCTCGAGAAATTAATAAGAATTAAATGCTTGCGTAATGCAGTAGAACAAGTGAAGAATTTAGTTTTAAACTCTCCTTAAATCATCCATTTCTAAAAAATATAGATTACATGTTACGTGAAAACAATACAGAATTCGTAATATCTTTGTATAAGCATTATGTTTTTTTTTTTCTTTAAATATAGATATAAAACGGTTTGGAAATAATTATTTATTTAACGCTGCACTTAAATACTCTATATTAATAACTGTCATATCTCGACACATTTCCAAAAGATATCTCTCATTCACAAAATATTATATAAATTGTATTTATTTAAAATTCTTAAATTCAAGCACGAGTTTATCGTCTAAATGCCATCTCCATTTCGATTTGCATTAAATACAAGCTATCACGGTTTCTTAGATACTTTACCACTATCAATAATAGAGTGCCGTATTCAATAATGGTTATTCAAAGTCCGAGTAACTGCCGGAAACAGAAACTACTTCGTTGCTAACCCATACTCAAGTCCCCTCACAACTATCTAGAAGACCGAAACTCTCCGAATCTATAGAACCGTCGTCGGACTTGTGACCTGTGCAGAGACTCGTCTGACGAAGAGAGATGAGGAACGCCTGAGAATTAGCAAGTAAAAATATTAAAAGAGACATTTGGACCAGTAAACCGAGACGGTAGCGATCAAACAGAAAGTTGGAAGAACTCTATGGACTGCCGCGGGCATTCTATATAAAAGATCATCATTTGGCAACATTGAAAGATCACTTAGAAACATTGCAAGATCGTAAGTTACTTTTGTTACTCCTCAAGCCATCATATCAGTTTAGAGACACAAATGGCAAGATACTGCCTTTAGAAACTTTCAACTGCAACAACGACAACTAAAGTAAAGTGAAATGCCCGTTACTAGCGACTGACAAATTGGATCAATATCACGATTTCGAGGAAACAATAACTACCAGGCAGCTAAATGTGGCAATAGTGGAGCACGGACTTTAATAACCAGCCGTTAACGAAGTTTGATGTATTGTTGGGATTTCGTGAAGTATATAGAAACCAAGAAAACACCACGCGTATAGAAACTAAAGATCGCCGGGAAGTTTCTGGGAATGCGGCGCGGAATTTCGCGACCATTATTTCCGAATTCGCCGAGTTTGACCCGACGCGCGCCACGACTTAGCTAAGTTCTACTTTGTGCACCAAAAGCACAAAGATTCTTGCAATTCTGAACGCACGAAGCGTCCTTGCGCAAAAAATCGGTGCGGCAAATTACAAATTCCGTCTAGCGACATGAGGAAACTGTGATGGATCGATGCGATTATTTGCAAAGTTTGATAAATAACGATATATTTCGTTCGGATCAGCGCGAAAAAAATCGGCGCAAATATCATAGACCAATCCTTCTTTTATTGATACGTGCCCTCTTCTAGTGTGCCCTACGATTTCTTCGATAATGCCAACATAACGCGCCGATACGTCAAGCGCAAAGATTAATTGAGGGCAACGTTGCGGGCAAACTACCGCGTCTATCTTAGCGTGGATATGGGTGCGAAAGATGTATCGTGCCCTTCCAACTAGCAAGAATCGAAATATAATGGATGATATCGATTTTTAATAAAGGGAAGAGCAATAGGAAACACTGAGCACGAGTAATTATAATAGCTAGTGAGAAAACAATCGGAATTGTAAAGTGACAATAAGTAGATAGAACTCGTAGTTACTCAATATCATTAGTTTAATAATTCAAAAGATTTTATAAAACAGGAAATTATAATTTGTTAAAAATTATTATAAAATTTTATTTTTCTACTGCAAAGAGAGAAAGAAAAAGAGAGAAATAGAAATTTCAGCTTACATTACTCATTATGGTTGTGTATTGATCATAAATAATGAAAAATTATTAAAATATACGAAATAGACAGTTTAATCAAATTGTTAAACAATATATATATTTTTTATGCACTTGATTATACCTACTTTATTTCCATAACGAAAGCAGCGTAATATTTTTTAATGTGAATAACTGTATTCTTTTATTTAACATCAATGTGCAAGTATTCAAGGCAAAAACATGCCGATTAATCGCAATATTACGCTCGTTCTCGTTTTAATCAAATACATGAAATTTAATTCTGTGCCGTCGGGTCTTCAATTCGATTAACTCGAAAAACACGCGGGTCGGCGACGGATTAAATTTCCAGTTTCGATTACTACATACGGTTATGCTTTTAATGCGATGGAAATTTCAGCTTAACTGCGCCGCACGGCACATGTATTAGCCGACGATGCGTTGCATTTAATAAATCATCTAGATTGATCGGCGCACGTAATTTCACGATGATGGGACGGTGCTGGGGATGTCTTTCGGATCGAGTAAGCTTCGGAGTTGCTGTTCCAGAACTACGAAGCTTCGCTTTCGGAGAGCTATTCCGATGCGTCAGTCGTCGTACGACATATACGGTTACCAGCAGGTGAGTACGTAGAAATGTCCAGCGTCTCCTTTGAAAAATCGTCCATAGAGTGGAGCCTTCGTCCCGAGTAATTCCCGTGATGAATGTACTACGGTAGATTCAACAATAGCCAGCCGAAGTACATTGCCAACCCCCTTCAAATTACGTTCTTGTCAACTCTGACCATCGGTCGCTTTCGAAAATATCTCGTCGCTGCGAAAGATTTTTCTGTGTGCGAGAAACATTCGCACCGAATCTAACTGCGACGAATGCTCTTGCTCAAATCCAAAGTAAAAAATTTTAGAAGCACAAATCAGCGTTCTTTTCGCTGATTGCCGTCTGCGTAAATAAAAAAAAAGACAAAATGTACATTCAATTATTTTGACGATACGTGCTGAGTTGAGGTAAATTAAAAACTGAAGGAGCCGCTGACTCGGAGGAAGACTAGTCACGTTACGTTTCTAAACGCGTAAAGAAACTCTTGACTCGGTGGAAGCGCGAACGCTATCGCCTCGCGCACTTTAATTCTACTCTCACGGTACAAAAAAATCTATAACATACTGCAACGTGGGAAACAAAATTCTCCGTCTCATAAAGCATTCCTCACTCGCATGCCACGGAAGGGAAGGACAACGCGGCAAGGAGGAGGAAACGGCAGGGGCAACGAGTGGGTGGACATTTTCTTGACGTCAAAGGTTTCCAGCCAAGGTTTTCCAGCCCGGCCGCGCGGTTTTCCAGTCACGAACGTCAGTGTGGGAAAAGGCATTACGGGTACGCGCCGAGAACGAGACGGCGGAAGGAAACGATATCTCGTTGCACGTCTAGCGGTGAGAGCTCGACGAGAAATTGCAGAAGCCATCCACGAATCGAGCTCAGATACCGAACAAGTAATTAAATCGTCACATAAAGAGGCTTGTGGATAGCAACAATTATGTGTAAAAGTTTTCGAATTCTGCTTCAGTGAAGTGGAAATTGCGAGCCAAGTTTTCAACAATGTGGGATTTATAGTACGATGAAAAAAATAATAGCATTTTTGCCTTTCTCTCTTTTTCCTCGTTTTTCCCCTCTACATATATCTATATATAAATTCGTAAGTCTCCATTAATTCTAAAATCGTCCCGTTTACGGAACATGAATTGTTTGCATAAATCAAGATGGATTTTGCAATATGAGGCAATTCTCGAAACAGGAAGCTGGGGTTGCAGTCATCAATGCACCTGCGCTATCACAGTTTTGCTCGAAATATGCACGACAGTGTACTGTCATTTTTGTTTACCAGGACCTATCGAGATCCGACGCAATACGCAACAATAAATAGCACAAAGGGAGCAATAGACGGATTAATCTGACTATCGATATTCATTCGTTGTAGCGGTCCGCGTAATAAATTCGCAGTTTACGCGTGCATGGGATGGCGTGCATTTTATGCGGGTATTCGTAATTCATAAACGGAAATGCCAACGGGGGCCGCGAGCAACGGCTAGTCGATTATACTCAGGTATACTGCATTGTTACACTACGCTTTTACTTATACGCTTTTACCTTTACCGCTGACCTTTAACAACCTGAAATGTCCGTTACATCGATCGCGGAATCCCTATAGCTCGTGCAAATAAAACAAGTCCTTTGGGCGAAGATAATGATCCACTTCGACGAAGGACGTGGCAACGAAAGAATCATTATTTCCTCCTAAGCGAATTTTTAGCGACTAATTCCGTACGTCGCGTCGTTCCAATAACATCGTTATTTTACAGCGTTACCGCACTTACGTTATGGTAAATAGACTCGTACAATTATGTCAGGATATTTTCATAACATTCCAAGTGTGATTAAAAGACTACTGATAATATCTGCAATTTTCTTCGTGATAATTATATTTGCTTTAATAGAGAGACAGATTAATTATTAGTAGACTATATGTATCTATAGCAATAAAATATAATATCATGTATATCTAATATAAATAATTCAAGGCATATTATTTGCAATTAAATTATTTACTTTGAAAAAATACGGAAATGAGAATATTAAGGCTAAATAAAGAATGACTAATGTAAGAAGCGCAGTTCAGAATATTTAGATATTCGGGATATACGGGATATAATAAACTAGATATAAAGAACATTTATTGTTTAACGAGCTATACGCTGTATCTTTATATTTAAATACAAATTATCAAATATCTTTCTCGTTACTCTCGCTAGATTACTTGAAAATTGAAATTTGTCGATTTAAAATCAATATTTCTTCAATAAAAATGTCTATAATTTTCAAGTAATGAAGGATTAAAAGTAAGGAGTTTCTGGTAAACTAAATTCCACGATCAAGAAAAAGTAACAAAATTATAACCTTCAGTTAACTTTAAGTAGATCTTGTAACACCTTAATTTTAAACTCAGTTACAAAGATATCCGGCGATTCTAGGACACTATCTCTAGAGGTCACATTCGTGAATACGGGATTAGTAACTCCGAAATACCCGAGTTCTCGATGGCTAACGATAGGCTAGGCCACAGTCTTTGAGAATATAAAAAGAATCATATATATACATTTATTTAAAATATACAAGAAATTGACTTATCGAAAACTCGCAGAAATCATAATATATACAAAATATCATTGAAACTCAAATACAGAAACCCAAATAAATTATATGTATAAAAATTTCGCGGAAAAATGTTTTATATATATATATATATTATAAATATAAAAGGAAGCACTCTATTTTATATAAAGAATGCCACATACCTACATATATATGCGCGTTGCCTGGCATTTTATCCCGCGGTTCGATCTATTTTTAATATATTACTGCGTCGCAGCCCTACACGTTATAGTCTTCCCATTGAACGTAATATTTTTCAATGAATACACGTCAGACGATCTACGATCTATTCTATTCTATGCAAGCAAGAGCTGAAACATTTACCCTCGACTTGTGCATTTCGCGGATACGAGCGGAATACGTCGCATGGTTTCGAGAAATCTAAATATGCGCGCGCGCGTAGCGAACGTGTACTGTCTTTAAATCGATTCACACGATACGAATTGCTTAAATTAATCACGAAGTACCTCCGCCGCGCCCGAGCAAACGCGTTTATTCATGCAACGTTATCAGCGCTGCAGCCACGGCTATCGCGGTACTGTTTTTCGACTCTCGCATTTAGTTAAAAATAATTACATTAAGATTCGCGCGCATCGGGCGGACTTGGATCGATATCGCAAACTATTTCCGTCCCATTCCAGTCCCCGTCATCCCCGCTCCTCTCATTCCCCTGATACTGCAGCCCTGTTATGTAACGAGGGGAAATGAAAAAATAAAAGAGGGAGAGCGAGAAGAAAATACACAAGCCTGAAAACAATTCTATTCCGGCGCTGTTTCTGAAAGAGGTGCGCCACGAAATCAGGAACTACGCTTCTTCTTAACAACATTTCTTGCTTATCTCTGCCGGTTGCGCGGAAATGGTGTTGCCGCGCGGCAAAACATTTTCCGGCGGAGACATTCAATTTTTTCACCGCTGCTGCTGCTGCCCTTTCCTCCGACTGCTGCGATCATCAGGGCTTCTCTCATCTTCGCTTTTCCTCGCAAAATATTTAAGGTCACGATTTGCTGCAGGTACCGGATCAATTGCAAAATTATGCGTTTTGTTTCTTCTACAGCGATGCATTAACAATTTTTTTAAAGCATTTATAAAAAATTATGCAGATGGTGCCGAATCTTTTTAATTTAATCATTTAAACTTAAGTCAAATTCTGTAAGCAAGAATTTTTTTTCTTTACGAACGAGGAAATGTTTATTTGTGATACAAAGTGTAAAATATTATTTAACTGTATAATTATTGCAGAAATTAATTCATAAAAAATAAGAGTTTTACAAATAAAAGTGATATCCCAGCTTAAAAAATTTTAATATAACCGTATAATTAAAAGTTTTGTTAACATTTTCGCATGCGGCTTGAACTCGTTCGCACACGAATTATCACACGGTGATAATCCATCCATCCATATTGAAGCACGAGAATACTCCAGCCAGGTATACAACATTATACTAAACATACATGAGGCACGTCTCGACGCATTATGTAAATACATGTAATAACATTACCTAAGTGCACACGTTTACGTTACGTTTACGTTTCGAGTGTACGCTAGTCAAGTTGTCCCTGCTGCATAATTTGCGCAGTGGTTCGCCGATGCAATTCACTTTTCGCGATTATCCGTCGAAATAGCGTATCACAATTTCGGTGAGCGTCACGAATATAGTTTACTTACGTGACAACGTGCCATCAGTGTTGTACAGTGACATCGAGGTAGACAAAACGTCAAAAAATTCATTCCAGAAAAATTTGTTCCTGCATGTGTTTTTTTGTGTATTACATTCTTGGATCGCTAAAAATAGCCGCTAAAAAGCGGCCTTTACCCATTCGAAGTTCGGGTTGCCGTGGTCTACTTCTCCGCGAGTCACGCCTCCCTTCCGCGAAGCATTAATCGCAGCCCGCCGACTATCGCTGGAAATGCATCCGCGTACTTTAACATTTCGCCTCGGTCGCGTGTGCGGCCATGGCGCACATTTAGGCAGAAAAACGATAAAGCGTATTTTTGCGCTTGAACACGAAAGCGACGCGCGCAGTGGTGCCTAGGAGAAGAGGAATTGCAAGAGCTTGCAATCTTTTAATTATTTGAAAAATATATCAATTTATAATAATATCCAGATTCTATATCGACACGTACTTCTTGATGTCATTTTCTATTTGTTTAAATTTTTTTAAAATATATAGATTGTTATAAGTATCATGAATAGGATGAGCGCCAAATTGCACAAAACGGGAAAATTTAATAATTTATCATTTTAAATTGGTTTTCTGTTTTCATACGTAGCAGTGACTTCGCACTCCAATATATTTAAATAATATTTTCAAAAAATATTATTTTCAGTTTCTTGTTACATATAATTACAATTTCACATATAATAATTTTTGACACAAAATTTATTTCTCCACTTAATAGCACCCTCTCCCTCCCCCCTATTTATGATATTTACTTTATACTCAATTTCTTATTCTTGTCGATATTTTTCTATATATTTCCTAAACTTCGAGAAATTCAGATTTTGTTCGCCTAAGCACCACTGTGTGCTGCATTGGTTCGAAGGTTGCCGGTAAATGTAGGTCGATTCTCAGGTTCTAACTTGGACCCATGTAGCCAAAACGAGCCAATCTCCACCCTTCCAACCCTGGAACGGAGACAAAGAAAGAGCGGATAGGGATGAGGCGATAGCGGAGGCGAGAGATTGCATGCATGGATGAACGCGAGGTGGTTTGAAAATGGTGCTGGTAGTAGTAGTGGATATGCGGCAAAGGTAAAGGTCAGATAAAGCGAATGCTATCGACTGCTTTGTTCGCGGAAACGCTTTACTGGCTCCCATTGTGTTCCCTTGATTATTATGTTCATTCTCAGTACTTGCTGTTGCCTTCTATCACTTATATTTCCGTCAAAGTTTTTATTTCATCACAACCATTAATGGTGCCATAATCAATAGTACCATTTACACTACTACTATTCCTGATTTAATAACTCTTTGCTAATATTATTATTCTAATTAGTCGATTTCTCAAAGGAATTATTTTTAAACATTTCACTTAAAAACTTTACCTGTATTGTTTAATTTTTTTATGGAGAAATATCGTTTTTATTTTATTTCGATAACTTTCAAAATTACTATGATATTAAACGACGCAGAAATTTTAATCAGATTATATGTCATATGATTAAAGAAAAGAAAAGAGTTTAATTTTTATTTATTTTACATAGAAACTAATTAAAGTAAGAAAACTAAAGTATATCTGTCGTTACAGAGAAGAAAAAATTTTGTTAATAATATCGTAATATTGCAATAAAACCTTCGAAAAGATATTTTATTTATGTATCAGTGTAAAAAAAGAAGAAATTTTGATGCTTTTAACCGATATTTCAAACATCCTTTGTTATATTGAAAGCTTCGACAAAAAAAAGATTTAAAAATTCCATTGCATATACGGGCAGCAAAAGGAAGGACGAGAGGCAGAGTAGGAAATGCGAATGAAATGGAAATAAAGAAAAAAAATATATAGGTATGTAGACAGAAAGATTTGCAACACGCTTCGTAGGTCGCTCAAACGCGCCGCTTCCGCCGCGCGAAAGAGACGGGCTGGAAGATGCGATGGATAGGGGTGCGCTTGATAAGAGGGGTGATATGGGGTTAATCGCCGCGTTCACACTCACCGCGCATCAAAGCCGCTCGACTACATCATGCACCCCTAGTCCCTACCTCCACATCCCTGTTTCTCTTTCTCTCTCTCTCTCTCTCTCCCCCCCCCCCTCTTTCTCTCCTTCTCTTGTGCACGATCCGGAAAAGAGAAAATCGATGAACAGTGAAATTCGACGCGGGCTACCGAGTGTCGCCGGGGCGGAACGCTGGACGCGAAGAACGGATTTATGATGCGGCAAGTGCCCACATCACGATATTCTCGTTTGGGTCAGGTGAACGTGACGACCCCGTGTTGAAGGTGGCTGCTAGTGACACCATTTTTTTTATTTAAATTCACTGTTTTATTTATGCACACCAGACGGGTCATTAAAATCTATCGTTTCAAGTTTTTTTAAATCATGTCTAGATATTCACTTTTGAAATCTGTCATTGTTGCGCATTAATTACTTATTGTTTCAAATCTTCTTCCTAAATGATAATAATCCTGATAAACAAGATCTATATATTTTTAAAAGTCAGCTTTTTCAACGATTGTGCCGAGTCGTTCATTAAAAGAAAGCGCGTTCGTTAAAACTACGGCATTTACATCGCAAAGAAATCGTAATCGGGAACGGTCGTTAGAGCTTAACGATCGATGCGGTCGGCTATGTCAACACGAAACTAATCGGCATAGTCGGAGAGCCGGCGGTTATCCCGGGAATCCTGCAGGATCGGTTATCCCCGGCGCTCCTGCGGTTGAATGTAACGACCCCTGCCTCGAACATCGGCCTCGAACAATTTCGCAATTTAAAGCACGGGGTTGCTTACAATTACAATAACTCAAACCTTTTCTCTCATTAGCATCCTGTATCAAAAATTTTATATATGAAAAATTCAATTTGTTAAGAATCTATTTTTGTATAAAAAGTAAAAGTATTACTTGACATATGTATACATATGTACTAACGTTTAGCCTTTTATCATGCGTCATTATACAGCGTGCACAAAGTATTTTCTCGTAGATTGTTTAGATAGGGATTTAAGCGTCTGCGGAATCTCCCGTAACGATATCATATTTCTATAATGCAAACAGCATTACCCTAGATGAGACAATTTTCACAATTGTTTCATAATTACAAGAACTCGTTTGTAATCGTCCTACAACGCTGCCACGCTACAACGCTTTAGATTCGCTACAATTAGTAATAGTTCACAGCTGCGCTTCTAAAGCGAATTATTTTCGAAAATCAAGCAACGGCAGGAAATTCAGTAGATTCTCGAGCGCGCTTCTATAGGTGCAATCCTACTGCGGATTGCAAGCGCAACTTAGAGTGCACAAGATTCTTGGAGTATCCGGCACCGCATCTCGATACGTGGGATTAACGACCGTCGAGCATCGTCGAATAATGTGTGTGACTCGTCAACTTAATTAAATTTGAACTCCCTCAGCTGCGCGATACGTTGAAGTAGTTTTCGAGTGGGCTCGATCACTGTGACGTCTTCGGGAAAGAGGAATCAACGCTTAGACACAAGTCTTGCTCGAGATACCTAACTCGAGAGCTTTTAATTGCTTTTCGTTTGTAGCACATCGGATTTTCGTTAATACTCGTAAATCGCGACGCTTTTGACTTTAATCGGCAAGCCGCGCAACGAAACGACCGAAAAATGCAAAAAAATTCGTCATCTCGCCGCTACAAATTTTCATGATCTATTATATAAACGTACAAACAATCGATGTCAGTTTCACCGTGTTGCGGTTATTTGAGATACACGGAAAAGCTACAGTGCGCTTGGCATAGAACGCGAGCATTGGAGAACGCCTTCGTACCTGATGACGAAGAGGGTTGAGAGGGTCGCCCCTCGTTACGCTCGACACCACCGTCGAGAAAGATTTTCCACGGCCTTAACAGGAGTACAAACGTTTCGAGTATACCATCGCTGCCAGGAAGGACGACTCGCCTCCACCCTTAAAGCCGCTAAGGGCTCGGCAACAACCGTGGAGAGAGTTGCTCGACATTGTTTGTTGGGTTTCCCACTCGGAGAAACTCGACCATCGCGTGGAAAAAAAAAACACAATATCGTGCAACTTTGCGCCGACAAGCCGTGTTATGGCGTATTAGAGAAAATAATAATGATAATGATAATAATTTATAATCTCTCGCAAAGAGATAATGGTTATTGTTTGTTGCCAAGTTAGCTGCTCCGAGAAACAGGACCGTCGCCGTAACTTTGCGAAAGAAAAAATCTTACCGCGGAATACGGCAGTGTAACTTTGCGAACTTTCAACAAATTAATGACAAACATTTTATGCGCGAGTAAACTGTAACAGTAACGATAACAACCCGCGTCTTCGTAAAAAGATGGTTGATGCAGTTTACTAGGAAATTTTATTTTGTAAAACATGACGATCGTTCAAGCGTCACCGATATTTATTTATTGGTAAATCATTATTTAGTCTTGTCTTAACAAGACTTATCTCTATAGTTGTTCGAAAAAAAAAACAATTTTTTTTTGTTATGTAAAATGATATTAAAATACTAAAATACTAAAAATATTGTAGCAATTTTAGAAGAAACCTGTACAGTTATCGCGATATATATTTTAATATGAATGTTCTGTCAATATTTAATTTATTTTTTTTTAATTCTAACATATAATTCATTAATCCCGTACGAAATTACAATGTCATTGAGCGACAAAAATTTTCGCTGGTTGCTACGCGCGTGAGCATAGCTTATACCTTAAAATATTCTCTCTGGCTTTTTGGATGGTACCTGGCGTTAAAAGAAAATGCGGATGCTCATAGACAGCCCGTGAAGAAGAACCTCATTTTATTCTATGCAGTGCAATATGTCAGAATTATATGTTATATTCATGTCAGAGGTTTTTAACAGTTGGCCCATTTCGCTAGAAATGTCTTTTCGAATAAAATACGTTTTAAGAGTGATTCATTGTTGCCGGCGAACACGTACGCGGTACACACATACATATATATGCACCTCGGGAGCTTTTGTCGATCTCACGAAGAACTTGCGACTGGATATACGTGCGAGACATTTCAAGGAAGTCAGACCGCGGCTTTTGCCGCCTGAAAGTTGCAAATCCTTGGCGGACTTTGCACAATGGCGCGCGCAAGTTCGTTCGCGCGCAATAAAAAATGGGCCACCGCGATTTCGCGCGTGAATTATCCCGCCGTGAGCAAATTGAAACTGCCGGCACGACTTCCGAATATATATCGCGAAGTTGAGTTCGTTCGTTATGCGGCGGCTCGCGCCCACAGGAGTCGGACTATACGCGAAATACTCAGACTGCGGAATTAAGTAAGCGCTCGAGCACGCGCATAACGCGTAGCGGAAACGAGAACGAGAACGAGAACGAGAAGTATTGAGTGACTTTAATCAATTTGCAGACTTCGCGATATCGGAATATTCACTTTTATGCCTCATTCGTCCAGTTCTGCAAATATAGGATACGGTAAAAGAGCGAGTGGCAAATTCGTTCGATTCAAGTGGAATTTTAATTGAATAATTATTAAATCAATGTCTGTCTCTGGCGGAATTATTTTTATTTCCAATCCATTTTGAGATGACGCGACCCAGACATTTATATTACTTAATCAAACAGGAAGCATTTTATTTCACATTCATGCATATTAAATCTATTTAGATCTATTCCTGAACAGTTTATATAAATTTTAATAACTTATTTCTATAACAAATCACTTGTCTACTAAATTATGTTATAACAAAAGATTTGCGAATATATATAGTTTTTTTTATAATATATTATATTATATGCAAAAATTTATATAAAAAAGATAATTCACTGACTTAATTACAGGTTTAATTACAACTTTATAAAATGTCCCTTTTTTCTTCACTAATTTAGTTTTCTTTCGGGGAAGGGAAAGAGTCATGGCGCGTTGTATTAATTTCAGAGACGATTTAATAGAGAATTCAACCCAACGCTATGCAAATCATTCTCAAAAGGACGCAATTCCGTTAAAATATTTGTTTAAGAATAATAAGTTAACAGTACAAATCTCTCGCTTCCTTTTAACATTAGGTGCCACTTAAAAAAGTCAGAGAGAATATTTTTCTCCAATACCAGTGAAAATTTCCATCACTCGTAATATAATTTCTTACACAGTTTGAACGATGAAAGATATTAAAAATAACGTACAGATATTTTCTAGCAATTTTAACAGTTTTATGTAATAATTATATTGTAATCTTTTGTGAAAAATATAAGATGGTAATAACTGCCAGGATTCTTAATTCACGTCTCGACAAGGCGAAAGATATCAAATATCACGTTGTCGATATACGGCAGTTCGAGAATAGGAAGCGGAGTATTCCCCATCCAATATCATTGGTCACACCAGTTTCCTCGTCTCGTACCATCGACCACAGATTAAATCATCCCATTACCAGACCGCTGCGGTTCTCCTTACATTATATTCCGGAGTCGTAGCTGGAATTCTCATTCCCCTCGCCTGCCAATCGATTTCTAGAAGACGTAACTGCGCTCGTTTTTCCAACACAATCCATCTGCGCTGGAATCTCGAGTTTAGATTAGTTTCCGTTCCAGATTATTCATTTATAGCCAACTAAGCTTGTTTATAAAATTCAATGGCACTCGGAGATACCTTTACAACTCCACAAATTCTGATCTACTTTAATTCAAATTAATCGATTTTATAATAAGATTTCGATAACATATTTGTTCATACTTTTATAAAGATATTTTGGATTTATCATTTTTTTTTTTCATCATACCACATCAATCTATTTAAAGTGATCGATGAATTCTACCATCAGCTTTCTATTTTCTCCCACTATGCAAGCTGCAATGCGCGACAAAGATAAATCTACCACGAAATGGACAAGTCGGCCACTCGTATCCTATTTTTAGAGTAACATCGGTAATTTTAGTAAAAATCGATCCTTTTGCCATTTACGAAATAAATCTCGCAGCTTTTACGTGTCACATATTTATTCCGTCACTAATTTTTCATCTTATAAATCAAAACCGGACGACTATATTAACTACATCCTGTATCCAGCCCGTTTCTCTTTCGCGACAGTTCTGAGTTTTTATACGGCAATGAGAAAGTTTCGAGGGGAATCTTTATGGAACAAGTTTCATGGTTAGATCGCTAAAGTTTTCCAAGCTTCCCGTATCTCTTAGCATCTCCGCACCTCCCTTCATATTAATCCGTTTCAAATTCGGAAATGAATAAACTCGAATCGATTCTTTTCTTTCCACGTAAAATATTGAACCGGCGCGGCCGAAAACGACGGCTTCATTATACTATATTCTTTTTCTCAAATGCCGAAATATACCAATGACCGTCAGAAAATTTAAACATTTGCATGAAAATTTAAACATTTATTCGTGCCCTGAATTAAACTTTGCATCCTTATACCGTGAATTCATGAGACCCGCATTCTTTTCTTTGTTTCTTCCGCCATCTGCCAAATCCGTTTCGCAGTATTGTTGTTTAATTCAAATGTAGATGTATTTTCACGCGCATAACTTGATCGTACAATAAAAAATACTGATGAATATTGACTAAATTAATGTGAAAATATTCAGCATAATTGCATAATATTTGTATTATGCAAAGATTTGGAAAATTGAGATTATCGTTTTAATTTGTTGCCAAAATGACCGCTGACGAAAGCAGTCCGGAAGATTTAGGATTCGGTCCCTCCTGCAGCGGAGTTTCTGACGTTTGACGGATCGCTTAACTTTTCTTCTCCGATTAATTCTACGATGTAGGTTCGAAACAGGGCACACTGAGCTCGTTCTCTATCATGAAAGTTGTTCCTCTTTGTGTCGGATATTAACTGGTGTGCCACTTGGCGCGGAGGAAACTTGATCTCGTCAAATCGTTGGATCAGTTATCCTCCACTGAACGTGCCGATAACTCGATCATTTCTCGCGATTTTTGAAGCCCGTAGAAGTCAAAGCGGATATTAGATGTCATATGCATGATCGATTCTTCGGTTTGTTCGATATACTATTGAGATCGTGTAGAGATTCAGAAACTCGCTCAATGTTTACCGAAACACATTTATTATCGCGATGGACAGTAATAATTATGAAGGACTCATTCGTATCGGGAAAATACATTATAAAAATTACCCATATTGTAATCAGGTATCGTTAGTATCATCGTTCGAATTATTCGCTGCATTTGCTCGAGTGAATTTTATAACTAAATTGTGATTCATCTTATTATTTCGTTATTGACTTACACCGAAACTTTGCCTATCTTTTCGCACATTGAATTCTCTTGAAAATTTTGTAAAGTACACTAATATTTAAAGTATTTTTCTCCTATGATTGAGAAACAAAGTCGATATTTTATTAATAATTTTTTCGCGGTTTCTCACGTTACATTTTAAAAGCTTATTAATAAGCTTTATTGCAGCTCGAAATATAATAGTAATAAATGTAATTAATATTCATATATTGATATCAGTTACAGATATGTTTCATATATAAACCGTAAAAATTTTATATTATTATACGCATTTTAACTGTATTTAAAAATAATATATATATTTTAAATTGCATTTTGTGACTGTATTGTATTTTCTACAATATTTTATTGTATTTTCTGTTCTATATTGTAATTTTTCTACTGCTTTTTGATGTAAAATAAATTTTATAAAACATAATAAGCAAATAAAAAATAAAAAATACATGATTATAAAGGAAAAAGAACAGCCGATTTAAATTTTTAGAGGGCTCCTATAAGTTGTTTCGTTTTTGCCGGATGAAATTTTAACTTAAATGTAAAATTATAAATATAGTTATGTTTAATTAAAAAATTTCAAAGCTAAATCTCGTCAGTGTATATCTCTAATCGCAACGATATTCGGTAAAAGAGTAGCAACTTGCATGAAAAGATAAGCTCGCTAATTCATTTTTCAAGTTATATAATGAAAAATATAATAAAACGTATAAAATTATAAGAGTGTTGTCCCACGTATGGAAAATTATTCATAGATATTGAATATAAAAACTTAAAATACCAAATATATTTAGCAAACATAAATATAAAATTTACAGTTTAAAAATATTTGTGCAGCAAAATATAAATGTAAATTAATTATTATATTTAAGTTTATAAGATCTAGCTTAAAGATGCCACAAGAGAGGAGAACAGTGGTTATTCCTGCTCCATCCAAGCCAACCGCGAAATCCTCCCTCTCTACATCAAAGTCTGCTTCACGCCCACTTTCCTTCCAGTCCGTATCCTTGTTATGCCTCGTAGACATTCACTCGAAGACCCACGTTCTTACGCCTGACAAGCTAGCAGAATATATACCCTCATTCTGTCAGAGCATCATGCCACGTGACTGTCTATTGGAAAACGCGTTTCGTTAAAATAAAAGCAAAAATAGAAAGCGGAAAATTAAACCGACCAAGTTTTGTAACAAAGAAATTTGAATCTGGAAAACAAACATATTAATCTCTTTTATTTTTCTTTTAGAAAAGAAGAGAAATGAAAAAAAGACGGGAAAAGAGAAAAAAGAAATGAAATTTTTATTAATTATGATTTTAAAATTTATGTGATACTAACTTTTAGCAACTAATGTTGCTCGAGAAAAATTTGTGATGTATATAATTCGAATTGAATAACTATTGTATATACTATACAGTATTGTAACAAAATTCAGTACTTAATTTTCATTGGAATATTGATGTTCATTACGAAAGTATCTTATGAATCCGCTCTAAAAATCATTCCGTGTTTAGACAGTAGGTCTCGAGAAAACATGGACGTATGGAATGAACGTCTGAGATCACAGTGGGAAGCTGAAGAGCGAAGAGGAGGAACAAAACGTGCGGGGAAAACGAGAGATAACTTCCGTGACACCGTTAAACGTCGCGGCGCGGCTCATAAATTCCCTTAATTAAAACTTCATATCGCGCATCTGCATAAAGAGAGGAGAGCCTACGAATCTCCCGCTGTCCTGTTCATTCGTATTAACATGCTGTCACATGCGAGACGCGCTGCGTTCAACCTCTCAAGAGCCAAGCTAGACTAAATCGACGCTTTTATTCCTCGAGCGTTTTACAATTCTATAATATACGCTCTATTTGTTTAGAGCGTTTGATTTGATATAGTACGGCAATTTATAAATACAAATATTTGCAGCGAGGTGAGGAAAGTGGAAATGGTGTAGAATCACATATCCAATAAACCAGTTATTCCCAAAACAATTGAAATTGATAGAACTGATTGAACTGGTTAATGGATAGTTAATAATTCATCAGTAACATCAGTACGAACAAAGCAGAAAATTAATAGGAATCAACGTGACTAAATTTAAACGTGCTCTACCAACAGTACGCATTATAAATAACGATACAATGCATTGTTTGCATTAAGTAATAATAATGCGAAAAAGTAATAATAATCGAGCTATAAGTAATAATAACAATTAGCGCTCAAAATTTTTGTCGAGGGCAGCGTCGAGAGCAGAGAACGCGCGCGTTTATACGTATTCGCGGAAATTATCTATATTGTTCGGCAGATGCACAGGTCAACCTGAATGCACGCGTTATGTTTCATAAATTAAATTGTGAGTGGCAACCGACATCTGGCATGAAATAACGTTGTCTGTATATAATTACGCTGTAAACACGAGCGTCAATTTTGTCGATTATCAACTGAATAAAATCATTTAATGCGCGAATTAAAATATCGACAAACACACATGCTGCATCGATATCTATATGTGATAGCTTGTGATAACTAAATAATTTAAATCTCGTGTGATTAAACAAAAATATTAGTTAAAGCGACATTACAGCTAACTGATTTTTTATCATGTTAAATTCTGCCCCTTGAGAAAAATAATTTTAAAAAAATTCAATTCACTTCACTTAACGCGTCATGCCAATTATTTACGGAGATGAGTAGTGAAGTTCAGCAATCTGAAAATTTTTATATCCGTGAATGCGACCAATATAACTTGTTACAACAATTCAGTTGGCAAATAAAAAAAATTGTTATATTTTTTATTGCAATAATTTTCTCACAAGAGATGCTTGAAATGGAAATATAAAATAAAAATAGACTCTTTCTCTCTTCCTCACTTTTTAAAAATAAAAATACAAATAACAAGAATTATATTCAAGTTATACACGAATTTTCACAAACACATTGATGAAATAAATTCCGCGAAATACCATTTACTCTACTGAAAAGCTAATACTTCGGCCTTGTCTTGTGCCTCTAGAAAAATGGATAAAAGTCTCGGTCTTGCGAGCGCATCGTATCGAGAGTGCAAGCTGCATTATTTATGCGATTGATATCGCGGAACATGCATCCGCGACAAAGCGCATTAAAAAGACAAAAGAAGCGTGCCATCGGTCGTTCCTCGGATTGAACGGGCCCACGGCGGAAACACGCGTATTTGATATCGCGCGAACACACTTTCTCACTTATCGCAGAGAGGGCAGAGAGCTTTTCGCTGATATTGTCGGGCGTTCTATTGGTGCTCGTGGCACGATTCGCGAAACGCTGACGCACTCGACTACAAAATCGCGCGCGAGCTATTAGTGTACGCAACGTAATGCGAGCGCAAACAGAAAAGCGCAATCGTCGGCAGGATCACACGGTATTAACTATTGCCTATGCAGAATTCGCCTAGAGAACCGCTGAAGTACTAATCTACTAATACGTGCACTGAATCGACGACTGCATTATGCAGCAAAATCCGACCGTTGAATTAAGTAATTCAATTTAACCCTCCGGACGTAATATGTTTTTTCTCGTCGTTAAGGATAATATCGGTCTGGTGAACCGCAATGTTAATTTTCTCGATTACAACGTTCACGAAGAAGCGGTCAAAAATTTTAACTTTAATCCTAGGCTCTCATGAATAAAATTAGAAAGAAAAATATTTTTTAATAAGAAAATTATTCATTAAAGTGTGAAAAGTGAATTTTTTGAATGTTACTCACGGGTAAAAAGAAAAACGTTGTCGCATCGATATTCCATCTTGAGAATGAAACAATCCTGGCTGCCATTCGACATATTTCATAACTGACAGTTTTTGGAATGACGCACAAAATGGTAAGCAGACGCCGCAGTGTTGTCGGCACTGTCGGCAGTTAGAGCAACACGTAGCCGCATAATCGTATGCAGATGCACGAACGTATACTCATCTACCGAGCTCCATTCGTACTCTACATGCAAATCATGCACTAGCAGCAAAGCCGCCGGCGGCAGTTGCTAGCGTATGATCAAGCGAGTAGCACGCCTTTGTATTGATGCGGTAACATTTCCTATACTTCAGCGACGAACGATTCCTTTGATAAACTCATCTTTGCCCGGCCGCGTCGTAATTATCACCGCAAATTTGTTGAGCGTACGTTTACATAGGTTAATTTCTCTCACCTACGAGGATTTTGTAATTCACGGTAGGGCTGAATATTTCCTCAAAGACACATTGAATAATGATTATAATAATACTGCTCATATATAACGACAACTAGAACATTATTTTCCTTCTGCTTTATTGAAGAAAGAATTCTTTCTTGTTATTAGAAATTACTGCGATCTTTATCTTTATTCGTGATTTGTCAGCACAAAAGTAGTAAGAAGAAGCATGAATCATACAAAATTTATAGGACAAAAGGTAAATTGATAATAATATTTCAGACAAGCTTCTTACAGACGGAAAGAAAATGGAAATTCTACGTTTATATAGGAACTACGTTTGTATAGTATGACACTGGACACTGTCTTTCACCTCACGTAAAATCACTGCGAAGAGCTGGTAAAATTCTTTTTATTCAGGCAACGGATTGCCAGATCCCGATAAACGATAATTAAGAATGAGCTTAGATGCAACGAACGATATCTCTCCCTCCGGCCGTGTAATCATTTTTGGCAGCGAAAAGGGGACGGACGTAAAAACCGCTTTGGAATTGCGCCAACGATTTTCGCCGCATTGCCCCACCTGTTACCGCCTCCGCTGTGCCACACACGTGCACAACATATACGTACACCCGCTATCGCACATACTATTTCGCAACACCGGGTACGGCTCGCCGTGTTCGCGAGCGATCTTTTTATTTCCGGTGAAACCGAGCCCGTAGTAATTTCTACTCCGTCGCGACGCCGAAGAAGCAAAAAGTCCTCGAGCGAGCTCATCGGGAAAATGCACTTCCGACGTAGCGGATATCGACAAGGACAATATTTCCAGGATGTCCGTAAATCCGTCGTGTTAATAACGCCCAGTGTTTTCGTTTGCGGCCGCTAACAAGGTACGCCAACGAGGGAAGCTCGTGATGCGAGCTTCGGCGACTCGCCGATTCTTCGTAGTTAATTAACGCGATTCAATTTCAGCGAACTCCAGGCATACGGTGCGCGGTAGACGGAAAGAATCGGCGGTAGTCGCACGCAATGAATTTTCTCTCGTTCCTCGTAAAAGTAAATAAATGGCTCACGGATAATCTGGCCGTCGTAGTTTCGAAGCGGCGCGCGAAATGTCGCGAGATGAGAATAAGGATGAAAACGTTGCTGCGAAATTACAGCATAACGCGCTTAAGGAAGCTATTTTCCTCGGGGAAAACCGTTATGCGAAAAACGAACTGCCCTAAACACTGTTTACGGGTGTTTTTCACGTGAGCGCGAGCGGAGTCCGAGCGACTACAATAAATATGACGTCGAGAAGTTATCGCAGTTATAAGACATTTCGCGGATTAAGTCGCGAATAGGGTCGTTATCTCCGCGTTAATCCGCAGGCAATTTCAAAGTCGTTTAATACACAACATTATGCAAACCCATGTATCCATGTACGAGAATATGCATTATAGTTGCGTAAACAGTTATATACGCCATACATGTTTAAAATGAAAATGTTCCTCGCCTGTCTCATTAGTACAATTAGCCGAGCCAATTTTTATAACAAATTGTCATATGTTTTCATTTCTTTTTGTGCAAATACACAGGTACATATATTTTCTCGTTGAAATTAGATCTGTTTAATGCGCTGAAAGCTTTATGCATGATATAACTGGTTCGCAAAAAGAATAAATTTTGATCCGCAAGATATTTTAAATAATCATATCAAGTGAAACATCGTGATAGATCTTTATTTATGTGGGTTGTTAACGTGTTAAAAAACTGACAGTCGATAGAAATTCTTTAGTGATCCTTGAAGACGCGACTACTTGCGTCATCGCGAAGCAGATCTTAAAGAATATTTCGTAACTGTCAAGATTAAATCTTTAACGAGCCAGTCGCTGAATGTAACAAACCAGCAATGTCGGTCCTTGGTACGTCATAAAGCTTCGCGTCGACTGTCTGTCCTGAAGTGCATATTTGTTCGCAAACCGCATATTGCGCTATTGTATATGCAAACTGACAGCACACGTACTTCTCAGTATCTCTGTACGTTTCTCAAAAGGATACAAATAACTAAAAACGTCACATTCGAAGGTGTGCGGTCTTTATTCTCGTGGCAATTGAAAAATGATTTCAATATTTCATCGAAACTGAGCAGCAAGATTTTGTCTCCGAAAAAGAAACAAGGTCTTCTTGCATGTTAGTATTGCATTTGAAATTTCCAATTGTCAAATGTCCTAAGAATTATTTCCAATTGTACATTTCCCGAGACAGTTATTCGAATAGCGAAGTTTCAACCAGAGTTCACTCAGGCATGAAATTTGAAACCAGTACTCTGTATTATTCTACGATATATCATACCTGCTCGTTTACGTTACATGTAAAATAAAATAGAATTCATTCCAGAATAGAACCGGATGAGAACTGCAGAAAACTAATTCAATACAATGTGTGGATTTATATGTATTTACATTGCCAAGAGATTGATATAAATTAATCGATTAATAGAAATTAATGGATTTTTGCGGTTTCAAAAGTTTGCATTTTCGTTAAGGTTTTGGTTATCAAATTTCACAAAATTATAATTGTAAATTCATGCAAAATATCAAATAGGAGCTAAATGGGTCAGAAAGATGCCGATTCTATCTGCGCCATTTTGTACGTACGACCACTTAAAGTTTATATCACTTTTATTTATAAAAGTGAATCGTTTAACAAAGCATTCAATGTGCTGTGAAGTACGGCAGATTTTCAATCTATATCGTACGAATATTCGTGGTAATAATTTTGGTATAATTGACGAAAAATTCCTCCCGCTTATTTGGCCGCGAAATTGGCTAACGTATCGTAAAATGAATCAGAAAGCGATAGGAAAAGCCGAAAAAACAGCAGAAAAAGGCAAAAAGTATGTAAAAGAGACACGGAAGTTCGCGTTAATGAAACGTGAGCGTCGACGTGAACGAATAGGCGATCATGTGAGTCACACACAAGCGCGTCGATGAAATTAATTGAGAACCAGTTTATTTATTGGCAGTTCGACAGTGCGATGCAAGTTTTCGGCGAACGTCGGCAGATTCGGCGCTACAGGCTCAAAGTAATTAGGTACAGGATCGGATAGTAATTGCTTTCAGTCTCCGCGCCTATAATATTGTTCTATGTTTTCTCTACATCATCCTACCAGAAATAAAATTTCGTATAATGTACGAAATTTTATTACGTAATACGTTTTGTAACCAGGGTGTAGAAGACAAATGCAGAAGATGGAGCGAGGCTCTCTTTAAAATATTAGAACTCAAAAGATCATTACCTAACGTAGCTCAATATGCATCTACAATCCGGCGCAACATAGTGCCGACGCTAAATCGTCCTCCGTCACGCTTCGCGATCGGTATCGCGCGTATAACTAGATTGGAATTTCATCGGGCGAACGCGAGAAAAAGAACAATGCACTCTCCCCGGGACTTATTGAGCAAGAAAGACGCGCGCCTCTCGCTCCTCGCTTCCCCGCGCTTCCCCGCGTGACTACGAAGGTAGCTTAAAACACAACCCCATTACCGGTAATCAGATGGACCTGATCCCCCGGGGATAGGGAGCTTAAAGGACTTCGAGCCGGGGGACCAGAAGGATATCGGGATATACCGACATGCTACGCGAACGTAATTGAAAGTTTCCCGACGTTGCTGTCGCTGCTCGCTCCCAGTTTCCCTTCTTCGCGAAACTTGCCTCGGCTCGACGCGCTGAAAGAAAACGGCTGAATGGAACTTAGCGTACCGGCAAGACCGGGAAACAGACCGCCGCAGCGCGGTCTTTCAGACGGCGTCCTTACAACCGACTTGAGTCCTTTGAACGATACTTGGGACATCGTCCTTGGAAAACGAGCAACGAGAATACTGTCTAACGTGTGAAAATAAGAATTTGACGAAGAAGTGGGGAGATGGTGAGAAAAATAAAATATTAGAATCCAGAACATGCTGTTTTTTTATAAGATTGTCACGCTAGAGAAAGTGTAGAAGTAAATTAGTCTAAAAATATACTCTCTAAATCTGAATCAGTACTGTGAATCAGTGAATAGCCACTGATATCAGTTATAAGTATACCACTGATTCATGAAAGTGGTATACTTATAACTGATATCAGTGACTATTCACTGATTCAGATTTAGAGAGTATAACTTATACAGACGCAAGCTATATTTCATTATAAAAGTATCTCGGAAAAAATTTACTGTGAAAAAGGCAGGATATTAGTTTGTAATTAATTAGAAAGCTTGTGATATTAATTAGGGAGCTTATTTTATATAAAAAATTTACTTCGCATAACTCTTAGTGGTGAAGGATACAAGGGTTTTATCCGATTGCGCGCAAAGGGATAAATATCGGGCAAATTTCACGCTGCAAAATAGCAAGCAAATGAGGAAATTTGGGTTGCCCACCTGCATTGCATGCAAAGATGACGTTAATTAGATATTGTTACGGGGTTTTCTTTGATGTAGATTTTCACTGCACCATCGATCACGCTACATCGGAGGATATTGATGCATCGATACACGGTTATACGTCCCAGGTATTATCGCTCCAATCCAGTAACCGCTTAATTAAGGTGATCGCCCTCGTCGCCTTTGACATGGTCTTCCATGCAAGCACAATGACGACGAGCGTTTAGTTCGTGTTGATGAAATAATACCCCGCTCAAAGCGTCGCATAATCGATTTAACTTCATATAATATTGTATAGATTGTCGCCTGTACGAAACAATATGCTGGAACGACGTAATCGCGGACGTATTCTTTGTCCCGATAATGTCACTGTAATACCGATTCTAATCCCGTAATGTAACGCATGCATCTAATATCTCTCATAGCTTTTCGCTACGCATAATTTCGAGATAAAGACGTCGATCTTCTTTCTCTAAACACTTTTCGAGATATATGACATTTTGAAGAGTTTGTGTAACTAGAAGAAAACACAAATCAAAAGATTCGTGTAGTCCTTTTGTTGCGTCCAGTTTTTTTTGTCAAACATTTTTGTTTAAACTGAGATGAAATTGGACTTGTTACATTTTTCATCGATCATATTTATCTATGAATATCCAGTAACGATATTAAGTATTCGCTGTCTCGTCGCGACGTAGCAAAATGCGCGGAAGTCCCCAAGAGAACCTCGAAACTTCTTTGATCATAGCAGATAAAAGAGAGATAAAAATGAAAAAGGATCGATACACCGTGAGGTAGAATACCGTGGAATAGAAGATTTGGGAGAGCGTATATAGCAGGGAAACGGAAGAAGCGCGAATCCCTTTGTGAATGGAGCAGATCGAATAGAAAAGGAGATAAGCGAGTTAAGAAGACGAGTACACGCGAGAAGGAACAAAAAGATGACAGCGGCAGACAGAGGACGACTTCTTTATTTCATCCAACCACTCTTCCGGCTGGATGGAATAAATTTCAAGAAAAGATTCCAGGAAAGATTCTCGCGAAAGACGAATTGATCTCGTCACCCATGCAAAGAATTAAATACCTTTTTCTCCCCTTAGAAAATAAAGAATCGCAAGTATGTCCGAGGTGTTTTACTTTCGGCAATTTTTTATTTAAACGAGGGTTAATCCACGAAAGAAATGAAAGTCGATAAAACGTTCGATTGGTCGGATGACCGACTCGATGCGCCGCGCCGCGCCGGCGCATTCAGATACGCCTGATTATTCTCCTCGAGCCGTGAGCACGCCTCGAGAGCGAATATTGTGAGGGGAGGATTCCAGACGTTATCCATTATTCCGCAGAGGCATGGCGGTCGGGTAAATCGCGCGATTTTCATCGACGAGCCTCGACGAGGGGCGCGCAACCCCGTCGCCTATCTCTCCCGCCGATTCCCGTCCTGGAAGGGTGGCAATCTCCCCCCCCCCCCGTCTTCCACGATCCGAAGATTTCCTCTCGATCTCACGGCAAGATAGAAAAGCTCCCTCCGCTGCTCGCGGGGGTACCTTAACGCCGTCGGGGCGCATCGCCCCTTCGGCTCATACTCGATTTCCTCTATACGACACGCCACGGCGATTCCGCGCCATGCCTCGGTTCCGATGAATATTCTTTGGAAGAATTCATAACGTCCATTTATGCACGGGTCAGTAACTCATATCCGGGACGTTCCACCGGCAGAATCGAACCAACGGACGTATATCCGTCGCCTCTTTCGTGGATTCAGGATAGCTTGAGTTCCCTCTTAAGAGAGACCTTCGCCGACGGTGTAGCGTCACTTTTCAATTTCGCCACGTTCTCCCCATTACTTTACATTCTTATAAGAGAATAAAATTCTCGCTACTTTTCTGAGAGTGCTAGATTATCACGTCTTACCGTTATAACGTCAGGCAGCTGTGTATATCATAATCTGTCGTGTAATCGAAATTGTATATATCAACATACTAATGTGAACAATGTAACAAGTTTTCTTAGCAAGTTCTTATATTTCCAAAAACGCGCTTCAACTTTCTCAACGAAAACTTACATGTTCTCTGTCCATCATTCCTGATTTCTAATTTGAATACTAAAGTACAAAAAAATGCATGTATAGCGTGCATGTAACTACAAAAAAAATGATAGATTAGTCTTTATAAGTTTATTTCGCAAGTTTAATTGATGCAATAATTCAGTTGCTCGCGTGAGATACACCAAGTAGAGATCGTCCGTTTTATTTCGGAGAGTTTTAAGACAACGGCATATATATCAGCGCAGCTATGACAAGCGTTAAAATAGCGGTACGACGATAATCCACAAGCGGCATGCTCGCACACACGACATACGTATACACCCGCACACACGTACAACACACGTCGCTGAAAGCTCGCGACTTCTCGACGACCTACGACCTCCTCCAAGCCGCGCGCGACCTCCTCGGATCTCTCTCGAGCATCAACCTATTTTCATCTTGGATCCCGGAGGAGGGAGGCGGGGAGATGTTAGAAGAGTAGACGAGTAGACGTCGGCCGGGATGGGGCGTGTTTGGGAACCCTTTTGCGGTGCTCCGAAGACAATGGAGCGAGTGCAAGCGGGACGACCCGACGGAGGAGGAGTAGTTGGATGGTATAAAGGAACCGACGTCTACGGAGAGAAGAGGCACTCTCCTATCTTTCTTTTTTTCCCACCATTCCCGGATAGGTGTTCTTCTTCGTCTTAACTTGCTTATCTCCTTTTCACTTCGATCTACCTCTGCGAAGCGCCTCCGCAAGGCACCTCTTCGCCGCGTTTCCGCTTGAAAGAGGACTGTAGGATGACTTGGGACGCGGCATTAATAGAGTTACGGTATCGTTTTGCATTTTCCTTTGCGTTCGCGAGAAACACATCCATGATACTCGTCGCTATATTATGCAAATTTACTAGATAAACTGATAAAAGAAATAATGAAAGTGAATTTTAAAATCAATGTGAAGTATTTGCTAAATGTAACTCTTCGACCAGATTTACATGTGCGTTAAAAATTATTAATTACTAAAAGTACAATATAAAATTACATTTATATATCTTTGTATATTTTTCATAACGTTCTGTAAATAATATGGCTAAGATATGTAATTTTTAATTTTCTATTATTCGACCTACGTGACATTTACATAAATTAATATATAATAATAATCACGTCTTTGATGAGACACTTCTTTGTAAAAAGTTTCAATGCTCTGGCGGAACAAAACTTCGATATTGGAATACGTAGTTTGTTATAAAGCCTTTCAATTCGGTCAACAAGCCATATCATTACAATGACTGTTAGACGCTGACAACTTGCAGCATTCAACTGAATGTTCATTGAGTGGGAGAACAAAGATCGCGGGATAAAGAGCAAAACGATACAAGGAAGCCTCGAAGAGGGAATTATCTCACAAAGAGAGGAGATAAACGCAACAATTCGATTCTAAGTAATTCTCGAGAGCAGGTCCGCTTGCAGAGAAAGGAGAGGAAGAGCGAAAATCTCCGGCTTCCTCTTGAAGCGATAATAAGGCGCGTTTGACTCGAAAAGTGCCAAGCATAATGAGCAAGAAGTGTGCGATCTTTGCACTTTCAGTAAGAAACTGTCTGGCAGTATTGATCCTTAAAAAAGAAGAATTGCGTAAAAATAGATTTAATATATTATATAATAAAGTTAAAACTTTTTAACAAGATATTAAACCGAACAAGTACTAAATATTAAACGAGAATATTTCTTTGGAGTAAAAGTGCGATAATCGCATTTGCGACGGTTTCGTCGATCCCCCCCTTCCTCGCCCTCCTTGCTAACTAAGTGTTGATGACTAGCGAAATGGAAAAACCGTGAATCACCGAAGAACGTAGATCTTCTTGCATAAATTTGCAACTCACTGTGCGATATGCATTTAAGAGAATACCGTCGTCTAGTAGAACACGCGCGAACTTTCCGACACATTCTGCTTTGCATTTTACATACGAGCGACGCGACGTTAATTTCAAGTACGTCAAACTCGAGCTCGCGATGCACGCGGGAATCACGAAACTGCCTCGGACTATTCGGTTCTGTATAATGGTGCGATGGGCGATGCGATATTCAACCTGGACCTCCTTTCGATGAAAGGCGACCTGGTCTCTATCGATCTCGTGAACTCCCACGAAGAGGCATGGCTGGCACAATTGCTTGACGGACCCATTGTCGCGGGTCCACTGTCTTGGTCCTCTATTTCAGTGTCCTTAACCCACGGAGTGGAATCACCGTCCCTTCACCCCGTTCCACTTCTTCGCGGCTCCTCACTCGGCCGCTCGATTCTCGCCACGGTACTTTCAAAGAACGCTCCTCCGATTTGTCAAAGCTATATTCGAATACTGCGGATCTTGATGCGGGTTAAAACAATGCACCCATCCATTTTTCTCTCTTCCAGCTGGACAATGCAACGCTATGCTCATAGATAACGGAAAAATTCCTCGATAATTAAAAAAGTGAATCTCGATAATGAGGGTGCTAGATGAACATCCACTCTCGTAGATAGAGCATTCACTTTACATAGACTAGATTTTTAAGAAATCATTATTTTATTCGCCTAAATCCCTAAACAATTCTATCTATCTTAAAGAAGCTATAAATTAATATTGAATAGAAGATCCCGCCGAGAAACAGTGAAGCGACTGCCCCTATTCACTTCACGGACAATTCGTACCAACTTCGCACACCGAGCACAATCAACTCGACATAATAAGACATCGTGCTTATAGCTATTCGCGATCACTCATCTACGATCATTCGTCGGAAAGCTCGAATATGATAGTTCGAGAAACACGACGGTGCTTTTGAGACTATAACGTCGGAAGTGCAAGAAATGTCTATCCTGCAGAGGAGAACAAATACAACGTCTAACCACCGTTTTCTGTAAGAGGTAAGACAACCGTAGACAAGCTTACAAGGCACATTATGCTGAGGATCCGGTGGTTTGCATAAAGCACCGGTGATAGTATTCTCCTTGGCACATGCTGAGGATGAGACGCGGATAAATCACTGACAAGAAAGCAGAAATCAGGATTATATAATGTAGGAAGAAGGGATAGACGTAGGAAGAACTGTAAAATACGCCCAATATAAGAGGCAACAAAAGAACAAAAACAAATTTTAATAAATTAATCGTGTTTTCGATTTATTTAACTTTTCGTCGATTTTCGTTATAATTTGTCTATGTTACTTCCGAATTAAGAACGCAGAGTAACATACGAATTGCAACATCGAATAATTCAAGTAATAGAAGATCGTTTTTGATATATTGATCACTTATTACAATAATATTTTTAACGTAACATAACGTATTCAAAATTCTGCACGAATTGAGAACCAGTGTAAAATAGATCTGTTGTACAGATCCATATACAGATTGATATATTATATATTGTACCATACAAGGTATACGTTTCATTTAATATGTATAATCATGTCAAAGGTATAATCTTAACAAAGGCAAACTTAATGAACGAGTCGCTGAAATTTCGACTCCTTATTAATGGAATGCATAATTTCGACTGATTGGGCCTTGGATGCGTTTAAGTTCCTTGTGTGGCTTAATTAATACGTTCTTCTCAGGTTCGCAACGCACGCATATATCACCGAATGCGCGCTAATGAAATAGCGGTTAGTGCCTGTTAAAATAGAGCAAACGCCTGTAGAATCAGCCTCAATTCTCTGTGAACTCGCAGTCGCATTTGCACACATGATGTACATGTCTTACCTCCTTTCGTTAGATTTATTACTAACATCTGCAGTATTAAGAAGCTGCAAACTACACTCATGCTCATATATCATGCTCATTAACAACATCTGTTTGGAGAAAAAGGAAGTTTTTGATCGTGGAAGAAATATTACATGCCTTAATTGTTCAATTCCGTTCTTTTTCTCTCTCTCTCTCTCTCTCTCTCTCTCTCTCTCTCTCTCTCTCTCTCTCTCTCTCTCTCTCTCTCTCTCTCTCTCTCTCTCTCTCTCTCTTCATCGTTTTTCTTGTTTTCATCATGCATATATCTACCACAAAATACGAACACAAGTTTCGTTTTTCTCATTTTGTTCTTATCGATTGTCCAATTATTATGATTTAATAGATAACTCTAACACACGTTAAAATGAAAACTCGCAAGGGCAAATTGAAATTGGCACGTTAATTTGTTTAATATTACGGGTCTCTTGATTGTGTACGACGCGTCCACTTCGATCTTAATTTGGTGTTGAAAAATCTGGCGATTCTTCTTTCTTATTTTATCGCATCTTGCAAATCAAATGATTGAGGATAGTACCTTAATTACGTTTCTTGATTGCAAGAGATTGTATCCGTATTTCTCGTGAAAACTGCACGATATAACGGCTGAGGTTAAAAAAACGACCGAAAGAAAATAGGCAGAACGATTTCGCCTCAATCTTGCAGATTGTATAAATCTGCGTGATTTTATTTCATCTTTTTCCTTGCATATATTATTGGTTCATCAATTCGCGCAAATCCGCGCGCTAATCGGTAATCGAAGTAGAAAAACCTTTCCGTTCATTTATTTAATCAAACGCGCGTACAACGTGCAATATTTCGCCGCGGGAAAAAATTCACCGATACGAATGACATGACAAACGCGTTACTTTCAGCAAGTTAAAAAGAAGGATCGACGATTACACACTAATGAATTTGTGGTTCTCTATAGAGATCTGTCCAAGGAGATCTCTTCCACCGGCGCTCGCGTACGCGGAACGACTCTAATACGTTTTTAATGGAGCCGCACCGCCGTCTACGATGAATAATGAAGCATGAATTTAATTTGCGCCGCCTTGAGATTCATCTCAATCTAGAGTGAACGGAGGCCCGATCGCATCGGTGACAAAATGGACCAGTCTGATAGCTAAGTGATTTATGAATGATCCAGAGATTTTCTTCGTATCCGTCGTCTTCTAAAGTTTCGCGTATTCCGGTGGACCTTCTTATTTTTAACCGAAACCGGGTCAGCGCGGTAGAGATTATTCTTTAACCGATGTCGAGTAGAATTTTTCATAGCATAAGACTTTAGGATTTAAGAACTCGAGGTTTTCACTATCGTGAAACGTGCGTCAGGAAAAACGCTTGATGTCGTATCTCGCTACTAATACGAATAAAATATTCCATTTTCTTCCATCTGTAACAGGCAAGATATCTCGAAAGAGGAAAGATATCGATATGGAATATTATCGAATTAACTTATCGAGTATTACATTCCATGTACTATCATCTATGCAACATCCACAGATATTTTGATCGATAAGCTATCGTGTTACGCCAATCAGCAGTTCGATGATTATGGGAACGCGAAAGATAGTCACGACAGTCTTGATCCAGTTTGTTTAAAACGAATGGTGTTACGTGATAAATCCAATTCTCTTATATACACATGTGTGTGTGTGTGTGTGTGTGTGTGTGTGTGTGTGTGTGTGTGTGTGTGTGTGTGTGTGTGTGTGTGTGTGTGTGTGTGTGTGTGTGTACACACATATATGTATATATGTAAGAGAATTGGATTTATATATATATATATATATATATACACACACACACACACAAAATGTACGTTAATCGATCCAGCGGATATTACGTGTCCACTTTGAAGTGCAGTTTTAAAACGCCACCGTTGCAGTCGGCTCGCAAATTGAATTCCGAAGTCATTCTGTCGCATCGACCATCAGTGGGCATATTTTGCAGGAGGATAATATAGAAATAACTTTCGCGGGAAACCGAAACCCTCGTTACACCTGATATATTCTTTGCGTTAAAATCGCGATGTTGCTTAAAATCAATGTAGGTATCATTACAATTACAAGCATAAGAAGATTAAACGCAATTTAATAATAGGTTAAACAAAATTGAATAATAGGCTCACAATTAATTATTATTGAGATATGTACTCCTATGAATTATAAAATTTAATTTAGCCTATAGCTCTAATAATACGTAAAAATCTCGCTTTGAAATTTTTCACTGTTTCGAATTTTTTATTATAAAATATATAAAATTTCTATGTAATTTTATATTAATTTCAATTAACAATGAAGTAACGTTAATATAAAACTTGATCAATTGTTTTACCAACTTTTCATCAAATTATTTTACCTATATCATAATTCGCGATTTATGTTTGCAGTTAGAAAAAGTACGTCAATATCAGTACGATGAAGAAATATGCAGCTGATTTATGATTTCACTCGCAGTTCGATGGCTTTAAACGACGGGTGTATAAGAAACAATGAAATATTTATACGAGAGCGATATATAATTGATAACGCAGCGAAACCTTTCCATTATATTACGATATATTCTTCGGGAACGTTAAGTTCGATTCGTGGTATCACGGACCTTAATCCAACTATATTCCGGGCCAATAGATAAAATCGCACGTTTCTTACGAGCGTAGGCTTGAATGGGGAATTTCATATCGATATTCGATTTTCTCATCCGGCATGGTACATCACCTCTTTCGCGATCACGCTTTGTAGGCCAAAGGAAAAAGAACGACAAAACGCGAAACCGTGATTTCGGTGCTCCCATTACGCGATAGGTCATGAACGGTTGCTCATTGTCAGCTGCAAAAGAGACTTACGCCGATCGATTGCCGAAATGGCTTTGTTCACGATAATTATTGTGTATCTATAACTTTTTCTCCGCATGAAAATAAACGCGAGAAGAATTGTGACACGAGCGTCAAACATAAAATTGACATTTGGATATTACTACATTACTTAACGAGTTTTTATTTGTCCCGTGAGATCTGTATAGGACATATCCAGTCGGGAGCTTTACGAGAGAATCTCGTATTGTACGAGGATTGAGTTTAATATTTAACAGTTTTATCGAACGAACAATAATCTCGCGAGATTATTTATATTTGGGAGACGGGAATTAAATCGATTCGCTAAATTACTGAGAGGCCCTTTCTCCCGGGGATTTCACCGAGCATGAATGAATATTTAAACGGAGAAAAGGCAGCCAGCATTAAGGACTTTCTTATTATTGAAAAGTTCGCGATAGAAAATAGCTTATTACTTTCAATGCACTCAGACTTTCCGATAAACTTCATTATTTCGATACTCTTACGAGTCTTCATCATTAAAAAAATATCTATAAAAATGATTTATATACTAAATACAACTTTAAAAACGTGCACGTGCGTTTTGCACATCAATTTTGTCACTGTGTACATCTTTCTCCGTACAAACATATGTTTATATTTTATGTTCTTCAATCTTCGGCTTTTGCAGTAGAGAAAGAATAAAATGTCAAAAATTGAATTATTAGCCAATACGAACTCATCCATGAAATAAAGGAGCTTATATAGCTCGCGATGTCTTTTAAACAAAACATAATCCACGGATATTCAATATCTTCGATATCGATGGCCTTCTCTTGCGTTTTAACTTTCCTCGGAAAGGTATTCTCGACATCCGTCTCCTTGAGTCGCGTGAAGGATGTTCGAGAAGTCGCCGAGATTCTTTTGCCAGTTTCGCTAACTGTCCTCGACTTTGAAATTCGACGAGATTATAGCGAGAAAAGGGATATCAAATATCCCGAGTCTTCTCTGTTTTCTATTCCCGCGAACAAACGAGACTGCAATTTCGTAATCACGAAGCTTATTGTCACCGACTTGCGTTATACACGCGACATTAAGACTTTTTTTTTATAATTTTTATATAATGAAGATTGTTTAAGCTTCTCGCGAAATCACCGGGAATACCATCTTTTTGATATCCCATTGGATTCAGATTAATCGATACAACTGGGAAGGCGGTTCTTGTTTTTTAACGAGAAAACAGGTAAGTGAATTTACGTGCGTTAACCTAATGAGAGGGCAAAGTCAATTACGTCTAACGACGTAACAAACACTGTGCATTTTTATCGCGCGCCATTTCTCCGATCTCACTCAAATCGCCAACGGCCTACTTAGAACCCACCCAGGCAATTTATTTTCATTTCTCCTAACGATTCTCAACCTTGCCTGCGCCCCACTTTCTACACAGACGACGAATAATTCGAGACCCCACCGAGAACGCTGCGATTCACTTGGCGCGATCGATCGCGTTAACGTTAACGGCTCCCGAGGAATCTTGTAACGCGATTATGAACGAGCTGGAAAACGCGCGTAATGGCTTCCACCGTCTCGGACGATGCGACGTCGTCTGAAATGGCCGGCGTGTCAATTCGACAAAGGGACCATGAGAATCAGGTTCTAACAGCGAAGATTTGTCATTTGAGCGAACGATATGTAGACAGCTGCCGCAGCGTGTTCAAAAATCTTCCCCCCATTCCCGTACGCTACCACGGCATATGTTCCGTAAAGTTTGGAAAAAACCAGGACGTTAAACTTTTTAATAAATATTTCATCGAGTTTTGTTTTAGCAACTTTGCACTCTGCTCCGCATATAAAGTTTCATGACCTAAAAATTAGGATTACGTAATACATTATACATTAGGTCTAGAAGCTTGTAAGACCAACAAAATTATGCATTATACATTATATCTTGAGATGCTTGTAAGATGGTACATAATTTTTTTTTTTACTAATTTATAACGTATGTCATAATTCTTTTAGGTTATAAAATCTAATATCCACTTTACAGTAAATCCTTCTGTGTCACAATACAGAAAATTAAACAATATGTCAAACTTAAATACGTTTTTATCAACAAAATTAGAAATAAGTTTTACATTAAACTCTTCTTTCAGTTACAAGCGGACGTTATTTTAATTGTAATTTGAAGCTAAATCGTCGAGGTATTCACTTAAAAAATCTGAAATTATAAAAGAAAATAACGTTTAGCGGAATCTCCGGACCAAAGCAAACGCAGCGTGTACTTTCTTTTAGTATTTTCCTTTTCTTTTTTCCTTGCCCTTTCTGCGGATTTGTCATGCCGCGATTGCAGCATAACAGCTCGTAATACGTCCACGGATGTATACGCACCGCTACATGATTAAGAGAGACTCGACTTTCACGAGATGTAGTGACAAGGAACGAAATACGAAGGAGACGAGAGGAGATAACAGAGATGGAGAGGACGGCTGGCTTGGTACACCGTTTGCATACCGCTGCATAATATACGTAACTGCGTTACACGGCGTACAATGCGCGCATTATATGGGAAGGAATAACGATACGTCGCGGTCGTTTCGCTAGCTTTGCGCTGCTCTGATTTGGCCCTGACGTAATGATGTTCCACGTCGCTTATTTGTTCCGCCGAAAACACCGCGCGACAGAGCGCGCACATTTTCGGCAGACGAACAAATACACTGTCGGAAACATATATATTTTCTGTTTAAAAAATTTTTTTTTTTAATGCAATTAGTAATATACGCCGATAGAAAGTTTGGCTAAAACTTGGGCAAATATCTTGTATTTTCTCACCTATGATCGACTTGGCGACATCTTCGTTACGTATAATCGAATTACCTGAATCCTATTAGTAGCTCATCGATGCGACAGCGACTCAAAGTCTGTATGCACACGATCGTAATTAACGATCGTATGTACGTGGAAACCATGTTGTTTGCCAGTGACAAATTCGGAGCGCACTTGATTGAACGTAACACAGCATACAGCCTATATTCGCGGTTATATAACGGTTGTCTTACGAGATATTAGCCATAACCCGGTCATCCCGCATCACGTAGAATAGGTACCAATAGAATTGGTAACGCCATGGTGAAAACAACAAAAATCGTTGTACAACAACGCCCGATCGAGAAGCCGATATGCGGCGGGTCCCGCGAGGCAGGCGTATTCGCTCGTGCATGAAATCTGTTTGCCGGCTTTATCGCTCGCGTAGTTTCATGGCGCAGCCATTTGAAAAATGAAAAAGAGCCCGGCGGCGTACCGAATAACTCTTTATCCCACGACAATTCTTATTGCCTCGCGTGGTCGCGTTTTTTTTTATCGTGCAACACCCGACAATTTATCAGCACGTGACGATTTTCGGTGAAGCGAGAAGAACTCGTTATTTTATCTCTTTAAGCCTGTTTTAATCCTATTATTCTATTCGCAAACTAGCGTTACACATGCTGATCTAATATTATATCCTAGGTTATATCCTAGGGTTGTTAGAAGAAGTTCTAATTACTCACCCTCGGCGACTTGCGTTTATTGGTGCTCTCGACGCAGGGAAAGCCACCGCACTGAAACATAAAATGTACTGTGTAATATTTCGTTCGTACTTGTCTAATTGCGTTTAATAATAATACTAATAATAATACTAATAGAATATCTTAACAACTGTACTTCAAATAGCTAAAATCGCCATTAACAAATTTGAAGCGTTAAGAAAGATTCTCGCAGTCAGAGATTTTGCGTTCGGTATTGACTGTAGCTGTAAAAATATTTTTATGCACGAAGAGCTAGATATAGGTGACATAGATTGGCTTTATGGTAGAGTAAACGGTAGATGGCACAGTATAAACTGCATTCGAGGCGATACCATCTTCGTATAGTCTTCACTGCAAACGCTGTGACTTTCGCAGGGGTGACTGATTCGCACAGTCATTTGGGTTTAGTGAACCCACGTACCCGAGCTCAACTGCGGACACTTATATATATCTACACATCGTATACACACCCATATACACGTACTTTTGCGAGCGAGTGCAGCAAATAATTGAGAAAAGTCGAAATGAAATTTGATCAAATCTAAGAAGGAGAGAAATAGTAAAAATTGGAAAAAGAACAAGATAGTTTCTTTTTCAGAAAGTTCATTGTTTTACTAACATGAAACGTTCACCAGAAAAATGTATTAACTTGCAGTTTTATGGAATCGTATTCGTCAAGAAAGAGAAAGAACTTAACGATCGATACATAGGAACTCATAGCTACGGAAGTTATATACATCGTGACTATTAACTCGCATAATATATTACAAGTGTTGTACGTGCATTGCAATAGTTTATGCGCAGATGCATAATATTACCAGAGAAGATTTACAAATCAAGGGAATTCTGAACTGCAATACAGGACTCGTGGATAATTCTATTCCTGTTGATTTAAATCATAATTTAATATGACAAGTAATGTAGACTTTTTTAATTTTCCTGTTCTGCGCAAATTATAATGATAATTGTATGCAAAGTGTGTTTACGTAAGCAAATGAAAAGAAGTCTTTTAACTAACAGGATTTTTAGAAGATTGTTATTATTAATTATCGAGAGATAAGTGATAAACTGAGAAATATTATTGCTATTACGTGAGAAATATTCTACGAACTCTCTCTAGGAAGAATAATTCCGATCGTTTCATCCACCAAAACGCTACTGAATCATACTTCCGCGAAACATGTTTACGCATCATTATAGTCTCAAAGAAAAGTACTCGAAATATCGTCTCTACAAAATGGTCCCAGAACTCGCTAGCGTGGCAATAATTCGATGCGTCTCTCTCATCCAGCTCGTCTGTTTATTACAGCATACGGTTTGACGATGGTAGGAAACCGCGCGGTTTTTCCGTCCCCTCGTTACGCGGACGGCCGAAACAAGCCGTCATTTCGAAACGCGAGAGGCTCGCGCAACCATACCCGCGATACCGCAAATGCGGTTTATTATTTTATCGCGACGGGCATAAAAGTGACGAGCGCTCATACGTGATTTCTGAGTTTTGCGTGTATGCGACAAACACGATGCGCGGACAAACCAAGCGAAGCGACGTGGAAATATCGCTGACTATTTTTTTTATGTTGGATCTTAACTCTTAACCCTTTCAGTTGTTTAACTGCGGACGCCATCATGTATGCGCGTCCAGGAGAAAGCGAGTATACACATTTGCAGTAAAAGCAAGTATAGAATTTTGAGTGATTAATCGATTAAGGCTTCTTGTTGTTAGCTTATGACATCGTTATTTTCTGCTGTTCAATATGGAAGTAATAAACGGGAGTGGTATTTCGTAATTACAGTGCATTTCCATTCTACATGTCAATAACTTTAATAAAAAGCTGTTTTTATACCATTGCTTATAGTTAAATCGAGACCAAACGTTTATACATACTTAAATATACGCTAAAATAATGTTGAATATCACATTATATAAATATTTTTCGTAAAAGTTTTCAATTTAGTTCTTTAGTACTAAATTAATCTGTTTTTATTTAAAAAACACGAATACATATGTTCCTGTTTAAAAGTGTGTTTCAGTACGAGTAGAGTTCATCAATAAATATGCTTCCCTTCTCTTCCCTTCTCGCCTTAAATTTCAAAGCAGCTTCAAAAAATAGAACATGATTCTGTTTCTATACATGGCTCTTTTTACATAAAACAATTGTGTTGAAAACAAACTTATGTAAATTTGTATGAAATTTACTTCGGTATGCATTGTTCTGGGAAAATGTAATATTCCTGTCAAAAATATGACCTGAGAAACTCGGAACATGTCGGGATGGCGGACGAGTTACGAGGGAAGGACGTGAAGGAAGGACGCTCGGTTTTGTCGATGATTTGCCGAGCGGTCGCGACGCGGAAGAATGGAATTGCTTTCCGCTTCCGGCAAAATTCCCACCATATTCCCAGGACATGCTACTTCCGATTATATATATATACATATATATCGTGTTTCTAGTTCCGTCAGATAATTTAAAATCCCTGTAGATGTCTTTCTGACAATTATAATGTAAAATAATTACGATAAATAAATCGAGGTGGCTAACATTAATCAGAATTAATTAGAAAATTAAATATCTCAGAAGAAAATTAAATTTTTATAAATGAAAAAGTAACCCACGGCTCCTTCATTTACAAAAAATAGCTATCACGTTCATTATATTTGTTTACATTTAAATTTGCATTGTATGATAAATCTTTAATATACAGAGAGCACGCATAAAAATTTCGGAGAATGACAATCCGATCCTCTACCGACAGATTCACGGCCGATAGAAGGGAGAACAGCATTTTATCCGTTCGTGATCCACCTCTCGCGATGATTAAGTCGTCCCCGGAGTTTTATCCTCGAAAGATGGAAAAAAGTTTCACAATGAAGACTTGAACTCCCTCTTCCCGTCTAGGACCGAAGCGTGGTTTTATCTTCGATCACGTTTCGCGGCGCGATGTGGTCTCGTTTGCGCAAAGTCGAGCAGGATAATCGATACGTCTTCGTCCGTTCTCGCCACCTAAAGCCGTCGGAATGCTATTTCTTGTCGCTCTCTTTGCCCTTCGTTACGCGATCTTTTATTATTATGCGCGTCCAAGGCTAAGAAACGATTCGCGCAACACCATTTTCCCCTCAGCAAACGAGTAACAAATATAAGCATGATAAAGAAGTGTAAAAAATTCATTTAAACGGCTCGATTTTGTTTCGTAGACGCGCGAAATCTTTTCTTTAATTGTAAAACAAATATCGATTTACCAATTTTAGAATAAAAATTGAAATTATTTAATCATAAACGTTGTTTCGATATATAAATAAAGTGTACATAGAAGCATAATTTTTTTACTCTATAAAATATAAATAAAAGCACAAACATAAATAACAACCTAGAAATAAAATCTAAATACAACCATTCATGCTATTTTAGAATTTTCGTGAAAACAAAGCCAGAATAAAAATGTTCGACATTATGACACTTTAAAAAATATGCACTTAATATAAAATATTCGCGTGATATTAATGACCGATTGTAAATATCGGATTGTATAGGCGAGATTACGGCGTACGTTCGAATCGATTTCCGATCAACGCTCCGCCAGTACGTCCAATCGCTGACATTTTCCCTCAGCGAAATCGTCTAACAGACCAGGACATTGACATTGCGTTTCAAGTTTCGAGCACAAAGGCTGTCACTGCTACTTCGTGCTCCGATTCGTTTTTAAGTGAACGTGAATATCGATCGCACAATTCTCTCTCGCACAATTCTCCGCGTATAATAACGCCCTGAATAATAATGTAAATGTCACAATGCAAATTCCCGACGCCATAAATGCGGCCTGTGCAAACCATAAGTAATTTACAGTGTAGCCGATTAATGCGAGCAGCGTCACCGTGAAACGTTTACTCTCTCGATTGGCGCAGCCCCGCTGACTGTAAATCATCGAAAGGCCCCGTGTCAGCGAGGATTTTCATTTTTGGCAGTTGACGGGAATAGCCGGTCGTTACCCCGCGCTCGGAACAGAAATTAATTCAGTTTTACAACCACTCCTCTTACATTTGCGCTTTCCACCCCTCACCCCCCCCCCCGCCCCGACCAGCGAGTGCCCCGTTTAAACCGCCCGTTTAAATGCACGTCTGCTATCCGGGATGGACAGTAACCGCGACCTGTGCACGCTATAAAAGACGAAAATACTGTTTTAATTAAAGCAAAAAAAATTATATACACAAGAACTCTAATTGCGCGGGTTTATTATGGTCGGATTTGCAGTTCCGGATATTTCGTTATTATATATAGGTGTGCCCATTACGGAAAAGAGATAAAGAGAGCTGCTCTCGTATTTTCGGTATGCAAACAGGCTAAATCTACTCGTTTCACGTAGAAATCGTGTCGGTGAATTTTTCCATAGTAATTAATCAATTGCCGAACGTGGGTCTCCTTATAGATTTCCTGTTAATTTTGCAATTGAATTCAGCACCGCCGCTTAATTATGTCATCGATTGTCCGCTATTACGTACTTGGGAATATGTAAATGACTTTGCTACAATATGTGCATTCTCGTGGTAACGATTTTAACAGCAACTAAATCGTAGGAACTACATACGAGAGACGCCGAGTATAGAATCGAGTCAGGGATGAAGAAGAAACCGAGGATATCGATTGCAAGAATGTGAACTGTGTCCCGATTAAACTTGATAGTATACGATTATATCATTTATTTTTACATTTCGACGTGTATAAATAAATCAATACTTGTACGAGCGGTATGTCGAATTTAGCTTTTATATCTGTCTATTTTTATTATCCTTGCTAAATCTTTTAGCAAAGAAGGTCAGCGGAAATTACATTTCTAAAATGTTACTATACTAAGACTATAACACAGATATATTAAATAGAATTACTCTTGAGCTTATATTTTGCCTAAATCAAAATTAATACGTATATTTCTCATGTATCGAAACTCTTGATAGAAATTTACATCGCGTAGTCTTCCTCTTCGTGTAAAATATTTCCGCACGAATATATCGAAACAATAAATGATAGTGAAATTGATAAATATGCAAGGCCGCTTATATGTTTTATTGGCGACCGCCGGCGGATAACTCGAGGATGCAATAAAAATTAATTAGGCGCAGATCATTACAGAGACGCAAACTTTTGCAACGGGCAAATCCATTCCTCGCTTCTCATTTTCGCGATGAGGCTAATTTATCCCTATGTATGTATGTGCTTCCTCTCGTTGCGAGACATCGTCTCGACCACACATTCGTTATTTTCAGAAATGTGTGTGCGTGAATGTATCTATCTCAGCATGTGTGCGGAATTTCGTTCAGCCATCCTCATTAACGAGTTTCTCGATTAATTATCGCAGCGCGTTTCAGCTCGCTCATATACGTCTGACCAAATATCATTGCGTCCGGGTATAATTTACTTTAACTTGTAGCACATCGAAGAAACGGGAAGCAGCGTCAGCAAATTTTAAACGTATCCTTTTGACTGGGGTGAGATTTAAGTCTTTTATGTTTCCATACGGATTTGTGCTCGATAGTTATACGACAAATTAAGATTTTAGAAGAGTTTAGAGATGTAACAACCATTGACGATATCTTTCACGATGCCTTGTCGAATATTGCAATTTGCATAATCTATATTCAATGTACAAATATAGGAAGGGCGTTTTAACAGGTACTTTTTTGCATAATAATTTTTGTTGCGGTATGCTTAATGTAAATTATATCGACACCGTTACAACGCAGGCATATTTTGTGTCGGGAATCGTGTTTGCGAGGCGGCGAAATGTGATATCGTATCTCATTAGCTACAAATCCGCGCATTCATTAATCCTGGGTAGTCAACGTAATAAACGTTGTGTGTAGTCATTTACGTCACTCAACGCATGATTACATACGAAGAAATACGGTTGGCGACAAAAAAACTCCGCGATTACGTCAAGCGAGCATAATTAATTAAACGCGATATTTTTTGTTGCTTAGACGTTCGCGTCTTTCGATTCACGTCGCGGTTTTGAGGATACTAAATCGAAAAGCAAAAAGAGAAAAGATAAGTGTGATTAATAGAGCGATGAGGAATAGCGTTGCTGTTATAATAAGTTTCTCTTCGACATTGATTGATAATCGCGAATTAATTGTCATCCCAAACTGATATTTTTTTTCTACATTGCAGTGAATAATGAAAACTCCTTTAGGCGTTAAATAAAGTATTAAAATCATATATGTATAATGTTTGCATAATTTTACTAATGCTATCTAATATTATCCTTTATATTTGTAATCGAAAAATATCACATTTTAATAATACCTTATTAATATATTTATTTATTAGATAATTGCAAAAATTTAATTTAGTCCTTTTACATGAAAAAATCAAATCGGTTTTCATCATGTCAGCAATTTCTTGAATCGTTATTTATGGATTTGAGTTCAGTAAATAATATTTATCATAAATATGTAATGTTGAAGAGCAGATCGAGATCGGAAAGATTAAATTTACTTCCTTTGAATTTTGAACCTATTTTCTAACACGTAATTCTATTCACGTTTTGCAGTCGAATAATTGTTTAAACTGGAGATGTTTAAAGCAGAAGCGCTTAATCTTCTCATAATTCAAATAACTCGAGATAGAATAGCTATCTATAACTGCTTTCCAAGATTCAGTTTGATCATTTTAATTATTTTATGTCTCAGGCAAAGCAAACTAGTTCCAGTGACAATTAAAGTTTGTTACCGGCGAACTACAGTATAAAATATTTTAAACAATACTGCTACAACTTTTAACGAAGACAGATTTATCGAAAATGAGATCGAATTTTTCTAATTATCCAATATTTATATATTATATGCATGTAATAGTAATTATTCGATAATTATTATGCATTTCATTGGTATATGCAGGCTTTATTGTGTTTGTCGTGCATGAGCAATATGTTATTTTCGTTTTGGCTCGAGTGTGACGGTGCGCTTTAGCGTGTCTACCCTGCAATTTGTACTGTCCACCGGAGTTGTCGCTCCACATTATTATCCGATAAAGATCTATCTTGACTGCTTTCCGTTCTTTGAAACGCAACTATTATTAAGGCCACCTGCGCTCGAGACACGCATGCATTCCTTGAAATGATACAATGTTACCGCGAAACGAATTTCACAGTTTCGCTACTGCAGTATCCTCCCCGTGCAAATTAATTAATTTATCTTCTCGTTTAATCCGTTTAATCACCTAAACGGCGACGAACTGTAACTGCCTCGCTTGTTCTCTCGGCAGCTCGAGCTGTGTAGATATATCTAAGCGCTAAAGACACGCTTGTTACGTTATTAAAACGTATTACTTGACAGCACCTTTTTATTTGAACAAATTTCACAATTACACATTTCAATATGCATTTTTAGAGCAATCTTAATTTGAATAATCAAACCCTGTCTCATATAGCATGTTACTAATTGCAATAATAGTGTAGATTATTGTGAGAACTAACTCTTCTATGATTTGACATAGAAGCGACGTTGCTCGAAATCCTCGAAGTTTCATATACAGTGCTACAAATAATCCTTTCATCATTCTCTCTATTTACTCGGCGACTGTTTAATTCATTCTGTGCGCGATATAGTCACGGTGGAGGTGTAACAGGTACGAAATAATTGCTTCCTACGAGTAATTGCTTGCTTTTTCCACGACAGTCATTTGTAGTAGCCCGTAGACGATCGCGCTTACTCCGCGTACGTCTGATAATCGCTTTTCGTGCCGAGCGTGCATTACAACGTTAACGACAGAAAAATAATATTAATACGAAGCAACCGCAGTTGGAGAGGCATTTCGCGCGGAAATGGCGATTTTCTACCGAGCGTAACTCGTTTATCTTCTCTGCTCGTATATAATGGGAGACAATGTAAAACGAGCGCCGTAATGAGAAAATCAAGATCGGATTTAAAAGAAAGGTTCCATTGAAGAATAATAATTGGAACTTTCCTGCTACACATATTCTATTACAATCTTCTCGTGCGAATCTCCTCATATATTTAGAGCTCGGAAATGATGAATTCGCAGGACCCTGCTTATATTACATGGCCTTGTTAATTTAATTAGAATGCGCTCATAAATTTCAAATGCACAATAATTGTCAGAAATTATTGTAATTTACAGTCGCGAGGAGGAAGTAATTAAGTAATAATGTGTTGTCCGCAATTTCTTGCGCACTGATAAATCTGGGTTATCTATCAGCGTTGCCGTAACGTCACGTATGGATGTACGGAGAACGATAACGTCGACCGGGTTACATCGTTGTACTGGCAATCGCATGGCGATCCTCCTGACGGATATTCTCGATTTGTCGCCTTATCTAATCGTAAGCGGATGCGCGCCTCGTAACCGCGTGTGGCCAATCGAGCAGCAAGGTGACTAAATTTACGAATACGTACGCCTTATTTAACCCTTTAAACGACCGAATTTTCATAGTGCTAGCCGAATATCTGAAGTGACTTTTCTCGCGTATTGAAATGACATTTTTTTAAATTAGGTTACATAATTTCGTTCGCTGTTTTAAATATTATCTTTATTAGTAAATTATAAGAGCAATACTGCTTTGGCACAGAATTTAAAATATACATAAATGTATCTTTGTACTGCTCAAAGAGTTAAACCGATACTTATAAGCATAAAATGTACTGTGTAAAATGTTCAAGAAAAATTAAACTATTTTATTTTGTAGAAGTATATTTTGCACTTCTCTGTTAATTATTAAAACTATCAGATAAAATAGGTTCTGAATTTTAAATCCTGAGACAGAAAATTCATGTAAAATTAGTTGTGACAGCTTTTTAATAGAAATATTGCAAATTAGAAATCTGTCTTAAAATTAATTTCCGCGTTTTTAAAATACTTGGCAGGAGAGGCAGGATTTTTCACTCGGCATCTTCTAAATCTTCATATGCATGAAAACGAAATATCAATCTATATTTCCCAATATCGAGATGTCGACCATCGTCGCGAGAATAACAAGCATATCCAACCGCTATTTGCTAAGTACAAGATTACTTTCGGAAGAGAATACAAGATTCCGGGGATACTTGGACAAAGCGAGATGCCGAGATACATTCCCGAAGAGTAGATGGAGGAATTCTTGGCAGACGGCCATTGGGAGAAATATGAACCGAACTTGGTTCCACGGTAACACATAATAAATTCTGTCATGGGGTGCCAACAGACAGACGCATTGAAATGAAATGTATTATATAGTATAAAAAGAAAGGAACTCGTCTTAATTCACTTACAATTAGACAGACTGAAGAGTCGATATCTAGACTAGACCTAGACAGCAGAATGTTTTACATTATAAAAAATATATAAATACTTTTTCAACTTTTGAATAATACACCCAACAATTAAACAGATCCTTGCGTAGATAAGCGCTTGGCGAAACTCTCCGGGGACTGGGGACAGGCAAACTTTTAGAACGGATTATCCGCCTGCTAATTATCGCACGCACAAAAATTGAAGAAGAAAAGACTGTTATCTCGAAGATGTTGCCTTCAGACAATGGAGGGAGTATCGATCGTCGGAAGTGAGCGATAAAATAGCGCGGGAGGAAAGAAGGGAGGGGCCTTCTTTCTCTCTAAATGGGAGGGATTTATTTTTAGTCCCTCGTGTATGCGATTCGCGGTAGGGAAAGTCTCGACTTTATGCTGACGGAGCGCACGCACGCGCTTTTCGCGTAACACGCGTCAAGAAGAATCTCTCCTCTCGATGAACCTGACTCAGCTATCGGCCGCGCGGTGTTGCACACGGCCAATGACACCGCTAGACGTGCAACGTGTATTGTTCTGACTACCGTGTATCGATTTTTTTTATACAAGACGACAACTTTTACGATCCGCGTTTCATATTGTTATAACGTTAATATAGATTGCAATCAGAAAGGGGATTAAAAAATATGTACAAACGAGTAAAAAGTAGGTAGTAAGTTTCTTTAATAATCATACTTTTTGATGAGAATAACGAAAGCGTCATAAATATATAAAGCATCGCTTGGTACAATTACCATACTAATTAATAAACGTATGCAATTCTCGAGAGGAAGATGCGCCTCGATGCTCCTCGATAGAATAATTCATCTGATTGGAAAAATATCAGATTTGTTCCACATGACGAATCTTGGGTTAGACGATATTTTTCCTTTTCAGTATAATTGCGCCGGTAGGATGTGCGGTTCGATTAACAAAATCGGACTGTCCGATATAATTCGTGATTGGCACTCTCCCAATTTGCCGGCGACCTTCGATCTCGAAGCGAACAAACCTTTCTCTTATTTCGGTCACGTACATTACGGAAATGCCCTTTCGCGATGAAGTGCGCGCGAAAAAATTGGGCCGTATATAATAGATTATAAGTAACTTGGAAAACAATAAAGAAAAGACATGAACACAATGTAATTTTGTATAATATTAATATTATTATCATGTTTATCAATTATGTCGCGTGGAGAATTCGCAGACAGCACGAATCTGGATTTAAAATCGCCACTTTTAGGACTGTGTAGTTTTTTATAGAATTTCGCGCTAAAATATCCCCTAGTGCAAACAAATCAAGAAGCGAACATCGTAACGTCGAGCGAAATAGGGGTAAAAAGAGATGGGTAGAGCTCTCGCATACCTTGGCGTCTCGACTCTTCATCTCCTGCCTCCTGGGCACAGTATTCTCCCCGTCGGCATACACGAGATTCCTAATAAATCCATTGAATCTTGGCTCGAATATCACGCTAGGCAGCGCCAACAGCGTCAGCTTGCTGTTATACCAGCTAGGCATACCGCCCACGTAGACGTCCGAGTTTCCGGCGAGCTTGCCGAACTCGAACTCCTTGCCGCGCGACGTCGAGACCGCGCCGACCCCGTCCACGGTCAGGGTGGTATTCTCGTTGCACCTGGTGATCTGCACCTTGTGCCAGTGACTGTCGCCGAGGTCGTGGCCAACCGTGACGATCTGCGCCCCGCCGCCGAGATTGTACCTCAGTCTGAGAGCGCTCTCGACCAGTTTGACCTCGAAGAAGTCGTAAGTGCCGCCGTCGTCCGTGTAGAGTAGCAGCCCGTTGCCCTGCTCGGTCTTGAATTCGAACTCGAGGGTGCCGTTCAGGCCGGCGTTCCATTTGCGAAATTGCGCGTAGCTCGTCGCGGAGCCCTCCAGCAGGAAGGACCGGGCCGCCTGGCAGGCGAACAGCACCGCCAGCAGAAGCGGCGTCGGCAAATGCGTAGGATGCATGATTCACTCTTTGGACTAAATCTCCCGCTAGATCCTGTTCATTCGCTCAGTCGGGCCGTTCTCGTATACGCGCGCGAAGGACGTCACGCGCTCATACACATCTCGCGTGGGCGTTCGAGGCGTGGGTGCGTGACGCTGGCCACGTTGCACCACCCGGCTGCATCCGTGAGCACGTGAGCACGCACGCGCGAATCGTGCGTGGATTGGGTGTGATATGCGATTTTGTGAGCGTACGCGCTGTCTCGTGCGTACTCCTATATCCCTTACTCTTTCTTCCTTTTTCCGCGTACCTATGTGTTTTCGATTGACGGCTCCTTGAGCTTCTCGTAAGCTCTTACTGAACAAACTCGTCGAGCGGGAAAGTCGTTTCCAATACCGTTTCGAAAAATTAATGAACTTGATAACGATCGGTCACGTTCGTTCCAAATTGTGATTTATCTTCGTTATTAAATTGTAGGATCCCTCTTTCGAGATAAGTTACAACGATAAACGCTTATGAAAACTTCGATAATAATTATTCATAAAATGATACCCTTTTAAACCTTATCTCCAATAAAATTATTTCAATTAGCATGAGATTCGTTCGTTAATTTTCATAAAAGTCGATATTTCTGGATATGTTTTCAATTTCAAGTTCAGTCTGTTAGTTGGACGCATCAAGATTTGTAAATTACCTCCCGAGTTCACTCTAAAAGCACTGAAAACGCAACGAAAGAATCCACACCTTTTTGTCTATAATGTACGTATATATAATGTACACCAATCGATTGACAACGAAAAGTTTCTCGAGGAACAAGTGCTTTAGTCACACGTTTATTATATTACTTCTGTATGATTTAAAATCAACCAGAGATTGAGACTAGGATAATGTACTTTCCTCCGAAGAACACCAGTTAAATTTACTGCTTAATGCACTGGTTTGACTAGAGTAGAATTCAATCTCCTTGTACCAACATTATATTTTTACAGAAAACCAATCGATGTCAATCATAGTCACTGTATATTTGATGGGGCGGAAGAAATATCGACGTATTGCTCAGATGTCTCACAGAGCAGACTTTCTTTCTTTATAATCAATCATAGGACACATTTAACGCTTTTTTGTTTTCTCCAAGATTCTGATTTTCGAGTAGATGACCAATTATTTTTTCGGACTCATTCCATTGATAGAGTCGCCGTCAGTAACATATGACATAACCAGCAAGGAAGAAGTTAGCTCTTCAGGAATCGATGACAAAATAAATCACGTGCGTACGTTGGTTGCTGAGAAGGTTTTTTAACTGCGTATTCGAGTCTAGACTGGACAGTCTCTATCGAGAAGGTAAGGATATGGAAAATTCAATAACTGTCAGAAGATCGTTGATGCGACTTTCAATTTCTTCCTGTTTCTCAGAGCTTCCGTATTTTATTGTTAGAGAATCCTTAGATAGGTTGCGCATAGCAATGCATAGACAACTTCTACGATATCGAGATATCGACACTTGGTGTCGAGGGTGCCTAAGTCGCGATCCAAACCTCGAGAGTCGTCTCGTAACGCGTCGCGACGCGTCGCGTCGCGGCGTTGACACACTTTCACCGCGGCTCCTTCGGCGGGATACACGTCTCGGAATTGCGAGCGATTCGCCGCGAATGGCTCGACGCGAGCAAGTCAAAATCCAAATTGCGTGGACCGTCACCTGACTTCGCGCTTCATCCCCGGCAGCGAAGGTCACCGGGATGGAGAGAGGAGAGCGGTCCCAGCGACGAGCGACACGACCTCGACCTAATCACGCGATGAGCACTTTCACCACACACCAGGCTCTGTCCCTCCCTCTCCGCCGTCCGCGACGCAGAATCGCGAGAGATGCCGGGGGATGATCACTCGGCGCGTTCGCGACGTCGCCGTTTTCCCCGTGGCAAGCTCGTGGTGACGTTCAATGGCGCCGGCACAGCACGGCACGGCACGGATCCCGCTCGTCAGGCCGAGTCAAAACGACTACGTTACTCGCTCGCGGTTCACTCTCGAGTCAGCCATCCGTTCGTATCGCGATCGATCCGGCCGCGCGCTCCATTTTTCCTTCTCTCTCTGTCTCTCTCTCGCGCGCGCGCTCGCTCGCTCGCTCTTTCTCTCGCCACCCGGAGGCTTTGGCGAAACCGGACGTATACGTTGGAACGACGCGCGCGAGAACCACGTAAATCCCGTTCGCCGTTCTCGTCGTGGCTACTGCTGATCGCGACTGGTAGACCGATTCCCGGAGGTGGATCGACCCTCTCGACGGCTCTCGGCTTGATACTAGCCTGGCGAGACGAGGCGACGCTCGGTCGAGACGCTCGCTGCCGACGACGATGGTGCGACGCCCCCGGCATAACGCCGACGCCGACGCCGACGACGACGTCGACGCCGACGCCTCGCGCCGTTCCTCTGCGCAGCCGCGCGTCGAGGGAGAAGACCGAAGGAGGAAGAGAGGGTTGCGCGATGGTGCGAGAGGGTTGTTCTTCGTGTCGGTGCCTATCGTTGTCTGTCTGTCTCTCTGTCTGTCTGTCGTTGTATAACGCTGGGACACAGGTGAGGGCGCAGAGAGACGGAGGGATGTGGTGGTGTGCACGCGGGGTGCACGAGAAGGGGTTGCGCTCAGGTTTACTCCTCCAGCCAGAACATTAGCGATGAGAAGCGCGGAAAAATTGTTGAGCGAAGCCGCGATCGAAGAGCGAAAGAAACCCTTAATGCAAAGCGCGTTCTTAGGGCCGCTGATCTATACGGGAAACGTTCTATGAATCGTCGATCGATACCAACAGAGAGACCAATGAAGAAATGCGATCACGACACCGTATCGCAGGTTCGACCATGCCGAATGTTCAATTTTTTATGTCGAAGGGATATGCTCGGGGAAAAAGAAACAATGTTTTTTACTCTCTTCCATTAAGAGATATGAGATGCGAGAGAAAGAAAAAGAGAGAGAAAGAGAGAGAGAGAACCATTTTAAAAGAGTATCATACAAATATAGTTATTATTCAGAGTTTTCTACATGTATTCGTTTATAAAATGAATGAGAAACGTTAAAGATAAAAAAAAACTATCGTACTATCCTAGCAGTGTTGAAAAAGCACTGCAATATTTTCCTGCTTCGCTTTATTCGTTCTTTATTTTAACGTAACTTGAACACATACGCACAAATTGTTTTGAAAATGTGACTAGTATAATGAAGAATTTTCAAATTATCCATCTTTGTAACTAAATCTCGTATTAATAAACAAAGTCATTTTAGCTAGATAAGCACTTATTAATTCCTGGCTTACTTTAGTTTGGTGATAAAAAGGAAAAATTGTCCGTTCGCTAAAACAAGAGAAAGAGACGCGGGAGTAACAATGAAAAGAGACGAAAAGAGGATGGGTGGCAGGATGCGAAAAATTCAGCTGCCCAAATAAAAGAAATGGTAACTGAGCAAGATGCTGCGCGAAGATACCGCGTAAAGGTGGTTCCCTGGACCGAGTGAATAGAGGGATAGGTGTAAATGTCAGTCGAAATGTGGGAAAGCGCGTGACTCGATGCTGAGAAAGCACCGTGTGGCCAATCGGCAGAAAGCGCCGATTCGCGAGGACGATACAACATGAACGGAGAAATGTTGAACGGCGATTTCGCCTGGTCAGAAATTCGAGGAGCCGTCGAGTGCTTTCGACGTCGACCCGAATCGGCGATTTTTCGATTGCGTTGCGATAGCGTGAGCTCGTAAATACATCCGCGCGCTTATAAGTTATTGGTTTATTAAAAACAAAGATGTTTAACTGTTAATCATCTCAAAATTAATCTTTGTCGATCTGTTCTTCCAAAAAAGTTCGATTAACAAATTCGGACTTTTATTTTTTAGACTCGCATAGAATCTTAACGATGAAATCCTTAGGAGGAGGAGAAAATAGATCATATATCAGTTATGACAGTTGATTATCATTAACGCTAATTTAATGCTCGCATACCTCGAGATAATAGCTCCCATTAGTCCGTGTCGTTCAGTATAATTAACACTTTGAGTCCGGTGGGGGTACTGCAAATTCCATCGTGATGTTAAATGCTCTCCGGATTCGAAGTATTAATCAACGTTGTATATATTAATATCGTATCTATATAAATCGGGGATATATATTATATACCCGGAGGTTGATAGATTTATTGCTGGGTTATTATTCTTGCTCACAAAAATCACGTACAGTTGTACCATCACTCTCCAAGTTCGCCGCGATTCTTTTCAAATCACTCGTCGGCCTATCGATCTACCGTGATTGCTGACTCGACGACGACATATTGGACCCGCGGGAGTAATTAGATTGTTAGATCACAAATTGGCATAGGCCCTTAAGTCGTCTACACATAAGATGAATCGCGTCGCTCACACGTCTTTCCCCTGTTTCTCGTTAGTGTTTTATCCGTCGGACAGTGTCCGCCGTATTGATGGATCGCAGTAAACCGTCCCCTAAATCCCGGCAAGTAGGTCGATCCAACGGATGTGTTTACCTGATAGCTGGCGGTACTTTGGAAAACGCTGCAAGACAGAAAGACCGCTCACGCTCGAGCTGCAAAAGTTTTCGTCGAATGTACGCCGACATCCCCGGACCGATCTCGCATTGGAAAATATGTCCCGATTGTGACTTCCGAGTTTCGTCCGTTGCGCTGATACCGGGTGGTCAGATAGAAACGTCAGATTCGTTCAACGAAGACCGCACATAGACCGCACATATCGTTGGTATGCACAGCATGGATGAAATTCCAAGAGAATGAGATTTGAGAAAACTTTTATTTGGAACATTTCTTCGATCGCGAAACCGTTCTTAACCGATTGTATTCTAACATATAATCGTAATATTATCAAAAGCATGATTCTAGAACACAACTTCTCTGCTGCTTACTTTTCTGTAGCTGCGCTATACGAATGTGTTAGCATTTGAAATGTAAAATATAACTGATATTATGTAAAGAACAAGTTTGTATGTACGCTGTTCTATTTTACTTCGCTGTTAGCTCATATTTTTACGTAAGCATCAATTTATATACATATATATATATTTTTTTTAATATAAAGATTCAATTCGTTCCAGATACGTAAGCACTTCGAGTCGCGTAAAATTTTCCTTGGATTTTCGTTTGTTCACCCGATATACGAGTGCATGCATACGTGCGGAATAGAATTGAAAACGCTGGGGGAAACTTCGACGATAACGCAGGACAATATGTAAGGACGCGTCTCTCCGCGTTTCCAACAAATATCGATCCATATCTGACCCATCTCCTCGGCTCTGCTAGAAAAATTTCAAAAAAAGATTTGTCGCTAAGAAACTACGGAGAAATCCTCTCGAACTGTGTCAAGCCGAGTGCAGTTGAGATCGATTATTTTTTTGTGTTTTCTTCTGCACTGTTTACACGAAAGTATCACTACGCAATTTGTTTGCCGAACGAAATAAAGAGTGCACAAGCGTGTGCATTTTTATCTGTTCCGGCCGTTTGTTTTAATCTCGTAATGTGTATTTTCGCGCAACGTCGACGAAATATCGTTTCACAAAATGAACGCTATCGATTCCCTTGCAAATATTTTCGTTGCCGAAGTAAACGTAGGAAAGACAAGATTTTTCGTGCCAAAATATTTAGATATCTCCTATTGGAATTTTCAAAAATTTTGACGAAAAAAAATTGCAGAAATTTGAGGGAAAAATGTACTAGCGAATAAATCGCAAAAATAGTCTAGTAGATGAAAGATTATTTAATTTTTAGGCTGCATTCCGATATTCACTATCAGCAACTGTCAGTACTGAAAAATCTATATTTTTCTATATTTTAAGTCATGTATACTACGGATTTTCAGTACTGACAGTTGCTGGCAGTAAATATCAGCCATTAATTGTGAAATATGTGAGTCTTTATAAAAATACAATATTATATTACAATAGGCTAAATGTGCAGTAGTTACTTTTAAATCGAATATAAATCTTCTTGAGAAAGAAATTTAATTACAAAAATTTTGTATTACACGATTCTTACAAGTCACGATAGTTTTATAATTTTATAAGAATTTACATAAATCTAATATAATTATGTAATGTTATATTAGAAATATAAAACAGCTTATGAAAAGCTTTTGTTGAGTTAAATCTCGTAGTATGGAATGATAATATAAGTACATGTACAGGTCTTCCCTGTTTTAACAATGTCGCGTTTCTTTGTTGCTAAGTACGCACAAAAGAAAACTTGTGCCAGAGAGAAATCTTGACAGCTTTATATCTATTGTAGAACAACTACCATAATGCGAAGAACGCTGGCAGCGAAAATGACTTTAATCCTTCAGCGGAGCCCTCGTACGTCTGACCCGCGACTTTCCTATACTACTGAATCTCTCTCTAAAGTCGCGAACGTCGGTCTACGCGACAGAACTAATTAGACAATTAGTCCAATCGTTCGCAATCGAAACATATTGCTCTAATTTCATCGCTTCGTACGACCGCTTTACAAATACGCGAGCAATTTTTCTCGCTCGCGAGACATCGTGCCGCGGGCCCCATTATTATCTCCGCCATTCGAAGCCGCTCGCGCTCACGGCGACAATATAATTACTACGTCCCACGCGGCCACGTAGGTGTGTAATTAACCTACAACCTACAACCGACAACGCCATTCCCGCGAAATGGAAGAAATTTAAATACCAATAACCCAGAACGCGCGCGGCTCGGTCTTGGAGGACGCGCGCGCTGAACAATTCTCGACGGTCTAACGAGAGTGCCAGATGCTCTGGAAAGCTTCATCAGAGCCATCCTGGAAACGACACTTTATTTTTTCCTTTTTTCGCACGACTCCTCTTTGTCGCGCTATCGTCGTTCAACTCCAGTATGGTGTCTCTCGGCGGTGGATCGTTGTTATTGGCAATCATAAATTTTTCGCATGCTTGATAGATATAGCAGAGTTAGAAGTTAAAATTCTCGCAGGCCTCCGTATAACCGTATTTCGCATCCGAACGCGTGCTTACATTATTCAGCTATATTTACAAAGGACAGTCGGTGAATTAATTCACGAACCAGTCGTGCGAAACAATAATCAATATATTAGTACAGGAATTAATTAACATTGACAGAGAAATTATTATATATCCCCCTGTCGTCGCAGAATGTATCGCGAATGAATCGTCGTTATTTAATTGAATCAGGTTTAATTAATTGACGTTCACTTCGATGGATCGAAGCTCGTATCGCGCGATTTTTACACAGAGATAATAGAAGAGCGAGGGAAAAGTAGGACGTTCCCTTATCCGCTTTTAATCTATGATTGAACGCGGCTGTAGACACATTTTTTCGGATTTCCGAGTGAGCTGCATACTGTGCGCGCGTATTATCTGCATACGTATCGCGTGGTATCGCGTGTGTACGAGTCTGTTTTGCAGGAATTATTTTCAACGTTAAAGATAGCACACGCGCGGAGCTGTGTGCCGCGTCGAAATTTTAAAACCCACCGCAATATTGTTAGTTGAATACAAAAATCACTGGTCCGTATTTTCGCAATTATTATTTAAATTGACAAAAATGTCCCGCTTTTAATCCTTCACCGTAGACAAATTTTGTGCCGGATATATACGAGTGATATATTTTATACGAAAAGAAGCGGTAAATAACACCTCGAAACATATCATATTTCGGATGGGGGATTGCATTTTCATAATGGTAGGATTCCGTAAGGTTCACTTTTTTTATTCTTTTGACACGAAAAAGTGCGTGATTTACGTCACGTGAATTTCATACGCAGTACTGTCGGAACATTTGCTTGTATCCAAATTTTAAACGGATATCATAAGTTCTCTCACCGTCGCCAAAATATTCGCTTCGAGAAAGTAAATTATAGGAAGAGATGTGCCAACGACGATACTTTCGAAATCTACCCGACGCCCCTTGACACGCGTATAAGAGAAGTCGACATGGCATTATTCGCAGTCATCGATTCCTCTCACGATGCCGAGAAAATGAGAAATTGAAAGGATAGGTCAATGATATGCGTTCCTGTCGCGTGGTTTCGACAGGAACTATTTCCCAGTTTCTCCCCTATCCCCTTTCTCATTCTACATCCGCATCCTAAAGCCATCATTCCGTTGCGCCGCTTTCATTTATTTCTCGGTATTGGGTTATATTTTCAGTTATATGTTACGTTTATCACTCAGTTGATAAAACAAGTCGTACGAATGTATAGATTGTTGTTAAAATTCTTAGACGGATTTTTCCGTTCGCGATGATAATTTGGTGGTTAATTAACATCTCGGCGTTTTCGTAATAATTATTATTTTCGCTAAAGAAAAGAGGCCCTGCAAACTATTGCTCCATCGATTCAACGGTACGCCTGGAAAGTTAGTTCATGAATTTTGGTAACACCCTGTATAACACCCTCGGCGTTGCGATGCAGCGGGAAACGGGATCGTTGACCTCGCGAAGTTTTGCGATGCTGAAAGTCGGTTGCGGTCGGCGGAGCGCAATAATTGCGAGTCGCCCGTCGAGACGAGCATAGATGCAGATGCGAGCAATCATACGGGGATTTATTAGTTTTCCATAAGATCGAAAGAAAAAAACAATATATACTACGACCGCGAAATACCACGAAATGCCGACTAAAGAATCTCGCGACCTGCCGAACTGCAAAACGATATGAAAATCTGTGCCTCCACTGAGTCCCGAAATAAGGGATTCGAGAGATGTCTGACAGACGTTGATATTTTATCGAATCAGATCGGTATGATTAAAATTTTCTCGCATCTCTTCACTTTTTATGTCTTACACGTTTCATTAATATCCGCCAAAATTTCTACGTAACGACAAACAGAAGTATTTTTTTTTTTAATTTACGTAGCCTGCGTTCAAAATTTGCAGTATTCAATTTTAACTTAAGAACAACAATTTATTCGGATTTTCGTACACACGAATAAATTTCTTGTGCTGATAATTTACGCATGGATAATTAGTATGATAAAATATTTCTCGAGTATCCCATGGCATAAAAGAGAAAAACGATATCGTAATTAACAGCGAAATACAAAGAATAAAACGCAGTTACATTCACATTCCCTTATAAATCTTCCGATTTTAATGAGTTCTTTTAAATAGGATCGTTAGACCGCGGTACCGAGAGCTTAACAAAATTTATGGTATCCGTTGAGGGTTGCGGAAGACGACGGTACACACAAAGGGAGCGCAAAGAAATCGGAAACCCGAAACGAACAGCGTTTCCCTCTCGCCGGCCGTACCGTTCTTGGCGATGGAATCTATCGCGAAGGCAATTCGGTGTATTCACGGTCGCTTCCACCGCTAGTTAACCATTGTAACATCCGCGCGGGGGAATACATTGATACACCCCCGACCGCACCCGCATGAACATTCAATCCGCACGCGAAACTTTTCGCGTACCGAACGATCGGACCCTCGAACTCTGCGTAATTCAATTGAAACTGCAGCCGCGATCGAGCTGTGCAACCCCTGCAATGGCTTGTTGTCGATTAAAAAGTGGAACGGGAAGGAAGAGAAGGAGAGAAAAAAAAGGACAAGAGTAGGAAGGATGTGCAACGAAAATCGTAACGAAAAACTTACCGCTCCCATATCACCGTCAAGGGCGGACCTGAAAGCTCGTTCAGTTCAGAAAAACGATTCGAGATCCAGTTTTTCGTGTCGGATCGATACTTTCGCGGCGTATAAGATAATGTTCTCGTTCGTTTTAATAGCACGAATTGTCAGCGACCGAAAAATCGACATTGAAGGCGAAACGTTAATCAAACCGTGATACTGAGTTTTTATTTCGATGTGGCATTTGTTCTTCTGCTACGTGCTTCCTGCGCGTTTTCTGTCTCCACCGGTACGAAATCAGATACGTGAATAAAAAAAAGGAAATGTTTGTCATAGCGTGACGCGGCGCAATGTGGATACACCCAGAAAAAAATTGCATTAACGGTACACCGGAATTTTCGTGCTCGCTCACTTCAGATTTCAAAATTGAAAACCGATTATATTAACGGTAAAAACAACTTTTGTTTTGATCTTTTATGCAGCTCGTTTTCGTGCTCCGAATTCTTTGAATATTTTCACGATGAATTCTTGAAATATATGCGATAAGAACCATTACCCAACAAACGGATAATGGTAAAACCGGGTCGAAAAAAGCGACGCGGAAAATTCTAAAAAGAAAAGAGACGCGCGCGCGCGCTGTAATTGGGTTACTCCGGACATTGCAGATTTTGTTGCATTGCTATGCTGCATCGCTATGCTTTATCGGAACGTACATATCAACGGCGAGTTAAAAACAATGGCGCGACAGAAACAAAATATAAATTTTCATCCTGCATTTCGCAAGCAATGCGATCCTAGTGTCACGAATAAATCCCAGCACGGAGAAAATCTACAGACGCAATAAAGCTCCGAATATTATTAGCGCCGTGGTACACAAATATCCGTGTAAATATGTCAGTAAAACGAGCGTAAATAGACTCTGTAATCCCGACAGTATAATATGCTCTTATGTAACGGATGTATAGAACGCCGCATAATTATAATCAGCAAGTTGCAAGATGCGTGCGCGATCGGGTAATAATAAAATCATACGCGAGATACATCCTTCGCTTTTCATATTTTCGCCTCCGCGCTAAATATAGCACAACCTGTTTTTCCGTTTTAATACCAATTAAAAAGATCAAGCTAAATACTTTAAATATCGTATAAGTTTGACCGCGGCAAAACCTCCGGCTTAAATGTCAAATATTGTCTCTCTAGCACAATTTTTTGAAAAATATCTAAAAATGCGTGATTATATATTCCTTTGGTAAACTTTAATACATTTAAAAATGATATACTGCAATGCACGAGAGAAAAATTATTCTTGACTTATTATATATAATTTTATTCAAGATAAAATTTTTAGGTATCGCTTATGATAACCTTTTTTAAATAATATATGATTATCTCTCTCTGGAAGATATTAATATATAAAATAATTTTATCCATATAATAAAGTTCAAACAATATGAGACATTGGTCATTAATGAATCAAATCGAAATGTCGTGGCTGAACGAATTTTCGATTATACCGGTCACATTGCGTAACCATGAATTTTTTAGCTGAGATAAGTAATTATGGATCCGCGCGTATTCAACGTGGCGTGCGCGACCGACTTTGAAATCACACGAAATATCATGTATCGCTCACTTCGATCGCGTGATGGAAAACGTACGATAATCCGTGATTCCACTTTTGTTACTACTTCGGCTTAACTGCATCACGCCTCAGCTGTTTCTCCAATTTTTCAAAATGCAATAACCTGCGTTATCGCATTGGCACACGCATGCACCCGGGATATTTCATGATCAAGATAAATTCCCAAAAATTGAACGACTGACGTTCCCACCACCGTCATCGTCACACCTCGTTTGAGACACACGATTTTTAACACATTATTAAGAGATCGCTCGCCTAGCATCAGTTCTGTGTCTAAATTTCGTCCACCATCTAGATTTTGATACTAAACTACCCCGCAGAATTTTCTTTACATCTGCGCGTTTATGTAGTATAGTCTGTTATATTCCACAGTTCGCTATCGTACGAATTAATTTATTCCACGTCCGGTGAAATCGCAACTGTTAGTGCTGTTAGTCTAGCTGTTGATATGCTTGGTCCAGCATAGCCTGATACCGACACAACGGAATAAAGTGCATTTGCAAATGCAGTCCCATCGGGATGCCCGATCATTTCGCGGTATAATCCAAATTCCTGCATCAGCATCTCGATTCCGATGTAACACCCACGCGTTATCCCCTCATAATGTTCGCAGATTTGTCTTCGTTATCGCGAGCACCATCCATCAACAAAGACATTTGCACGAGTTCGTTGCCCGATAAATGCGGTGAATGATACGCGCGATAGATATCTATGAGTATCGATTGCGCGCTTCAGCTGTTCGCGAAGTACGTTGATGAGGTGTGCATCGATTTCGGGTGCTAAGACAATCTGGCTCTCATAAATTTTTCGTGTCGACCAATCGACCGCTAGGTAGAACAACTCGACAAACTTGCGGACAAATATAGAAATTCAGATACGAAAATGCAATCACTAATGGTCGTTAAAAGTGTATCTTGAATTATACTATGCGATTATCGATTCATTGCGTTTTAATGAAACACTCGCGAGTAATAATGAACAAAATATGATGTTTACGCGTCATATATCTTATTTTCTCGTTGACGATTGTAACAAAACAGACACACGAGATTGAAAGTCTTCGCTAAAAGTCGCCAGCAAATCGTTAAAGTTATAACAGATATACTTGTTGATCATAATTTGGAGAGAAAAAGCAGATTTCTTATCAAATGAGATTAGTAGTTAAACCTTCATAAATCATATTTCTAATTTCCTGTCTCACGACTGATCTGACATTTTCAGGAGTGAAAACTAGAAATGAAATTTGGAAGTTATGGAGTACAGCTCTTAAAATAAAACTGTATATTTAGAAGATTGGAAAATGTTAGCAATTTAAACGAATTAAAACAGTAGATGAAATATGTATAATTTTAATTTAAAAAATACAAAAATATGCGAAAAATGTGATCGCTACTAAAAACGAATTACAGTTTTAAAGCTCGTAATGATACCACGGTTTTACCATCAAATTTTATAACTGGAACGTGTGAAATATATAAAACCACGGGCATAAACGATGAAAACAAAAATGCGCGAAGCACGCGCGAGTCAAATATTAACATATTAGCGAATTCGTTTCCCTTCAAAGCTGGTTGGAAGGTGAAATAATCGCACGAGACTGTTCGCGCGCGGGAGTGCAACGTGGTATGCGCGCACATTGCAAAGGTGCCCCTCTCGGAGTATCGAAAAGCAACGTAATATCGCGCCGCTGTACCACTCGCGATGGTGTGCGCGCCTTGCGTGTTAGTGTGTGTACATTACTTTGGGGGCGAGCAGCCGGAAACGGTGAGTATCGCACGTGCACCTGTATATATAATCCGCAATATCCCTCGTGTGATATCACCGTCGACAGCCTCGTGTCCATTTACCTACTATCTGCCCACGCGGATACAGAGTACTGGTTTGCGTAGTCCTTTTTCCTCCGTGCCTTGCGCCCAGTTTAAACCGAAATACGACTTTTTTCCTACCCGAATCGTTTTCGCGTCGATTCTCGCGTTGCTTCTCGCGCGTGTTGAAAATGTTATCCTACGAACGTGATTTTTTTCTTCTCGTCGCTTCTCTCGTATCTTTCGCAGCGACACGCAGCGATACCCGCGGTGCTAAACAAGAGAGATTTCACGAACACGAAACTTATCAGTCTTTGGTTTCGAGAGACTGATTCACCACCCAGATGTATTAACAAAAGAAACCACGTACTTTTTAGTATATTTTTTACTTTTAATATTTTCTGTAGATCTGACGATATTCCGACCATCTTATTTCTAGCACGAAATAATTCAAATCTCTAAGCAAATGCACTATCGGAAGGACTAAATGTTACAGAGGAATTGACCGCCGACTCCAAGCGCCACTAATGCACGCGGATGTGCATATAATATAACGTCTTTGCAGGAAGTTTCGAGAGAGAATAGGGAAGCTGAGCACATCTGAGCTTCCTTCAGCGCCGCTTTTGTTTTTGGCACGAAATTCCCATTTCCGTTTCTTGCCCGCGGCGCGCTACCGCGACTGAAAAGTAGAAAGTTAAGTGGAGTATCATCGTATAGTCGATTCGCTTTACAGCTTCCCTAAGGAGTTAATCGTCCACTCGCTGTCAGCGTCTCTCGCCTCAGCGCCGTTATTATTCCTGTTTATCGGAAACACGGGCGTTATCTCAAAACGCATTAAATCGAGTTCGAAGGTGGAATGACGACGCGGAAAGCGACTCTCCCTTATTCCACGATTTCTCTTGGGTTTCTCATTAAAGATAATCGTTCTAAATGCGAACACGGTCGCCGTCGTCGTAGCGCGACCGTTCCCGTTCGTCCCACATGGATCAAGATTAATTTACTGAAGACGATGTTGAATCTGCGGAGGGAAAAGACGTGCGAGTACTTTTCTTTGAGTCGCGGCTCTTTAACGAGACGAACAGATTGCGATGCGACGAATATATTTGGCACGGAGACACTGCGGGACAGGCGATAATAAATCGCGAAACATAAACGAAATTAATAGACTAAATAACTGAATACATATCTGCGAGCCGTAACGCGCGGACGGTTGGAATCACGGTAGCTCCCAACCTCCCAAGCAATTCGCATATAACTTCTGATCTATTAAACGCTTTACGGTAGTTTAGTAGTTTAGCGGCGCGAAGGTATGTACTCCGCGTATATCGAGCTGCCATATCTTGGGATATATGTAGTCAGTTGAACGGGTCTATAATCCTTCGTCTCTTCGTCCTGTCTCTAACACGTCTGTATAACATCTTAATACCTGAATATTCAAATACCTCGAATGTCTCAACCGTCCGCAATATCGGATGGTCTAAAGATATTTCCAAGGTATAGGGACATACGTTAAAATATAATAGAATAATATACTTGAGCCGGTCTATTTTCGTTAGAATAAAAGATGATCCAACGTCTACACACTCGAGTTCTCGTTCGAGGGATTCCTATTTCTAGATAATAAGCTTTCCGAAATGTCATCAACAATATCTTTAAAGATATTGTTTTTAAACAATTTCTGTCAACTACTCTAATCGAATATTTATCTTATTTGATTTAATACGAACTGATCACATTACTAGTAATCTTTCTTGGTACATTTTAGAAATCAATTCTTAATGGAACGTATATATTTGCGAAACTCAATACCATGATTATCCAGGCAGAAAATAGTTTAAGTGAAGACTGATTTAAAAAATTACAAGTGGCTTTTGATATTCGTCGAGAAAATACCGGTTCCAAATACGCACTCGAGTGCACTGGGCAAAACATCTTCAATGAAAAGGACATCCGGTGGTATGGTTCTAGGATGTCCTGTACAGCAAGAGCCTCGGTAGTCTCGGTACCTTCATGCATCGTCATCTCTCCCCCCGAGCAAAGTTAATAACTCGATTAATCGATGGCGTGGGTATGCACGGCGTAGCTCGCGCGTTTGCAAACGCGAACTGCCGATTTGTCGATCGGAGACCAAATCGAATACTCAATTAGGTTCGAGCAGTTTTCCAATAGTTCTGACTTCTGAATAGAGGACCGGCCCGCCCTATCTGAGTCTCCTTCGGACTGTCTGAATAGATCAAACTATTTCGAGTGGGCGTGGGTCGAGGTTCAAATATTCGTGGTCGCATCAACGAATGCATTTCCATGTCCCGCCTTCCGAAAGATAAATACATAATCGATATCTATAGCTGCATACTACTCGCGTGGAATTTACGCAGACGTGCGCCGCGTAATTATCGTAATCCCGAACGATGTGCCGGATATTTGCGTGTGTAAAAAATCCTTATCGTTCAAGGGAAATTAAATCGGAGCGGGCTAATCTCGTGGAGCAACGAGTCGTGCTTTCGGAAGGCCGACGTTAAATAAGCTGCACGTTTTCCGCGAATAACTCTCTTGTTTTCGTGCGCGGGCGTAAATGCGCGGACGTTGCAAACAACCGCGGCGTTCTCGTTGAAGAGCGAGCGCGATGAGACGAAATATCGCAACGCTGATACAAAAAGCCGCGCGGCGTTTCGTTAGCTGCAATTTTCTCGGCTGAAAGCTCAGGAAGAATTTCGAGCCCGTTGTCGGTAATTTCGAAACATATTTGGGAGCATCGGAGCGATGAATAGATACGCGCGATGACCGCGAGATTCGTTATAAACATTATCGGTATCGCGATGACGCTCCAAAAAATCCACTGGAGTCAGTAAAGGCGAGTCATAAAGTTATGACGATGTAACAGTGATTTTTAATTGCAATGCTAAATTATTAATTTTTTTATTACGAAGCTTTTTTTAATTATCGAAACAAGCGAAATAAAAATCCACCACAAAAGTTTATTATTTTCATATAAATCCTGAAAATAAATAAAATAATTTCCATCATGTTAATCGACAATCGATATTATTTTCATGTTATTCAGAAAAACACTATTATTATTTTTATATTTAGAGAGAGTTACGAGAAACTCCTTAATCCATCGCTCTGAATTCACTTTCTTTAACCGCAAATGTCTCAATCCTTGTTGGACTATACGTGTGCGGCGCGTTCGCAGTTAAGGGATTGAATCGCAAAAGGGTGGATAACCGCGACGTTAATTCTCTCGTGCTAGAATCGTTTTTATGCGACCGCGATCTTCCATTTGTTCTGTAACTTGTAATTTTCGAGAGGTAGCGCGTTATAAACGCAAGAATGTAATCGCGATGGAGGCGCGCAGCACAAAGGCTTCCGTGGTATGCCGGCTACCAAACAACTGCAATTTTCCCCTCTCGGAAGCCTGCTTTGCAGCTCGCGATTCGCAAATATTTACGACGGAGAAACGTAGGTCGCGTACATCTCAACATCGAGGTAATAAAATTCATTGCGTTCGACGGCGACAAATCCCATTCATTTTCCGGCCATTCGCTTATCTTCAGTACATCATACATTTTCCATCTCAAAACGCAATCTACGGATATAAGCGTGTTGCCGCATCTATAGTCACAAGCTGATGAAACGATATTACACGAGTACAAAGATTTACCTGGGATTTCGAATTTTCTACGCTAAAAAAATCGTTCAGAGTCCTTTTCTGATTCTCGAAGATCGTAATTAGAAAAATGTCATTATCCGATAAGCACGAGCAGCATTCTAGTGAAAGCCCATTTACGCATTCCAGTGTGCCAGTAATTATAGGAATTCTTTATTAAAAGCATTCTATATATTTTCTCGTACTACAAACAACCTTTATTAACGAAACGGAAACTCATGTGTCTTTATAAGTATTTCAGATTCTCATAACAGGAAAGTTATGTCACATATAATAGTTATATTAAAATATATATTAAATGCTTTGTAAAGTAGAGAGAGTAGTTAACTGGCAAACACTTCAGAATCAATGTCTACGAAAGTTCACCCGCACTCACTGCAAGATTAACGGTTTCACTCGTAGCCGCACTATTTTCTGCGTATGCGACGAGAAGGGCGAACACTTAGGAAATCGAGAAAACGATAAGCATCCACCGAAGAGCGAGGCGCGATAAACGCGTACTCGGAAAGGGCGCCGGATAATTAGAAAGACTATCTTGGGAAAAGATCCCACTCTTGTGCACATTAATTATTTCCCTTTCCTTCCTCTTCCTTTTTGAACGAATAAAATCTGATTAAGACGACCAACCTCGACTCCACGGACACGGAACTAACGAAAAATGGCGTAAACGAAAGAACAAACGGGGAGAAAGAGACAGATCTGTTAAAAAGCGGCGCAAATTGAAATGGAAGAGAAAAGAATCGCGGTTGTGAAAGAACGAGAAGTAGAGAGACTAAGGAAAGGAAGAAGTAGCGATGGAAGAATGAATCGACTTTAGAGAGAAAGAAAGAAATGAATGAGAGAGAGAGCGAGAGAGAGAGAGAATTTACAGCGGAAACCGAAATAGATGCAACCTTTTCTCGCGCAAAGTTCCCGAATTCCGCGCATCGCGGAACTTGTGCTTTAGAAGCCATCTCAATCTGCGCAACAAATTTTAATCAAGATAAATATATTTATTACCATTCCGAGAGATGTAATAATTTAAATTAGAAACTGAGATCGCGCAAGGGTTGTGCGTGGAGAAGGAAAATTGGTCAGATTTTGTATTCAAACTCGGAAATTACAGACTTTTATAGCTCAATGCGATAATTTCAAAGAAAAAATTCGCACGTGATTAATATATCATATTTTCTTTAATTCTATGCTTCTCATATTATATTATTTTATCATATATTATATTATTTCACACATCATACTTTATATTATTTATTATGAATATTCTATATTATTAGAATATAGAATATTAATAATGAATATTATTAGTAGGAATATTTTGTTATAATATCGCGCTATTATTTATATAAGGATTCGTTTTTGTGGCTACCTAAAATTACTCAATTATGCTCAGTCATGCTCTATTATGTTTCGACACAATGCTTATAGAAATCTCTCTGGCATAGAAATATTTCCCTGTAAATTTTCCTAAAAACAGCGTTCCCTGTTTAAGAACTAAATAATAAAAGCATTATAATCGAGTATAATCGAGTATAATGCAACGCACGTAAACTAACTGTAAATCTTGTAAATTATTACATTCATCACTGATGAACGTTGCTATTTTTCTCACATTAACGTCATTAGTCTCTCACATATAGTATTAAAATTATAATTCCTATTTACGATTCCCGTAGTACTTTCTTGATGCTTCATAAAACAGTGTTCGAGCAAACAAAAAATTTTTAATGTTGTGATGAACGGGCAGACAGTCGAGCTTGATAACGAATTTACGACCGACACACGATGCGCGGATATTTTCTGCATTGGAAGCTTTCGGTGAATGCTGTGAAAAAAAAATGGAGAACGTGCTTAAAACCATTTTCCCTGAACGCGGTCGGTCACGGCCATATAATTGGTTAACTTGCGTTTACATCCGCGCGGCAGCCTGTTAATTTCTATCCGTCTCGTTGAGCCGCGAGGTAATGGAAACTATAATTCCCGACCTGTTTCGACGATCACGTACGATGCCGCCGTGACGACATTAGAATCTGGTAAAAGAGCAACCTGATGTACCGCGTGTACTTCCATTCTCGCGTGTTGGCCTAAATCTCTGAAATACGATTCGCTTCTCGCGAATAGCCATCAACCTTTCAACGGAGTTGTCGAATTTTGAAAGAATTCTACCCTTAAGTTCGACGCGAGGTGTTGACGTGACATGACTAACATAAGTAAAGCTTTTATAAGATTTAGACAGTGTTATTGATTACGAAGAAGTTGTTACCAAATAAATACGTCACGTATTAATATAGAAAGATTAAAATAAATAAAGTATAAAATAAATAAGATATTAATAATAAAAATTAACAATAATACCATTTTCCAATCTTCAATCTTTTATATATACAAGCACACACTCACACACATGCTCTAATATTCGATATAACGAATAGAACAATATATAGCATTAACAGTAATAATAATTTATAAAACTTTCTGTGTTAAATTAAAATATATTCCAAAAATAATAAAATAAAGATGACAAAGAAGAAATTATTTCTTCCTTAATTATTCGCGAATTAACACTTTCCGAAGACAAAAATAAGCAGACGTTATTCAATATAAGAGCGAAGTAGCGAAAGACATTAAATCAGACATCTCCAAGTACTGCCATCTGAATTCATGATGAAGAACCGTGAAGAAACGCAAGAAATTCTTCTTGTGCGATAAAGATGATTAACGTTTTGCCATGCATGTTTCAACAAAAATACATTATTTCTGTATAGCAGAAGAAAAATAAAGATCAGACTTTTTAGGATCTATAGATTCAACTCAGATGCTGCAAAATAGTTATTAAATCATTTCCGGTAAAATTTTGTTAGAAAAACATTAATGAAATGCAGAATAAAATTCATGTTTTAAGTATAAGTGTTCGTGATCTTATTTAGATAGTAAATGAAGGAAGAAGAACGCACTAGAAACATTGAAGGTTTATTCGTTTCGGGTCACGTTATTTTGGAGACGAATGTCGCCCGCCTTACATCGAGTCACGTTCCGCACGTTCTCGAAACCGGCAGGATCGAAAATCGGTTCGCGATAGGCATTTCGGGGCCGTATGATATCGTCGACAAAAGCGATTTGAATTCCTTTACGCCTTTACGGATTTTATTCGCACGAGCGACGACACGCGCTTATCCCTATTTCTCCAGTTTTCATCTCGCGAGGAAGCAATCTTGGCAGTCACGTCGCCCGTTATTCGATCTCGACCAAACGAAGTCGAGGCACGGAGTGCCTCGAACCTTTGTCGATCGACTTGGCTTGAACTAGCGGCCGGGACTGCCGAAATTGGACCACTCGCGAGCCATTATTGGCACGTCGAACAGGGGTAGTTCGAAGGTATCGAATCAATTGCGGCGTAGCAACTAGTGAAAGCTGAAGTTTATTCGCTTCCATTATCGCAAATTAATTCATTATTAATTTCTGTATATTGAATTGAGCTAACGTAAGAGAATCGGCACCGACTCACGCAACAAATAATGTATATATTTAACCATTTTTTATTAATTACACTCTCCTGCTCTTTAAAAAAAAACATCGAGGAAATGATTCTTAAGCTTGTTAGAAACAAAACGGAACGTACATCAAGTCATACATAAAATACATAATGAAAACGGAGATTTCAATAAATAAAAAGCTTAAAATAATTTTTCTTTGTCGCAAAAATTGATTTTGGAAATTTCAAATTTAATAATGCGGGAAATGAATTAATTATTCTCTTTGTCTCTTATTCTGCTTATTTTTATTCTTTTATAAGTAATTCTCTTCTTCCCATTTGTATTATGCATTTTCGATCATTTTATTTATAATAAATTCTAATTTTTTTAAATTTCTTTTATATTTATTGTTTACTTTATCACAGTATTGGTGCGACGCAAACAATGTGTCGCGCGAATCAGAACAGAAAAGATCGCTGTCATATAGTATGATGGAAGTATGATGTAATATTTATGTAACACGGTGAACAAAAAGAAATGAGTCACGCGTTTCCTACCACCTACGAAAGATCGGTATAGCATAATATCATAAACGCGGAGCGAGGTGAAAATAATCGTGATTCGCTTCACGCAACTTACATTTCGTGCGATGTATTTTTGCGAGAGAAAAATTCAAAATTAGTTATAAGATTAACAAATAAATTGTAATAGGAATTGTCAAAAATTCGAGAGCAAAATTGTCTGTGCGGCAAATCGAATTCGCGTGTCTCGTCTAAAAGAAATTCGCCAAAAGTTTCTGTATTTCCGTTGACAATTCATGCACTCGCCGCGAAAGAGTTAAATTACACCTTTTTCCAGAAAACTTTCGTCGCGGTTTTGTCTCTCCCGTCTCGATCCTCCGAGAGGTTTACTTTGCGAGAAAGTTCGTTCGCACAAAGCGTATTTGAGCAAAAGGCAGGCGAGCGGTCTTGAAAGCAAAAATGTTGTAATCATGAGATGGTCCCGTCCTTTCAACTTTTGCATTAGCAAAAATGTATTCTCCTCTTTGACACGCAAGAAACAAACAAGCGGGTTTCATTGGCACAGCTATTAATTTGCCTATTTGACGACTGAAAGATTAACAAGCTCCAAGACTATTCTAAATCTAATTCCACATTCAAATTGTCGATTATCATCTTAAATGTCTTTCATTTTACGGTCTAACACTGCGTTAATCTACCTTTGTGTTAATTCGAAAGCGAAATAAGCTCGACAGGAGGTTTTCTCCTTGCCGATCGCAGTGGAAACACGAAGCTAAACGTTACCGAATCGTCGCATAATGCGGAAAGTGTCATGGCGAACGGTTGCAGCACGGATGCCGTGCGATAACGGAACTCGCGCGTTATCCTCGAAAAGGTCCCTAAGCTGGCGCGGTACGGAACCGTTAATTAAAGGGAATAGAATTAATGTGCTCCTGTGTAGCTACGGTGGTCCCGGAGACTCCGTTTAGGCAGAATCGAGACGCCGCACCATCTGCAGATCTCGCGGTTAGAGACCCTCTTCCCCCTCAAGTGTGCACGAATATATACGTTGCCCCGTAGCTCGTGACCTTATTTCTAATGATGAATACCCGGGCTTTAAAGACCGCAACGAGGAATTAAATGCAGGATGGAGGGGTTAATCTTCGATCCGTCAGAGACGTCTTATAGCCTACGTCGTTCATTATAATATCGATTGAAACGCAGAAATGACTTTATCAGGCGATCAGACGTTACGCTCGTTAACGCGCCTGGGTGGTACCCACGACCGGGAGACAAAAGCAATAATATTACTGCCCTCGATATTGGCCCCCAAGAGCAACGGCTAAGTATACGAACGGGGAATTAGAATTATAGAAGCTACTCGATGACTTCGCCGCTTACTCATCTACTGAATATTGAAACGCCATTATCATAAGCGATCAGACGCATTCGATAATGACTCGCTCGTAGGAGTACGAGCTACGCCACTCCGGCCTGTAGGTCGGACAAAATCGATTACGGTCCTGGACACCGGTAAATATAGGTATACATGCTGATCACGCTACTCGACGAAATTTAGCTTTCCATTTTTGCGGAGATGGTAAAAACAAGCGGTACATATTTAAACGTTAAGTGAAAAGTCACAGATGCAGATGTATGGCGTACTGCTAGAGGTAAATATCGCTTAGGAAAAAACCAGAGTGTATGCAGTTTCGCGAGGCAAGTCGTGTAGCTAAATAAACTGAAACAGTACAACATGCCATTCACAATATGCTGATTCGAAACTTTATCTTAGGCAAATTATTTCCTTAATACAACAGTTCTACTAATTATCGCTGCATCGCACCACAATTAATGGAGGATATTGGAATTTCGTGCATCACAGGCTTACGTAATATCATTTTCTTCCCCCTATCATGACTATTTTTTGTCGACACAGCACGGATCGCAATATATCTGATGCACTGTGTGCACTCATCAAACCGCAATCAACGTAAAAAGGATTTACATACGAGATTGTACCATGAAATTGGCGATACTCAACTAATTGACAATTGATTGCGATTAGTAAAGTATATTTGATAGAAAGTATATTTTCGGTTGTGCCATTAACAATTTATAAAGGTTTTGCGCTTTCCAATCTTCTTCGATAAGGATTGTTTGTTATTGTTAATTTTTTCCACAAGAGAAAATACTGAAAATAGTATGGTTTCCACGAAAGAGTTGCGAATATTTTTCTATATAAATTGGAACTGGGATACAGTGCAGATAGAAACATTATATCGGCCTTTGGAAAGCTCTGTTAGCGAAAGGATTCTTCGATGGTTCGAAGAATTTCGTTTTGAGGATTTGAGCTTGGAAAATAAATCTCAAGGAAGATCCAAATCAACTTTAAACGAAGATTCAGTCTATAAAGATCTAATTTCTTTTAAATAGTTACATAATTTAATATTACGTTAGAAGAAAACCTAATGCTAATTATGCATGTCTTGGTTAATAACATTTTTTTTATCCAAAATTTTGTTTTGATCTACAAAATTGGTAATTTTATATGATACAATCTAATACATTATTCCACACAATACCGTCTACCACCGATTGCAATCTTTCCTTTGATACACTCTTATGAAATTCCTGTTAAGACTTCAATTTATCAAGCATGACCAACTAGTCTATCATCTCTGGATGATCCATCATGTCGATAAATCACTTCATGAAGAAACTTTATTACATCTTTGAAGCTCTTCCAAGGACACCATCCGGCGGAGGGACCACGCGATCCGACCTGTCGTCATTTCTAGCAGGACGCGCCACGTTCACCTGACACTTCCTCCCTCCAACGTTCCCTCTCGGGTTCATGAACCCTTCTCGTTTACTCACCGTCGCCTTCTTACTCTCTTCACTCTCCCAGCTGGGAGGGAGAAGGACGGAGAGGGAGTCGCAGGATGAATCAGAGAGGGACGGTGGAACTGTCAGTGCTGCATTGGTCCTCCTCGCGTAAAGACGGGCCACGGATCATCTGTGATTACCTCCCTGCCGGAGTCCTTTCCCGTAGACAACGGTGAGTGCACTCTCTCCGTCTCTCGCTCTCTCTTTCTGTCATGCCACACCGGCGTCGTTGTTGCTCGTATATTTTGTTCCCTCGCGCTATCGAGTTCAGCGCTAAGTAGATTCTGCCTTATCGTGCCGCCTCAATAATGCAACAGACGCATACAAGCATGAACCGTAGGACGAAAGACGAAACACGCTATGCGAGTTACATTTTGGCGAATGTCAAAAGGATTTTCAAAACAATTCAATCCAATTCAATCCAATTCTGACGCTTGTGTACATTTATTCTATAAAATCACCAAATGTTCTCTGTGCTAAGGAACGTTCTTTGAAATCGATTTCTTTTGAACGAAAATATCGAGGCGTCTAGAAAGATATTTTCGATATTTTTAGATTTGCTCAATTAATCGTCCATACTGCGAACGACATTGACATTTCTTCGAGAAATATTAATCAAATTTTGCATGCCACTCCAATGCCCATTAATTTATCGCGGAATACTGCTAGAAGTTAGTCGTGAGAGGCGTTCTGACTCTCCAGCCGTCTTTCATAAAATATAATAACGATTTTCAGAGTGGTTAACGCGTAACTAATGATAAAGCCATTATCTCATTCGTTCTTTTCCTAAAATTGTAATTGATGAGACGACGTGAAAGCATCATTAAATTATTAAATTTAATTTGAGCAAATATTTATCATGGACGCAATAAAGCACAATGGAGCGCCGTCACTTTTGATAGTTTGCCCTTTAATGATCGTAAGAACAATATATACGTGAATATGCATTGTTATAAGTTCACCGTCGCAATTGAGATAAAACAATACTTTGACTTTTAAGATGTAAATAAATTGAAAATTTAGACTGTAATTGAAATGTGTTTAACGTTTGTTATAAAATGTCTTCCATGACGATAGAAAGTCCAATTGACGTTACAGTGTTTCGCAGAAAAACAATGTTTTGTAAAACAGCGTTTTACAAAACTGAGATTCCCTCTCGACATTACAATTTATTTCAATGAATGAGATCGCGCAACATGTCGCACGCTTAAATTCCGCTATAATTGCGCAATCTAGAAGCTGTTCGTGGATAAGCGACGCAAATAATTCTCAAGCTCTGCTTTACGCCAATCTCACCATGTTAGACCCGCGGCGTAATTACTGACGATTACTCGGAGAGAGAAAGAAATTCGCGTCTGCCGTGCGTCTGGCTTTGCCGAGCCGAGATGAGAGATAATAGGAATGTGAGAGAGGAATGGCCAGACGCGCGTTCTTAAGATGCAGCCACCTAATTGCACCGTTACGCACAGCCCGTTAAATCATCGCGAAAGCACCGCTTCTCCCCTGTATCGTCCGAATCTCAAAGACGCTATTAAAAGCCGCTATGGCATTAATTCCGGAGTAATTAACTCCGGAGAGCTACATCGAATATTGTTTTGTACCATACAATGCCAATTTGGCGTTTAATCAATGCAGAATTGTAATCTAGCGCAATTTAATTAATTACGAATTTAACTAAATGAATTGTATGGTAATGAAGGTATAACGCATATTTTCATTGGAGCTCCGCCCAAGTTTTATATTGCCGTATAGAAATTTCTGTATGGACGGCAGACTGTTTATACGTATTTCAGCAAAAAAAAAAAAAAAATCCTCGTCACGTATTGCGAGATATGCCTCGTGCAAATTTACAGAAAGCGAAATTAAGATCCGGCTGACAAACTCGTGCGAATAATCGGATCCAACGGAGGAGCTTGCCCATCGTGCTTGCTGGGCAATCGGCGCGAATTGCAACGCTCTGTGTTGTTATTCCGATATGACGTATCAAATGCATTCAGCTGCACGAATGCCCCGCGTCTTTTCTCCCTCGTCTTCGAATTGGGCACGTGCTGGCCATGTGCGAGTACGAACCTAATTGTGCGCGCGTGTACGCGACCCGCGCTTGCCAGCCGTTTGTGCATGCACGCGCGAGTAATAACGTCGAAAATTCCGATGTCGTGGTTCGCGCGTTATTAAGTTGCTGCAGAGATTCTTATCTACCACCACTTGGAAGTGATATCTAATTGCCCGAAGAATAAAGCGCTTCTTGCTTCTTTTCATGACGCCACTTAGTCGCCGCAACTCTACGCAGCATAATATTATTTCGTTTTTTGTTTGCCCTCGCCTAGTTCCATTGTCTCGGACGATTTATCGGCACGGTTACACGTTCGCGTTTTGCGAACTTTATCGTAAATGACCGCACGCGCGTGCAGTTTAATTATAGAAATGGAGCTGTGTACTTGGTGGTGACCATACGTATGGGAGTAGCCTATGGTAATCGTGGCGAAGAGTACGTTTTTAGTAAAACTATAAATAATCCACGCAATAAGAGCATGCGAAAGTCGAATACCTGGGTCACCGGACGTTTTCGTTCGCTTCGTGCATATACGCCGTCGAACTCGACAGTTTCGCGTATTGCAAAGTTTGCAAATCAAACCTAATCGAACGAATCTATCTCGATACCACAGCTTTGACGTAACGGAATTAATTATTTAACCATCATGAACATCGCTTACGTACACCGACAAGGATCGGACAATTTGCGGTAAAAACGAGAAATATTAGAAGCGAGTAATAGATAAAAATTCTGGTTGTTAATTAATGTCGTTATCTTGTGTTGATTAACGTAGATGCGATCTCTTCGAATACCGTGTCGTAATTGTATATCTCTGCTTCGGTTACGATGATTTTAAAAGAGCTAATTAAGTGCTTAATGCGACAATTAGGAATTACTTCTAGCACTACAATGTGCTAACGCGAAACATGTGCCTTCACGCTCGGAGAAAATCGCTAATAAGTCGCGAGCCGCTATGTCTCTCGGTTCTTAACCATAAAAGTCTCGCGATTACGTCAGGGTTCGTGAGTCACAATGTCTGCTGGCCTAAAAACGCTGTTACCACAGCGAGCCATCACGTGTCAATAATTTCTTGAAGAGCGTCTCGTCAAGGACGGCAGTCGCGGTCGAATTTTAATGAATTTACATTGCGGATGCACCGACGAGAAAAGAAAGACAGGCGTTATCGTTGGCTCCTACTTTTATGCGGAAAGAGATTTATGTAGCGATCGGAAATATGTCTCTCTATTCTAACGCCGCAACTGTACATTGAAGGATCACAGATGAGAAGAGTATGAAAACGATCGAACGCGATAACGTGATATCAAACGCGCCCATGCTGCTGCTGATGTACCAACACTGACTCGATCTTTACAGAGGGATGAATCGCTCGAAAAGAGCAACAAAATGATCGGTTTCACCGCTCCATCCAGAGCTCGAATTCGTTTTGGCTTTACAATTACCTTTGCTAGCACCGCGCGAAATTCCGCTACGATAATGCGGCAGGTGGAAGCAAAAAGTGAAAGCCAATTATAAACCTTTGATATATCCTCGCTCGGAAATCGCGCGTGCACTCATGGTAGCTTGACGTTTCTCTTTGCGCGACTTTGAAAGATCGACAGCTTAAAGAGAACTTTACATTTTTATTTGTCAAAAATATCACCTATATTTAAGTGTATTAATTTCCATTATTTAGTAATTATATAAAAATTAAATTTAAAATTTGTATCATATTAGAGATACTCAATTTTATATCGGAATGTGCGACATGTTACAGACCTGTAAGTAATGAATTTCTAAACGCAGAGCAAGCAATATTTATTTGGTCATTACGATGCATTCACTTATGGGGCCACTTATGCCTTGTAGCTAATATAACCAGCATGCAACTCTATTTTAAGTATAATTATTTGGAACTCGAGGAACTGCATCGTTTTCCACGCACACACGCCGAACCGATTCTATTTTCACCCGCGATATTACCACTCTGCCAGTAGCGAATTACAGATACGCAACATTTGTCTAAGTGTTTATGACGCCAACGCTACTACCTTTATCGGAATATTCCGCAAACGTATCTCAATTTAACGAACTGGAAAAGCAGTTCGTAATCCCATGAGAAATATGCGAAATTGATAGAATTTGTTAATTTCAATTTAACGTTATATTTAAATTTTTAATTATTCAAATAGTACGTATCTGTTTTTTCCTTAAAAAAGTCCGTCTCACCGTTGCATGTAAACTTGGCGCGAGACACGTGTCTCTTGATAACTCTACATTTGCATTGCCCTTCTTTTTTTTATTCCTCTCTAAACACCTATATTTAAGTGTAAAAGCACTTTGCATGTTAAAAAATAAAAATGTCTTATCTTTAAGTCATATTCTAGCGTCAACAACATTAAATTGATAATCTCTAAACATTAACTACTTTGCTTTTTTTATAATATAAGCTAAATTTAAAAATTTAATAAAGATTTATCAGGCTTGACGTATCGATACTGTCTTCTCAAGGAAACATGATACAAATTATTTGGTTAAAATTCAAATAAAAGAATTCAGACCGCCGGTGATATGTGAAATATTATACATGTGTTAAAATTCATATCGATCAATCAATGTCCATTCCTAGTTTCAGAAATGACGAAACTTTTATTGTTTTTACAGAACGAGAGCATCGCAAGCAATAGACAGCTGAAATATGGCAGCACCACAGGCGTCGTCGCGTCTCGAGATGCTGCAGGTAAAATAATCGATTTTGTCAACTTTAAAAATGGCAGCATTAAAAAAGATAAGTTTCCATCGACAGACAAATTAATAGGTTCATTTAAGAACAAATGTATCGTTTAACATTCAACAGTGGCGTCTTTTAAATGTCGCTTGTATATAATTGTTGCTATATAAAATTATAGTAATAAAATATGAAATAGTGTGGATAAAGCAGTAATGATTTTATCAACTGAGATTTCGTTTCATTTTAAATTTTTTAATTGCAATAATTTTCAATAAAGGCAAAATTGATGGGATCGTAAATAAAGTTTGGATTGCCGATTAAATTGTCAGGCAAGTACTTCCTTATTTTTTTATAAATAATATACATTTGTCAATGTCTAAAAGTTTGATGCTAATGAAGAATTGCTATAATGATGTACTCTAATAATTACTATTAAAAGCATTATTAATCATTTCTTTCGCCGACATGGATATGGGAGCTTATAAAAGTTTATTCTTGACTGTGACGCTTCATTACGTCAGATGTTAATCATAATGCTCGTAAAATAAATCGCGTGCATCTGCGAAAATGTTATATAAAGTAGAAACGCATTCTTGATTAGAATCTTTTTTGCGAGAACGTAACAAACTGTACGTCGACTGTTGCGTCGCTGCAATTCTATCTTTCTCTTTCTCCCTTCCTCTTTTTGTCACTTGTACTTAATATCGAAATACATTCTGGTTAAGGTAGACCGGTTAAAGCAGTTTTGACGCTGTTCTTTTGGCCCACGTATCGTTTCTGTATCGAACGAGCGCATATATGGCATCTTGTTCAGGTAACGCAATGATCGACCCACGTATCGATATATCCAAATCCGATGGACAGCTGATATTTAGATGAATATCAAGCGCAGATCTCTCTTCCGCCTACTTTTCTACACAATATGTGTTTCCTAGTATCTTGACATAAAAATTGATCAATTCAGTACTTACGTAAAAATTATAGAAGAGGCTCTAAATTAGTCTAAATAATAATTAATCCATTATCGTTTACTTTGAACACTTCTTATAAAATAGACGAACGATTAATACAACGCAAAAATAAACTTACAATAAGCGAAATCTAATAACATAAATATTCATACGAATACTTTCTTTTTATATTTATTTCTACATACTCAATTTACTTTCGAAATCGTATCCACGTTTTAGAAACGCCCTGCATATGAACTTTAATAGCTGACTTTAATCTCTTATACGACACACCTCTAAGGGCATTCCCCGGCAAAAGATAGGCCTATGTTAAAACGAAAGAAGAATGGTGGGACTTGAAGGGAGTAAAAAAGTGAACGCTTGGTTTGTCAACCATGACCGACTATTGAGGGACTCGTGACCATAATACTGTGACGTCACTTCCTTCGCATTGAGATGCGTCATGCGACAGACTTCTCAGACGCATTATCTTCACTAAACTATGTACATATGTCTTAAAAAAAGAATCTTTACAGCTGTTCAGAAACGGATGGTAATCTGTCCTCATATATATGATTCTAATTTTGTAATTGTTTTTTGCACTACTACGATACATGTTATTTACGTACAGCACTTCCTGCGGATTCTATCGATTTCATAGGTAGTCCAAAATGGACTTCAAATCATTCAATTATTACACGATTGCCAAGTTAAACATAGTATTTTTCCGCAGATTCTGTCGCGGTTTATAGGTAACCTAAAATGTCCAAGTATAAGTTTACACGTGTGTGTATAATTCAATAATTATTTCTAGAAAACGACCTCTGAAAATAACTTTCAAAGAATACAATTTTCGAAGCGATAGTCTACTTCAGTTCTCACAGTTCTCCAATAATTCTTCCTGCTCACATTCACTATTTTTACGCACGCCCTGGTTATGATAATACTCTTGACGAAACTGTTCCGTGCATTTGCATATTATTTGACTTAAAGATGAGAAATCAAGTGGAAGTCCATATACACATTAAATAATTTCATTAGCCAGTTTCATCTTTTCTATTTTGGCGCGTCATGATTTTTATGCAACGAATTGTTTCTGTGTATCCGTTTTGCGCAGGCATGTAAAATGAAGATCAATCTTTCATACAAAATCTTCTTGACGCTAAGGTATCAAAAGATCGCGGGTAGTTATCTTTCAATGAAAAGGTTATTAATCAAATCACACGATGTATTTTACTGATACACCAAATTAACGAATATCATCACTACTCGATCACAAATTCTGCAGATTAATTTATTATGGATCATACTTTACATAAAAATATTACTAATTATAGTATCACATCTTTAAAAATATTTATACCATGCTAAAACAAAGATACCGCGCGGCGAAAATCAACGATCTCGCGTCGAAGAAAAAGATTAATTTTCTAATGATTAAAACTAATTCATTAAATCGAACGATAAAATTTAGAACAAATTTTACGCGATTAAAGTTGTTGCGTACTTCGTGGAAGTTGCCGCGTTGTTCTGAATTTCGTATAAGGCATGAGAGGAAGTGGATACATGCAATTTCCAAGAAAAATTAAAAACATTAATGCAAACAGAGCTATAATGCGGAATGTATTATATACGCAATGTGCGATTCGTCTTTAGGTAACTCTTGATATTAACGCGCAAAAACGATCAAAGTGTCGAGTGAATGACGCAGATATTTCGCGGTGCCCACGCTTGGCCTTCCTGCATCGAAGGAGTCGAAAAAAAAAACGAACGGACATGAATGCATTACGTCATTATCGCTTCGAGTATCCAACTCGGTCGTGATTATACACGATTATATTATCCGCTCGCTAATACTTCCTATAAATACCTTTTACAGTTGCTGGTATTATTTTATATCATTTGGTACCGTCACAATAGACTGTGTCTGAGGAGAAAATTGGAATTCATTGGAATTATTAAACTGCAAAGGAATCTGAGAACTTCTAATTTTAAACTCAACGATTCAGACCATCGTTGAAAATAGTTTTTAGAAAACTATTTCATTCTTCGGGCTAATTAGACCGCGTAGTAATTGATGTGCTGACCCATTTTCAGACATCGTAGGAAGATGATGTACATTTGTAACGTGTTCCAGAATTTTATCGGACCGTAATCTTTTTACAAATTCCTCCTGGTTAAAAAATTACGAAAGAAAAATGCATAATCGTTGCAGCTAGCGTGAGAGAGTTAAACGTAGGAAAAAAAATCTTTATCGAAATCTTCAAACGCATAATTCTAATTTCTAATCGCATGTGACAGACATGGGTTTCACGTGCAAGCGTGTACGCAGCTCGGCACGCACCGACACGCAGGAAAGAGGTGCGTGTTGCACGGAAAGCGAACCTCGCTCGGATAAATCTGAAATGTGGATTCGGAGCAAGGAGGACCGCCGCGAACGGCAAACGGGTTAGCTCATAAATAATTGATGACGAGGTGCGATGCAGCTTCGTTCGCCACCGATTTGTAATTGTAATTTCGCGAGGTGCATGCCCAGTTAAGCAAAGTAATTATGGGCAGGTTTCGTTATCGGGACATGTGCACGATCTATGGAAGACAACGAGATGCGCCGTAATCTCGATGTTGCCTCTCGTCTTTTTCTTTTCTCGTTGTTCCATCTCGCTGGTTAACGTTTAACTTTCGTTGCCGCAAACAGCGCATTTCTAAAGCAGAGATCGGAACCGACGCGCACAGCACTTACAATTAGACATAGGAACTAGATCCGTATTTCGATACTGCAAGCCCGCAAAAGTATCTCTCTATCTTTCGACGAAATCGCAATCGATTGGGATGCATTTTTCATGTTTATAACGGGAAATTAATTCCAAACTTATACCAGGATTGAATACCCTTTCGAGGAAGTGCCTCGCCGATACAATATGAAGATGTATAAAAAGTTCGCATGCGGTTGCACGCGAAAATTCGATTCGTCTTCGACGAAATGCAAAGTTCAAGGTTCCTCGAGAGCATCGTCGGTCGTGCGAAATGATTGGTTCTCGGTCTGCCGAGCCCCGTAATCGCGAGTATAGTACCTGCGCCCAGCATTTCCACGGTCCTCTCCGTGTCCCCCTTCCTCTAGCAAACAATAAATCTTGTATTTTTCGTAACCTCGTTTTCAAACGCGACGTTCGGAAGCGGGCGACTCGCGGACAATCGATATTTCGGGAAAGGAAGGAGGGGTCATCGGAGGTACGTACAAACGTATAAATAAATAATTCTCAAATGACTGTAGTCTCGTACGTCAAACGGCAATCGGATGGAAACCACTTGGCCGTATTCTGTCACTCGTTGACAATACATTTATGACGTAACAGGAAAAGGGATTTGGAAGCGACAGAGAATTCGATTATTGAGTTATTTTAATTGCAAAGTTCAGCCAAGAGAAATTGGACATGATTTCATTTATAATTATTTAAATTAAAACTAAAAACTTATACTTGGACTCTTGGCAATTTAGATTTTTTTAAATAAATTACAATGAAAGAAATATGTTGCTATGTGTGACAACATATGAAGCACTTAAAAAAATGTTATCGTATATCGTATGAAGATTAATATTGTTAAGCCTAGTGTCCACAATGCTAGAAATCGCTCCGAGATCTCGGACGGGGAAAGAATTAACCAATGGCATTGGTCAATTGGCCGAATTGTTTAAATGTGATTGGTCAATTCTTTCTCCGTCCGAGATCTCGGAGCGATTTCTAGCATCGTGGATACCAGGCTTTACGAAGATAAGATAAGCATTTCTTTCATTGCAATGAAATGGTTATCTCGATCTAAATTCGTTTGCAGCCGACATTGTTGAGAAATGATTCACCATTTATCTCCTCACAGAAGAATTATGTTTTCATTGTACATTGTTTTGCAAGCTACGCGTATTGATACTTTTTAAGAGGGAAGCGTGCTTTTCTCGCGCGAAGGAAACTAATTTTCGCGACAGCTTGCCAGCAGCTTGCGGTATTTCCCAGCGAAAACGTAATTTTACGCGAAAAGCAGAGCTCGACGAAGGAATCAAAGTGACGCGCGAACGAGGCAATTCCTTTTTCTTCCTTTCATTTTCGCAGTAATATGACGCAGCAATACGTTGCGAACTTGATAGGCAGCACGCGAACGGGTTGTTTCCCGGGAAGCATTACAACGATTTTTCCTAGAAACCTATTCCTGACGAAGCACACAGGGTATATAGCCATAAAAATCGAAATAGGACACGGTTTACACAAATATTCGATAGCTCCAGAAACTTTCCACATGAATGTGGGATGTATCTCAATTACTGTACCGCGCGAAACGTAAAATGCCTACGATTGAGATTTAAAATACGTGATACGACTAAAAATCTTTAGTAAATTAGATTTCTATTCGGCGGATAGTCTCGTCGCTTAGCGCGGGACGCAGCTGCGATAACGTTCACCTTATTGACGCAAATTGACATTAACTCGTCCAAACGACCAATTTTTCGCGTCCATGCAAGCGACAAGGAAGTAATAAATCTTGATAAACCAACTGCCAAACATACGACTCGTTTATATCAATTCCTAAGATCACTCCCATTACTCTTTCCAACCTTGAACTTTATACCTCGATGAAATTTCCAAGTAACATCGATAGGTTGTCTCGAGTTCTTTGCAAGCGCGAATAAAACTTACCCCGACTGTAAAGACTGTAATATGCCGTGACGAACTAACTTTATTACTGCTACACTAAGTGGAAAAAATAAAATTGCTTTTATACATGAAACGTTTTAATGATAGAAAAATGAGAATACCTTTAATAAAATTATTTTCTAAAAAAGAAGACCAGAGTGAGAAAGAGAGATTTGTTCCAGTATTTTAAGTGATAAGATTTGGAGACATTAATAAAAATTTGTGAAAGTGCAATAATAAAATACAATGAATGTATCTCATTTCATTTAAATATCTATTGGTATCATGTCGCATTATTTGGAGAAATCGCTGTCGTATATAGATTATCAAAATATCATGCAATCTCTCCTTATTTAAAAGTGTCTTGGTATAGCACTAAAACAACGAGTACGTCACGTTCTACGTGCCTTATACCCTGCATGTACATAAACCCACTTATATATTATATATTTGTAATTTTATTTGTCTAGTCGCTTTGCTCGATTACGCCACTGTTTGCGAAGGTAGGAGCGGAAAGAACGTTAAACTATTGAAGCGAATCGATGTAAATCAACACTTGAGACTCGGTCGCATGTGTGCTTTTTCGATCGTCCGCCCAACGGTAGCGCCCAACGGTGGCTATCATCCACGGTCGTAAGGGTGGATAGTGGATAGCTTAGACGGACATGCGCACTGCCCCTCGCGATGTCAGCACGCTGTAGTCTGTAGTTTGCAACAACACTGTTGTGATGGTAACACTCACAGTGCCGCAGTCCTATCGGCGTTGCAATGTGCGCATTGACCGTTTATTAAACCGTTCGTCCCCGGCTAATCGTATTCCGTAACTTTCGCGAAATTAATCATTTCGCGATTAACCACGCGATCGTCTGTGAAAACGTTCGACTGCATTCGCGCGAGTTCGCGGTACATACCTACATGCGTTTCACCGGTTGGTGTTGACATTGAACGCGTACGCTGTCGTGTTTTGCGCGCGTGCAAATTTGCATGCACGTCAGATCGCGATTTCACGCGGAGAACGGTGCGCGTATCGCCGCGACGTTACACCGCGCGAGCGACATTATCTTTTGCAAAAATATATATCACTTACGCTAAAATATAAAATCGAATCACATTCTGAAAAATGGCATAGTCGTGTTTGCTCGTGCCCATTCGTTACCGCGACTATATCGATTTAACGAAGATTGCCTTCCGTAGATTCGCTAAACAAAATTATGGCAAATTTCCATAAATTATCCTGGAAATTATAAACTGTCACAGTGTGCGACGACGTGAAAAAACGTTCAGATATTTTAATAAGTGAAAAAGTTCAACTCTGGAATAACATCAACGTTTTCTAAAAATATATTCCAAAATTGTTTTTATACTTCTTTGATTAAACAAATTTAATCAATTTAACAAAGATATTTTATAATGAGATTACGAGAAAAATAAACGCGAAAATTACCAAATTTATATTGATAATAAATCACAGATTGTCGCTACGTGTAAAGAATTAAAATTATACGAAACATGCGGAATAAAGAAATTGCGTGACGGCACAGGTGCATCTGCCGCATAACATTTATTTAAAAAATTTAAAAAGTATCCACTATATAAGCGCGGGAGGTATTAATATATACGATAATATATAAGAGAAAGTTATTTATAAAGACGTTTCAAAGATAGCGTCAAGAAGTTATTTCCATTACACGCGAATTTTTAAAATATCGATAAGCAAACTTAATATGGCGCTCCTTAATAATGTTCAAACTTGCCTCGAACACGTAAGCTCTCTTTCGCGAAGTTGAAGGGGAAGAGATCGTGAACTTGACATATCGCAACCTCATATTGCAACCTCTACTTATCGTCAGTACAACTAGGCTCGTGTGACTACTACTCTTTAGCAAACTTCTCCTTCATTTTACGTCTCTTCTTTTTTTAGAACTTCTATGTTAGACATCATGCATGCGCGAAACGTAGCTACGTTTTCTACATTTCCAAATCTTAAAATATTTAGAGGCCGCGCGTAATCGATAACTATAACGATCAGACGTGTGAATTTAAAAATGTGAATTGGAAATGTAACTGGCGAGCTAATAAACTCTACAAAACTGAATCTATACGAGCTGCTCGAAAAGAAATTGAGATGACTACCTTTGAGTGCTAAAAAGAAAAATCGGTAGTGCCGATGATTCGTGATTGGATAAACGCGTGTTCTCGCGCGTGCCTGATTTTTCAATGTGAAAGAATTTGTGTGCGGATCTCAAGATAATCACAAGGCCGACGACATTCAGAAGAATTGAGAAACCGAAAAGAAATGCATATCCGGTCACAACAGCTGGGCACTCGCGGAGTCTCCATGGACATGAAAACGTCATGGGCGGCTCAGGAACACGACTCCACGTTTCCTAATTTGGAAACTATGGTACTACTTTCAAAAATTAAACATAAATTTCAAAAATAAAATAAACGTGTCGCAAGATATACCAAGATCCAAAAATATAAAATATGTCATGGTCTAAAAATCAAATTTCTTATATTCCAAACGCCGACTTTAATCAATGAATATACCATACATGTGCAAACGAGAAGAAAATCGTTTAACGAAGACGGAGAGGCAACGTAAGTAGGTGATTGTATCGTCAAAGCGGGTCAACGTCGAGCATTTCGTAAGACGGTATCCTGAAGTTGGAAATGGAGAAACCGCGAAGCGAGGCACGGGAGAAACGGGAACGTCGTTTATTCTATATACGGTCATGTATGTCGGAGTCGTCGACTTCTCGAATCTCGAGTAATCCACGCTGTGCCCACGCGATTTAAATCGACACCCAGTCCACGATCCCTTCCTTTAAAAACCGTTCGCGCACGTCTCTACCGCACGTATAAAACAGATACGATCCCGAAGCGCTACTTCGCGTATCGTTTATTGATTTATTTTCAACGAGCATTGTGCTAAACTCGCCATTTAAGTTTCATCTTCTAGTTCGTCTTTCGTCTATTTTTCATTTCTCCATGTCCAATTCGCAATCAGCTATGGTCGAAGCATTATCAAATAGCATTATTTAATTAGAACACGGTGGAAATAGCTATTATGTTTACCAGGCGTATCGATCGCTGAAATCTAGCGGACATATATTACCAATGTAATGGCAACGCATTACGGGTATTTACTGATTGGAAGAAATAATGATAATTCTACATATACGGTCAATAACGTGTAATTTAACTTTGTGCATGGTTTAAAAATTGTTTCCTAGATCTGGAAAATACTTTCGCCTTATAATACTGGACTAATCTGACATCTAAATAATTACACGTATTGGTCGTGCAGAATGCAATGGTTGTCTAGAAGTCAAGATTGCCTTAATGCAGTTTTTTGTACCGCGTCTAAAAATTTCCTAGTATACTTGTTAATTGGTATATGATCACGAATATAACCAATTAACACTGCATTATCATTATCAATAATCTCGTTGAATCTCGAGTTTACGCCGAGTAACTGCACGGTATATAGAAGCAAAGTGTTCAATATGGCGGGTTCATTAGGAACGAATCAATTAGTGGCGCGGCTGATTGCCGATGCAATCATTGAAGGGATATACAATTAGGAACTGCTGGATGATTATTAAACCGCAGTTGATCTTTGCTCCATCGTTCCCAAAATGATTACACAAAATTCCAATTCTCACAGAATATATGTCGTAAAAAGTTAATAATGAGCTTATCAAGAAAAGCAACAAAATTATTCAACCTTGGAGAAATATTACTCTATCAATCTATTTCTTTATGATATTTCATGAAAACGGATGTTTTAATTAAATAATTTAATTAAGCAATGTACTATTAAATTAATTTTTTTTTTAATCTAGAGTATCGGGAGAAAATCTTTTTTTCTTCAATATACGATTATAATTGAATCAGTATAATTACTGAAAAAATCCAATTTACAGAATAGCAGCGCGAATCTTTTTTCGTCAGCTCTTTTGCAAATGAAATTGGGACCTTATCATCTTCGGTGGCTACATAATCGCACGAGTTCACTCATAACTTCGCAATCGAGAGTAATACCTCTAATAATACACCTCGGGCGCGAAATGGCCAAAGCGTCGAGCGGCGCAGGGTTAAGAGACGAACGATCCCTGCTTTAGCATAATAACGAGTTTACTAACCCCCCTCGGCATGTAGGTTAGAGGTGAATCGATGAGGCAGCGCCGGTGCCTGCATGTGCATCGTCGTTTCTATAGCCTGCAGTAGAGCCTGCCGCGATACCATGCACCTCTCGCATGCGAGCCGACGTTCCAACCGCGAGCAACGTCGGCCCGCATTTCCGCGCGGCGACACACCGATATTCAAAGCGAATTATCCCGCGACGCAGGCCCGCTTCCAGCAGAAACAGCTGCAGGAGAAGGAGCAGAAGCTGCTGCAGCTGTACGACCAGCAGCAGCAGAGGGCCTACCAGGTGGTGCAACGGGGTAGCGCGGGTTCCAACAGCTCGAATCACGGCAGAACCGCGACAACGACGACGACGACGACGGCGAGCCACACGACCTCGACCTCGCAAGGCGGTAAAGTAAGTGGAAATCGGCTTACCTACTAGAATCAGCCGTTTCGTTGCGCGCTGACTTATCTTCGAAAGCGATTCCGAAAGTATAAATGCTATTTTTTTTATTTCTTTCACGCAGAAATGGAATTTTAGCAAGTTGCAAATTTAGGCGATCTTGCGAACGTTTAATTTGTCGTTTGAAATCTCGTTCGAGCGTTAATTGTCGCACAGGTGAGGCAAATGTTCGACGAGAGGCGGCAGACTACCGTGAAGGGAATCGACAGGAGCTACCCGCTGGAACCGCTCGAGAACAGGCTGCGAAAGCAAGCGAATACGAACGGCGTGGTGACGCAGAGGAACGGTAATGTGACGGTGAATCGACAGTCCGTGAAACGCGTGACACGCGCGGACTTCAACAGCAACGTTAACGGCGGCAAACCCGTCGTTTCTTACCACGAAGAGATCGCTCGCGACTCATTCGGGCCATCCGTACGTCGTCACGATGACGAGGACGAGTACGGCGTCGAGAACCGCGTCGCCACGTTCGCCAATGGACATTATCGTCACGAAATTGACAATGAGGTTGGTTGCACGCAAGGTGTTTAATTTTTAACTTGACGTCGTATCTTGTAGGATACATGCAATTTAGTCGTATATCTAAAATCGCAAAACAGAAATTAGAAACATTGGAAAAAGTATTCTTTTAAAATATATAATTCGTTCAACGCAGATGTCACTTTGCTAAACATGTTTTACGAATATTACTATTTTTTTTTATTATCTGTATGTTAATATCTTGAGCGCAGCAAGAAGAAGCGTTCGACCAGGACATGATAGAGAGAAATCGTATGATGGCGAAGATCCATCTGATGGGGTTCGACGAGACTCTGAAGCATCGCGTGAGGAACGATTTGGAGAGCGAGGAGTTTCCGGAATACCTCATGGTGGACGACAAGCCCGACAAGCTCACGAAGAGGAACGTCACGAAGAAATTGTCTCAGGCGGAAGAACGACTCGAACGATTCAAGAACGCGAACGCGAAAAGGAGTAACGTGCCGAAACAGTCGACTTCGAGCACGGTGATAAGAAAGCGGTCGGAACAAGGGACAAAATCGAATTCCAGGTAAGAACGTTTCTCACATTATTGAAACTGAAATTGTAGAGTAGAGTATAGTAAAGAAGACAGATTATATAAGAATATGACACATTCTCGAGATTCGAAATTAAGTCTATTATTTATGTAGCTGTGCAAATAATTGCGAATCTCGATTATCGACAAATCGCTAACAATTCGCCGCTGCTTGCCAAAATTAATTTATGTGTATGTCACGTAGTTGCAATCGCTACCCTCGACTATTAAAAATATATCGCGTTAACAATGTCCATTGTAAAAAGTTCGAAAGGAAAAAGGAAGAATATAATATCACCGGTGATCGTTTTTGTTCTAATATGTGTTTAACCCTCGCCTCATCGCCGTAAACTAGAGCGAACATTAAAAAGAGGACAGACGGTGGATGACTAATTTGGCAGAATCGTAAACATTGAATAAATGAGCGGAGAAGAGTAATTAATTTGATTAATCTAAGTATGCAAACGAGCAAATGAGTGCCTTTGCTCCGATCCGAAGAAACGTGCAAAACCATTCAAGCTTAATTATCATCGTGCGCGTCGCATTTAACCGCAATTCACGCGAAGCAGATTTAACACCGGGTTGCGAGGAAACTGTAACTAGCGCAACGTCCACTACAAAAAAAAACAACTAGCGCTAATTAGCTTGGGCGCTGGGCCGAAAAATAAGGCCGACTGCTGTAAGAAAAAGCACGCCTTTCTTAGCGATCCCGCTTCAAAGTCGTTCTACATTTGCTTTCTCGACTGTGCGTTCTCAGACTAAGGAGCGAGATCGCTGGGACTTCCCCGACCAGCATGAGAAGCGGAAGTAGCCGGACCTCAGAGCGCAGTCAAAGGATTTTCGAAAATGCAAAAAGTCCGCTGTCGGTTAGAATTCGCGTAGCTGACGAAATGAGCGCGAGACGAAGGGAAAGTTCGGATACCGAGACGCTCAGTCAACGCACGAGTCCGCGAAGCTTCTTGACGAGAGAAGCTACAAAGGCGGAACCCGCTTCGAGATTTTATCCTCGGAATAATGAGTTTAAGTCATTGACGTCCGATGGAAAAATATTCGTAAGACGTAGCGCGAGTCCGCAGTTCTTTTGTAGAGAATCCGAAAGATCTGCCACGACTATGAGCATCGATCGAAAGTCCGATTCGTCTGGATCACCATTATTTCATCGGGAAACGTTGACGAAACAAAACAGAAGTCCATTCTTCCTCAATGAATTCAAACAATCTCGCAGAACGAGTGAGTCTAAGTCACCAGTATGGGGTGACACAGGAATTTCGTCAAGACGAAGCACGAGTCCGCAATATTTTTATTATGAACCCAAACGGTCCGAAACAGCTATGAGTACCGATCGAGAAACTATCGGATCCAAATCGTCCGAACGGAGCAAGGGAATATTAAAGCGAGATATGACCGATTTCGAACGGAAAAAAGTTCAAACAAGTACGACTCTCGGTCGACAATCTCCTCGATTTAAATTACCATTGTATGAAGAGAAAGTATTCAAAAGGCGAAGCACCAGTCCTCAATTTTTTTGCAGAGAATCCGAACGATCTGCCACGACCATGAGCATCGATCGTGCACCTAGTGAATCTAGATCGCCGTCATACGATCGAGAAATAATAACGAAGCGAAGCGGGAGTCCGCGATTCTTTCTAAGTGAATCCAAACATTCTCAAAGAACGAGTGAATCTAAATCACCGATATGGGGTGACACAGGAATTTCGTCAAGACGAAGCACGAGTCCGCAATATTTTTATTATGAACCAAAACGATTCGAAACAACTACGAGTACCGATCGAGAAACTATCGGATCCAAATCATCCGAGTGGAATAAGGGAATATTAACAAAGCGAGATATGACCGATTCCGAGCGGAAAAAAGTTCAAACAAGTACGACTCTCGATCAACAATCTTCTCAATTTAAATCGCCATTGTATGAAGAGAAAGTATTAAAAGAGCGAAGCACCAGTCCGCAATTTTTCTGCAGAGAATCCGAACGATCTGCCACAACTATGAGCATCGATCGTGCATCTAGCAAATCTAGATCGCCGTCATCGCCGTCATACGATCGAGAAATAGTAACGAAGCGAAGCGCAAGTCCGCGATTTTTTTTCAGTGAGTCCGAACAATCTCGCAGAACGAGTGAATCTAAATCACCGATATGGGGTGACAGAGGAATTTCGCCAAGACAAAGCACGAGTCCGCCATATCGTGAGTCCAAACGATCCGGAACAGCTATGAGTACCGATCGAGAAACCATCGAATCCAAATCGTCCGAGTGGAGCAAGCGAAACACAAGACCGCAATTCTTTTGCCGTGAATCAGAACGATCTGGCACAACTATGAGCATTGATCGCAAAGTTAGTGAACCTAGATCGTATGATCAAAAAATATTGACGAAGCGAAGCGCAACTCCACGACAGCTAAAAGGAAAGACCGAGCAACGATCTGCCATCACTACGAGCATCGATCGCAAATACAATGGATTTAAATTGCCTAGAATTACGCGCGACAAACGTTCCACGAGTCCGCAATTTTTCTGCAAAGAATCTGAAAAATCTGCCACAACAATGTTGATCGAGCCAAGATCGAGATCAACGGACTCTACCAAAAATGTATTAAAACATCGCAGTTATGTCCCAGATACTTCCTATAGGCGACCTGTAAAATCTCCGATTGATAAAAAAGTCAGTTCTACGAAATATAGACACACTCCAAGTCCTTCAATTACTAGACACGAAGTGAAAAGAGCTTCCAGTAAAAACGAAGTCTTCAAAAATATTACGGAAGCTCGCAGATCATCGAAAATCTCGGAGACCTCCGCGACATCGGCTAGCTCGATCGTAAACCTCAAGTACGGTTTGGAATTCGATAATATTTTGCAATCAGCAGGGCTTGTCCGTAAATTTATGAAGTCCCAAGACCGAAAACATCGCGCGATTCGTCAATCGCCCTCGAAACGCAATGGTACAAACGTAAATACTCGAATCTCCGCAAGAGGCAATCAATCGAAAAATCAACGTAAAACACCGCCACTTCTCCAAACAACGAGATCGCCGTCTATTGAAAGCAGGAAGAGAGCCACGCCAGAGTTCTCTCGCAAAACTATTACGCCGACAGAAGTTGACATGGACATTCAAGAGATTACTATGACGGATCATCGTATTGAACGCGACAAACTGCAAAAACCGTCGAGCCCAATACTGAAGCGACAATTTGATGGAACATACACGAAATTGCCTAGCGGCAGAGCGAAATTCAAAACCTCGATCACCTATCCTGTTCGCAAAACGCATAGACAGAGAGAGTCCATTTTCGAATCAAGCGCTTTCAAGAGAGATCCCTCCGAAAGGAGATACACGGATCGCCGAAGCGATCGAGAGAGCGAGGAAAGTGTCATCAGCCTGAAATTCGGTCCTGTAAGCGAAAGTTCTTATCTCGGAACTCGAGACAGGAAAGATGAAAGTAGAATGTCTTCTCAAACGCGGAAACAATCCGCAAGAAATCAAGCTAAATACATTGCGACTCAATCCACGAAACGTGAAGATCGACAGCGCGCGAGTTCTCGATCTTTAAATCAAATGCGAAATCGTTCTGCAGAAAATAGGGCTGATAGCCCGAAAGCAACGTCTCCCGATTTTTCTAGGGTAAGAAAATATACAGTTTCGCCGATTTTATACGACTTCGCGGGGAGGACCAAAGGAGCACGCACAAAATTCGATCAACCGCAAAACTTGCGGTCTGCGCGACTGGTACAAGGTGCTGCAAAGAACAAAAACTTATCTACAGACAACGAATATAATCGAGGAAGAGGAGAAGACAAGAATAAAGATGTAGGAGTAGATGAGGTTGACGCTGGGATCGGCGTAAAGTATCAAACGGTAGCTGAAACCGCTTTGAATGAAGAGATCAAGGATTACCGCAAGATCACTCGCCCAAACTTCACCGATCGGATCACAAACAAAAAGGTCTCCCTTCGCGAAACGATGCAGAAGCCGATGCAGTCGAGTACTTCAAAGAAAACAATCTCTCCGACGAGAGAACGTGGCAGGCGGCACGACGTAAAGTCTAGGGTTTCGCCACGCGTTTCACCTTTGCGAAAAACAGCAGAAATTTCTCGTGACGCCTGTATCCCGAAAATTTTCTCATCCCGGAGTATCGTATCGAAAGCAGATCAAAGCTCCTCATCTAAATTTTCGACGTACACCACCAAAGATCGCAAACACGAGAGTGTGCTAGTCGCGAAAAAATTGACGGAATCGTTCAATAAAATGAGCGTAAAACGTAAGACCGAAGATAGCGTGAAAGAATTTTCGAAAATGCTACGCGAGGACAGATCTGAAAAAGATCTCAAAAGACTGGACTCCGTGGAGTCGGCGTTGAAACGATTCGATTCCATAGACGCAGAATTTGAACGTTCAAGTCCGACGAACTTCCGGGCATCTCCAGAGATCTCCTTACAAACGATAGACGCCCAAGCAAAAGTTTCTATTAAAGAATCGATCGCCTCTGAAGGAACAACAGTCCCTTCTCGCGAAGTAACGGATCATACGATTTTGAGGTCGATGCTAAAATCTCCAGTCGATAGAGATCTGAAAGCTAAAAACGCCGCATACAAAAGTGATTTAAGAATTCTCCAAAAGAAGACTCGCCCCTCTAAGAGATCAACGAAAGTCGGAAGCCCCACCGAAAGCAAGCAGAGATCAACGAAAATTCGATCACCGACGTCCAAGCGACGATTGTTTGAATCCGATTCGGAGAAGGAGATTCAAGAAGAACGGCCAAAATCGAGTTACGTAAAAGCGCGAAAGGATGAGAATTGTCCCTTCGTAAATTTCAGATTTCGTAAAAACGAAGCAGTCTCAAACAAAAGGTCTTCCAAAGGTCTCAGTCACGACGTTACGAAAGAATCGATGAGTTCGGAAGAAACGTCCACGTTTTCCGTGAAGCCGCTGCGGTCCATCGAGGATATTCGAAAATCGATCGGTGACGAACGAAATAAATTAGTCGCTACGGGAGAGTCGAGGTCAGCGATTGCAAATCAGCGTTCGGCCTCGCGAGAGGCGAGGAGATCAAGTCCTGTGACCAATGCAGCGAAAAACGTATTTCTCGGCGCCGATCCCGCGAGACTGATTAAAATTAAATCCTGTGTATCCAGGATCACGAAGAGCCCGAGCCCCGATTTGACTGCGACAAAGCAGCGCGAAACGAACGCGCGAGCGACAAGAGGAAGCGCTCCTTCGTCCCCTTCGAAAAGTCCTGAGGTTGCCCCTAGGGTAAGTACGATTGAAAAATCCGATTAAATCACTGTAAACTTGCTTTGTGATAACGAAGATGACTTTACAACGCCCTATTCCTTTCTTTTCATTTATTTATTTTGTCTTCTACCTATTATAGTAAAACGAAACTTTTTTGTCCGATTACGTTATAGACGCTACGTTAAATTTTCCTATAGATTAGTAGTGTATCATTAGTCGATTAGTGTATTATTGAAACCTCGTAGAATATTAAAAATGTTTCGTGATCCATCATGATTCCATTTTCTTCCTTACCCGAAATATTCAAGATAATTGGTATATGTTTTCGTATTATAATTGATTTTAAATTAATATTGAATTTAATGACCTACTCCCTCAGCGTACAGAATCGAGGAATCAAGAATCGAAGCCTTCGAGAAGATCAACGGTCGGAAAAGGTGCGGATTCGACCGGAAATAAATTCGACACAACCGACGGCGTCGTTCTCCAAAATGGTTCGCCGAGCGAATCTACAAGAAAATCCTTTGTGATCGATTTCGACGATCGACCATCGAAAGAAGACGATGCAATGCCGTTGAAAAAATCGTCGATGAAGAATAAGTCTTCTAACGACGTAAGACCGATTTTTGTACTTTCGCTAAAATCCCACATGCACAAATGTTATTTATTATATTGTTTTCATCGCCTGGACCAAGCGACGCTGTGTGAAATAATTCATTTCTCAGCTTGCGTTACTTCGAGTTGCTTTCTTGTATAAATCCACACAAATCTAAAAACGTTCTCTAATATTAATATATGTATTAATATTGATTTTTATATATTTCAAATAATAAATTAGCAATGAAATGCCAGCCAGATATCTGGCGCAAAACTAATGTTAATCGTATCGTTATAATCTTCTCACAATTGTGTAATTTCTTTCCCAAACAATTGCAATCAAAGTCAATTGGCGGATATAATCTGTCAAAAAGTCAGAAGAAAACTCGCACGTTAATTGCAGCATTCAGGAGAAAGTGTCAATGAAGGCAATTAATAAACTCAAATTACATTATAGAAGGTACAATTATGTTAACCTTAGTAACCTAAATTTTTACTTCGCCATCAAAAAGCGAATTTTTCAATCAAAATCGCGTACGTTTCAGTGTACATTCTGTATAGAAATATATTTTTACGTAATTTTTATACTTCTTAATTTATACGCGCAATCTGTTTATTTGCAGAAGCAACAGACAGCTTCCAGTGTATCAGGCCGGCCGACCTCGTCGTCGAATTCTAGTTTTAACTTAGTTCAAGATTCCAGTGCGAAAGGTAGAATGGCGGAAAGTGAAAGAGGAAAAGGAACAGGAAAAGGAGGGGGTAAAAGTAAAGGTAAAGGTACAGAAAAGCCTTCTTCCAGTAGTGGCAAGCTTGCAAACGCATCAAGTTTCAATGAGAATACAACTACCGACATGTAAGTTTTTCCAATTTCCGGTCCAATTTCATATTTTATTAGGAAACAATAGTTTTTATGTCAGATAAAAATCCATATAAATTATTATCAAAATTGGAACCTTTCAAATTTCTGTCTGTGACTTTCGAAAGTGTAATGTGAAATATGAATGTGATGTTATTTTCATAAAATTTAGTATAATTTCTATCATAAAAATTAAAAACTTAAAAATTCTTCCATCAAAAAGATTTAGATAATATAGACGTAAAGTTTAATTATTATATGATATTGTAACTAATGGCAGGAAGGGTCTGGTAAGGTGTAAAACATGCGGGCGTAGCTTCGCGCAAAATCGAATCGATCTCCACGAAGAGATCTGCGTGAAAACTGCGACCAAGAAGAGGAAGCAGTTCGACCCAGTGATGTGCCGAGTTAAAGGAACTGAACTCGAGCCTTTCGTTAAGAAAGGCCTCGCTAAACGAGAGGTTGGTATCAAAGAATATCTTCGGAAAGAATCAATGATTAAAAATGTATACGCTTCTCAATAATATCGTCAAATTTTAACGCATAAAGTGACGGTCGTCCGAATTGTCGCGGTTTTATGTCGCGAAGTCCGGTGCCTGGCTAACTCGTTCCCTCCCAAGGAAGACAAAAGCATTCATACGCTCACATTGTTTTCAGACAAAAACGAAGAAGTCGGAGACGAAGCCGGACTGGCGACGCAAACACGAGGAATTTATCAGCGCAATCCGCTACGCAAGGGAGACGCAGGCACGATTGGCGGCGGGTGAGAATCTGAGCGATTTGCCGCCCCCGCCACCCAGCGATACCAGCGATTACGTCCAGTGCGAGCACTGTGGCCGGAAGTTCAATCGGTCTGCCGCGGAGCGGCACATTCCGATCTGCAAGCGTATGCACGACAAAAAGCAGACGCAAGCGCCGAGGGCGAGACGCTAGAAGAGGAAATCGCGGCGACGCCCAGCCTCTCCCCGGTCCCTCTCCGCAAAGAAGAAAGCTCGTTCTTGTACTCCCCGATAAATTAGCGTCTAATCTTTTTAAGCGCACTCTTGCCCTCGTCTCTTTCCCGCCGATTCACAAGCCTAACACTCCCCTTTGTACGCGAGACGCGACTCGCTCCATTTCGAGATCTTCGCCTGCTTCACGTCTAACGTCGAACCGTTGCGTCGAAGAATTTGACAGGTTGATATTGAAGAACTCGTTTCTAAATTGTCTTAAATTTTATTAATTAAAGACTGCACGGAAGTGGGTTCTTCGACTGGAACGTGATTTGTAACGCTATGACGGCTCTAAATTGAGTGAAGCAGACGAAAATTACATTAATAATAAGAAAGATTATCTATGTGAGCTAACGGCAATGTCGTAATTTGGTCGTAAATTCGAGATGATCGAATATGACAGCAATAATCAAGCATTGATGTTCAAAGTCAAATAGTTATGCCGCTGACTATCGCTTTTCACTCGTAAAGCTGCTATCGCCCAAGCGGGTGCTTTGAATAACTATCGATAAAATTTTTTATCAATTGAATTTTATACGTTTCGTAATTGAATGCATTTTTTATAACCGCAAGCGATTATACACGCGAAGTAAAAATGTAAAAAGAAAATAATGCGTTGATAATGTATATGAAAGAAATATATTATACGTAGCACGAATGTGGGAGTGAGAAAAATCATAATTCTTTTCGTGACACACAAGACAAAACGAATGCACAGTTTCATCTTTTTCAGTCGATTTTACTTAATTCTCCAGAAATAAAAAATGTCGCCAATTATTCGTCTATACCACGTTACGTTCTGTGGTATCCTAATTAGACAGATTTCTCGATTGTTATACGATTTAGTATTTTATTAATTTTTTCTATTATTTTTCTAGTTTTATTTCTATATTTCATTTTCTACAGCCTTGGCTAAAATTATTTATATTAAAATTAAGTTTTTTTTTTCAAAATAACATTTTTTAAAGAAATAAAAAAATAAACGCATAAACGCGTTCATAATAATGAACGCTCTGATAAACAACTTTCAAATAATAAAAGTCTTTCCTGGAATTAGATTCCGTACAGCATAATAATTATGAGAGTGCCTAATAATTTTAGCCAAGGCTAGTATTATTTAACAAAAAGGATAATATTCGGATTATTAATTTTTCTTACGACTCGTATACTGTATTATATATTGCAGCTATTATACATATGTAACGTCGCAATGTCTTTTCTTTAATCAAATTTAAATCAGGTATTTTTCAAATTTTCTTATTCGCTATATCAATTTAGGCAGCAAAACAGCCTGAATATGTTGTACTTTTTAATATAACTTTCAAGATGTGTAATATTTTTTAAAATTATATTTCCATCGGTTTCCTCAGGCAGAGCGCCCTGAATATACTACGTTCTCTAATTTAACTTTAAAAATTCGAAAAATTCGTTACGAAAAATGCAATAAATAATTACAAACGATAAGACGAGGACATACCTGTACGCTGACAACCGTCTCGCATCCAGTCTCCATCCATCCATCCTCTCAGACGCGCCTCGAAAGGAAGTAATTTTCTCAGCCAGTGGCCTGAATTATTTCTTTCGTTATTCAAACGTTACGAAAAATACAATAAATAATTACAAGCGATGAGACGAGGACATACCTGTACGCTGACAACCGTCTCGCATCCTGTAGTCTCCGTCTCCATCCATCCTCTCAGACGCGCCTCGAAAGGAAGTAATTTTCTCAGCCAGTGGCCTGAATTATTTCTTTCGTTATTCAAACGTTACGAAAAATACAATAAATAATTACAAGCGATGAGACGAGGACGCACCTGTATGCTGATAACACAACCGTCTCGCATCCAGCCTCCATCCGTCCTCTCAGACGCGCTTCGGGACTCTCGGAACTCGGAAGGAAGTAATGGCGGACGGAAAGAACTTCAATCGAGGGCGCGCAAAAATGGCGACGCGACGCGACGCCGAAGTGTCGCGATATTCGTACGTCGGCAGCGCGCCTAATATGTCGCGTCACGCGCGAGCGCTCGGCGAGACGCTTTCACGGCCGAAATTCCGCTCCACGACAATTATACGAGAAGTAGTTAACAATCGCGAGGGAGGAAAATAAGAACACGGAGGGATTCGTACTACCGCCGGCGCCGGCGTCGCGCCGATCCGTCCGGCGTCCATCTACCATCGGTCGCGGATCGGTTCAATTAGAGATTTTCACGCGTAACGACGGCACGTACCTGACGATTCGCGTCGCGAACGAGAGACGAGCGAGCGATCTTTCGGTAGGCACTCCCGCGAAGAGAATTTCCCGTCGTCGGACCAAAAAGAGGAAAATGCAGAACAATTTGAGCCCGCGAGATCCGCGCGCGTCCGCGTCCCTTCCACCGCCGTTCCCGAATACGAAATACGAATAGTCGCGAACGGTCGCGCGATACATCGCGATACATCGAGGGCTCGCGAGCGCGGCGGCGAGCCAATCGGAACGCTCCACGATAAAGTCGCCCGTCGGCGGCCGGGTTGCCGCTGGCGCTGGTTGCCGCCAGCGCAGCGCATCCGGGCAAACGTCAGAGACAGAAGAGTCAGAACAGAACGGTCGGGGCTTTGTGCGGAGGCGGTGTGCTGTGTGCGCTCGTCGCTGTGCTTTCGGCGGATGTGAATGACTGCTGGTGATGTCGCGTGTCGCCCGTACGATCCACGGAAAGATGTCGAGGCTCCTAGGTGAGTCGCGCGCGGCGAAACGCCGAGTCGCCGGCGCCGAACTCCGATTATCGTCGACGCCGATGGCTTCTGACGTTGACACTACTCCGGCGTTATCGCCGGAGTTCTGTGTGAACGACACCGCAACAAGTGTCCCCTCGGATCCCGTTCTCGCGAGAAAGAACGTCGTCGTTCTCCTCCGCTCCCTCGCAGCCTCCCGCGCAGCTTAATCGCGTAAATTTAGACGCTCGCGTCCATCCGACGTACATCTTGTCGCATACTCTCATATGCTCTTTTCGTTACAGGTGTCCTTCTGCTAATCGCTGGGGCGAACTCCATGTACGCCCCCAATTCAGCCGTCATTGATCTTGATCCAATTAGTTTTGATAACTTAGTGTTAAATAGCGATCACATCTGGGTGGTTGAATTCTACGCGCCGTGGTGCGGACACTGTAAACAGTTGTTGCCGGAATATGACAAAGTGGCTACTGCATTAAAGGTGACTCGTCATGTTCAATTTCTTTATTTTTCTACTTGTATATACACACATAGGAACATATATATGTATGTATGTATGGTTACGTGTCCTAACAGGGAGTTGTAAAAGTTGGCGCGGTAAATGCAGACGAGCACAAGTCTCTGGGAAGCAAGTATGGGGTTCGTGGTTTTCCAACAATTAAGATATTTGGGCTTGACAAAAAACCAGAAGACTATAATGGCCCGAGAAGCGCAGCTGGCATTGTCGACGCTGCGTTAAACGCCGCCAGTCAAAAGGTTCGAAGAGCGCTAAGTGGTAAAACTTCAGGAGGTGAATCTAAGGTAAGCTACAGTTCGAATACGACTAGCTTGGTATTTATTTACGAAGAATATTTAAGTAGAGAGCGTGATATTTGTACAAAAGTAGAAAAGATAGTTTACTGATGTGCGAATTACTAAATAATATTGATGTAACTATTCATTTGCAGAGCAAAGATCCTAAAAATGTGATAGAACTGACGGACGAAAACTTTGACAAGACTGTTTTAAATTCTGAGGATATGTGGCTAGTTGAATTCTACGCTCCTTGGTGCGGTCACTGCAAAAACCTAGCGCCTGAGTGGGCAGCAGCGGCTACCGAACTGAAGGGCAAAGTCAAACTGGGAGCTTTGGACGCCACTGTGAACACGTTGAAAGTGAGATACATGCTTTGTTAATATTTCCTTGCAACACGGTCTATATGGCAAACTTGTTTTAACGCACATGATGTCGCAGGCAAGTAAATACGAGATCAAAGGCTATCCCACTATCAAATTCTTCGCACCGGGCAAGAAGGACGCTGACTCGGTGCAAGACTTCGACGGCGGTCGCACGAGCGGTGACATTGTCAACTGGGCGCTCGAGAAACTAGCTGAAAATATCCCAGCGCCGGAAGTGGTGCAAATAACGTCTGAGCAAAAGCTGAGAGCCGCGTGCGAAGACAAGCCGATCTGCGTAGTTTCCGTTCTGCCACATATCCTGGACTGTCAGTCCGATTGTAGGAATGGATATTTAAAAACTCTAATTAGCCTTGGCGAAAAATATAAGAAGAAGATGTGGGGGTACGTATTAAACTGATGTATATGTAATTTAAAAATATTCATAACTGTTTCTTCTTTCATGATTTGATTATGAAACTAATTAGTATTTTTTTATATTTTAATTCTTATTACAAAATTTATTTCACAATAAGCCATAAAGAATGTAGGATAGATTAAGTAACACACAGATAGGATATTAATATAACAATTTGATATAGAAGTAATACAATTACTTTTAATATAACTCAAAAGTAGAAAAAAATCTTTTCATAATGTGATTTTTTTTAAACAGGCTATAAGTTTGTTTTATATCGCATAAACCACGTTCGGTTGTTAATAATTCTCACAAAATATTCTATTTTTCATGTAGATGGGTTTGGGCTGAAGCTAGTGCTCAACCGAACATCGAAGATGCATTAGAGATCGGAGGTTTTGGCTATCCCGCGTTAGCGGCCGTCAACATCAAGAAGATGAAATACTCTTTGTTAAAAGGTAGTTTTTCGTACGACGGAATAAACGAATTCCTACGAGATTTGAGTTATGGCAGAGGTGGCACCGCGCCCTTAAAGGGTGCTCAATTGCCTGTCATCATCGAAACAACCCCTTGGGACGGCAAGGACGCCGAACCTCCGCAGGAAGAGGATATCGATCTTAGTGATGTTAACCTAGACGAGAAAGACGAACTATAACTTACTGAAAGCCAACGACTGAATTCTTCTTAAAAGAATTCATCGTACACAACGTATATCGGTTCTGATAAAAACTGATTAAGGGCGTAATCGCGAATCGGTATACGAGTCATACTCGCCCGGAAATTTATTTTGTATCATCAGACTTAATATCCATATATACTTAAGAGCCTACATCGATTAATTTCATAACGAAATTAATGGTAAGGAATAATTCCATTCAATGATTTTTGTATGAAAACCTGATATATCGATACATATATATACATATATTTCGATATAAACATCGATATAATCATTTGTCGCTCTGTGTATCCTAAGGAAGACCAGTTCTCAGGTGCAATTGTCTAGTTTTACAAAACACACGTTTAAGTAACTCTTCCATCCGAAAAGCCAATTTTCTACATTTTTATTTGCGTTGCTTTAGGAGAAATGAACTAGTTTAGACTCCCGTCATAAACGTACGTATGTAACTCCTATGTTGTTTGCATCGTTCTCCATGTGTCTGGATAGGAAAAAGGTAGAGCAGTTTGAAGTACGCGCTCCGTGTGTCATTATGCATTTATTAGCCTGATGATTACTTTTTAAAAGTAGGTTGTTTAAGATACACATAGTTTATGTAAAAAAAATCCTATTTGTAATAAATATACATCATACATTTACATGTATACTATTTCTACGGAAGTCATTTTTATGAATGTGAAGCTTTTTAAATATTGGCGCAAGAAAAAACTCGGCAAGGCTATTAATTGCTTTTTCCCTATAACGGGACCAAATTTGGGGATTATAAAAATCAGTCTGTTATTGTGACGTGTTAGTATAACATTAATATCCTCAGCTAATTAAAACGAGTATACTTTTTTGCAGTCTTTTAGAGTCTTCCATCACAAGCAAAATTGCTGTATGTCATATGCTATTTGTACAAACTAACGATTATATAACATTTCTCATTAAAAATTTTTTTAGACATTTAATATTTTTTCGTTTCTAACATGTGTCTAAGATAATCTTTAGTTTGTATAGGTCAGTCTTCTCTCACAACAGTTTATATAAATGCAATAAAAATGAAATTATTTCCATCGATCGCTGTAAATGCTTATAAAAATTCATCCTATTGCGTATATAAGATAATACGAAAACGCAATCTCAATCTTAATATTTTTCTACTCTAAAAATCTAATGGAAGTGTTAAGTTGGTATAAAACTTAATTGTGCTATTAAACTCGTACAAAAATACTGTTACTCTAAGTGAATGTATCTATGCTTATAAAATAAATGTCTAAGTTACGTTTATCATTTTAGGCTTACTCTCATTGATTCAACGATGCGTCATTCGATACGTTGTTTGAGTCGTTCGAGTCGCAATATACTCTCAGATGCGGCACGTTGTTAACATTATCGCTAACAGTGCACACAGAATTAACTTCCGTTAACTCTATGGCGTCGTAGGTCGCCTCTTTCTTGCATAAATATGGGTACAGTAGGAAAGCGTAGTAAGTGATCGTACTAAGTATGATGATGCCTATGATTAGCGCGATGATCCCCCAGGCTGAAATCCATTTCCGACTTGGAAGTGGATGCGACTCGTTTATGGACGACGTCGCTTTCTCACTTTTGTAATACTTGGCATTCTGGTCGTTCGTCTGCCTGGAGTGCCCGTGGAGTGAATATACTCCGCTCTCAGGGAGTATCGCTGTAAACATTTCCACCGTTAAATATCGAACGATAATGCGGCAAAGGTATAAGGCAGCATCTAGTAAAATACCAGGATAACAAAGTACTGATAACGCAGTCACGATAAAGAGTGGAGCAAGCTTGAGATTCTCAAGAAATGTATCCAGAACCGAACTCAGCATCAGCACTTACCAACGACGGCGATAAGGGCTAAAAGATATATCGCCCTCATAATGTCCGGATCCTATCGGTCTTAGCTGGTGTGAGAGATGCAGAAAAAACGTCACCTTATCCGTCACCTTAATGGTGATACGAAAAGAAACAACCATTCACAACTATCGCCAGTGTCTAAAGGGCTTCTTCTTTGATTTGATGACAATGATGACGCAAGTGTCCAAAGGGCACCGGAAGGGTCCCGCGTCCCGCGACTCCCGCGTGTTCCATGAAAAACAACGAAAAAGAGAGACATTCCTTGATTATGTGCACCCAAGGAGAGAGAAATCTCCCTGCTGTGATATATAGGGAAATTTATGTAGGGAATTAGGGATGCTGTAAACGAATAACGAATGTTACGTGGAGCTCGCAGACGTTGTCTCCAATTTCCAAACATAACAATTAAAATAACTAATTTTATAATTTATTATAATTTTATTATAAATCAAATTTATTGTATTTATTATTTTAAAATTTTATTACTATATTATTATATTTATTTAGATATATTATATTATCAATATTTATTATAATTTCATCAATTATTATTTAATTATCAACATTATTGTTTCAGGCTTGACAGCGGACGAATTCAACTTCGTCGACCAATGAAGTTATCAAGCGGACGGTGCTCGACGCTCGACACGTGACACGTGCGGTGTGCGGTGGACAAACAGCTGATCCGGTAAACATGGCGGCGTTGAGAGGTTGCATCTCGGCTGCCTGCAGCATTCTGCCGAACAATATAAATTTACTGGGACACGGCGTAAGTGACTACCTGAGCGATAGATTTTTTATAATCTATATTTTTACATCAATATAAACTTATCGAGATATAAACGGGTGTTCGAGTAGTAGACTGTTATATATTACGTCAGTGTGGCTGTATTGACATAAACCGTGTGTTCTTTTCGTCTAATTACATCGTGCTTTCTCTGTACAGCTGCAACAGATACGGAACTACGTCGGCTGCAGGGTGGTGCGCGATCAGAAGCGTAGGCGATGGGCGAAGCAGTACGCCGAGGAACGATTGCGGCTGGTTGCCTTGAAACGCAACGATATTTTGCCAATCGAGATAAGAGTAAGTGACAGTCCCACCTGCAAAAATAACAGATCTTTCTGTAATCGGAGAACATAAAATTGACGAAGGCGCAGAATTTTCCTTGCATCATGTCGCTTTTCATCGATGCATCTTTATGTACAGCGCACTTATATGTATAATTCTCTATTTGAAACAGCGCTGTACATATTATCTTATGTAGTATAATAATATTCTGAGTAATTCAAACCACATATAATGATTCTCTTTCAGGAGCTCGCTGGCAAGCAACTAGATGAAACAATTCCCAGACAGACCGCGTTGAGACAATTAACAACGAGATGCGTTGTGACGTCTCGAGGCCGAGGTACGATGATTCGATGGAGGGTATCACGATTCATCTTTCGCCACCTAGTTGATTATAATAAAATGGCTGGAGTGCAACGTGCCATTTGGTAGAACGATATATGCACCTTAGACTGTATATTACTTGCATATTGTGTATAAGTGAATACTAATGAAGCGTAAATGATACACGAGAGGATATGAATAGAATAAATCACCGTTATGTTTCCCTACGTACGTTTTATCGTTCTCCTACTTCCACATTATTATGTTGTGACGTCAGAAACGAGAAATCATGAACTTTTTTCCCATGTATGCTGAAACAAATTAATTTTTTTCCCATACCGTATCTTGCACATTTGTACAGATTAGTAAGATATATCTTGATAAATTTTGACCATTTATTATTTCACACTGAAAATGTAAAACAGAATAAATTATGCATTTACTGCATAACGTGCATGACATTATATGAAAATAATTTATGTTTACTGCATGAAGAAAAGAAAGATTTATGCAACATACATAAGTGATTTCTGTTATCGTAATTTAATACGGCTGGAGAAAGAATATCGATGTATCTCAAAGAATAATAATTGAAGAAATTTTGTACAATTATAAATTCAGCCGATGAATTAACTGGCTAAAGAAAACTTAATACATCAATTGCTAGATATAAATATATTAGATAACGTAAAAAGTTATTTATTAACTGATTATTTATTAATTCGATCGCAACTTATACATGAAAATCGAGATTTGTACGAATCGAGGATATTATTATAAACTCGTCGTGCTTTTCTATTCAGAGAATGATGCGTATGTTAGTTTCAATTATTCGGCTTTACATCGGGCATACGTATGTTTTTTCGTGAAGAAATCGATTCGCTGACCATATATGCCATGTGTAAACAGTTCTCGCTGTTTTCCTTCGTTACTCATATCTCATTTATTAGTGTATTCCTCATAACTGTTTGCGGGAACAAACCGCATCCTTGAATATTTTATTAATTCTAACGCGTCTAACTCGCTTTCACACGACTGCTTATCTCGTCTCATCGCAAAGCGCAAATACAACTAAACAAGCGCAAATATGTACTGATCAAACGATTGTAAACTACTATTTAGACAAATTTAAAAAAGCCATCGTAACGCAAAAATTCAGGTCTTAAATTATGAAGCCATTAATTAATTGAAATTCATAAATAAATTTGCTTTTTTTTGCTTTTAGAACACGAATGTTCTAATTAACGTAAAATATTTTATTTTGTTCAATCATTAATTAGAGTAATAAATATAATAAATAGATGTATTGATTCTTAATTCTTCTTCTCTCATTCGGCTTCACCTTGAATTGTTTAAAAGAATTTAAGATATTCTAGAACAGAGAAGAGATCGAAAGACAGCAGAGTACAAATAATTTATGGCCGGTTGTTCCAACCTGTTGGTAAACTAACTAATAGTTAAATCATATATGTGTCTTTTGTTTTTCCTTCAAATTAAACAAAGATAGTTCTATATGATTTAACTATTAGTTAGTTTACCAATAGGTTGGAACAACCGGCCCTTAAAAGTTCAATTAAACACTCGAAAAATTTTAACGCTCTGATTTTAATATCCCAATTTTAGAATAACAAAACCACATATTTATAATTCGTTAATTAATTCCGAAACTGCTGTAGCGGGTCTCGATCATGCTGGAACATTTGATCCCGCGACATTCGAAGGAGCCTAAGACAAATAGGTGTTCATAATTTACGCAAAAAGATATTTTTAAAAAATTGAAAAGCAAACAATGCAATCAATACGATCAGTGTCGTACACGTGCATTTTATTCTCAGCAAAGCTCCGCGTAAGTGGTATAGCCGACTATCTGATCGGACATGCGTCGCGCAGCTCCGCATATAATCTTGATTCAAGCCGGTCTTTGTTCACTAGTGCACGTTAGAGACACTCGAGTGGCGGTTAGACGCGGCTGTCGCTGAAACTCACCTGTTTCTAGTTTCTTACCCACCGTCTGCATCTTTCCTCAGATGACATTCATGGTAACGAGAATCACGGAGAGCAAGATTTCATGTAGGTACATTACGATTCCCAATTCCCGACACAGTATCATTTCCACGAAGAGCCTCGAACAATTAAAAAATAATTAAAAATTAAAGAGATCCTTATCAGAAGTGTCATTTCTTCTTGTTATATGTCCCATGATATTTTAATAACAATCTAAAATATAACTGAATAATTGTCAAGTATTCTATTAGTATTGCAGATTTAAAGAACTGAAGTATTTATTTGAAATAATTTAAAACAGTGAACTATATATGTATATTTTACATACATTATTATTTTTTTATTATATTTCTAACACTTTCGTATCGACATTTCTATATGATGCATAAGCTTTAGGTAATATCAAATTTAATCAATATTTTCTTAACGTTATCTCTTCTTGATCTTAAGTATTTATATTTGTATTATAATTTTAAATACAAATGTAGATTATAAATTTGTTTTTTTTTCTTGAAGTAAACAAATGTTAATAGGAAATCAGAAATTTTGCTTTTTGATGAGCACGAATAACATCAGTTTGGGAAATACAATAGTCAATATGTTTATCTGGATATATCTGTTTCATGACAAACAGATAAATAATTTTGAATGTCAAATTATTGATTATAATTGCAAATACGATTAAAATACCTTAATATTTCAATGTGTGCACATTAGATCTGTAGCTTCAAAATACACAACATCAACAGCTCGATATATAGCTGCGCTGAAAATGATGATTATTTACGATTTCGAACCAAGATTAATGATAAATTAATAAACGGTTGATAAGAATCGATTTAACTTGATGTATAGTTTCAATAAGAAAAATATGTAAATATGTGAGTTTGTATAATACTATTATATATTTGAACGACATCCGACATTCATGACACAAAACAACAAATGTAGATCTATATATATATCATATATAGTTAACATAAACACAAAGATAAAATTGTAAAATATTAATATTACGTGTTTTTATATCATATTAATATACATATTTGCAATATTTTTACACTATATCTTTTATCGATTTTTTTAAGAAAAAGAGAAACGGAAGAGCTATACCGTTGCAGTGTCGTGTCTAATTTGTTGAGCATCCCTTAAATAAGCATTTCTTGAAAAAATAATAATCCTCAATTATAAATATGTATCTAATTATCAATAAATAATAAACGCTGGTATATAAATACTAAATAGAAAAATATAAATTTTCTAATAGACATTAATTCTCTTTGCAGATATTTTACATAATTTTTTTTTATTTTTACACTTCCGATTTTTTATTTTTACATTTTAATATTTTTATAAAACTCTTTAGAACTGCTGTAACCACACACACATATATTCATGAATTACCATCACTTTCTCTCCGTCAGCTTGCATAAAGACGCGCGCATATGCTATTTTATGATTTCACGCGTGAGTCTAATAGCGGAAATTTATGGACGACATATCCCTCGGAAATTGCTCGCGATAGCCACTTAATGACGCTTGACAAGAGTTATTCCTCAAGAATAAACAAACGTGAAATGACGTTGCACTTGACGCGCGAATCGGTTGTCTGAGTCAACATATCGGGTTTATACCCACGCTGGACAAACGACCAACCCTTTTACATGACAGAATGCGACGGCTCATTCGTATTCGATGATATAACACGACGATAATTAATTGTTCGAGCTATCACGTTCACTTTAAACGAACACATCAATGCATTTTTTAACGCGTATACGTAAAATGTTTATATCGATGATTAACGTCAGAATGCAAAAAAATTTGATGTACTGGGTTTTATTAGATCTTTAAAACTATTTATAGCAACTCGCATGTCCCTCGTTAGGATTTTCTAAGATATAGGTACGTGCACAAATTTTACATTAATCCGCTATTCGCACGTATCGCTCTTAATTACGCGTCGCATTACATCCCATCAATTTCCGTTTCGTATTTGAAAAAAATTATAAAACGGTACAAAGCTATAGTGAGACACAACAAGTAATTAAATTATGTATAATACATTAAACTAATGCATTTCAATGCGCGTACAGGGAATTAACGCAATTATTATATCTTTCACTCACTCTTGTTTAAATTTCTATAATGCGACTTGTGCGTGTATGAGGAAAACCCTCCAGGCGCTCCCAGTTTAATCAATCGCGATGTTGCGAATTAACATTTAACAGTCGCTAATGGGCTCACGCACAATAAACTCGACAATAAATTTATGTCTCTTTCGAGACACGCAGGTCTCGGGGAATTTTAATTTTACATTTTCTTTTTTATTATTACGAAATAATCAATTTAATTATATCAGGATTCCTGCGATGAAATTGGCGGTTCACTAAACATCAACTACAACATGATGTTGAAGACGAAGCGGATACTTAGTGCGAGTTCTAAGAAAAACGTGACTCGTAAAAAGATCCTGCCATTGCTCCTGATGCGTCAGAGGAAGGACAAGGTGAACGGGATAGAAACTCAATTTTCGGACTCTCATCCTCCGACTCCACCGAGGCCACGCGCGCCGCGACCGTTCCTTCACAGTGGTTTCCCGAGTGAACAAACTCTATCCGCGAACAACAATGTAAGTATCGTAAAAAGACTCGACTGCTTGTTTCGTATATCGCAGAAGTTTTATTCCTCGAAGCTTCGGGAAAAAAGAAAATTATCGAAAATATAAAAGAAAGTGAAGAAAGTGGATATAATTACAATATATAGTTAAGTATAAAATTAAATAAACCTTTTTCTTTTTAAAGATAAAAGTAAAGTAATATCGAGTGAAAAATTCTCTTGTAGGATCCAGAGAGCTTCCACTGTGCGATAGGGCCGGTTTTAGCGATGGCTCAATTGTTTGGAGTTCTACCGGTTTCAGGAGTATGCAGACCGAGCCCGTCGCAGTTAAAGTTCGCGAAATTTTCGTTTCGTACCGCCTACGCCGTTTTCATAAACGCGATGGTGCTAGTTATGGCGGTATTGGCGGTTATTCACATGATAAGAACGCTGAACTCCACCACTTTTGAAGTGAAAGGTAAACAAATAAGTATTTTACGCTTTATACAGCACTATGCCGCATCTATCTAGAGACTGATATACACAGCTTTATTTCATAGTGAAGGATAACGATACGCAAAAGGATTAACTCGTAAAGTTAATCAAAATTCTCAGCAGATTCTCTTTCCAGAAATAAAATCAAAACAAGAGAAAATAAAAAAAATTGTAAAATTATTTTTCGCTTTTGTACTTTAGCTCAAATAATATTTGTACTTTAAAACTGAATAAGATTTATGTGAAAATAGATGCAAATGGAAGATTGCTTATTTTCATCGACATATCAACCGCACATTATCTCCACATTTTTTCTTCCAAAACGTACTGTCAATTCTTAAATGCGATTGGATTTTAGGAGGAATAGCGTCTGCTACGGCAGGCGCGATATTTTATGGGAACAGCGTGATAGGCCTGATAATATTTTTCTGGCTGTCGCCACATTGGATAACTCTCCAACGCAATTGGAGGTCTATGGAGCAATTCATAGACAGGTAGATATCAGTGTATTGTTTGAAAGGCTGTGTGGAAGATCGTCACTAACTGATCGATGATCGCGCTCGCACACTTCAGAATTGCATGTGCAGCTGCATATACTCGCATACGGATCGGAAATAATTACGATATTATTATAATTATTATGCGCTCTCTCCCTCTCTCTTTTTGAGGATAAATATGCGTAATATGTAAAATATATATTACGTATATTTATATTATACCGCGCGTGTCTACATAGTTTGGTGTAATATAGATGAATCTAACTTTCACGTTACTAGATACGCAAATACGGCACGGTGATCGCGTGTCTGTAGCATCCATCATCAAAAGATATCGTCGCTTGTAATCTGCCTCGAGCGGCGTAAATGTTTAAAGACACCGCGTTGAAGCCATTGTCTTTTAGAATCGATTGTTTCTTCTTGGGAATCCCACTGAGCAATGTTTCTCTTTAAAGTCGATTAATTTTGCACCACCTTACAAGTTCTGTCGATGTAAATTTACCAGAATCTTTCGGTTTTGCAGTAATAAGGTGGAACGACCGAAGCTCCGTTGGAAATTCTACGCGATAACCGCTTCTATTCTGCTCATGGCCGTTGTCGAACATATATTGAGTATGGTGGTGAACACCACAAAGTACGACTGGAGCGGCAGTTCGGAGAATTCGACATTTCAAAATTTTCTACAAATATATTGCACGTCTTCTCACGCCTTTATCTTGGAGACATGTAAGCAGCGATCTCTTAGATTTAGATGCTGATCTAAAAGCATCGTTCGCAAACAAATTAAATCATGTTTGAATAAAATGTCACAGTAATCTAATTAAATAAATTAATCAATCTTTGCGTAAAAAAATATCAAAGTGTTTTAATGGCATTCAATAGTTATAATGTTTTTATACAAATTTGCAATTTTCTAATTTCTTCAATTACTTTCTTTTAATAGCAGTTCAATTTGATTATCCCTGTAAAGTAATTAAACTTACACCCATTTCTCCAAAGACTTTTTTTTAAACGCATGTTTCTCTTTTTCTAAAAGCCTTGATTACTTTAGCAAACTTAAAACTTTTTTATTTTCAGTGACGTATAACTTTGGACTCGGTATTTTCATTTTTATCGCCAGCAAACTTGCGACTTTCACGTGGAATTTCACTGACGTTTTCATCATGATGGTAATAAAACTTTGCAAGTGATTGAACATATTTCTCTACTCAGAACTGCTCAGAACTAAATGTTTTCAATCTAATTAACTAACTCGAACTTCTGGTCTGAGTTTCCAGGTAGCTACCGGCTTGGCCGAAAGATACAAAACGTTGAACAAGGAAGTGATAAGGTCTACATCGAAACATCGGACAATAGACTGGTGTGGATTGCGTGAAGATTACGCTGCTCTTAGTTGCATGGTGAAGAAGGTTGACAAGAATATCGCACCCATAATTCTCCTGTCGTTTGCAAACAATCTTTATTTCATCTGTTTACAGCTACTCAATGGATTGTCGTAAGTACTTCACATGACGAAAAAGAAAAGACAACAAAATCAATTATTATTATTATTAATTAACCATTAATTAGAAAATGTATAGTCGTCGACGCTTCCGATAAACGCATTTTTACTTCTGCATTGCAAGAATTATACTTGCTCTTTCGCGTGACTCGGATGGAAGAAAAGTTCACAACGGCGAAAAACATCTTTCGTCGATAAATTTATTTTCTATTGGTTTAGCAAATGTAACTGCATGCAACATAATGCAATAATAATACGTCTTCTTTAATAATTTAAAACGTGATGCAAATGTCGAGTTCTAATTTCGCGCGATTCTCATTTTATTCTATCTTCCTTACAGAAAACCGGAAAATGCCAACATAGTTAGTGATATATACTTCTTCGGATCTTTTATGTTCCTGATCGGCAGAACGGTGATCGTCACCCTGCTCGCTGCCAGGATCTATGATCAAAGTAAAGTGATATTGCCGCTGTTGTATACTTGTTCAGCATCCACCTACAATGTAGAGGTAAATCATTCGAATTTCATCAACGTAAAAAAAAGCAATAAATACCATAATCCCTTGAAATTCATATTCATCAATTCACGAATACCATAATCCCTCAACGCGTTGTATGAATTATTTAGTTAATTCGCTTAATTTCTTATATATACATATGATAATCCATACGATTGTTTTACAGACAGAAAGGCTGATATATCTACTCACCACTGATGACATCATGCTTACGGGAATGCGTTTCTTTTCTATTACGCGGAACTTTATGTTGGCGGTAAGAACAAATCTCAAAATTCAATAAAGAGAGTAATTTTGCGGTATATTGCTTCGTAATGTCACGATAACGCATATAAAATAAGATGAAAATACAGGTACTAAGGATATACATAAAGTAAAGTGTATTTTATGTATTACTTGATTTATCTGATATGTATTAATGGCATTGGAAGCGAAAAAGATTTAATTAATATTTGTTTATATCATTGTTTTCATGATTTTCGATATCTTTACATGATGATAATCTTTTTTCAAATTTATGTACAGGTGGCTGGTGCAATTGTAACGTACGAAGTTGTGTTGCTACAATTTAACGTCTCAATGAACACATAAGTATATGTAACAATGTATATGTAACAATGTAACGTCGCCGATAGGCAAACTGTTACAAACTAGATTATATAAGGTAATATAAGTATTTGTATTCATTGAAATTAAAAAATCATCCTAGACATTATCATCTCCTCGCAATTTATACTAAATGTTGCTATTTCTGCAATTATATACTATTTTAAAAAAATGTATTTTGTAAGGACAATAATGCAAGGAATATTTATTGTAACAAGAACATGGTTATTTTATCGCAAAAAATGTAGCCATAATTATTCAATATATTTTCCAATACATATTCACAATATGATCCCGAGCTATTTTCAATAATTTAAGTAAATGTTATCTTTCAATAATTTAAGTAAATGTTATCTTACATTTTCATTCAGGTATAAAGTTAAAGATTCAATGTGCTTTAGGTTTTAATAATATCTTTCAATCTCTGATACTATTTCTACGTAAATATAATTCTTTAAAAAATAATATATCTGTACAAGATTCTTAACTATTATATTTGAATATTTTTAGTTTATCGTTCACAGATAACGTTTATACAAAATTATTGCAATATAGATCATAAACAGATAAAAATACATCTGTATGTGCCTTTGATCCATTCCTGTAGATAACGATGTGTTCTCCGCATCTAAATGTACAAGTGCGATATATATATTGTCTTATAAAACAATAATATTAACGCTAGTTAATATTAAATTTAACGCTAGTGAAACATCCTTTTTGCTTTCCTCCGGAGTATATCGGATTAATACGTCTGGAAAGACTAGAACAAAAAATAAATCAAGAAATAAAATCATGCAAAAATAATAAGTAAGAAATATATTGCGAAAGAGAGAGATAGAAAGAGAGAGAGAGAGAGAGAGAGAGAGAGAGAGAGAGAGAGAGAAATATATTATGGAGAAAGTAAAAATAATATATTGCATTTAAAAGAAACCTTATTTGTGTCACAGCATAATTCGCATGCATACTTATCTTACGTAAAACTGCAGAAAAATTACCACAAGCAATGTGAAAATAGATGACTGGAATCCAGCGAAAATTTCATGGTACCTATATAAAATATTACAAAATATAAGATAAAAAGCAAGTTTGAGGAAATTGGTTACCAAAAAGGGGAAGAATCAGAAAGTTTCCATAATAAAATGCAACGATGTAATGCAGTTTAAAATTTATTTAATGATAGCATTTATTATTATAATGGAATTGTGCGATTTGTGTAGTCAATACAGTGATATAGACATAGATGATATAGCGATAGATATAGATATGTAAATGAAACAGATCGGTAAATTTCAATTAAATAGTCTGAAGTTATGTCGCAGCAGCTTCCAAACGATAGAAAGTTTCTATGTACGAGACATAAAAGATTTAGCAAAAGTCAAATCCAATTGTTCATGAAACAAGCAAACTGCGAAACGGTGAATTAATCTCGTTGAATTGGCTGTTAAAAATGTAAGAGTGCTAGAATAGATAAGTAAAGAAGTTTGTGAAGTGTAAGAACGCGGTACAAAGTTGTATTTACACGATAAAATATTCTATTGCACATTTTTCAAAACTCGTGTGATTTGCAGATGCAGAAGCAGATATAGGTGGTCGAAATCCTTAAAAATCTTTTCGAAAACTCTCTACCTCACCTCGCAAACGTTCGTTATATTCGACTGATCGACTTGCTGGACGGAGTTGAATTGTACCAGAACCAGTTCATAAGTCACGATAGTTCCAGCAACCTAGTCGGAATGACGTATTAAACATATTTCATAATTATTATTTAAAATTAATTTAAATCTCGTTTTAATAACGATATTTCAACAATATTCAGCTTTCATTATTCAGTTAAATTAGGTATAAAATTTTTATAGCAAATAAATATATTTTCAAAAATTTTTTTAAAAGATAAACGTGTAATAGATCGAAGTAAAATACATCGAATGAGTGGTACGCAAAAATGATTGAGAAAGTACGAATAATTAACAATACTTCGCAGCGCGATAAGTTTGATTTTAGTCAAATAAAATTAAGCCTAAATAAGTTATACTTAGCGTATCTAATTATCGTACTTACGGTTAACACAAGGCTTCTTGTCACGGAAAAGAATTTCATTCCTGTCAAACTGATATTATCCGTCGTTACTTGCGTCAAGAATCTTGAGACCTGCGCAAATTTACGTGCTAACTTATGTGTAAGTAGAAGAGCGGTCGAGAAAATTAACTCTTACATAAATAGCATTCGTTATTTTCTTCTCGTAACCGATCATCATATAATCTTTCAAACCCCCGTAAGTTTCTTGATCATAAAAGGGGAAACTTTTCTTTAATAAAAAGAAATTTCTAATTTATTAATAATGTACAAAGAAGATACATGTTGAAAGATATTAGATTTTTACTTATTGTTAGAGCTCTCTCTCGGATTATCGCGCATCAGTTACGGAGATTAATCGATCTAGACTTATAATAATATTTCTCTCGAGACGAACCTCGTTGCTGTAACTAGAACCAGAGACGCTGTACAAAATCGGTGCCGGCAGACGGGACTCGTCGTGAACGGAAGCTGCGTACAGGGATACCGCTGTTGTCCTCGCCAACAGAAAGCCGAAGGAAAAGCAAAAGTAGATCTTCCGCACGATACCGCGTATTGGGCTGTTTGAAAAATACGTGCAAAACTTTATGCGAACTACTTCCCCTAGAAACTCTCATGACGTAAAGTTCTGATATAAAACTTTATAAAACCGTCTTGCGAACAAAACTAATATTGGCACAAAATTGATAACATCGTGAATATTAATTTAAATATAAGTCTAAATATTATGTTACATTTATAAGCATAAATAAAAATTTTAGTAGTTTCTAAAAAATTCGATGTAGGTATATTATATTTAAAGAAAAACTGTTATGTAATATTAAAGTGTTAGATGGAAAGTATACTTGAAGGAAAACAGCAATTGGATACAGATGAAGTACAAATCTGTAGCAAAGGATAGAAGCACGATGCTCGAGATGTGACAGTCCACCCTGCGCGTAAGAGTCGCCAAGTGATTATAGTCACTCCTGGCTTCGGCCCACCACCATTCTGGCATCGCCTTAATAACAAGATAATAGCGACGAGTTGTTAATAGAAGCACAAATTTTTCCATCGTAATCAACGATTTTTTTTCTTGTATTAATATATCACATTGGATTGACAATTAAAATGCGACAACTTTTTAAATAAGGGATATTGATACGTGCATGGATCATTAATGTTTTCACAGGAAAAGGTAAATGTCTTATAATAATTTGCACTGTACCTTTCCCCGTATCGAATAGAGGCGACTGTTTAGTTGCCTGAACTGGTCCGCCAAAGCTATGCTGATAAGAATAAGAAACAGATCGACGAAGTTCCACGAGAATGTGCTGAGGATATTTATAGTTTCAACCATGATCCCCTTCCAAAGACTGTAGGATATTATTGTGAAGATCTGTATAAAGTTGATCAATCAACGATATTACATGCTGAGCACATGCATCTACATTTTTTCATCTTGCTTTGAAGAATTTCTTACAGAGAAAAAAAGAGGCAACGCGTTTTTTAACGTTTGAAAATGGATCTGACTCGAAAGTGCAGTAAAATTACGAATTAAGTGTATCCAGTATATTACCTGAGGGAATTGCGATTGAAAATAAGTACCGACAATGTCCGTTTCACCGCGATACACTGCGCATTCGATCGCACTGATGTACGCAGAAAGCACAGCGGCACTGTGTTCCACTACATGAAAATATTTAAAATAAATTCACATTTGTTACGCGAAATTTTAATATATACTTTTATTTAACTGACATGTAACTTTGACGTTCGAAATAGCAAGAGTACTAGATAAAAATGAACGTGAACTTATCAACAAGAGAAATTAGGTCACGTTAATGTAATTTTATTTCTAAAGTAAATGTATTTTAATTCTAAATTTTATTTCTTCTTTTACAAAAAGTCAATTCAATTGGAATCCTTATTTTAGTAATCCTCATCTTGTTTATTACGATTAGCACTCACCTAACGCGAGTAACATGACAACGGCGGTTACGATTTTGAAACGAATTGCGAGAGTGGTCTTCGAAATCCGCCGATGTCTCGAAGTGAATTCGCGTTCCAGTTTTTCCCAAGTTAACGCTAGACAAGGCCACTGCATCGCCAGCCGTACGAACATGATGGTGGTCACCATGGCCGTGACGTAGAAAACGAAAGTCGCTGGTATTTAAGATAAGTATCGCTTATAGAAACAGCAAACTAACTGCCTAAATCCAACGTTGCTTATAACGAGGCTGACTTACTCATTTTTGTAGAATTTAACCCCGAGAAGAACAAACGCAGAATGTTGGCGATACACACGAGCGACACCCCCAGAAAACCGATTAGCGTGTACAAGATTTTCGGATTGCGCCATGTAAATCTGCAGGACATTCATAAGGCTCGTGAGAGCTCCGATCGTGATAATTAAAAAATCATAAAAAAAATTGAAAGAACAAATTAAACTCGATTAGACAATCGCAAACTGTTCGTTTTCGCCTACCGAAGGTACGAGGCGTCCGGCTTATTGACACCGCACACCGGAAACATGGAGAAGCATTGGGCCAGCATAATAATCGGTCTCATTGCCGCGTGCAGACTATCGGTGGAAGGGTTGAAGGTATCTGACGGGGGCACGACGGGTGCCAGCACTAAAAATCGTCACAGCGACGTAGTAAATTAATTCGCAGGTATCAGGAAATTGCGTAATCGGATCGAGGCCGAACTTACTTTCGGGCATCACTATGTCGGTCTTCATAGGATCGAACCTGCTGTTGCGCAGGCTGCTCTTGGGCGATCTGAAAAGAATTGCTCTTACTCCGTGGGTATATCCATCGCGATATTCCATTGTGCTGCTTGCAGAATCGTCTAATCGAATAATTCGTATTTTTTAAAAAACGAGGCGAGTTTGATGAATAAAAATACGCATTTTTTTTTTAGTCAGGAGTGCCTCATCGATCACACTTTCAACGTGTACCAAATAACGTTTAAGATTTATTATTTTTTGAAGCAAAGAAAGCGAGACGATTCGTATTTGAGATTTTTTTTCAATATTAAGATATTCCTCGGCAAGTGAAGAATATGAGCCCATTATTATTCAATTAATTAATTTCATCTATTTACAAAAGATATATGAGTTTTGCTTCCTCTCCCTCGTGGTTTGCTAACTTCGCTTAATACCCATTTGCACCAGATTAATCGAGCACGATTTTTCTCTCCTCGACGCAGGAGATTTTATCACTCGGAAACGCACCTTGCACGGGGCACGCCACGGCTTACGGTGTGCACAGAACACGATCGCATGACGGACAGAAGATAGAACTCGTTATTTCTGAACTTTATCATACGGCGAGGTGGCAGGACGGAGGGAGCTTTATAAACATCGCAGGTTCAATAAATGTCCACTTCGGACAGCCAGTGGAAACTCGGGGCTGCTGAGGCCTCGTCCTCGACAACGAGGCGCGAGGAACTCGCGCCCGTGCACGGAGAGGGAGAAACACGCGCTTCGGAAGAGCAAACTCTGACGTCATCGTCACAACATTAGAAAGTAATTAAATTTATAATTCGTCGCGCGTCTAATTCTCAAGAATTTTGGAGATTCGACCTACCTCCAAATCATTATCATCCTCGATTTATCGATCGCAAAAAGATACAATTCTTACTTACTTTTCTCTTTGACAGTGTCGAAGATAGTGAAGAGAATTCGGATAATCGTTTTATTTTTTTATTGCTGCTTTATTTTCTAGCTGTTTTTAAGTGCGAGGAAAGGTAGTTACAAATTAAATTGCTTTACTTATTTATTAGTTTCAAACTTTTAGGTATAGATTACAGAACTTCTTCAGAATCTTTCACTCTTGAATATTATAAAATATTTTATTTACGTAACAAACAAAATCTACCTTCAAAAAATACTTTATTATTAAATAGTAATTACTAAATAGAAAAACATTTAATTACATAATTATGTTATCTTGCGTGCTACGTAAAATAAGGTATGTTCCGCATAGACTTTCATATATTTTTCATATGAAAATCTTTCTATAGAATAATGGCGCGGTGAAAGCGTGCTCGTATAGTCGTGATATGATCGTTTAAATAATTAGCCTGACGTCATACTCAACGATCGATCATCTCAGGCTTTGGAATAAAAGATCAACAATCGACAAGTCAAAGTGAGGAAACCTCGGCACGCAAAACTTGTGTAAAAACAGCTCGGAACAACTTGTATCGCGTGGCTTTTGTTTTTAATACGCGATTAAAAATAGATTAGAATAGAATAACATAATAATATATCTGATAAAATCTCAGTATTATAATAATATAATAAAGACATCTTCACACAAATCACACATAACGATATGTTAAAATTAAAAAATGGCAGACATCGACGAAAGTAATCATGTAATGTCCATATCACATAACAAGAACAAAGATCAGTAGTAGTCACGATTAATTTCAACATGGGTTTCGTGAATTGCGCGACCATTAGCCGAGAATGCTCGGATCATTAAATTGAAATGTTTGCGCACAGTCGTCTTTGTTGAAGAAAGGGCGTTTATTTGCGAATCATAATTGATAAATCGATTTTTATTATGCAGAGTGCTCGTTAGCCAGGTTCGCTCGGTCTTGTCGTGCCTAAGAGTTTCGTTCTTGCTACGTTTACCCTATTAAAAAAGATTAAATTAAATCGGTCGAACCGTCTTCAGCTAAACGTTAAATAAAAATATCCGGATCAAATATCGTGCTCGAGTGCCCGAGTGATGAATTTTATAATTTCTCGCTTACTCTGCTATAAAATAACTTTTAAGTTGGTACTCTGATTTAACATACTTTCGAAATGCTATTCATATATAGCTGATATAGCAAAACAAATAAGTACATCGCGGAATTCGATATATACAATTTATGTTACTTACCGAACATTAATCATGAGAGAACGCCGAGACTTTGCAACAGTCCACTGAGGATAAGGGATATCAGTGACATTTCTTTTATTCTCATCCATCTCTGTTATGTGTTAAAATTTTCCTAATGACGGACATCGCTGACGGTTTCATCAACGTTTCTCAGTTTCTTCCTAAAGACAGATCGACACACATTTCTGTACGAGATTCTACAAACGAGTTGCTACGCGTAACCTAATTGAGAACGCGTTTGAAACAACTTCGACAAATGATTGCGAGACATTGGCAAGAATCACCTTCACAAAGATATATATCAAAGATGGAATTATATACCGTGACAAGCAAAATTTTACTTATATTTTCTACAAAGTACAAGTAAATGGGGGCGCGTTGAAATTAATTGACAAGAATCTATTTTGTGAAATTGAGTTCTCAATCTAGCGAAAAAAATTTAGAAATGTTTAAACCCAGTCCTCTCGTTTCGACGATTCAAAATTAAAAATATCGCGCAAAACCGAATTAAAGTTCCCGAATTAAAGCTCAAAGTTTAGAAAGAGGAGAAGGATTATAAATCCTTTCGGCATTTTGCAAAGAAGCGTTAAATTATTTCCGAGCGCAACGTTAATTTACAAAATAAAATTCCGTCGATCTCTTTTAATTTACATGTTTTTTTACGAAGCGGAATACGCAGCCGAAGTACTTTAATGCGCGGTAAGGTAGGACAATAAGAGCCGCAAGTCGCAAAACAATGTCGCCTGCGCGTTCGGACGTACACTGACAGTCGTGGTAGGAACCCCTATAACTTATGCGCTTTATTGTCTCTATCCCGCATATAATCTTTGCTTGCATAGGCCGGAGAAATAACAGCTTCCAACGCGCGTTTGTAGCGGTTTTCGTACCTGTGTGTAGCGATTTGACGCACCTGACACGAGCTGCATTCATTGTCGCACGTAACAAAGAGGTACTCAACTTGGCGTTTGCAATTTGCATTCGCAATTCGCCCTCTCAAATTTGAACACGCGTGTTTACGCATACACACTTCCGGCTGATCGTACGATTTTCTTCACAAAGAGATTTTCCGAGGAAAGCTTGAACGTTTTAAACAATAAGTTTGACAGAATGTCGCTGCATTTATATCTAATCTCATCTAAATGAGATAGAAAATTATAGGTGCAAATCAGAGTGTTAAATCTCCGAGTACCTACGTGCGAAACAAATAAATATATTATCGAGTAATTGCATTAGACGCGTTTAATCGTTTTTTAATCGTATGCCAACCTCGACTGTGCGATAAAAAGACTACGGTGGGCGATGATAGCCGCTTCGTGGAAAACGTCAACCCTCAAGATTAGAAACACACGTGGAAACGCGAGTTTTTACACTGTTTACTCAACGTCTCTGACGACCTGTTATATATATCAAATGAGAGTGTGCATCCATCATACCTTTCACTCTCGCCTATCAAGGATGCACCTGTCGGGGCTCGCGAAACTGATAAGCGCTCGATGTCGATGCAAATGTCGACCGCGGTCTTGAAATCTCTAAACAATCTGATATCTAGCATCAGATGTGATTATTTTAAAACTCGAGCATATATTGTAGTTAAAAAATCGTGTTTGCGTTACGCGTAACTGAGAACTGATTTAAAACTATGACTTTGTTAATTCGTCTCCAGGTAAATGGATTAACGAAAAAAAAAGGAAAATACATTAAATCGTGACTATTCACAAAAATTAAAAGTAGCTAGGACTCGATATAACGCAGGACTTTATGAAACAGATTTTTCGGCGCGATTGATTATATTCTTTTCTTTTTTATTTGCATTATAGGAAAACCAACAGTTAATACTACAATTTTGTTAATTCGTCTATGAGGATAAATAAATTAACAAAAAGAGAAAGAAACGCATTAAAATGTGACGATTCGCGTAAAAATTAAAGAATAAGCTAGTTCAAGTTCGATGTAACGATGAGAGCTTTATTTATGCGAAACAGACTTTTCGGCCAGAGATTCTATTATATTCTTCCTCTTTTTAAGGTGGATATTTTATATGCGGCGACATTTAAAAAGTGCGGAAACAGCAACCGCGGTATCGGCGGTAGTTCACCATATTTTGCGGAGGACGTCGAGCTCTCGTCACTGAAATGGGTCATCCGGCGCTCTCTCTCTCTCTCTCTTTCTCCCCTCGCGCGTATAGACGCCATACGACGGTGCCGTCTTTGTCCTCTCACGGGCATTTTCCCGGACGACGCGCACGTGGACGGTCTTGTCTTCCTGACAAGCTGTGCAAACGGAATTTTCCCATTGTCCCGCCACACCTGCCACCGTCTCCCCGGTGCGTGGCACAGTATGCGCGCATACTTTCCGTATGCAAGCGCATGCTGCAGCTCGTCCCGCAGACCGCGGCCTACTTTAATATCCTCCCTTTATATATTATGCACGCGAGAGCCGATAGATTCGCGCTTACCGCGAGACCACCTCGTCGTTTAATGGCCGCAGCTGTTCGAGGGGGCACCTCGCGATAACGTCGACCGCCGTCACCACGTTAAAACGTGTCCGCGTTACGCCATACCGATACATACCTTGGGGGAAAAAAAAGTTTATCTAACTTCTGTCTCCTTGGAAAGCCTCTTATCTATACTTGCTTCGCTCCAGAAATTTTTTACCGGAAATATCATTCTTTACATCGTAACACAATTTTAATTTAGATAAATGTGTTTGGAATTATATTCATGCAACACATGGTGCCGTCTTTTTTTTCGGCTTATACTTTACGTCAGACTTTGTAAAAGAAAATTTTAAAAGAAGTGTTTTTACGGCGGTAAAACGTAATAATAATAAATAAGCGTGATAAAGTAATTAAGCGATCTGTCGTCAAATCTAATAATCGCTTTATCTCAGTTGAAATCGAAAGATTTCCGATGATAACTAATAGCGTTTTTCACTGGCAGAGCTGGTGCGCACTCAGTGCACATTAAAACCGTCGTACACAAACCAACGTAAAGTATATGTTTAATATAAACGGATTAAATCATGAAATCCTCAATATTCTTTATTGCACTATTTAGTAAAATATAGGTACTGGGTATTTTATCAGTCGAAATATTTGCATTTTACTTTAAATATTAGAGATTAAATCAGTGTACAACGGCTTTAATGTGCACCGAGTGCGCACCAGCTCTGCCAGTGAAAAACGCTATAAAAGATACTTTTTAGTTCTGATACTATCCAAGTACTATAAGAGCCAATTTGAGCAAACGAAACGCTCAGCCCCAACTACACAATCCCCGAAGAGACGAAAAATATCTTCCACGTAAACAGGCATAGGGAAATGGTCAGGTTGCGACGTAAGGAGTTTGCGCACGTATGAATCAAAATTGTATTGTGTTCCCACGGGTAGAAGTACATCGTTTTACAATCGTGTGTCGATCTTCTCCGCGCGCGCACGAGTCTCTCATCCTCGCGGGAAATTATTACACTCGCGCACAAAGGCCATGGGGGATACTCGACCGTGCTTCGCGCCGCGCGATCGATCTCCATTATTTTTTAACAATAATTGCAGCGGTATCGTAGACCGGTGTTATCGGGGGCGCAATTACGTATTATAGGTGTGATCACGCGTTATCGCGGCCCGGATCGTCGACGCGCGCGGAAATCATTTGCGTCGAAATACTAATCGCGAACGTCGGGCGGCTATCGTTCGAGTGGATCGGGTCTGTTCAATCCGCTATTTTTTTTGTCGTACAAACACCCGTTTACAACGTTGACCGTTATCTCCGGTCGACGCGATACCATTATTGACTACGAAAAGCAGGTACGCAGGTGAAAAACACATTATCGACGCTCGGATCCCACCTCCGTCGCTCGAAAGCGCAGTCGATTCTTAAAATATAAGCATCGCACGATTAGATAGCGCAACACGAATTTGATTAGAGATCATTTATCAATCGTTGCTTATCACACACGTTTCCGCGGAATACTTATCGAGAGTCTTGGCGGTACTGTAACGGTACTGTAACGGCCGAAATAGAGGGAGCGACAAATTCGTTCCCGGATTGATCTTATCGGTATAGATATGAATCGTTTAATTTTATCGCCAGAGCGTTCTGCGTCGTAACAAGTTGCCAAGAATGTTTCCCTCCTCGTCTATCGTCCCTCGAAATGCCTAAAGACCAATGTTTCTCGGCAATCGCGCGAGAGACACGCAAGTCCAAAAATGTTTATTTATGTCACGCAGGGAACGTGATCCATATTCTCGACGTACACTTCATGCCATGTCCCTAACCCTAGCTTTCGTTTGCCCAGCGCAGAAAAAAAACCGCTTGAAACGCAAACGATTGAGACGAACGTCGAGCGACTATTACGTATTTAGCGTAAGACGTACGTTGAGAATACGGGCGTGTGCGCGATTACATGATACTTGCCTATATACAGATTTAATCGTACGTTAAATATACCTTATTGATTAACTTAACTAACTATGCTCATACGCATGTTCGTGAAAATCCAGGACAACCTTCGCGATCGAGTGAATTGTGTTGTATCACCCTCAAATAATCTACACGTATGTACACATCCGCTGTTGTATGCTAGTATACGCTATTATTCACTTGATTCCATCTGTACAAACATCTAATCGGTGTTTCGGCCGCTAAAAGTGTCTCGGTACTTCGCGCTTTGCCGTTAACGTTGCTGCATAACGTTAATGAAAAGAGATAATCGCGCGATACCGGAGCGGCCTAGGTAAATGCGCAACGTTTAATAAAATTACGCCCTAATACTGTACCTCGTAACTTAAATGTTGCAAGCGCGATTTATATTTCCAAGGTAGATGTTTAAAGGAGAAATTATGGACGTGAGACCTCGGAGTTAATTTCACACGACGTATCGTTCTACCTCGAAACTATGTTGAAAAGCCACTCTCATATACATGTATTTTCTCACCGCGAGTTTAGAACCAACAAAATTTATTTGGGGAAAAGACGAGCGCGTCTCGTCGAAAGCGCGTGTGGAGTTTCGGCCGCATTAAATCTCACTTATAAATTAGATAGATTTTTCGAGTCGTTGGCAAATATCTCAAACGAGGCCATCGTTTGCTGCAACCTAGATCCTGTTGCAACCAGACTGATCAACGAATCTGGAATTACGAGCCGAAATGAAGGATCTGGGATTTAACGCGATGTAGGACACCCTGTTATGTATATATTGCAGCGACGTCACAAAGTACGCAATTTTTAGGAAGGATGCGGTAATTCTACAATATATGATGTAATTAATACTCGTATTTGTCATGGATACACTGTGTATTAATATTAATGTCGCTCCTGGTTATTAAAAGCGTACAATTAACTCTCCCACTATTTACAGGGCGGAACTTGTAAAATTTAACAAGAGCACAAAGTGGAAAATTCTAAATTATTTTACGAGTCTTTTTGATGGCACGTTTCCCATTGGCTCCTCTTTCTCGCAGTATTTTTAATTAATAAATCGCATAATATAAAATAAAAAGGGCCTTCGTAGAAACTTTATTAAAAATATGTATCGCGCGCACACACACACACACACACACACACATGCACACGTAGCCATTGTATTTTTAAAACGGCATCGTTATTAACAAAGCCAGAGTCGAGTCAAATATTATATTACATTTAGCGAGTTTAACTGCCTCAATATATTTACTTTGCCAGTTTTAATACGGAATACGGTAGAATTCTAACAGACTATATAGTATACGTACAGAAATATGTAATAAATCGTCAATTATTTAACATAGAAAATGTTCAATCGCTGGAAAACACTTTTGCAAATTTTATATTTTTGGCTCGTATTTCAGTAACAAGAAAATAAAATAAAAAATTTTCAGGTTATGAACAATTCAGCTTTTATTTACATCTGTTTTCGTTTCACTGACAATGAGTCAAAGCGTATCTCACTTTTAGTCCGAGAAGATAAACGTGGATGATTCTAATGTTCCGCGCAAGCTACTGATGGATTTATCTGGCAAAACTAATCTCTTGGTATTTTTTATTCGTGTCACCGGTCGATCTTACTTTAACGGCAAAAGATCATGCATTGGTTCCCTTTGAGTGCTATTCGAAAAATTCATTGTACGAGTGAGACAAATCCATAATTTGTAAGGTTTACCTGCAAAATTGAGAGCAAATCTTACAAAAATTATGATTTAACGATTTCTTGCATTAAACCCTTCAATTTTCCATCGATTTCCTTCGAACACAAACTCTGTCAGCTTTCCGTCAAATATTGTCCAACATTCCCTAGCAAACGACGAAACGCTTGTTCGATTCGCCGCTTACGCGCATCAATCGTTCATCGATACATTCTATCGCAATAACGTGAGTCAAAGAGCATTCGAGGACTTTGTTCATAGAAACGATACATGCTTCCATCGTCCTCATCGTCGTCGTCATCGGTGATGGAAAGACCCAATGTGTCGCAACAGCGAGATCCGCTACGAAGTTTCACGGGCATGTCAGCCGTGCTGTTTCGAGGTGCTCGGTATGTTCGGATCCTGCCCGCTGTTGGTAGCATCTGTAACACATGGGGCCTTAAGCGACCCAAGTTCCCCTTCGAAAGAACAACACTGCGTGGCCAAATCGAAAATATAACATCAAATAAGAACATGTTTCTTTTGGGTCTTCCCAAAACAAAAAATGCGATAAGCGAAGATTTGTTTTGTAATACTCCGATAAATCGAGTGGAGCATAAATATGTGCATGCCCAGGCCAGATGGTGCGAACGAGGCAGAGCAAAAAAATACTTTCTTTAATCGTTATTTATTAATTACAGTCTCCCTGTTCGAGATCGTGTGCGGCAGAGGAATAAGGTGGATTGACACCTGTATTGGTGGACAGATCCTCGAAACGGTCTGATAGGTCGGAGAGGCCGGTCTCGGCGTGCCGGCCGAGGATGTCCGGTAGCGCGTTCCTCCTGCCGGTCCTTCCGGTCGACAGAAACTCCTTCGAGTTGTCGCCGTTCTCGTAGGAGCCGCCTGGGGTGACCGAGCCGCTCGTCGCGCTGCTCGCACCCTTGTCACCGGGCCCGTCCCCGATTTCCTCGGGGCCCACCGGCCCCGCTCGCCTCGGCGTCAGCATCCTCAGCACTGCAAAGATACGCCAAATCCTGTGTTTGTGCTCGACGCTCCGCAATTGGCGTTTCAAACGCTACTCCGCGTTATAATTAAATATTATAACTCTTAATTTTTAACATTGTTATCTTTCTTTTCATTAATATATATATTTTTTTACGTGGAGAAAATAAAAAAATTCGTGATAATATTTAAGCGATATTTTGGCTTAAAGCAACTAGATAAGAAATTGTAATAACAATCAATGAAAAACAGAAACGAAAAGATGGAAGCAGAGAGGTTACGAACAGTGTCACGTACCGACATTGCAGATTGAGAATTAATAAAACTGTTAATTAAGCTTCGGTGAACCAGAATTATTAATTAGATTTTGCAGAATAAAACAACCTTCGGTTCGGAGAGGCTGGTCAAAAGCTTGAGATATGATAATAAAGTTGATTGAGATTATAGCGATAGACGTAGCACGCACACACACATTCGCTCACACATATACAATTTACGGCACCTTCCTTAATATAAGAAAGTATTATAAATATACGAATCTGCGTTGAAATATATAAAGGGCGCGCAATTTCTTCATTAATTATACTTCTAGGGCTTAATCGTCACGATTTCATTATCATGGTTATATCGAATAAATTTAACGCTAATTAAAAGCTATGAGGATACAAAGATCGCCTTTAGGCACGACGTGCACATTCACATATCTTCAATTTATTTGTTATGTAAATTATAATTTCGAAAAAAAGTCACGAGCAAACGTTATGATGTTATGCGCGCTGAAAGCATGCACCATATTTAATTTACCGTCGCCAGTTTTTTGTTGCATTGCACATAGTTCTTGTCTATCCTATAACGATAGTTTAACTCGTTAATTATATCGTGGCATTTTAATTACACTTTGCATTTTACGGCACGAGCACACGCGAGATCGATCGTGAGAAAACATAGCGTTGCACGGCTCAAAAGCAGACGCGTATTATATACGCTGAACAATGAGATATACATTTCAGCATCTCTTTACGCGACATTTAACTCACATCGGTATCAAAAGGATTAAAACATAGACTTGTCAGACCGTAACTGTATCCTCAATGTTTATCACGAAACTAATAATTTATTTCCTCGTTGTTTTAAGGGAGGATTCCCCTGGATAAATATTACCCGTATTTTCACGAGTCATCTTCACATGCGCCGCGTACATAAATACACACGAGATAAATTTCAAACAATACCGACAATGCCGAATAATACCTAAAATTCTCATTTTATGTTAAAAGGGTAGCTTGTGGAAAACTCGATATCAGCGAATGTGTCTGCGCGCAGCTCCCCGTTTCGCGGGGGTTGCGGACTGATTTTCCGCGAGCACTCACCTAGATACTTCTCCGTCGACCTGAAAAATTTCCGCGCACCGAAGGACGACGCGAGATATTGAGCGCGGCCGCGACGAGATCGGCGGGCAACTGATCTAAAGCGTCATACCTTCCTGCAACGGCGCGGGCGGACCGCCGCGTTGAAAACTTTTATCAGCCTCCTCGCAAGATTCGTGCACTGGCACGTATCCCATATCTACGAGATTCCGGAATCGCGCGCGACACGATTATCGTCGCCGATTACGATGGCGATCGTGTAACGTTCGCCGCGCGAAACTGCCGTCTCGGAAAGGAGATCGACGGAGGAAGAGCCGACGAAATGCCGACGTCTATAATCGCTTACGACGCGCGACGGCGCCGGTGCGTGTGTACACAGCTGACGAGAAAATGAGTACGCCGAAACTACTCCACGAGGGACGATTACTTCGATTTTTTACTGACGAAAATTTGATCGAGCACTCTAGCTGCCTCTTCTCCGTTTTCAATATTAAACGCTTCGATCAATTACGAGGACCTGGCTGAAAATGCGAGATTAACTGAAGGAATTGTCTTTGTCTATTATATAGCACGCTTTAAGAGCTTGGTCCTTAAAAACATCTAGAATATGTTTATGACAGGAATTATTAATGTCTCGAGAGATCGTCTTCAAACTCGCCGAAAATTTTCAAATAAAAGAGAGAGCGATATTTCTAAGACACTGTCTATGTAAAGACGTAAATATTGAGATGTGTATCTACTGCCTTAAATTATCCTTTATATCTGTTGCCTTAAATGGAAACATTTCAGATAATATCGCGGTAACGGGTCTCACGCTACCCGGAATCACGTCACATTCTTCTTTCAAGTATAATTTATAGCAAAATATGCGATATACACCTCAAGTACGTCATGTTACATCATCGATGTGCGAATATCTCAATGCAGATGATTCCAAGCCCGTTTTCCAGCACAAAATCTTTCCGTATTACAAAGAAAACTCAAACTAAACCTACTTACTAGATTTGCGAAAAATGCGACGACAAATTTTATAAGCGGATTAACACGACGTTGTTAGCCGCTTTTTCCGAGCTGCAATGTGCATTTTAATCAGCTCTTATTTTTGCCCATTTCACCTTCACATGTGATTAGTGACGTGTTTTGTAAAGGTGATATATTTACGTGGCGATAGCGGTGTGAAATGACCTCGCGAAGTGCCTGGTCGATCCGAAAGCGGGACCAATTTGCGAAGATTAAGTTAATTGTTCGGGAAAACGCGCTACGACTCGAGTAGATATAGCTGCTGCTATTAGAACGGTAAGTACAACACGTCTCTCTGAGAATGCGCATGACGCAACAGAGATTTCGCCAAGTAAATAACGTAGGTATATATCGCATCGTGGGTGAAAATCGATAAACCGTCATCGCGGGCTTTCGTTTTATCTCGAAACTCGCCTTATCTCGTTTTCGCTATTTTAATGTGTCCTACAAAGATTACGCTGCGAAAGTGGCGGAGCGTGTTGCAGGAGATAATTATAACATGAAAATACTACTGCACGTTAAATATCAAGTTTATTTACATACGAACCATTTCCAAATAATTAAACTCGATGTTTATACGCCGGGCATATTTGTCGATACGTATATAGTTAGCAACTTACTGGGATATTGCGTCTCGTTTAACGTCGCTTCCTAAAACACGCTATCGATTCAACTGGGCTCAGCCGCTCAGCTTCCAAAGTGCGCCGAATGATTTCCGGAGTTCGCGGAAGATTCTACGTCGCGAAATAATTCGCGAAGAGTGGCCGAAGACCGTCATAGAAGATTAGTCAAATTAGTATGCGCTATGCGTGAGTTAGTCCAGATAATTTGACTGGATTAGTTGTTAGGTTGTTACGAGAGCACGAGGTCAGCAAACGGTACCTTTTGCACGTGTAAACTTTCTTCGATATCCCTTGCGCGATGTATAGCCGGAAGTGGCGAGGAACAACCGTCGTTGTCGCGAGGAACCGCCACCGCCGCTGCCGTCGTCGGGCAGCACTTTGCGCAGCTTCACCTAATCGTATGTTTTCGTTGTATTACAAACTCCCTGCTATCGACGAAAATCTACATGGCGTCGGAAATCCGGACGAATCAAACGAACGTATCGTCACGAGCTCGTCTTGCGCGAGCGTGCCAAGATATGCAGAACTTGTGGGAAAAATTTTGCCCGTTCTTTCCTGCGCGAAAACAAAACCGCTTCCCGGAAGCCACGATAGACTTCAATGATTAATTCTTTGTGCGAATTTTCGTATAGATAATAAAAACTTGTTTCCGAAGGTTATCCGGTCAAAAACACATGTAAATTATATTTGAACATATTCGTCGTAAAACTCCAAAACGATCTGACTGGGAATATTCAAATATTTGAAAGTATTATAAATATTCAGATCATGAAAACACACACAAGAGATAAACATCGGAGTGATGGTATAAAATAGTTTTAATCGAGTTTTGTTTCTTTTTTCCTCTTTGCAATTCTTTCTGTCAATAACAAGAAAATAATTAATATACGGAAATGATTAATATATCACAAATAGATGCAAATTGTAATATAGAATATACAACATCGAGATTTTTTTTAACATGACAGACTGTTTCCACAAACTTAATATATTCGTATTTTAATAATATACAGCAGAAAACAATATAGTGATGGATTACAAAAATAACTAACATAATACATCGCGATTAAGTGCAAATCATCATTCAGAATTAGGGAAATCAGATTCTTCTATTACGAGAATATTTACATATAAATATATATACAATATATATATCCGTATTTATATATTAATATACACTGATACATAAATATTAATATCAATAAATTATTAATTAATTGTCAATTAAATATTTATATTTGATTAAATTTATTGAAAAATAAGGAAGAACGGTATTTCGTCCGAATTACGACGTAAACATTCGAGATTAGTTTTTCGGCTTGTCTTGAAATTTCAAAGTTCACATATTGTATCTCCACGTCCGCAGATTTAATCCCGCGAGGACGTGGACTGCATTTCCGTAAACCGCGCATCCAACCTTGGAAGATAATATCAATCGTAACATAACACATGTCAAGCGAATACGAGCGGAGTGCACACACAATCGCGAAGGTGCTTTATACTCATTCATGATTCATACATCCACCCGAAGCGCCCGATTGTAAATGATAAAACTGTTTATATTGTCGGAACACCGAAGCAATGAGAGAGGAGGAAAAACGAAATTGAACAACATAAACGAAAGAGCTAAATAAGTCCACATCAAGATAATGACTTGATAATTCCAGAAGGCAACGAACGATAAGAAGACGCTTCCACGATCGTCATCTCTAGCGAATTTCCTCAAAAGAGATTTTCCGGCGTCTCGACTTGTATTCTCCGAAACCATAAAATTTTTCCTTCTCGCGAAGTACGAGAAACAGTTATATAAAAGATAATTACTTCGAGAGCTCAGTTATACAAGGTGCTTAATTAAGAAAGTTGTCGTACTTTGAAAGTACATTTTTTACGAGTTCTACAAAAGACTTTTTTAATCAAAGTTTTTTTTTTAATTTTTAAGCCCCTTTAATTTTAATTTTATATTTATCAAATAATAAATCGGGGTGCAACATCGATCTCTCAAAGGCACAATATCTCTATATTCTCTCTATAACAAACGTCTGCATTTTTTAAATGTTGGAAGGAGAAATGTGCGAAGGTGAAAAATAAGTTTGCATACGTTCTGCGCAAGAAAGAATGTAATATTCATATTTTAATGTAGGATAAACATTTTTGCAGGTTAACACGTGCGTCTACCAGAGAGCTGGAAATACAAACATGCATTCGCTGCAGTATTCAACAAAGTGGCATCGAAGGAAAAAAAATGACGCATATTGCAAGGAAAAATCTCTGGTGCAAATCAACGTTCCGCTTCGACGTTGCAATAAGCACTTTACTTATGTAACCAAAGACGCGATAATACTTCCGTTATTTAAAATTATAAATAATACAACAACAATAAAGATGCGCCTATTTATGCGAAGCCTCGCTTTACCATTTCAATAAATCTTACGCGATTATGCAGATTTCTGTATGAATACCTATTGTGCCAGTATTATTCACAGAATTTTAAATCTCAAGGGAAAAAGAGCAGCGAGTATAAAATTACACTGCTAACAAGAAATAAATAAATTGACGCGTTAAATTTACTTTAAATAATATTTTGATAGGCAAATAAACGCTGTGACGAAACGTTGTATGAATAAATATGATTTTGTTTCCTTTAATAAAATGGAAAAATCGAAGGGAACGCGTTCTCTTTTATTTGCATTTGAAGAGAAATATGGCCTCAAAAGGTTCGCGGAAAATTTCTCAAGTATCTAAAATTTCCCTTAGAATATTTCCAAGGGAAATTTTATTTTTGCTCTATTTCTTGGAGTCAGATGCGGGTCAGAGGCTTATGTCGTATTAGGTTTGATAAATAAATCCTTTAATGACACGTGGAAAGACTCCAGAGATGTGCGTGTCGCGGAAGCTTATCGGAATAAAGCAATCTGCTGATCAGCTAGCTGCTAGAATAAAGGATTGCATGTCACCGTATGCATCACCTCATCGATATTGCACGTCATTTACGCGGCGATGCAGAACCAAATTGAGATCCGCTTTCGATCAGGGACAGAGGACCGTCTTTTAGGAATATTAAGGCTTCTGACACGTCACTCAGCACCTATGTCGGATCCTGACGTCAGAGGCGACGTCAAACAAAAGCGAAATCAAACGATTTTTTTTACAATGCACGTCGGAATAAATGAATCTTTTTTTCCACGTCGCGCTTATAAATTAATTATTCGCGAGCTAAAAATAATAAATTATCTTCTCACAAGATTGTTTTATCTCGAAACGTGTTCACCTGTAGTTCAACGTATATTACGGAAAAACTTACATGTAGCTTCTTGTTTCTCTTCTGCTGTCATATCTAATTTAATATAATTAATGATGAATTAACATTATGACATCTCTTGAGGAAGAATATTTCTCGCAATTAGCTTTAGGTGGACTTTATCGTCGATCAGACACGGAAGTTTCTGTGAGACTTTTCTAACTATTTATCAGCATTTGTAAAATTAATGTTACTCGAATGAAACGGTGACGGAAGGAGCGGGTACTCTCGCTATTTTTAGCAGGTCAGGTGGGTGCTTCGCGTGAGATATATGTATTTTCATCGCGGCGAAGGAGCGGAGCGGAGCACAAACTGCCGCCATTCAAAAGAGAGTCGTTGTATAGAATATATAGATAATTGGCAAATCGACCCTTTATTTACGAGTCGCATATGTAAAGTCACGCACCACAGGTAGGTACTAATTGGGATCATAGTGCGTGGGCGGAAAGTGAAGTCATCACCTATAGTCGTTAATACAGCATCGTTATCCGCGTAAATGACGCAGACACTGACGCAATGAGCGTTTCTCGCGTGTACATCTAAAATTACTTTAATTGACAAATTCAGGGTACTCAAAACGAGCTAATAAGAATTTCTCGCGACTCCGTTTCGCGATTTAATACGATACGAAGTGAAGACTTTCAAGATACACGCAACCTTCTATACAAAAATTTTTATTTATTTTTAATAAATGGAAAATTAACTAAAGACGTTTAAATAAAAAATTAAATATTATTTGACTAAAGTCGACGATAGTGCAGAAGAAGTTAAAATAAATTTCCAAAACTTTTGCGCGTCTTTTCATAAACTTTACTGTTAATTATTGAAAAGTAGATATTTCTTTCTTGATAAGGTGTCTCTAGCTCGTCGCGATGTCAAGTCCAACCCTGACACTCACGTTCTCAGTGAGATGACATAATGTCACAGTAGCATGTCAGAGTAACATTCTACGAATACATGCAGAATTTGATCGGACAATAATAGTGTTGCCCTTATTGAATCGATATCGATATCGATATCGATATCGATTATCCGTCGTTGCATGCCGAACCCTCAATCAGACACGGTTCGCCTTCGATCTCTATTGCACGAAGCGGAAAAATTCTACATCGAAATCATTCACGGAACGCAAATGGATTTTCCCTAACTCTATAGTAGCTATGGCATCCTTCTGAATTAGGTTTTATATATTCACGGTCAGCCATTGCTATCGCGAGAGATAAAGTCGAAAAAGAAGCTCCACAAATGATGACCGACAGGCAGATAATTATGATCCGTGTCATCGAAATAATCTAGGGAGATCGATCCTTCGTCTTCGACTTCTCGGTATCTTTATTATTATCCGCATACTCGCGTATTCACGAGTCGATCGATACGCCCTGACATCGCCAGGTAAAACGAGGAAACTTACTTAGAGATAATAAGGTCCAATCTCGGAAAAATGGAACAAGGAACGCGCCGAGAACGTTATTGATCGCCGACATTTCGGTGCGGTTTTTTTTTTGTTCCTCGAGTAAATCTAATTTTATCGATCAGGATTTTCGTTAACGCACCCTTCGCGTATTTACGTTGTTAACGTTGTTGAGAAATCAGCAAGTCGAGATAAGAACCCCGGTAAGTTACACGAGTCGCGTAAGAGCGGACGAACACGGACAGACAACGTTCTCGACTTGTCACGCGATCTCCATGAAACGTTGAGCAACATATACGATTACGTCTTAGAATCGTCTTGTTAGTCTGCGTCTTGTTAGTCGCAAAATAGAGAAGTTTGAAACGTATAATAATCGCGAACTTTAAAAAAGCATTCTAATTTACTCAAATTTGTTTCGCGAGCCAATTTACTTGTCGACGTGTTAAAATGGAAAAGAATTCCCGCTTCGTCGGCATTAATGACAAAGCCAGATATCGGATGGTCAATTGATTCGCTTTGAAATTTCCAAGTATTTTTATTTTCGCTTTACAATTCTCAATTGTCATTACAGGAGCGTTTGTTCATATAATTTTACATAATCGCATTTTACGTTTGAATGGGGACGCCATATTCCGACGATCGAGTACCATTTACCGGTAACAACTCGGAAAATTGATCAATTTCGACCGTGTGATACTCCAAAAGTGTCTCGCGCATTTAACCACTCGGCCTCGAGTCGGTCTATACGTTGACGCAATTCAACGCACAGTAAAGTAATCAAGCAATCGAGCCCGCAAGATAGACCTGATCAGCCCGAAAATGAGTCAAAAGGTTTCCCATGTGATTTCTCAATCACGCATATACCGGCTTTGCCCTTGAGTTCGACACATGACGACATCGTGAGAAAGAGACGAAGCGATTATTTAAGAAACATTATAGAGAAGACCTTCCTTCCCCCCTTCATCTACGGATGCTTTGATCAATCTTTCTTCGAGTCAATCTTTCGTCGAGGCGCCGAGGAATCAATAGATGAAAACGAAAGAAGCTTCCCGACCAATAAATAGACAATAAAATTTTGTCCCTGGCTTAATTTTATACTTTACTTTAACAGATGTATAATTTTTAAAGATGCAGATATTCCCCGCTTTTCGAAAGTTCGCTTCACGCCACTTCGCTTTTATGAAAGACCTACATTAGTACCTATTTTCGCCTAACCGAAAGAAGTCCGAAGAGGATTTTCGCTTTTACGAAAAAAGGTGAAAAGCTTCTTCGCTTTACGTCATTTCGACTTGCGAAAAGTTTCTTAGGAACGCTCTACTTTCGCATAGCGGGGGAAACCTGTACATTTAATTTATTTGCGAAAAGTTATTTAATCTAACGAAAAACTGACAATAAATGATGATGTCTCTCGATCTTCATTAAGGAAACATCAAGCGATTTGTGACTTGATGATGAAAGATGGTTCATTAGAGCTGGAATACTCCGTATAATATCAAGAAAATTAAAGAGAATTTCTAATGCAGTGGTTCTTATAACCTGATCTCCCAGAATATATTCTCGCATCCTCTTAAGAAATACATAGGTACGACTGTACGGTTTGTCGACAAAAATAGCAATTAATTATCAATCTGGCACATTCCGTAAAGAACGCATGAATTCTTGGTTAGGAATCACTGTTTTAACGATTATACACGTAAATGTCATAGTTTACATAGTTATGTACAAATGGCGGAGTGTATAGAAGTCGCGTGAGAAGTCCAAGAATGCCGATCGATTGCCAACTTTGATTGAGCCAAACAGGATTGAGCAGCGTGTTTGAAGAATAACAAAATGTGACATAATAAAGATGCATAAAGATCTAGCAGAAAATTAATTTTTAGTGAATCCTATGCCGATGTAGTACGGATACAGTATGGATAAAGAATACAATTCGGCGTGAAAGGCTGGATAATATAATCGATAGTTTAGAAAAGGGAAATTATGAATAATTCTTGAAAATAGAGATAGAAATAAAACTATTTTGGGCTCTAAAAAATATGTGTTTAGGATAAAAAAGAATTTCAAATATCGAATAAATAAATCCATTCGACTACCGCTAAATTATTTCACACGATTGCATAACGATTGCATAAATTGTGTAAAAACCCGAACGTAATATATCCGCGCCTTTTATATTTCTTCACCACAACCAGTTTACTAATTAATCTGAAAAATGACGGAAATTAGATCGCGATCGCGACAGATTATCGACTAATTATCGGTAAATTTTTTCCGCTCTCGTTTTCGACGAGGCTCAATCTCATCCGGAAGACCTGACTGCCACGTCCATTGGAAAACGATAAATCGTACGCGAAGAAATGCATCGATCCTCGTTACCGGGAATACCAGGTGGAGGGATTTCGCGGACGAATAAAGCCGTTTCTCGTACTGCGCGCTTCGCATTCGCGTCACGATTTTCGTCCTCCGTCTCGCTCGCGCGTCCTCCCGCGCGCGAGCACGAGTGGAAAAGGGACGGAGAGTGATGAAAGGAACGAGCTGATATTGGTAAGACGGCACGCGGCGCGGCGTGAAGAACAACAATGAATAAAGAAAGCAGAAAAGGAAACGAACTCGCGACAAATGAGGAGCAAAGGTGAAGGTGAAGGGAAAAGGGAACGACGACCTCGCGAGCATCAGATTCGGGAATGAAAGTCCACGCGTGACCTTCCCCGGGGAGTTGGTGTTACGCAAAATCGTCGCCGCGTTGCCGTCATCGCCGGCCGCCGCTTATCTCGACCGTAAAAAGGAGCGCTCCGCGTTTACTCGCCGTGACGCGCGCGTGACGTCGGCGCCGATTCACAGACTCACCATCGAGGGACGTGACGTTGCTGCGTGTTGCCGCGTCGCCGGCCGCCGTGTGCGTCCCTTTCCCGTGTGCGTTATCGCGCGCGGCCACAGGCCACACCGCCGTGACGCGGCGTCGACGCTCGCGGCTGTTGTTACAACACACGAGTTCGTTAGGCCCTGGTACACGCGTGTGATGACGCCGCCACCGCCGCCGCCGTCGCCGCCGCCGCCGCCGCTGCCGCTGCTGGTGTTGTCTATACTCCTACTCCGACTCCGACTACTCCTTCTACTCCTTCTCCTCCTCCCGTCTCCTCTCGCCCGTCGCCGTCTCCTCGCGCCGGCGGGCGCGAATGTGAAAATGCGTGTCGCTGAGGCGTCGCGCGTCGCGACGCAACGCAACGCAACGCAACGCGACGGGACGCGACGCGACGCGACGCCACGCGACGCCGCGCAGAACGGCCGCGCTACCCGCACGCGGAACGCAAAGACCTTTCTCTTTCTCTCGCTCGCTCGCTCGCTCGCTCGTTCCTCTTGCGTTTCCTCGAAGCAATCGATACTCGCACGAGGACCGCGCGATACTCGGTATCGCGAACGTGCACGTGCGACGGACGGGTGTCGCGCGGCAGTGGCGAGTGGCGAGTGGCGAGTGGCGAGTGGCGGCTTTCAATCGGCGCAGCAGCACAAGCAGTCCCGTCCCGCGCGCGATTCACGCGGACAGATGATGCGAGCTCGCCGCGGTGACGCGACAAACGGAGAAAACGGCCAGCGCACCGACTGCGGGCCTGCAGCTGGAGGCGGCTACGGTCGGCGTCGGCAGCGACGGCGACGTCGACGGCGACGGCGGCGCGCACAACGAAAACGGCGACATCGTTTCCCGATCGTCGGCGTCTGACTTAACTTAACTTTGGTCTGCTTTGGTCGGCTGCCGACGGGTCACGGCGCTGGTTGCCGGACGCATGCCGCGCGTGTTTGCCGGCCGCGACCGAGAGTCGCCGGAGACGACCGAGCGGAGACTGGCTGGTGCCCTGGTGCGACTGCACCGAGGGTTGCGCGTTGCGTCCTAACTTTCAACTTGACGCGAGAACTACCCCGGCCGGGGCCGGGACAGTTCTCCAAAGCTGGCGCTCGTAAAACTCGAAAAGCCCCTGTCGAGTCGTAATCTGTCGACAATTTTTTGTTTTTAGCATACATTCTGTTAAATATTAAAAGATGCAATTTAAACCAATACCTTAGGTTAAATAACATTGTTTTTTACTGAGTGTCAAAATTTATTATTTTAACTTCGTTGGTCTAGTTAAATTAACGACATATTGAATAGGAGCCAGTGGCGATCTATAGATAATATGGTTAAAAATGACTCAAATTGAGTATAATAATAACACTACGAATTCAACAGTGTATGGTCGATATTTCAGGTGCAGAGATCGAGCAGAATCGTAATATGGGATGCTGAAGAGCTCGCGTTTAACGAAAGGATTGCGAGGATCACTTCTGACGGGCTGAACGACGAGCAATCCGAATAACGCGCATGGAAAAGCTTTTCGTAATCGGAACCGAAAGTCGATCTGACCAAACGAATCCGTCGTTGCGTGTCGATTACACGCGTGCTCGCGCGATTCATTAGAAACGTACGAGCGGGTTACGCTTGACTTCGCGACGACGCGACACGACCCACCCCGCGGATCCCCCTTGTTACAACGCGACGGCGCGACACTCCTCGAATGCGAATTCGGTGAAATTTCTTCCGATCTTACGCGAAATTTATGCAACACCTACGCAAGATTCGGCTCGCGTCCGTGAATCGCATTTGAATGCGTCGACTCGTAAACCACAGGAAGAATCGTGACGCGGAACAGGAACACCTTGTCTGCCGTCCGAAAGATGAAAAAAATAGGACACTGGCCATATATATAACGTCGTGGCGCGATGTCGACATCACGAGAGAAAGAAAGAGAGAGAGAGGGAGAGAAGCTTGTGAGAAGCAATAAACGCTGTTACGACGCTGTCATATATGTTTACGGTGAAGGACTTGCAGCATCCCGCTGTCAATCTCTTCATCGAGGACCCCGCGATCGGCGCGAGAACGGTTGCGGTATTATTTTTTTTCCCAATAGTCCGACCACGAAGTTCAACAACGTATCTGTCCTGTTTACACGCCTCACGCAAAGCGAGAGAGGAGGCCTTTCATTTTAATGAGCTACATCGCAAAGTGAACGCGAAGCATGTTGCGCCGACCGTCGATTAAATTATTCTCACTTTCTTTTTCCCGGCGCGCGTGCCGTAAACACTGGTCGGCAAGCACAAACTTTTCTTTCGTTCAAATAATCTTTAAATAAAAAATAAGTACGTAAGATAAGCTAATAAGCTTAATAAGTACGTGAGATGAGTGCGCGCGATTTCTCAAGAGTTTCCGTATTATTATCAATAGATCTCAAACTTCAAAGTTTGCGATCTCTATAAGATCTAGAGATTGCGAACTTCGTAGAACGACCGATTTAAATAACGCAAACCGTGAGAAAAATAATAATTTCTACAGCATACGCAAATAAATGTATCATACGTTAAGAAGCTATGTAAAAATAAATTATATATCATATTTGTTCATCCAATTATCCGTAATTTATTTAATTTTCATGACAGATTGACGATATAAAGCGGCGCGTAGTCTTTACTTATTGTTAGGATAAACGTTTCCTCGCCAGAGGTACAGAATAATGTCCGTTTATTAAAAAATCCTTGATGTTCAACGATTTCTTAATGGCATAATTGAATTGATTGTATAATCACAATCACGCTAATATCTTTACTTGGAGCAAATCGGTATGATGTAACAAGAATCCCGATGGAAGGAAGGAATTACTCGTCGTGATAATAAGACAGGACCGCCCGTTGTGCAGTCGTTAATAATTATTTTACAGATTATGATACAGCGGAAGTAATGTGCGAGTTTAGCCGCGTGCGCGATTCGTTTGCTAACTCGCACTGGCTGATTGACGTAATATGTCACGCGAGCCGTCCACGTAATCCAGATAATTTATTTTTGCCGATTCGGAATTTCGCACTCACGCGAAATAATTGCGAATTATAAATTATGATTATTGCGCCCACGCGTAATAAATTACTAATCCCCGCCTCTTGAATATATAATTGAAATATCCAGTCTGGAAATGAGAGATCCAACCTTTGAAATGGATTTTGGGACCTTATATTTGTCACTCTTGTACGATAAATTATTATACGAGCTTATTTATTAATCTAATAACTCGTACGCGTACAGAACTGAACCCTTCAAAAAACAGAAAAATCGAGGAAAAATAATCCAAGGAAAACAGGAACTGGAACCTTAAAGAGAGTTCTCTTAATTGTAGGGAAGATTACGGAACACTTTCATGGGTAAATCATTTGTGCGAGTCCAATTTTCTGGTTACAATGCGTTCACCCGACAAATCAACTGTCCTATCGAGTAGACGAGATGTGCATTGACGTGACATTTATGACAGCACAGTCAAATCTGTCACATAAAGATGGTCCGCGATTCAGATTTATTGAATGTTCAGCACAAATAAACGCTGGTCTTTAAAAATATCAAAACGCAACGATGCGTACACATGATCTTATCGCCATATTAAAACTCTCAATTATGAGTACGTACTCTTAATCACATTGCATTAAAATTAATAAGAGAAAATTCCAACATCAAAATATTCACGGTTCGAATAATCTCTTATCGCTCAATCGATATTTTTTAGTTCCTTATTCATTGTTACATAAGTTTAAAGTGTCAAATTATAATACTTAATTTGAATCTCTCTCTCATTTTTAATCACTCCTATAGATCGCCACTGCTCTTACTAAAAAAATATGTCGTTAATTTAACTAAACTAATGAAATTAAAATAATACTATTGAAATTTCGATACACAGTTAAAAACAACAAAACGGTATTTAACTTGAGGTATTGCGGTTTAAATTTCATCCTTTAATATTTAAACAGTGTTGCGTAAATATTGCATAATAATCATCATATACAAATTGCTAAATTAAAATTACTAAAATATAAATCATATTATAAATGGTCATAAGTGGAGTCGTCATTAAAATATAAATTCTTTTTACTCGTGTATTTTTATTATTGCTCGTAAAGACAGATTTTAGAACTTGATTTTACTTGCAAAAATAAAATATTAAAATACGATGCAAAATGAATATAATAATAAAATATTCGTTCAAGATAGATATCAAGTTCGTACTTAACAAACTATAAAATTCCTCGCGCATTAACTCTTAGCATCTATCAAACTGTGTCGAAATTTATGATTTTTGCGACGTTGTACGAAACAACACATTAGCATAAACTCGAGGTGAGCGATCCTTTCATCTGTAATAAAGAATAATAATAAAATTCATATCAACCTTCAAATAAATTATTTCGATACTATTACTTTCGATATTCAAATTGGCAAAGATCTCCGCGATGATCGCGACGGTCGCGAGTATGTAACGTATAGTGAGAGAACCAGTTGATTTGTTTCTTTTTTAAAGTGAAATAGACATCGGCAATAGCGTGGCAAATGTCGCTAAATGTTGCAACGAGAACGTTGTAAGGAATGCAACTCGTGAGGATCCCCGACCTAGTGTCACTATTACGATTCACATGTCCGTCTAAGAGAGTGCTCGAGCTACGAACAAACGTACTTACATGCGTGTGTACGATGCTTTTGTAATTGTTTTGTACAAACAAAGTGCGTAGAGACTCACGCAATGTGCTCACTAAGCCTTGAATTGATTTGAATAGGATTTAACGAATGCAAGTCTTAATAACAGAATATTAATTTTAACTCTTCGCAGGAAAACTAAATTTTAAGTCACGCTAAATCACTTATTTATCGATTGTGTTTAAAAAATTTGCACAAGTCCTAATATTATAATAGAAATACATTCTATAAAAATATCACCTTTTTTAGTCTTAGAAAATATATCAAGCTGTAATAAACAAATTAAATAATTTCTTTTGCTAATCAATACTAACAATAAATACATATAACTATTTTTTTTAATATTTAAAGTATTTCAAACTTTATGCATATAATGAATAATAGTGAAAAAAAACTGTATAAAAGTTAAAGATTTCTCGATAACCGTTATTAAAATATACAGTATAATATATACGTAATATAAAAATATACTTTTATTCCAAAGAATAAATAAAGGAATAGCCAATTCGTTGATAATTGAATAATAAACAGTCGTGAGAGATTTTGCAAACGATGACCGAGTTTCTGTACCCTGAATTGGATTATAGCTTCTTGAGAATGCCTGTGCAAATGCATGGCATTGTGCGATAACGGCACGTGTCGAGAGTTAATTAGACTTTCAAATCGGCGAAGCTAACACTTCATAAGTAGACAAAAGATACAGGGCATGTACATACATAAACGCAAACGAAATGATACATATATAAAGTGAAAAGAATTTCAGGTTATCGCAAAGGGAAAGACCTTAAGTACGACGAAACGTCAGATATCTTCTCATCGCGTGTGCATGGTGTATTAGTTTTGCTATTATTAGAGACCAGTTGGGGTTTGCAAAATGACTAATTGTAAGCCTGAACCCGCGACCAATTTCTAAGTAAAGATAAACGGTAGGAGAAGGCCTACCGGCATTATTCAGCGGTGATCAAGAGCTAAGCTAACGGCGTCAGGTCGAACACCCGTAACTTAAACATTCAAGGCCACGTACTCGATGGCCTTGGAGGACGATTTTTGCATTTGGCTAGTATCTCTTTATAGCCGCGCAGCATTGCATGCTTTCGAAGCGTATTGCTATTTTGCAATAAGATAGAATTTTGCATACAATAATTTCTAGCGTTCCTATAGAGAATAATCAACTTGTGACAGTCTAATATGTTAATAATCGCGAGATATTGCAACATATTTTCTAGTACGACGATAATCAGATTGCGCACGCACGTAAATCGACCTCGGATTAATTACGCCCATAGAAAACAAGGCAACCGTGTATTTAAAAAACCGGAAGAAATCAAACAAAAAAAATGATTATGGTGTACATATCGGATATCGCTCTTACATTGTCTTTGGTAAATCGACCGCGACTTATTACTTGTTCTGTCTTATTATTTATTGTCGCGAGTGTATGCGTCAGCAGAATTTTCGCGACACCGAACTATAATACAATATTACCGTACGCTCGGTAAACAGCGAAGGCAGCATATTTCGAGCGATATCGGTTGACAGAAATAATCTTCTTTCACTACTGCGCAAGGCTTTTGTCACACCAGCTGTTTTATGTCTTTATGAGATAAAAAAAAGCTCTTATATTTTATCAGAATTGTTTTGCGACATGAAAAAGTTTTCGCATTTTCTCTTTAAAAACTAAAAAGTTGGCGATTATACAACTTCTTTTGTCCCTCATATTTCTTACATAATGGAACGGTCTCAGACTTCGATGGTAATCTGTTTTTCGAGGCCGTAACTGTTAACAGAAAATGTGTTCGGTTAACAAAGACGGTAACGGAGTGCCTCAAGGATAACTTTAATTGCAAGCTGATCTCGAGCCATCAGCACCGTCCCGCTTATGAATGACCACACTAAACCGCCGTCGAATCCTAATCAATCGCCGCCGCAATAGAACAATATCGAATCTAAATGTGTCTTTGTTGCAACGGCACCTCGTTACGATGGGACGGACGGCGCTCGTTTGATTCTATAATGCAGTGACGCGACGGCGTAATTCTCTCTTTAATTCAACGGCAGCTCGAGTACAAACTGAGACTCATTTTTACATAAATTTTCCTAGGAATCTCTATCCTCAAATATATTGCGATTCACTTTTTCACACTGACCCTGAGAGCTCGTCGCTTCGACGCTCTCGCACACTTTTGAGTACACGTTGCTATTTTTGAAACACGGGAAAATCATTTTTTTATTACGTGGACCGTGACAAATGTTTAGTCGTCTCAAGGCAATCACATAAATTATCGCATCAATAATTAATCTTTTAATTTGCCAAAAATTTAAATATTACACGTGCCCAGTTTGATTAGTCACACACGAAAATCCCCGAGAATTTTTTTCCTCAAATATATATCTAAAACTTTCAAGTTATCTTTTTTTTTTTTTTTTTCTTAAAAAGGTTCTCGCGCGGATAAAAAAAGCAACGGAACAAAATACGTGATTTTAAACGTGTTCGCGTCGATGGGCTCGACTCGACATTTCGTATTAATGTTGCGACGGAATATTGATTCAAATATTTCATGGTCATTGTTACGGCTTCTTGAAGGCCAACACGGTGTTTCCGACCCATGAACAACTCCTTCGCGTAGTTACATCTATTCACTTCATTTTTCTTTTTTTTCGACGCGAGGTCCTCGAGGAAAGAGTGGGAGAGAACGACGAGTGTGTGGTATGGTATCCACCCCTCTTCTCGGGCTCCCTATTGGCAAGGTGGCACAGGTGACTTCGTCGTTCCGCGATCGAGCCTCGATCACTCGTAAAGCTCGCGTTGGAACAGCCGGGCAATTCGAGGATCGCGAATACACTCGATCACAATCCATGCGGTTCCCTTGACCGGCCGAGTCCGAAACTCCGCACCTTCCTCGAGAGAGAAAGCATTCTCGGTGAATCGGATAACGAAATTCCCACCAGAGCTACAGTGAGGCTTTCCGATGACGATCGCGCAAACGCGAACGTGATCTACGATCTACGCTCTCTTGAAAGAGGCCTACGTTCGTGATACGAAAGTAGTTAAACCGTCCGAACGATACTCCTGCGCGAAATACCTCGCTCGTCGGAGGAGCGACTTGGAGGAGCGAAATGAGGACGTTTGTGAGGATTTGGGCGATTTTCAGTCTGATCGCTTTGTCGCACGCCGAGTCATCATCGGTGGAAGTATTGACATCCTCGAGTGGTCTCGGCACCTTCGAGGAGGAGGATATACTTCGCGTGCTTTCGCGCAACAAGACCGACACGACTAAGAATTTCACTTTCGTCGAGTTAATCAGCAGCCTTGGTAATTACACGATAGACACAGAGAAAGATATATGGAGTGACTACAGGCCGGAAGTGCATCACACGAATCCGCACTATGGTGAGTGATACCAGAATTACTACGCTTTTACGCGAAACAATACAATATCTATCGGCATTTCCTAACAAAATTTGCGAAATTTAGTCTGGATTAAATAGGACTGTCTAACGTTTCGCCATTTATGTCCATTTCTATCAATGTAGATCAACTTTAATCTCGGTTTAATTTATTTATTTTTATCTTTTTCTAGTTTTAATAATTAAAAAAAGATAAAATGTTAAACCGAGATTTAAATTAATCTACATTGGTAAAAATGGAAAAATTAATCAATCATATTTCGTAAGAATTGTGTATCTAGAAGATTAACATAAAAATGTCAAAAGGCAAAGATTATTCATGCGTTTCGCATTCATGTAGGAAACATGATAAACCACTGACTGAATTTTAGCTTCACTAATTAACAGCTATTGTTCACGCGAATGTATTTTAAATCGCGGAAAGGCGTGTGCTCGGGGTTAAATAAATGGCTAAACGAATAAACGAGTGATTTCCCGGTACATTTTTAATCAAGCGGATCATGTTCGCGTGACGAACGAGTAAATAATTTCAGGCTCGTTGACGGAAGTATTGACAGGTTGCACCGATCACGATGCGTACTATCTATAGCGCGTGCACCGGCTTCATCTTTTAAACATTAGCCGTTAATTGTAAAATCCACTCGCGGCAATCGAAATTCGCATCTTCGCGCGCTGTCGGCTCTCATAATTAACAAAATGCTATTAACCTTTGATCAAGCACGCGGAATGGAGTAAATACCCGCGTCTCCCGAGCGCTAATAACAATTGACATTGATGATTCGTCGAAATGTATAGCGAGGAGCGATATCGGGAGCTTCCACGATATCTTGGTACAGCGACGATCTGTGATGGGTACTAATTTCGTTCGCGTCTGTAAAAACGTGTTACCGCTGCACTTTTATAAATCGAAGGCCGTCACATACATTTATTCCAACTGCGTACCACGCGGATGCCGATCACGTTGATTCACAAGCGCGTAAGAAAGATTCAAAATATCTTCTTTCGATTCTGAGAATGTCCAAATAACTCTAAGTTACACACAAAAGATATTATTTCACTCTACAACAAATATAGGACTGTCGTCAAATGCATCTGCGATCAGAACATCTTGTATAATCAAGAATACTTAAACGGAAGATTCTTTGTATCGGCATATTTAATCGAAGTCGGGCGGCAAAGAATGCATACGTCCGCAGAAAACATATTGACCTTAATTGCCGCATACATGATGATTCGTATATATGAATTTTTTGAAAACCAAACTCTAATCAGCTTTATTTTTGATCAATTTTTTAATTTTAGTATCAGAGCACGCGAGTAGTTGATAATCTAATCAATTTTCTTTACTTTTTGTCTCATGATCAATTAAGGTCACATATAAGAATCATATGCAGATTTAATTCAACTTTTTAATTCGACTTTTTATTTTTTAACTGTCATTGCTAAAATTTACGAGATATCATAGGATGAAAGTACTGTCGATATTTCGACATACGCGATGTTCGAACGACTTGTATAGTGGCGGTATCGTACGCATTATGCGTCGATGCACCGACGAACGTGACTGCAGTACTTGCAGCGTGACATAACAAAAGTCTTAAAAGATTTCAATGTAGGAAATCACCTCACGAAAGGTATGTCGACATTTCGGGATACTTTTAATGCAAACCATTTGTAAACCGCTGTGCCATTCGAAAACGTTAAGCCCAGGGATTCGCGATAATTTTACAACTTGTTAAATTGAAATATAAAATGTTTCGTACCTTCTGTTATGTGGATTCTTGTATTTAATATGTTAAAGGATTATAAAAGTATAGCAAACTGAAAAAAAAGGATATTTTTTCAACATGTAAAATTTTTATTTAAAGAAATAGATGAAATGTTTTTTGTTGTGTGGAAAAATATATTTTTAATAATAAAATCAAGATGTAAAATTATAACAAAATACTGAAATAATAAATAATAATGTCGTCCTAAATAATGCATGTGCATCTGCATTTATGTCTCAAGTGATTTCCCGAAATAATAAATTTTAACGTTTTATAATTTCGAAAGACAGGTGCGTAATCCGAAATATCAATATGAATATAATAATTCCGTTCATGTTTCATCGTTAATTCAAATATACATCATCACTTCTATACACATCTGAGGCGGGATTCTGTAACTCCTTAACGATAGCTTCAGTATCGGACTTACTGGACCCGTATCTCGCATGCATTACTTAATAATAAAAGGTATTCCTTTTTTTACGGTGGAAGCAAGTTCATGGCAAAAACGCATCTACGTACAGTTTTTATCAATCAAGAACCTGTTCATGGTAACCGGTTCTGTTTATTATGGGAAAGATATGGGCATTACACACGGATGCGGCAAGAAGAGGATACAGGTATTCCCTATCCGCCGTATATTTTTGTAACATCCGCCACAAAACGAGTTCCTACGAGCAAGTTAGTTTTTTGCAACAAAAGTTGTAGGTATCGAGAGTGATGAGAGATTCCGGACTTTTAACAACATGTTATTGAACTTCTCCGTCTCGGACGATACTTAACTTCATTTCTTATCTTTAATTTTTCTTTAAGAAACGTAATCTCAAACGTGATCTTAAATAAGAAGAATCCATATTCCATTTATATAAAGCGGTTATTTCGTTATTCTTAGATGTTTCCACGGCGATGCTATAATAAGCTTGTTAGATGTACCGAGCTACCACTTATAGTTCGATTATAACAAACGGACTTGAGTTATAATTATTTTTCAATTGATTTAGCCTTTAACTGTCTACATACGACGAATTGCATACGCAAAACTATTAATCGCACGTGGCAGTACGTGTGTGATTCAACGTTACGCACTGCTGTGTTAAGCGTATGAGTCATGAACACTAGTATATCCGTTAAGCAAACACTGATTTATAAAAGAAGAACTTGAAGCTGAAATTTGGAATTTAATGACGGGTACGTCATCTACTAAAAAACACAAAAATTTCACCTAAAAAACTTTGTTGAGTCAACTGTGTGTAAGCGGCATTTAGGAAATTTGGACTTTACCCAAAGACTTTTTGCGATATTAATGTAAGTATATTAAAGAAATAAATGACTTACTCATATATAGGTTACATTAGTTTACAATTAATCAGGACAATGCCGCTTCAATTATTCAATATTTCTCAATATTGAAAAGATTATGTAGATCTATATATCGTATTTACGCTTCACTAGAAGAATGACTTACCTACATAATGTAATATCGCATAAGTGAATGTTTCTACTTTACTTTTTGCATCCAATAAAATTCACCTAGATAATAGGTATTGCAAAAAGAGACGTACCGATAAAAAATATCGAGAATCTCTTTCGAAGGTATAATGTTTAATAGAGATTTAGCTATATTGATAATTAAAAAAAATAAATTTAAGAAATTACAGATTTAGAGATTTTTTGACACAAATTTTAAATAATATTTCAATCAACGGTCTCCAACAATAAAAGAGTATTTATAGAAATTAGATTTATAGAGCATTTTTTTGAGAACTAAATTGATAACATTCAATGTATAATGAATAACGTCATATCTGAAATTAGAAGTACTTATATTTTCGATTAATCCGAGAATCAGATTTCAACAGATAATTATAAAATAATTTAATCTAAAACTGTCAAAAAACAAGTTTAAAATGTCACACCATTTAATTATTTAATATTACCTTGACATTTGCCTTATCTCTTTGCCAGAGAATGCAATTTATCTTATATGCTCTATAATTTTAAGAGCAGCGGACGTAATAAGAAAAAAATTTAGGTCTGGCTGCGTTTATAATTAATGAATGCTTCGACTTTACATACGTTTTCTAATTCGGGTTTCCCCAACGCCGGCGGCGAGAATTCGATGTCCCAACGTGTTAAATTATTATAGAATCGAAGAAAGATCAAGAATCTCTCTCCTTTAAAGACACCGTCACAAATGGAATAAGGAAGTAAATTATAATGAAATTAGCTAGCGATCAAAGTTCGTGCAATTGAACTTTGTCCAAATCGTGGCTTGCCCGCCACGTCATTAATCGTACGTCATTAAACGAGGCATGCTGTCGAATTTCGCCTCAGATTGCTACACGCTCATGACTCCTTTGGAAACGGAAAGTAAATATTATCGCATGTTGCATTACGCAACGCACGTGGCACGCAGCATTACCGGTGGACCGAAGGAAGGTCGGGAATGCGGTAGCGTTCAATGGTTCAGGGTTATTGTCGTATGTACATAATCTGTAACAATACTTGAAGCAATAAATATCCAGAAAAGATTTTAGTTACAATAAGTACAATACATCGATATTATATTGAGCATTTTAGATAAAAAGTTCAAATTTCTACTAAACTTGATTCTTACCACATACTTCTGTCTTTCGTTCTCGGCGCCTCATTTGATAATTAATACATATATAATAATTTCGATTCTTGATTAGAATTGCGTCTATGCAGCAATTTAACGGAAGTTTCTATGAGAACCTCGACCTTCAGGCTGATAAATTTAATAGACTTAGAGCCGGTTGTTCCAACCTATTGGTAAACTAACTAATAGTTAAATCATATGTCTATCTTTGTTTAATTGGAAGGAAAAACGAGAAGACATATATATGATTTAACTATTAGTTAGTTTGCCAACAGGTTGGAGCAACCGGCCCTTAAAGGTATGCGTAAATTAATTCATGAGAGAAAGGTCATCTTATTAAATCAAGGTCTGTTATAAACAGCAAGGTCAACAATAATTAACAAAATTTTCGGCGCGTAATCATATCATCAATTTCCAGTTAAACAATCCCTGATTATGATCACATTACGTTACGTTATGAAATATAAAATGTATGCATATCTGGGTTGAAAAAGAATTCAAAAATAGTTTATTATAACATAATATGTAATAAAGAAAAAAATATTATAAATATATGCAAAGATATCGCAAAATTTACAAAATCTACTTTATTTATATATTATGTATAAAGTATTTTGAAGTCCATTTAATTCACGTAAACTATAAGGAATATCCACCTGTTCTATGTTAATACTTTAGAAAGTTTAGCTAATGTAATTTATTTTCGTATAGCTATAATTAGAAATCTCTAATATCATTACAGAAATCGTAAAAATCCGTAGTTAAGTAACACATCGTGTAATCGTTGCCCTTAAATCGCGTTGCCTCCATCGAAAGTAATCGATAGAAGGTTAAAATTTACCGATGTTTTCTAGAAAGAAAAACTTTGGATATAACATAAAACGATGTGAAAGTAACAACTGATAGAATCGAGTTTTAAATATGAATGAAACATCTGAAAGTGTCAAGGTTACATTCGGAATAGCTAATTCGTCATTTCTTAGCTTTGATTTAATATCTTTGGAGCAATAAAGAGTTCGAAAGATAAATGAACACGAGATTAATTAATTATCTTAGATTTGCAGTTTTGTGCATAGTATATATAGCGAGCATTCCAACTAAATCATGCGCGATACATCACGTTGATATAAAAACGCATTTCGCGTCAAATACATTTTATTGATAAAATACATTACTTTCGTATAAGCGAGACGCTACAGCATATTTTAGAAAAATAAGAACGTTTTTTTCTGAAGAAAAATTGTTTTTTTTCATAAATTTTTTTTAAATAAAGTGTTATTAAAAGATGAAGATATTGAGAAAAATTATAGATTTTTCTGGTGACAATGATATCGCGATAATAAAGATAAATGTACTTGATGCATAAATATGAATACGCATTTTTTCTTTCTAATTTATGTCATTCAGATATATTTTCGTCATCGTCTTCATTGTCGATGTAAAAATAACTTATATGAAATAAGGAATGCGTACAAAGAAACGCCTTGATTCTTTGTTGTCGCTTTCGGTGAAAAGTCCTTGCTATAATGCACTCGGATTTGGTGGAATGCTCGCTTGTTGTATATATCCAACGTGCGAAATTGCGTATAACCAATAAACAAGGACGCATCTGTGTAAAACGTATATATTTGCAATACAGCTGTGAAGGAAGAGGGATATGTTCAATGTCCACGTAACATTTCGCAACGTGGCGTTGGTTTTTATGAACATTCCGCGGACACGACATTTAGAGCCGATATAGCTGTTTTTCTCAACATGTTATTCAAATAAATTTGTAACTTGATTGCAATAGTATCGTAATGAACGATAATTCTTTTTAAATTCTTATCATCACACTGTGTTAGTAAAATATTATAGGATATGCTTTAGCGGATATTAAATAACTTATCCCGAACGGAACTTTGATATTACACGTGATTTTTAGCAGACAAAATGATGTAAGACACGATTTATTTATTCGGCAATTATTCGACCTCCGGCAGTATTCGTAAATGGGATAAAAGTTGAATTTACGAACTACCAAGAAGCAGAAGATTTTTTTCTAGAATGAATAAATTGTTAGTTTATTATGTTTTAGTCATCTCCCTGAGATGAATAAAATCAGCGTTAGCGCAACTGGCAATAAGCATGTTTGACGACGAGCTAATAAAGATATATAGATACGCATCCGATCCTTCTGTTTACGCGTTAATTTCCTGCACAAGACGTCGTAAACCGCAATGGGCGAGGTAACGATATTTACACGACAGGTTGAAACCGCCGATCATTATCGCGTTTCGCAATGCGATTTCGTGCTTGCGCGCCACAACACGAGACTTTTGTTTAAGATCGAGTTTTAATTACTGCACGTTTCATATGTAGTGCCATTGGAAATAAGTGGAAATAGGATCGCCTTATCATCCACCATCTTACCTCTAATACCTGGTCGCGACGGAACCAAACCGGTTCGGCTTCGGCTTCGAATTTAACAGCCAAGTGAACGTACGACCTAACTTACGGCTTTACGCAACGGGTGTCAATCGTTTCATTATCACATCGCCTTTTTAAACGTGACCCACGAAAAATCGGTTGAATCGGTTGCAGTAACGTAAAGTGAAAGAATTTTAACGCAACGTACGAAACATAGAAATATCTTGCGAGTAAACTAATATGATATATAATGGCGCGTATGAATCGCTCTTTCGCCCATTGTACACCTATGCGTGTCGCAGGTAACCACAGTCGATCGGACAGACAAACCGCGACGCTAAGTGATTCCATTCGTACGGAGACCGTCGTCCCGATTTCGACACTGACATCGCGCTCTCTGTGGATGTCCGGTTCAATTTTTCAGTTTGATTGCCACACGATTACCGCGAGCAAATGTCGTTGTACCTTGGGTGGAACAATGGAAACCGGGTCGATTATTCACGAGCCACGGAAAGACCAGAGACACCTCGAAGACATCGCGCGCGAGCTCGCGAGCAATTGATAATCGATAGTTATAATAAAACTAGAAAATACGATATATCGGAAAATTAAAAATACAGACCGTATCATTAAGATATTATGTTAATTGTCATATTAACGTGCGAGTGTTTGACTAACAATAAGACAGAGTTTATGATGCGTGATGTAATCGCCATAACCACGCAATAATGCACTTTGCCACTTTCTATGTGGTCGAACATATGTGCGCTTTTGCAATTTGATTTATTCCATATCTAATTGCAGTAAGCTCGCTGACGAATATGCTACGGAAAAATTATGCCGTCAGTTTGTCGGATTCTGACTGATTATTTCGATATTTTACGATGCATTTAGAGAAATATTACTACAATTAAGAAAATAATATCACAGACGCTTTGTTCATAAATTTCTTAAAGCTGTTCGTCATTTATGAATTAAAAAACTGCATTTATTTTTTTAGACGTATGAATAATATTAACTGCTGTAACTAAAATACCTGAGCGCTCTAACTATATACCTGAACGAACACACGTGTAAAAAGACAGTTCAATAATTTATTATCAATAAAATTTTTTCGTTTGCTACCGCAGAAAATAAATGAGCTTTTTGTGACGAAAAGAGAGATCTAATCACTGATTCTATTTCAGATTATGTAATAATTGTCTTTCGCAAAAAATTTTAGAGAACTCCTTTTTCTGATTAATTATGCATGATACCGGTTCAACTGTTAATCTGGGAATATATTCTCGAAATCAAAATTTGTACATTGACCTTCGCTAAAATTTTATAAGTGTGACGTCATTCGATGCGGATCAACGACCTTATCTTCTAGTTCGCTCAATTTTGTCGAATTATTTTATTAGCTCGACAAGACCAATTTTCAATTCGATTATCGAATAAAAATTCTGCCTCGAAGCGGGGTTTGATTAATGCTTCGCGTATAGGAGAGAAAGACACAGAGAAAAAGACGGAGGAGAAGATGAGAACCATCGGAATTGAAAAATCAGTTTAATCCGCGTCACGATTGAACATTGCGAGATAGATTGAGTCATATTTCAGCCTCACCGGCGTTTTCTATGTAACATCGACTGGGATTATGTCGAGTAGCTCATACGTCGACCTTACCCGAAAATTTCGCTTTCGTTTGATCCTAGATTGCGTCACCGTTTGCGAACGACCACGCCGGGAGGTATCTAATAGCTCTCTCGCGACTCTCGCATTATCATGTCAATGTCAGGCGAAAGCGTGACTTTTACGTCGATAAAATTCCTCGCTCGTGTTCGAATGCGAAGCACGTAGCCGGTCTCATGCGATTTACGTGAATCCCCCGGCGATGTACTACTTAATTCACTAGGAAGAAGGGGGAACGAGAAGCCTTCGTTTTCGAGAGTTTCCTTTGCTTTCGCGGGCTTCAATATGCGTCAAGGGTAAACTCCCTTAATACACGAATATCCGAGATTCCTAAATGTTGGAAGCATTAAAAGGATACCTCGCTTTTCTTTTCCAGAGGACTTTCCCGAAAGAATCGATCTCGAGGCACGCAGATTATTGCAAATCCTTCCCCCTTACGATCCCGGTGCGGGAGGCGTCAGCGCGGCATGCAAACGACACGCCGACATCTTTCACGAGGAGCTCGCGAAGTTCACGCTATGGGCGCTCAAAAGTAAGTCCGACTACTGTACCGATGGATGAGTACATTTTCGGAGGCACGACCCATCTATAAGGTCAACCAAAGATAGCTCTCCGTAATCTGAAATTAAATTACACGAAGGCAATTATCGAAAACTCGTTTCAAGAAACTCTCTCGTTGAACGATTGGGAAAACGGGAACTCGGAGCATGTATCGGACCATCGGTCGTCGAAATGACCGTAAATAAACGACGAATTTGTGCTTAATGATCTTTCAAGTGGGCCGAATGATTCAGTGAAATATTTTATTCGTAGACAAACATTAATATGTTAATACCCCACGCTATTTTAAATGCGACACGTGGGACTTAATTAGTTGGCAACGGTTATTTCAAAAAAATCGCGATCGTCGCCAGATCTTTTCTTTTTTCTTTGAATTCACTTTGCATATGTGCACGCCGGCGTGTAATTTTTTTATACACATACCGCACGTGTCACGCGGGAATTATTATTATTGCATTCCGCGTACTCCCAACGGAATAATCAAAAACGGTCAAAATTTGTCGTCAAGAATTTACTTAATGCGATGAACATTGTAGGAATCGTTCTCACGGCCAAAAAAGAGGGCCCTACCTTTCTATTCTCGTAATATCGATCGCTTTTAACCCTTTTAACGTTTTAGTGTACGACGCGACCGCGAAAGTGCCTTCCGGCCTGCTGAGCGGGAACGTTAATCAATTGGGCGATTTCGACGAGTGCGTCGGTGTCGAGGGCAAGGATGGCATACGGGGACAGTATTGTCTGGCGTACTTGCAGCTGGACGTCGACCAGTCTCGGCCGGACCTTAAATACCTGCATCGCCTGCTGCATTCGCATTATGCGTTTCGCAGCAACATGACCGACGTGAGTATATAATGTGCATTCTCGCGATACGCCACGCGAACGCCGCGCCGACGTGATCGATCGTTTCGCAATCAATCACCTCATCTTATCGCGATATCTCACATTCGCGAGCGGAACGGCCGATCGCCTCGGCACGTAGAATATCAAAATCGTCTGCTTAAATTGTTCGCCATTTACCTACTCGCTGGCTCGCAATGACGCGAGATTACGCTAATGTAGGCAACTCGTGCACAAGCTCTCATTATTCCGGTCCGCTCGATATTCCGATCGAGAATACTTCACGTTCACGGAAATACCGGTTTATTTTCCCACAAATTGGATTACTATTGAATAAAACGGCAAAATTAATTAATGAGATTCACGCGCGATAAAGCTGTAATTTGGAGGATCGATCTAAACTCCCGAATAAAAAAATATTTCCATATCGGTATTTCCCCGCGAACATAATGTTCCTGGCATTTTAATGATCCGGCGGATCATCGCCGACGCGTACGTTTAATCCCTGATGAATATGTAGTAGACGCGTGAATCCTGCGCCGCAGGATTTATGTAAATTGACGAAGTGGAGAGACATTGGCGGCCGGATGTTGTCGGATAAGAGACGCTCAAGCGAGCAATCGCGATAAAGACGAGCGACGTAAGATGAATTTTAATGGAACAAAACGGGGAACTGCGTGAAATAAAATAAGAACAGTTACCCGAAACAAAAAGAGCTCGAGCCTCCGGATAGCATCATTGATAGCTATCTGGAAATTTGAATTAAATTTAGAAATGAGAAATTCGTTTCTGTTTCTCCGAAAAATGTGGAGGCACGTAACAAAAACTCCTTGATGTTATTTGTCGCGACATGTATTCCTGAATAATCAGATCTCAAAGGCCGATAAAAAGTGATTTATTTCGACGTATTGTGCAAAGAAAAAAATCACATAATTTTTCACTCTTAATGTCATAATTCAATGTAGCTGTAGTGAAAAAATAACAGCCTCAATTGAAGCTCTTAAATAAGTGTCAAAGAAAACACGTAAGAATGTGAATTGATGAATCATATAAGAAACTTGCTTTGCTTAGATATCGACAATCCGATTATTACATAACAATAATAGGCAATAATGTTCTTCGTGTTCTGCGTGTATGTGATTGGTTAGAACAATCGTCTATAATGTTGTGTGTCGCATATCAAATTGATGCTAATGGGTTATCATTCGGTATTGTTAGCGTTGCTCACAGCGAGACCCAAGAGTATTAATTATTGTTGCTTGACTGGTCAGATACATCAATTATCTTCTGATTTGCTTGTTCCTTCACAGAAATCATGGAAATATGATTTATAAAACGTCTCCATCTCTTTTATTTATGCCTCCCACAATGGCCACAATCGAATGCTTTCAATAGACTTCCGCAAATGTGTCTACTCTCAAGAGCACCTGTGCGGCGAGTATATTAAAACACTCGCCGTCACGACGATAACTAACAACTTATAAATATAAAAAATCTTGCGGAAGAGGCTTTTAGAAAAAAAACATCCCATTATCGTGTCTGCTACGTATAATCGGGATAATAAATGTCGAGCCACTCTCTCCCCAATGTTTCTTCAAACAGTGTTTTCGAGCTTCTACATTTTTTTTCGATGTTGTAAATATTTATCGAAGCATATACATAATGGTAATTTTTTTACTCTCATCGTAAGAAATTACAGAAAATAGGCGAAAAATGTGTACAGGATTAATATGTTACACGGTGAAGAAACAGAGCATGGTAATTCCCAAGAACATAATTTATCAATTTGTTCACGAGATTTCCATATTGTTTGTTGATTAATCTTCTCAATTTTTATCTGGCCTTAAAATCCGCTATGTCTATTAAATTAATTTCAGTTAACATAATCTAATGACAGTAGTCTATCGTACTACAATATTACAGATTATAAGATTGTTTATATTTATTTTTAGCCCGGTCACAGAGTACCGCGTTTCAGCAGCGTCAATTGGGCTATATGCACTCCCGCGTCATGTACAGCCCAAGACGTGAAGGCCTCTCTTCAACATGCCATCTCGAAGTACACAGCTCAAACTGGTCTCAAAATCTCGCTACAAGTGGACCAGAACATGTGCCAAGTGAAAGAAGAATTCGTTCTATCAAAAGCTACTATCGCCACCAGGTAAAAATATACTATATTTGAATCACGCCAAGCATCTACATTGCAAAATGGACAAACTAAAAATTTATCCAATCACGTGTAATAAGTTTCTGTCGATTCTTTAAAATTTTCTACTTTCTTTAACGAGGCAGATCTTCGCAAAAGTGGAAACTGATCTGAGCCAAAAAATGAATCGAATAGTCAACTCTGAATTAACTGAATAATTTTCATGTTACTTTTTTCAGTCTTCTCTTCGTCACCGTGTTCGTCCTGACTCTTGTAGCCGCGTACTACGATCATTGCAAAATACCGGTCAGCGAATTGCTTTTATCGTTCTCTTTGAAACGCAACATCCTGAAATTATTGTCGTTGGAAAGACCGCAAGGCGACATAGCGCCGCTCCACGGTATTCGATTCTTGAACAGCCTACTGCTGCTCACAGCTCACAAGAGCATGGCGGTATTCTTTATCCCTTACATGAACCGAACTTACATGAGTGAGGTACGTTGTGAATTATTCATTTTTCAGAAACAGATACGTAAACATATAACTCGGGAACCGCAAATTCAAGATATTCGCATTTGACATCATTTTTTTCACAGATAAAATAGACTTTCAAGATTATAATCTCATTATGAAAACATAAGTAAAATATATATAATATATATATATTATGGGAAAATATAATGTAGAATATTATTTTACAAATATTATATTTTTACTACGTGAATAAAATTTTATCTACAGTGTTCTGATTAATCGATTACTATCGATTTCCGTCACGGATGCATATTGCTTAGAAATAAAAGATAATTTTTTAACAGTTTTTAGGTAAACCGTGGACCGTCCTAGGAAGAGCGGCCAGTCTGTATACTGACCCGTTCATCATGCTATCCGGTTTGTTAACGACGTATTCGTTCGTAGGTAGATTGAACAGGACCGGATCTTTAGACATCAAGAACGAATATTTATCGCGCTTGCTAAGGTACTGATGTATGTCCCAATGAAATAAGTGAAAACGAAAAATGGTTCTCTTTACGCGCAACTTACCCGGTTTCAGGCTAGTGCCGACTCTAGGAGCGCTGATATTGTTCTGTACTTACATTATGCCGTACATCGGATCTGGACCGCAGTGGCCGCTGGTGGTGACCAGTCACGCGGAAATCTGCAAGAGAACATGGTGGAGGAATTTCTTATTTATTCACAATTACTTCGGATTCGAGAATATGGTAGGTATAAAACGCATGCAAATAATCGTAAAAGATAAAAACGGCTGAAAGACTTTAAAAATAAAATCTGGGATTCGGATGTTTTTTCAAAATATTAGCAACGTTATTTCGATGCTTCTCACTTTCAGCCTATTCACATCAAGAGATAAACTATCTTTCTCCGCTTTCAGTGTCTTACGCACACGCATCATGTAGGAATAGACACGCAACTGTTTGCGATTTCACCCGTGATGGTGTTGCTCTTGTACAAAAGGCCAAAGATCGGCGCTATTATACTCGGTATAATAGCCTCGATATCTACGATATTAAGATTCTACGTCACATATACGAAAGATCTCAATAATTACGTGTACTTCGGCACGTCGTAAGTAAATCAACGTTGCATTGTATTGCGAGAAGAGGATTGATTGATTCCAATTACATGTTATTCATATCTCGTTATCACGCAGGATAAGACAATTATTCGACACTGCGGATTATTCCTACACGTTACCGTCGCACAGACTGACCGTTTACATCATCGGTATCTTCGCGGGTTACTTGCTGCGGTATATACCCAAGGATTATAAGCTGGGCACAGTGAGCGTTGCATTAATTGTTTACTCGTGATACATTCGCGACGAATACGCTAATTTTCAACGTTTTCAGACAGCCCTCTACACAGGCTGGACCGTGTGCAGCCTGATGTTTTTGGCAGCTTTTCTCGGGCCCTCTAAAATGGGTTCTATCGATTACGTGTACAACCCAATTCACGCGGCTACTTACAACGCGTTCGCTCCTATCGGATGGTGCGGCCTATTCCTTTGGATAGCGTTAACGCAACATACCGGCAGCTCGAACGGTAATCATCGCATCGATATCGTAAAATTGACATTTTACAAATAGCAATTATCTCCGCAATTATAATGCGTGTTGCATTGTTGAATCGTAGGGCTCTTGAACAGATTAGCCTCTTGGCGAGGATTTCTCGTTACTACGAGGATTAGTTATGCCGTCTATTTAACACAATTTCCGATATTTTTCTACAATGTTGGACAAACCCGCAACGCGGAGCACTATGAATTTTTCAGGATAATGGTAAGTCTTATAGATAAAACAGGCGTAAAATTTCTTTTTTTAATGTCTTCTTGCCCGTTTTACTTATCCATTTACGAAATAGTTCAATTAAGTGCGATATTGATTGTTTTAAATGTCTACTTTGTGTTTCAGCTCAATATAAAAGAAATAGCATGGATTCTTTTCATGTCAATAGTTCTCACGCTGCTGTTCGACACACCGTTTCAGAATATAAAAAATTATATATTGAAAAAACCGGCGTCGAAAAAGGATATAACGAAATCATCCAAAGTGGAATAATTTTATTTTAATTTTGTCTTGATTTAGACTAAATATTTTAGCTTGACTTACAATAGCTTGTCTACGGCTTTGTACATAGTGTTTTTTATTTAAATTTTTAATAATTAATGTATAACGTGTAGACAAATTACGGTAGGGTATGAAATATTAGAAAAAATTGAGAGAAAAATTACTTTGTAAAAATTTAAATTTTTGTAAAGTAGGAAAGTAATTAGTGGAATGCACACAAATGAAGTGTGCTTATAAAAAGCATTTTCTTTTTTTTTATGAATATCCACCGACCCCACTGCGTAATTAAAAGTATATTTGCTACACTTTTATACAGTTCTAAATATGGCCATAAAAATAATTGTAAATATTAGTTTCTCGTTAATTCTCGTATAATTAATAATAAACTTAACATATAGAATATTACTTTTTAATCTTTTTACACTCAGGCAATATAGTACCAGGTAATATAGTATAATTCATGATGCGCACGGATTGGCATTGGGATGCTTCAATCCCTCTTCTCGTATAAGCAATAAAGATACCTAATAATAATGTAGACTAATAAACATTTAAAAAATTAATAGTAACAAAGAGGCAAATATTTTTATTCAGGATATCTTGGACGCTAAAATGTGATTATTGTTAATAGTATTAATACACATTTCATATAATTTTCTTGTCATTTATATATTACATGTATTATTTAAGGAATACAGCTTACATATAATTTCTTTTGGATACAATTCTCGTTTATCACGCAGAATATAGCATAATGAATAAGATAAAGGTTTAGACCTATTTGTCACAATAATATACATAAATACACATAGGTACAGGAAAAACTTAAAACTAAAATCTATTTTTCCGAGCGTCACTGAAAAAAAAGGTTTTAATCGTGCCATATACATGTTTATCGTATAATCATTTATAATTGTCGCAACATTATTTGTCTCATATAAAATGCATTTATGAAATTAAAATAAATGATATATAAAGCTGCCTTATAGTACCTCATAATAAGTGTATTTACATAGCTATATTCATAGAAGTGGAGTAAGCTTACATCTTATATCTTTCTTTTATTGATTTAGATAAATGAGCGAAAAAAGTAATATTTTTTATTGTTTAAATGTTAACCAAAAAAAGACAATTTTTCGGTTGACTTATATATAGTTACGTAAACACTTCACTGGAAAATTATTTCAAGGAATAATCTTCTATGTATCATAGAATTGCAAAAAATTATCACATATGACAATTGTCTAATCCTACACCCTTAATAGTATTCATTTGTAAGATCAGTTCTTATTAACTTCTTTTATAATCGCAGTTACGTACGTTTGCAACAGGCGGATGATATTACAAGAAAGCTCTAAACTGAGGCTGTTTTAGCTGAAAATAAAAACATAAAACAATAACTGAGAGAAAAAACCGATAATTTTGAAAGAGAACAAAATAAATGTATTAAAATTAATAAACAAAATATAGTTCCTGTGATCATCCTCTAAATAAAGTAATTTCTAAGTGTTACAACTTTTAATAAGCAGCACCATCGAATGTGTTTAATTATGCCATATTATATGAATAGAGTCACATATTTGATAGGAATATATATATGCAATTAATATTGCAATAACGCGTACATATGCGTTAATTATCGATTACAAACTAGTTATAAATGCATCAGTGGTACAGCAATATTATTTGAATATATGCAATATATTGCATAGTACAAAAATCGAATAGATGCTGAAATAACTTTTCAAATAATCATAAATTTCATATTAGAGATATAAATATGTAATTTTCCTATCATATCTTTATATACCGTAATTTTACACATCTAATTATACGTTTGGTATTAATAGAACTGATTCTTATAACATATAAAGCACATATGATATCAATATAACTGTTAGTCTTTCGGAATAGCATATCATTAAATGGATAGTTAAATTGTCTTGCATATAATCTAAAAATTAGTCAATAGAAGTTTAGTAACTAAAACTACATGCAGTTCATTCTGCACACATCTATGTTAAATACATTATTACTAAGAAAGCAAATTTGCATACAGAACTACTATTTTTTAGGAATATATATCAGTTTAATACGCAATATTTCGTATTGCATTGTTTGGCTTAAATATGATCATAATTAGCATGTCAATGTTAGATCATAAGCAGAGAAATGTCTGTAACATAAGATTTTTTAATTATATTAAAACGTAGATATTTGTTTATCAACTTATAATACTACATTGCTATATCGAGTCATAAATACCTGGTACTGTTTTACAGACTCCTGGATTTTGGCTTACAATAAATCCAGAAGTTTAAGAGAAATCTCTATTCGGGAAAAGGGCAGGCGCTACCAATGACCATACATAAAGACCCAAACACATCCATGAAGAAATAATCTTCACCCACATTGAAGCGGCGTTTGCATTTAAGGTATCCAGAGTGGAGTTTGGTCTATTAAAGTATCAATATAGTGATGTTGAGGCATATTGAAACAAGTACAGTTTAACATTATAACATTATAGATACGCACTTATACCAGTTTGTAAGCGTCATCATAACATATAAAGTAGCAAGAGCAAACATGAGATGGAAGAAACTCCAGTTATATGCTACTTTTTCTTCTTCATTGTCCCAAACTTTGGCCTCGTTTCCACCCTCTGCGTCGGCATTACGTCCTTCTACTGTAGTATAATCTGGTTACATTTAGGAAAACGAGAAATAACAAAAGAAAAAGCTACTAAGCTGCAAATAAAAATACTGAGCGAGCACTAGTTTTCATAAGTATGTTTCTGACAGCATGCTGTAAAATACATGTGTGTATAGATATTATTCAGCATTTCATTACATATTAAAATTATAGAAAAATTTTGAAATTAACTTGCAGCAGCCAATACTTAATTATAATATTACAAAAATGATATCGTAACGTTTGTGTAACAGAGAGAATAAAGATAAACACACACTAACTACTAAACAAATCCTAGTTATTTCATACTGCATAATTATAAATATGGAATAAATATTTTCTAATATCTATATTCCATTCAATAGCTTTATCTGTGCAAAATATAAACATATGGATATGTTTTTAAAAATGAAAATGCAAATAATCAAGACTCATGACTAGAAAGTGAAATACTTGTAAAATAGTGTGTGCCTACCTTCATTACCGATAAGAGACTGCTCTCCCGCATTTCTAACTATAGAAAGATTGATATTTAATACAAAAAAGGTAATACTGTGCTCAAAAAGATACTTTCATGAACAGTTAAGGTTTCTAAAAGGAGGAACAGCACGCTTTCACAGATATAGCTACTAAAACACACAAACATCCAACTAATATTTACCAGCTCCATTATCCTGAATTAATACATTTTCGGACATTGTGATCTTTGACGACTTGGACGCTGTACGTAAGGAACTGTATAAAACGCAGCTAAACCATATTATAAGTCCAATAATGCTTTCCTTATCGAACGCAATACGATTTTGTGCAGTGACATCATGACTCGATAAACCAGGGATGAAACCAGGATTACATTGGTGATCTGTAAGTTCAAGTAATAACAATCAAGAATAAAATAAGGATTGCTGGCTAATAGTGTCCATCCTAAATCATTGACATCTACCTGGACTGTTTGATATACCGCTCCACGTTAAGTATACCACATATAATGTTACCACAGAGGACTGAAGAAGTCCGGATCGCGGCTGATGTTCTTGTACAGTCGGTAAAATTGATACAACACCGGTAATGACACACAAAATCAAATTAAACGAAATGAAAAACTTGTTCAGGGCACACGTACTTTGCTGTAAATATAAAACGAGTAATTATATCCTGTATTTTGCAGCAGATATCTGTTTTAAAGCTAGATAAAGTACAATTAATAATCTCACATGTGTATAATATACGTAAAGTAGCACCACTCCAGTAATAGAGGCGGCATAATTGAAGAAAGTTGCGCCCAGCAGTGCAGCATACCTAAAAGTATTTCATATATTTGATAACAAAAACGCCTGCGTCGCACGATTACATTTATATTACTACAAATATGATTTTTACCATCCTTTTGACTCGGTATTCTCATAATTTCCTACCCAAGCATCAGCCCAAGTGTGTGCAAAGTCAACGATTAGAATCAACTGGATAATTATAAAGAGGAAACCTCCCAACATTCCGAAATACATCCAAGTAGATCCGAATGATCTTTCTGGGATAAAGAAAGCACCAATAATCCCTCCGATTATCAGAAGATATTTGATTGCCCAGAATCTGAGAATTTCATGTTAACGTCACGAATCACAGTTTTAGATGCAACAGCGTAATACGTGTCAATTTGATTTACCCATTTTGTATGGCTGCTCGTGGATCTCGTGAACTTTTCACCCTAATCATTATTACGGACATCATGAAAAAGTACAAGGAGAGAATGAAACATATTCTATAGACTGCTAAGTAACCGACCGCGGAGTCGCAGTCGAGAGTAACTTCCGATGGAACATAATTGGAACTGTTTGCACAGAACGGGACCTGTTAAAAAAAAAATCACAGCGTTAACGCGCTAATTGTTTCACATTGTTTACCAACGTTACCTTTTTCAGAGCGTTTTGAAGACCAGGAGCCAGAGTGATACAGGCTGCAATAGTTCCCAGCAGCAGGAGCAGCGCATACATGATGCGAGTGCTCGTGCTGTTCCTGCACGAGGGACATTGAGAGCAGCAGAAGCTGCAGGCTGCGCTTCCGCACAAGCACGCAAGCTATGCGACAAGAGAGAGCGGTATAGGGCTAGGGCTCGAATTCCATTCAAATATACAATAATATAGACATTTTACAAATAATCCATTCTTATATTTTAACAGGATTGTAACATTCTTATCATAGGAATATCAAGGGCTACAAGGAAGTCTTTAAAAATAGCACATACTATACTTTCTTAGTACGTATGTTAAAATCAATATCAGACATAGATATATAGTCAAATAACAAATACCATAATTAGATATTCAGTGACTCACTCATGTCTCTGCAAAAATTTTCTACGATACATATTAAAGTAAAATTGAAATCGGATTAACTGCATTAAAGAAAAAAGAAAGAATTAAGTCTTAAGATGTCTTTGTCAACAGAGACAATAAAACAAACATGACTAGTGACTATTCCCGAGATCAACAACGGAATGTAACTGCGATCCCGGCGTAATCGCAATAAAACGCTGTAAATATCGCTACAAATAAGCTAAAAGAAATGCTGTTGCTGTTTTCGGTAAGCAACGAGGAAAGTGGAAGGGAAAGATCTGCGTCTCTGGAAAGGATAAGTCAGATACGTTATCTCCGAGTCGCCCTACCTGAGCCGTCGAGCACACGAGACCCATGGCGAGATTCTCCCGTCGTCCGAGCTATCGAGGGAGGACGAGGAAAATTGTCTCGCGAGAGGACTGGAGAGACTCGGGAACTGGAAGAGACCGAAATAGAACGGTGGAGGAACGAGAGATGTCACGGGAAGGCGCAACTGGGCGCAACAACAATAGTAGGCGCACTGACGTCTGACACACTGCCGCTCGCGAGCAACTTCAGGCGATCAGCTGACCGCGACGTCACGAGTCACGACTCGCCGCTTCGCGGCGCACTTCGCGCGACTCCGGCGCCAATTGATTGGTCGAACCGCGTCGGCGGCCAACAGTACCACTGCGCGAGCAGTGCTGGCAGCACGGTTCGACCACGGTGGCACACGTTGGGCACGGTGTGTTG